>NC_045599.1:45927185-46552185 GCF_009762305.2 Zalophus californianus | reverse complement strand
AGAGTGAGAATACAGGCTTTGGAGAAGGGCCCGTCTGGGGGTTAGCCTGGCTTTGCTGCTCACTTTTTTGCGCTCTCCGGCAATGTGTTTAGACCTCTGAACCGGTTTCCTTACATGTAATATAAGGACATTAATACTAAGTATTCCCTGGTGCTGTTCTGAGGATCCCTGTCGTTAGAAATGTAAAGTGCATATTATGTTTGATAAGGCATGTAAGGGCTCAGTAAACATTAACTATTATTTTTATTATCGATTTATCAAAAAGTCATCTATCAGGAGACTGTGATTCTCCTTTGAGCATCTCCTCAGAGATGCTTATCAAATTCTCCCAAAAGAAACCCTCTGGATTCCCACCTATTTATAACTGTGTTCCCTTACATGCTAATCCGTTGTCATACAAGATAGGTCACAATTGGGGAGAAAACGGTAAAACTTTTTGTGGAGTAGGCTATTAGTACATATCATTGAAATATATTTTATGATTAACCAGTAGGTTAACTTAATTAATTGCAAGCTCTGGGGATGATGCGAGCCACATAGTAAGTGATGACTTTTTTTTAAGATTTTATTTATTTATTTGAGAGAAAGCGAGGCAGAGTGGGGAGGGAGAGGGAAAAGCAGGCTCCCCACTGAGCAGGGAGCCCGACAACGTGGGACTTGATCCCAGGACCCCAAGATCATGACCAGAGCTGAAGGCAGAAGCTTAATCAGCTGAGCCACCCAGGCGCCCCAACAATGCCTTTTAACATTAGGGCATCTTGTCCTGGTTTGCCTGGGACAGTCCTAATTTATGCTTCTTATCCTTGAGTTATTATTTCGAGTGTACCGTTTTGCTCTCAGAAGCACCCTGGTTTAGACAATAAATTATATAGTTGCCCTATTTAAGTTAACTGAGTGCTGGGTTGATGGTTGTCTCCATAAAAACGTATTTGGGAGCAGTGTTTTCATTAAGAAGTCAAATTAGGCATACATGATTTTAACTTCAGACATTTTCTCTGGTGCCAAATTCTCATACGTATGAATGTGGCCAACGAGTGCCTTGAAGCTACCAAAGATGGCCATTGAGAGGTTGCCACAGGAATAGATGTCTCACGTCTGTCCAAAGTCTTAAAATCAAACTGCAACTCTGAGGAAAAGGATTACAGAAACTCTTGCCAGTATTACTGAGATTCGAATTCTTCATATATTCATTCCCATCGTGCTAAGCAGTAAGGATACAGTGGGAACAAGTTAGACAGGATCCATTCTTGCCTTCATGGGGCTCACGATTTACTGAAGGACACAGGGGAAACCAAAGTTTCATCAGAAACTTTTTCAAGAGAAAAAAATATTACCTATGAGGACAAATATAATAAAGGAACAAGGAAACAAAGAGCTAAGGTAGAAAGTAAGGGAAGTGTTGTGAGGAAAACTGTCTTTCGAGAGGTTTGCTGGAGAAGCCCTCTAGAGGATATGGCATTTGAAGCGAAGGGACACCAGTCAAAGAGACCACTGCTCAGGTGTGTGGGAAAACTGCATTCGGAGATCCTGAATCAGGAAAGAGTTGGGGGTCTCTTAGGCACTGAGAGAAGATCAGTATGGCCAGAAATCACTGAGCAAGGGGAGAGCCCAGGACAGCTGATGTAGGATAGATGGACAGGGCCCCACAGTGTGTAGTGAAGAAACGAGATTTTTGTTCCAGGTGAAATAGAAAGCCACTCAGGAGTTTTGAGTAGGGAAATGGCATGATCCAATGTATGCTTCGTGTTGATCTGATTTACATTATAATTTACCTCCCTGCTGTGTGGAAGAGGAATTGAGTTGGTGGGGGAGGGGACAAAAGTGCAAGTAGAGAGACCAGTCTGGGGGGGGGCGGTGCTGAACCGGATCAGGTGAGAGATGAAGGTGGTCTGGCCCGGGATGGTAGTGGTGGAGATGGTCAGATTTGGGACACATTTTTCCAGTTCATTCTACAGAATTTGCTGGTAGGTTGGGCAGTGAGAGTTTAGGGAAGTGGAAAATCAAGACTGACTCCATGGTTTTGTCTCCAGAGGCTGGGTGAGTATGTGGGGAGGCGGAAAGTCACTGGGGGACCAGAAATGAAGATTCCTGTTTTGAAAATGTTTAAAAATGTGATGTTTGAGATGTTTCTGATCCATTTGGGTGAAGAACATCAAATAAGCAGTTGGATATGTAAACACGGTCTCTGAGAGGTAGGAGAGGCAGTTGTAAATTTAGTTCTCATTATTATATCCATGGAATTCAAGTCTGGAAAGGATGAAAGCCGCTAGGGCGAGAGTACACACAGAAAAAGCAAGCAAGATAAGGAAAGAAAGGAGGGATGGCGGTGGGTAGGACTGAGCTCTGAGGAATATATCAACATGTGACACAGAGAGGAAGTGGACACAACAGAAGAAGGAAAAGAGCCAGCGAGGTAAACCAGGAAGGAGGCAGGAGTCTGGCAAAAGCCGAGAGAAGGAAGTGTTCCGGCAAGAGGAAGTTAGTCAAATTACTTGAACAGTCAAAACAGACCGAGAACTGAGAAGTGTCCACTGGAGTTGGTGACAGGGAAGGAGCTGGTCCAAGACCCGAGAGGAGAAGCTGTGTCATGGGCTTCGTACGTGAATATGGTATTTGGGGAATTGGGCAGGACCACAGAGGCCTTGTGGCCAAGCCAGGAGTCCTGTCCCACCCTCCTGCACCCTCCCGGCTCCTCCCCTTTGGCCGAGTCCCAGGTGATGGTCTGCCCACCCCTCCACAGGAAAGAAATCCATGAGATCAGCTCCCAGAGCAATGGCCCCGAAGAAGGTCATTTTCTTTGTGTTCCTCCCTTCTCAGTTCTTTCTCCCTTTCCTTGCGTAAACTTTCCTTTGCTCCATTTCCTGTTTTGGCCGTTCTTGGCACAGTGGCTGGAGAACCAGTGAGGTATCGGGTCCCTTCCCCCATCCCTCTCTGGTGCCTCTTACTTCTGTGAATGGTTCATTTTCAAAGGGCAAAAGGAACGTGGCAAAGGTAAATGGATGGCTTATTCAGTTGGAGACAGGGAGGCAGGGACGGCACACAGGGCAGGCCATTCTGTAGGAGACTGTGAGGGCTGTGACGTATGATTTAATTTTCAACAAGAGTCTTAATATCATGTCCATGTACGGGGCTGATAACCTTTCTCTTAAATCTTTGGAATGATTAAGGTCAGGTGGTCATCCATACAGAGTGTAGTCATTATTCCCAAACCGGAGCCTGAACAGCACTGACACAGTTCACACGGGTGTGCAGACCTCACTAAGGGGCCAGCGAGCCCTGAGCCCAGGCTGGTGGGCTGGGGTCCCCAGCGATGCAACAGCAGCGCCCGGGGACTTGTGGTGTGCACATGACCAGGCCAGCAGCATTTCAGAAGCTAAGAGGACAGAAATCCTGAGAGGATTTCTAGTCGTCATTCCAGACAGGTCATTTAAAAATATCCCTCCCAGAGCAGGACATTCTGACCCTGCCTTGTTCACTCCCCTGCTTCCTAGCTGCTCAGTGACCAGTCAGAAAGGGATGGCTTTACAAAAATTCCTCACAAGGGTACTTTAATTAAAACAAAATCCTTCTATATTCTGTAGCATTTAAAAGCTTCATTGTGACAAATACTTGCGGAAATGAAGCATTCCTTTGTGTTCCTTTACAACATGGGGCAAGCTCCAGAGCAGTGTGGGATGCTCACGAGAGAGGGTCCCTTGAATACACTATGCAAATTTATGAAAACAACGTGCAAATCAGTATAGTTCTAGTAAGTCAATACAAACAAACAAATGACAGGAAAGACTTTGATTACTGTGGTATTCAAGGAGAATCCCTGACTTTACTTGTTGTGTGTTGCCCACGTGTGTGTTTGTGTGTGTGTGTGTGTGTGTGTCTCAGTGCATTCATGTGTGCACATGTGTGTGTGCGTGTTTGTGTGTGTGCATGTGCACATACTTGTAGGGTGACAGAGGACAAGCAATGAAATCTGAATGCTCCAAGGAAATTAGCACTTCAGCTTTTTGTTGTTATTATTTCCTGAGACCCAAGAACTTCTTCCCTGACAGGAATTCATTATTATCACATCACGACAGGGCTATATGTCCATTAAATTGTGCAGACGGAAGCATGGAGGCATGGACATAACATGCAGGACTGGGAGTCAGGCCAGAGGAACTCCCACCAAGTGCTGGTGGGGCTGCCCTGCCAGGCTGTGCTTCCGGGGACCCAGCTCTGGCACTCCTCTGGGCTCTGACTCTGCCATGGGAGAGCAGTCCTCAGGGCCAAGGGCGCATGCCCTTCCAGAGAGCTCATCTCCCCTTCGGGTCCCATTCTGGGTACGCGAAGAAATCCCACAGTTGCAGCATGGAGCGTGACCTGCCGGGCTGTTAGGAAGGTGTGTCTGACAGACTTGTTTGCTGGCTTGACTCGTGACATTTCCATGTTCAGCCCTAGAGTACGTGAGGCTCCTCTAGGCCTTGAGGCCCGAGTACCACCCCGTAAGGAGGGGGCCTGGCCAGGGGCATCTGAGTCCCGGCTCAGCCACCAGTGGTTCTGTTATCTTGGACAAAACCATTTCCTCTCTGGGTCTTATATCCCTCATTGCTCAATCTGGGTCAGGGTGAGATTGGAGCAGGTGAGCACTAAGTGCTTTGAAAGATAAACATCTCTAAGAAAGGTGGGACATTTAAAAATAGTCTCCTGTACCTGGTGACCCACAGGGGCTGTCATGTCAGAAAGAGAGGCATATTACCAGTTCCCTGTAGTTTGCGTATTCATGGTTTCTGATTTTAAATGACATTTAATGGTTTACAACTCTGTTATATTGGTCAAATGCATTAATCTTCGAATATCAGATTTGCACACCATTGTAGGGCGTTGCAACTAATTAATTTAATCTAATTTAATTGTGCATAGAGTTACAGCCTTCTGATGTTAGTACCTAAGCTTATGCAAATAACATGCAAATAAGAATTCAAGTGCTTTCAGTAACCCAGCCCTGACTATAGCACCATAGCCCAGAGTTCATAACTATCAACATTCATCCAACAATTAAACACTGTACCAGGAGATATAGTTTATGAATGAATTCTTGCAAGTCCTCTTCAAGACAAATTCAGGACAAATAGGTGCCTTGCAAGCCCAGTATGTGGTGAATTCTGAGGCAAATGATGGCAGAAGTTCTATCTAGCGGGTACTTCCTTTTCCCACTCCAAGGTCAGCCCCCCTCAGGTCTGCTTCCACCCCCTTTCCTCCCTCAGGAATAATTAGCTGGCAGGTCCGGGAGTAAGACAGGTGCCTACCAAAATGCTGAAGGAGAATCCCACGGTTTGCTTCCTCTTCCTTTAGCAGATAAGCAGCCTAAATATCGAACCACTAAGTGTCTGGTGCCCACACCCTGGGTGGTCATCCCGGGGTGCTGAGGGTTGCCTGCCCCCTCGGCTCACCACCATCCTTCCCACATGGAGAGGTAGCCTCAGTTTATTCTCCCTTCTGTTTCACAGGCAGGAGAGTTACAGCAGCAGGACGCGGCCCAGGGGGCCTGGTGGTGCCCTCCTCTCTCTGTCGTGCCAACAGGTTCAACAGTCCAGAGCAGCAACACCCAATAAAAATGTACTTCAACTCCCTTACAGGGAAATGGGCAATACATCACAATTCCAAGAAGGAGGAATTCCATTTCACGTAACTTAAAAATGACCTTGTTTAATACTGACGTTTGCTAAAATGGGGAGTACTTTGTATTTTTAGGAGGAATTGTACATTTTCTTACTGGTTTGGTTTGGTACTGGCAATCAGAACTATTTTTGGGGGTGTTTCTGAAACCCCAAGTCAGTTTCCTGGGATCCCCTAAGAAAACCTGTCCTGTGCCCACTGGTTCATGTTAGGGTCTGATCACTTCAGAAGAGTGTGTCCTTCTCCACAGGAAGGGGTGCCCAGGGTCCCCGGGAGCTCTGCCCCAGCCTGACATGAACCAAGGTGGCATCAGGGGCCCTCTGCCCAGGGTAGGTGCCGCTGGCCCCTGGGGCACCTGGTGAGGGACCCCAAGCCTGGCTGCCTGCATGACACTGCCGGGGATGCGGACCCTACATGACCAGGGTGGGCTGGCTCTCAGCTGGGATTGTTACCAGGAGGCAGCTATTCTGGCGCTCAGCAGATCCTGAGTGCCTGGCCATCCCTCCTTGGGCAGGGCCCACTCGGGTGGGGAAGCAAAGGTGTGATCTTTCCACAAAGCCCTGTGAGTGCTCACCTGCTCCCGTGCCCAACCAGCGGCCCTTCTCTGAGCCCAACCCTTTTCTCTGCCTGCGAGTGAGCTTTCTCTGGGTGTGGCTGAGGCAGTGAGTTTTATAAAATGTTATTAAATAAAATGACCTAGATTAAAAAAAAGGAACGCACTTAAAGCCCCAAGCGTGAGCTGCAAATATCATTTTTAATTTTCTAGTGGCCATGTTAAACAAGGAAAAAGAAACAGGTAAAATAAATCTTAATAGTATATTTTGTTGAACTCAAGTTATCTAAAATATTATTATTTCCATTTGTAATCAATATAAAAATTATTAAGGAGATACTCTACATTGTCTCGGTCCCTTCCCCCGCCGCCCCTCCCCAAACTAAGTCTTCCAAATCTGCTGTCTGTTTGTTTTACACTTGCAGCACATCTCATCTGGGACTAGCAACATTTGAAGTGCTCATCAGCTACATGGGGCTAGTGGCTATCAGGGTGGACAGTGGAGGCACAGAGCCTCCACCTTCCATGAGCGTGGCTAACCACTGCAGGAGGCTAGAGAAGGCAGGCAGGGAGAAGGCTGGTTCTCGAACGAATGTACTGCCTGCTTATCTTTGTGGTGATATGAATAACCATCCCATCCGGTATGCCTGCTTATGTAATTAATTAGCATTTATATAGTAATTTATGTTTGCAAGTGTTTTCTTGATATAGTTGCCAGTATATTTATCTATGTGCATGTTACACTTTCATGTGTGCCTACCTGTGCTAATTACTGCTATAATTATTGAAGATATTTAAAAACACAACTCACAGTTACCTTCAAGAACCCCAGCAACCATTTTAATAGCAACTATAAATTCTATCTTCTCCTTCCAAGTTCTGTCTATTTCACCGAGAAGCTTTATACCTCCACCCCAAACTCTCCAAGTTCGTGGTCGGCCTCAGAGTGAAAAATGCATTTATAAAAGCAACCTAGTCTTTTCCCCTTTGTCAGCTTAAATTTCACATGAACAAGATAGAAATTTAATGACATATCTTGCAGCAGCAACAGTGCCATCCATACACAGCATTTCAACATAAAAGGCTAATCACAAATAATGGCCACTACCATCAAACAGTGCCATCTCTAATACCTAAAGGTCTTTCCTATTCCCCATCCAAAACTTCTTTCTGACCAGCAGGCAAGCTCAGGAGCAGGAAGGGGCAGGAGCATAGGCTGGCAGAGCCGGGGGCCCTGCATCCTGGCACCCCCTGAGTCTCAGAAGACCCCGGCTTTTGGAGGGGAGAAGCAGCCTGGGCCAGCTAAGGAGACTGGTGGAAGGCAGGCAATGGAGTAGAAGGAACTGGAATAGGCAGTTCCGAGGTACAAGAAGCATAAGCTCGTGCTGCGGTTGGGTTGGGAGATTCGCAAGACCATTCCACCTTACCCATTCCCCTCCCCACCCCCTCACTCTCTCCCCCCAGATCAATGAGGGGGAAAACTACAGTGCTCCAATTCATTCTGTGGTTCTGCTGCTCTCGGTGATTGGAAATGCCAGCGAGGGGAATGATATACATCATGTGATGAAAGAGTACAAAAATATTCACCAACAGCTATGAAATGCAGCTGCCTCCACAGCAGAACCAGGCGGCTCTTGAATAGAACACAGCAACACCACCCAAGAGACTGAAGACCAACTCTGCTCCGAAGCAATTTTGTGAGCCCAATATTGGGGATTAGAGACGAACAGGGAGAGATCTTATGCCACAAATCACTGCATACCCAATGCTGTTGCTCCCTCCTCTGGCTCTCCCCTGGGGAAAATCATTAAGCCTTTTTCTGTCTCTCCTTAAAATGGGAGCTAAATTAGCAACTTACCACAAAGGAGTGTTTTCTTAATTACTTGCGTACAAATTGCTTGATATTACTGAACGAAAGGTATCAAGGAGAAGACAAGCTATTACCATGATTATTTTTGTTCTAATATAAAGCAGTAGGCCAAAACCTTTTCTATCTTTTGGATTATGTTTCGGTTCAGTGATACTTCAGGGAAAGGCCTCCTAAGGCTCTGACCACCATTAGAACAAGCCGCATTTCCAAGACTCATCCAGAGAGCCCTGCGTCTCCAGGCCAGGCTTGATTGATGTGGGAGAGCAGGGGAAACAAAGAGCAGATTTGGGAGAGGGAGCCTGGGCATGAGTGGTGGCCTCATCCTGGGCAGCCTCAACGGGAAAATATTCATCTCTGTAACCCACAGCCTCCTCTCCCCACGCAGGTCTGACTCCCAGACTTGGTGGTGAGGGCTGGCCTGGTGGGGGTGGGGCCCAGACTGCTGACCGGCAGAAGCAGACTCTACCACCCACTTGCTCTGAGGCATCAGACCTGATCACAGGCTTCATAAATAAACATGGGTTGACACAGCATTTCCTTGCTGGAAAAGAGGAGAGACATGTTTTCCATGTATTCTCTCTGAGGGCACGAAGAAGGAGGGATGTGGGAGGGAAATTTCCAGACAAATGCAAGAACTGCAGTTTCCTCAAAATCTTACCAGAGCCAGGGGCTTGTCCCTTTACCTGCAGTCTTGCCCCGGAGCCACTACCAGAGTGAGAACCACTGATTCCTGTGGTTCCTGTGGACCACCTGTCCAGGACAGGTCTGCAAGTCAAACCCACCTGCCTAGGGATTTTGTAGAGATAGTGATTGCCCTGATTTACTATTGCATCTTTGAATCATGCTGTGATTGGGTCTTCAGGAGGAATGTGGGTAAACAGAAAGTGACACATATAGTAAGGATGCTAAGAAATTGGGTGGCATTAGAGTAAGGGCTTGGAATGGCTTGTATGAAATTCTTTTGATGAAAACATTTGCTCTTTTGGACAGCATACCATAGGATGCTTCTGAATAATGAGACAAGTTCTATAGCCCAACCGGGTGGGAGAAGTCTATCACTTGCTGGATCTGTTACAGAGTTGTTTATCCATTTGGCTAAAAAACTTTCTTAGGAATTTCAGTGTATTATTTTTGCTATTACTGTCTTAACGATAGTGACAGAACATTTAAACCCCATTTAGCTCCTGACTCTATGTGGAAAAACTATTTCTCCTCCCATATGCAACTTTCTGTCCATTCATTAATTGTACTGCTGCTTGCCTAAGTTTATTTACTGCCTTCTTAATATGTATCGTAATTTATCCTCCTAGTCCCATGGAGAGCCGATAAAATGTAAAACTTTATATAATAGGAGCAGCCACAAATATTTTAATATCCAGGGCTGCTTCTGAATCCTAATTTTGCAGATGGCGTGAAGTTCATTTTATAGCAGCTATTGAAAACTAATAAATGCCATCCACATCACTCAGTGTTGTCAATAATCCACCAGATTGTGTGCCCAGGGAGGCAGGGGAGCCAGGAGCAGCTCCCAGCCCTTCCCTAACCAGCCTCCAGCAGCCAACCCCATTGCTGCCTTGCCTTATCAGAGGCCACAATTCTATTCAGGTCAGCAATGAGCGGCGTCTTTTGGAACTTCTAATCTGCCAGCAGAGAGATGCTCTCAAGAAGGCCATCACTGCACGGAGCACACAGGCACCCCTCCCCGGGGATTTGTGCTCCTCCAATGCAAGAGATGAGCAAAGGCAGAGCAGCAGTGAGGCCACCGCCAAATTGGGCAGAGGCTGAGAAGTTGTTAAGAACAGAGTACCTCTGTCTCCCCCAGATTCATATATTGAAGTCCTAACGGCCGATGCGATGTTATTTGGAGATGGGGCCTTTAGGAGGTGATTTGGTGGAATAGTCATGAGGGTGGGGGCCCCCGTGATGGGATTAGTGCACTTTCTAAGAAGAGATTCAAGCTCTCCTCTTTCTCTAAAGGCACGAGCAAAGGGGCTGGGAGCACACAGCAAGGTGGCCCTCTCTAAGTCAGGAAGAGAGGCCTCACGACCACCCAACTGAGCCGGCACCCTGATCTTGGACTGCCAGGCCCCAGAACTGTGAGAAAACCACTGTCCGTGCCAAAGCCACCCAGCCTAGGGTACTTTGTTACGGGAACCTGAGCTGACGAGACACACGTCACGCACCCTTTGTTTTAGGATTCTTTTTTCCTTTTCAGTTAATTATCCCTTTAAGAAAAAAAAAAAGCACAGAGGATGAGAGAACAGCAAGGAGGTCAGAAACTGAGTGCGTGTCTCACTTACCCCTCCGTTCTTTGTTTTACCAAACAGTGATCAAGCGCTTACTGTGTTACAAGCATGAGGCAAGATACACATGTATATGCATTATATTATTATGTAGACACATTTTTTAAAATTACATATATCTATTTTAACTGATATTTAGTTAGAAGGTACCCAGGGATTCCCAAGTAATCCCTGCTCTCCAGGAACAGTCCAGAGGGGATGTTCTAACAGCTGTGAGTCTACCAGAAGGCAGTGCCCTGAGAAAATGGAAGCAGGGAGAACGAGAAAGGATTTCCAGCCTCTGCAAGTCTGGGGAAGAAGGGAGACACCCAGAGAGACCCCGGGGGAGCTGCCAGGGCGCCTGGCCGCCATGTGCAGCAGGTGGCCGGCCGGCTGCTTGGTCCTGAGGAGTCCCTTCATGTCAGCCAAAGCAGCAGCCAACTCCCTCCTCTTCTCCTCCTCTGTGCCTCATGGAGCTGGTTGCCCTCTGGTAAAACCTCTTTGCTTTCCCCTTTTAAGGCTGCCCTGCTGTTTGCTTGAACTGGATTTCATCTGGATGCAAATTCAAAAAGAGCATGAGGGTAATCTGCTTTTAGGCAGTCCCGGGAGATGGTCTGCTAACGGCTGGGCAGAGCAGCATATCAAGTCAGTTTGATGAAATGTGTTAGCTCAGAGAAGTCAGAAAACATCTGGTCCCAGAGCAGCTTGGATGCGGAAAGCAAGGAATGGTCCTATCGAGTTTTGTCTTCAGACTCACCCACGTTACCCAGGTGTGAGCTACAGAAGAGGAAGCCAGATGCAAGAGCCTTTCTGGGTGGGGCGCCTGGCCTTAAATAGTCTTGAGTTTTTTTTACAGATGAAATGTTCGACACATCTATCATGATCTTTCCATTGTGAAGCTCGCTTATACCCAGAAGCAAACTCAAACTGACCTTCTATAACATTTAATCTTTTTGTGGTCTGCCTTCTTGCCTTCCTCTTTCTTGCTTTTGGATTTATGCAAAGAGATGTGAAATAAATGAATCAAAATATACTAAGACACATGCCGCTGCCCCTTAACAGGAAAGAGGTCATTTTCTCCAGTGACACCCATCACATCTTTCATGCCAGACAGGGTCCCCCACAGTGCGGAAGACCCCTGATGTCACCAGGAGCACAGCAGGTAACGACCTCAGGATGTGGTGTGGAAGAACCACCGAGGCTGGCTCGAAGTCTTCCCATCAAGTCATACAGCTTTGGGCCTCACTCAGGGCAATGATGGGAGCTGGATGCCTAGTGGAAAAGATCTTTTTTTTTGTAGAAAGAACTACAGGGTGTTAGCCCTGGAAGGGACAAGAAAGATCATCTGGTTCAGCCACCTCGTACACAGGAATGGAAATGAGTCCCAGAAGGGTTAGGGCATTGCTCAAACTCATGGCAACTAGTTGTAGGTACAGCTAGGATGAGAATCCAGAACAGATAGAGGATGAGAGGCATTAATATTCCGGAGCCCAGTAAAGCCGTCAAATGTGCCTCTTTATAGTTAGCTGCAAAACGCTGACCATTTCCTCCTGTTCAGAGATACTTAAAAAGTGGTGTCTCAACTAAGTGATATAAGTATCTCTCACCACTTTACTCGGTGGATCAAATAAGATGATGCTTTGTGTGTGTGCACGTATAAAAAAAATCTCAGGCCTACAATATAGATGATATTTTCCTCTAATTGGCCACATGCTGAAGATGGCTCAAATCCTTCTTACTCTAGCTGAACAGACGCTAGGAGTGTCATTCTGCTGAAAGCAGAAGACGGAAGATTATTGAAGGTCCTGTGATGTACCTTCGTTTCCCAGTGACAGCCAAGAGCTAGAGCTTCAAACTCCAATGTTTTCAGGGAATAGGAGATTAGAGGTACAAAAAAAATTAGGGAACTAAAGCTCTTGATTTTGTTCTGAAATGGATGTGGGCACAATGTCCACTTCTTCACATGGCCCTGCCCCTCCCATTGTAATGCGAGCCTGTTCAGTCTATATTAAAATCAGATCACGTACTTCACTTAAATGTTTATGGAATGTTTGGGATATAATTCTGTAAATTCCAAACTGCTATACAATTGTGTATACTAAAATTTTTTGGAAACTGAGTGGTTCAGGAAAGCAATCGCCAGTAACTTTCTGGGAGTCATATAGAAGACCCCAGATCAACCCCAGAAAACATTACTCTTAAAATTCTATCACACTAGATGAGACTCACCATGGGGCCATTTTTGCTTGGCATTCTCTCTGGATACTATGGAGCAGACTCTTAATTTTTTTCCCCAAATTTATTCATTTCTTCTTCTAATAGACTCCCCCTGAATTTTAGCAGGGCACATCGTTGTCCATACAAAAAAAAAAAAAAGGTACATTTTATGGGTTACCTAACTGCTGTATGTGGCCAAGTGGCTAAATTTTAAAGTGGCTAAATTTTAACCTATGGACAGGAAGCAGATCTATCTTGCTTTTATGGCTGGGAAGCAAACGAGAAGGCAGGAGCTGGAGCAGCCATTTTGGATCAAAGGAACTATTAGAGGAGATTTGCTCAGTGTTAAAGGAAAGAAAATGCAATACTGTAGTATTGGGTGAGGAGTCAGAACCCCTGGAAGGAGTTCTAATCACTTTGCTTACTAATAAGGGATAGGACTTTCGGAAAGTCATTTAATTTCTTAAGCATTTCAGGATCTTCATATACTCAATCACGGCAATAAGAAGGCCTCTAACTATCTCATAGGGTTACTGTGGAGACTCAATGAGGTCATTCACGTAGGAGCTATTTGTAAAGATCTTTTTAAACAACAGTCAGTTATGGCTGATAAAATTATAAGCAAAATAAGTTCTATCCTTTTGAGTAAAAGCAGGTATTTAGAAGCACATATTTTATAGGAAAAGTTTCTCAATTCAGTCCTCTGGAAACTTGCCTGTTTAAGAATAAAAATACGAGCAGAACAAATAATTTGTTTCCAATGTCCTAAACTTGCCCAAATTATTAGTGGTCTTCTGGTGACCCTATATTTTTCCATGCAAAAGCAGGTTCTGCTGTCACCAGCAACAGATGACTTCCCATTCTGACAGATCTGATGAAGAAAATGATTCTGCCAGGAATCTGACAGATGTCTAACAGCTGTACCAATGTGACAAGTTGATTGTCATGGTGGATGTCTGTGCGACTGTATTTGTGAATTTGAAATAGAAGATCCCTAATATTGAAGAGCTTGATGGCAGCTGTTTGTGATTCTACTTCCTAAATGTGGTCTACTTTCATTTCAGAATGGCCTAGTTCAGCCTTCATATAGCCAACAAGGTGTGCATCCTACTGATGCTTACAGAGGCTTGTCCTGAGTATGGCATCTAAAGGCTGACACATTACCGGACCTTCTGCTTAGTTCTCAATGCAAAACTGATGCTTACTCAATTTTAACCCAAAAAAACATTTCCCACGGAATAAGAGGAAGGAGAAACAAAAGTGATATCTTGATTGTCATATACCACTGACATAACCCCAAAACTAGGCACAGACTCCTAAAATCTCAGACTACAATATAGATGATATTTTCCTCTAATTGGCCACATGCTGAAAATGGCTCAAATCCTTCTTACTCTAGCTGGACAGACGCTAGGAGTGTCATTCTGCTAAAAGCAGAGGACCTACCTGGTCAATGGATCCCTCATCTTGTACATAATTTCATAGTTTAGAAGTTAGAGGCAGCAACAAGGAAAATTTTTACTTAACTCCCAATCTTGACCAACAAAGACCGGGCTAGTGACATGAAAATGATAGAAATTTTGGCAGAAATTGATCCTATCATCTTGAAATTGGTGATACCAAAGGAATATTTAATCAGGGACAGATTCTAAAGTTTAGCAAAGCAAATCTGTATAAAAACAGAGAAATAAAATAAGTCACCTACTCAGATGTATTTTGGGGCTCCCCCCTCAACGACAGTTCATTCTTCTAAGAGCATTGTCCGTTAATGATTCCATTAATAACTGTATCCATTAATGACCTTGGACCAAGAGATCACCCTGGGCTACCACATTTGTAGCCCATAACCTGAATCAAGGATGACCACCAACCCAAAGCCAACTAATCCATGAAATGGCTAATTGTAAGGTTTTAGCTAGTACACTCTACAAACTGAAAGGTCATAAACAATGAGAAGCACATTCTGTAACACAGCAAGCCAAAGTCCATTCCTGCTGAAGTTAGAGGGGAGTTGAGATTAAGAGTAAACCAGGGAAGTTCATTTGTTTAGAACTGAACAGACAGCAGATGGCAATAAGGTGTAGAGAGGTGGGAGAAAGAGACAAGCTAGAACACCAGATTCTACAGGACTGGAACTCGTATGTTTGATTCACGGATAGATTTCCATAAATATGTAATGATTGGGAAAGATAGGGAGAGAGATCTCAGGACCTCAGTTCCTGACTCTTGGATCCCAAGCTTCAGACCCCATGAAGACCAGCTGGGCTTCGCTTTATGCCCATGGGTGTCTGTGATTGCCAGATGACAGCTATCAACCATGAATGGTCTTTCTGGTTTCTGTTTTTGTTTAGTTTGAGCTGGTTAGAGTGGTATTTGTCATTTGTAATCAAGGGATCTTTATGTGTCTAGGTATGTCCAAAGACTGAAAAGTAGAAAACAAAGTCTCGATTGTCACTTTAAGGGCCCTCTCCTTAAATTCTGCTAACCAGAATCATTCTCTCTTATGGCTGATGCATCAGGAAACCTTCTTCCAATATGGAATCATTTGCAACCTGCCACCCAATGTATTCTTGGCAGCCAGTAGCCTAATTACGGTTTCTTTAAAACATTTTCCCATGTCTCTTCCCAACTGAGGTTCTGCGCCTCAGAAAACATTCATATATTATCATTCTCCCAAGTCTTTGATCAGAAACTGTACTCAATTTTTTAAAAAAAGGCTTTCTCCAGCTCCGAAGCAACAATCCAGAAAACCACAATTTTCCCACTACAAGGACTCAAAGTCCAAATGAGTCAGTCTAACTATGTCACCATGGGCACCAGAGACACCAGAGCTAGGCAACCTGGAATCTCACATTTCCACAACACAAATGGGAAAGTCCTTTCATTTATCACTGAAGATTCCATACCCATTCCTGGAATGTAGCAAGAGGGGAAACACATGTAATTACACTATTCTTACTTTTTCCACCAAACTCAGATTATATTATTTGGCGATACCAAGTTTTGGGATATTTCTTTATTGTCAAAAATGTCAAAGTAACTGACCCTTTTTCTATTAGGTCTTCTTACTCTAGGCCAAAAACTTGTACTCGCTTAGATGATGCCAACTGGGAAACGGGCCTCAATTTTAATTTGGGGCTATCAGCCTTGTTGATGATTTCTAAGAATCCTTCATTTCTGACTATTTTATACAATGTATTAAAACCAAGTAAGATTAAATAGCAAGTGAAAAACCGAGGGCATAGCCTCCAGTGGCTATGGCTTACCTAGGTCTACTGTGATTGGAACCATATGAATTAATTTGGGAAGGAAACAGCCTGCTCATTAGAGCAGCTCACGTTTTCTTCATGGGATCTTTTCAAAAGCTAAAGAAGGGACAAACTGAAACATCTAAATCTGGCCTGACTGGTTTAGAGATTTTGAAGCTGAACCATATTACCAGTCTCTGTCAATTGTGGGCACACGCCAGGAAAGCCAATGGGAAGAGAATCAACCTATTTGTATTGATCAACAATTCCCACTCAGATTCTTGTTTCTTCAGTGAGAGCTCTATCTCTTTATGGTAACATACAGCTGCTATTGTCACCATGTGATCTACTGCTCTTCAAAATCCCTGTTTGCTCTCCAGTTTCTGGAAACTGATGTTAGAAGAGGTAGTTACCAGCGTGACGCTTGAGTTGTCTGAACAGAAGATAATCAAGTCTGTCTCCTCCCTCCCTTTGCTCTTCCTGCCTTCTTCACTTGCTACCTTCCTTCCCCTTCATCTACTTTTCATCATCTTCTATGGTCCAGAACTCCTTGTATTCTTTTTAAAGAGAAATTCAACCTTTTAGAAAAGGCATTTTAAAAGAAAAATTGGGCAGATAATTAAAAGCTTAACTTAAGACTGTTTGCCAAGTCGAACTATACTGGAGTAGGTTGCCATACTCTAGCTGGTCCAGTACCCTTAAGGTTAGCAAGGCTACAGACTAAACACAAAGATCTGGGGTTGTTAAGTAGGTTTCTCTTGATGTTGATTCAATGGAAGAAGGTACATGTGCATTTGCTGCTTGGAAAATCCTATAGGCAACTCCCAATCAGGACACCATAGACATGCTAACCAAACCTGACAGCAACTCTCCTCCAACCCAGCTCATTTTAAATGCATCCATTGCTCCTTACCAAGCTCCAAAGTCTCTGGGTATCAAAGGAACCAATGCCAAGGCAAGGGTGGTCAGCTTGGATAGAAACCCTAGGAGACAACTGGAACCCGGCACACTTGTGACCGACATAATGAACCACTGGATGGCACTGTGGATCCATGCAAATGTGTATGGAAGGACATTTATCTTTCTTTTAAAAAGGCTGTTTAGCCTTGACAGGTAATTTGGCACATTTTGAGTTGATATGTGCCAAATGATTTGGCAAATATTTCACTTACCTCTGAAAATAGGCACACCTGCTGTTCTGGCCTTCAGGGAATAGGAGGAGGGTAGCTTTCTCTTTCTCCTTCCTGTTGTTGTTAATTTCAGAACCTAAAACAAGATTTTGGTCAAGGTCACACCAACCCCATTTTAAGCATAGTGCCATGTTTCAAATGAATAAGATAAGTTCAGTGTTACTTATACAACTAATCTCTTCAGTCTAAAGAAAGCATCTCTTCATCTTAACCAGTGTGGTCCAATCTGCCAGTAGCTGGCTCATCTGGCTCATGGCCAGATGCATGGGATTTTGTTGAAAAGCTATGCCCCTTATTGGTCCTCCAACCAAGAGCTTCCAGGAAAACTTGTTTCCAAACTTTCCTGTTGTATGAGAATTCTTTGCCAATGTTTAATGTGCTTACTATTAAGAAAAGCTAAGCAGTGTGAGAATGTCTCTTAAGAAACATCTAAGCTGCCTTTTGTCCATCAATAAACCACTGCTTTGTGGAACATTATGATGACAATGACAAGTGCACATTCCATTTCCACTGGGGAAGATAAATGGCAGGCCAGGCATCACTGCAACATGCTACATGTTAGGCCAACTTCCTGGTACACTAGCTTTAACTCCACCTCCCATTTATTTGCTAGCTACTCATGAGACCTATCAGGATACAGTTGAATAAAAGTGGTTATTAATGGTATAACCTTGAGTAAATCTAATTTTTAAAAATGGTAAAACATTTGCAAACCCAATTACTATAGTTAACCTATCTAAAAAATGACTTGGGACCACTTCCCAAATAGCCAAAACATACACTGGTTTGGGAATAGGTGAGTTAGAGAGGAGCGATTCTCATTTCTCCTTTTGATTATTATCTTGTTATCACTTACTGACTTATAAAAGGCATATCTCATTGTCAAATCTACTCCTGTTTTGAAATATATCAAAGGACCATGGTATTACCGAGACTCTGGCTCTCAACTCTGAAACTTGGCTTCTAGTCCCAGGTCTACCAAGACCAGCTGTGTAATGGCAGGTCAATCATTAACGCTCTAACCTGTTTCCCTACCTGAGTATGAGGAAAGAAGGCAATTTAGATGAGCTCCATGGCTACAAAATGTTGGAATCTTATTTAGCTTAGGCAGCCCCGATAAATTTAATCTAACTTCAGTAAATGTTAGATAGAATAATACATAGCAATAGTGAAATTGGAGGGGGCATTTGTTTAAATAAAATCGAAACCACGCATTTTCTTTATCATACTAAGTGTAGTAAGGCAAAGAAACTTTCGTGGTATTAAGAGTTTATGGAAAATAATGTATATCTGTTTAAAGGATGTGTGCGTTTAATGATGTGTATTTGTCTTTTGCACTTAGCTTAAGAGTTCAGTAAAAATGGTTCACAAATTGTTTTGATAGGCAGATTCTGGTTTTTCTTACCTGTTCTTCTGTCTCATGGTGCTACAGTTTGTTTTCAGGGCTGGCCAGATGAAGAACATCAAGGAGGTTGTGGGTGATTTCAACAGAGATTTCTTTGGATGGATGGGGTCAAAGTCCAATGAGAGTAGGCTGAGGAATAAATGGGAGACAAGTGTGGAAGCAAGTTGAGAACACTCATATGAGGAGTTTCCTGTTAGAAGGGGCAAAGAAAGACAAGGCTTATAGCTGACATATGGAATCTAGAGAGGGGTTCTTTTCTTGAGATAGCAAGGCAGACATTCTAAGATTTACCAGATACATGAGGAATTCATGGATATACTTATTCAAATACATCTGGAGTTCTAACCACAAGATTGAGAGCTGGTTGTAGATCTTGAACTGCCACTTAATGAAGATGAGAGCTGTCTGCTGCTCTCCCACATCTTGGAATTGTCAGGGTTTTCAATAAGCTGATGGGAAAGGGCTCGGGAGCATTCCTTTTTCCTGGTAAGTTAGCAGGGCTTTATTTATCAGATCATTTCAGAACTGGGAGATAGTATCATCCAATCTCCTCATTAAACTGAAAAATCTGATGTTCTGATAAAGTAGGTCTTCAGATGTGCTCCAAGAGCAGTGTTAGGTAAAGATTAAAAAAATGGTACTGGAACTAGAAATCTTAGAATTGAGTCCCCATGACGCCACCACTTACTGGCTAACATGTGACACTGAGCAAGTCATCCTAAGTTTTCTTATCAGTTAAATGAGGGGATTGTATATATCACAAATAAGCATCCTAAGACGACATTCTCTTATAATATCATTGTGAAAATAAATTGAGATAAGGCAAGTAAAATGCTTAGTCCAATACCAGGTATGTAGGCACAGTAAGCATGGATACCGGTCTTGCCATTTTCTGAGCATTTGCATGTAAACGCGTCCAGATTCCAATTCTAATTTGTGAGGGGGAAGGGCTTCTCCACCACCACCACCACCAAGCAAGCCTCCAGACTTAGCTGGGTGTGCTACAGTTCAACTCCATCCTGAAACTATCTACCAAGAAGATAGGTCAGAGCCCACCCCCACCAACCACAAGCCCAGGTTGTAACCTGTGGTTCTGACCAACCTGCTACAAAGTTGGAGGTTCCAAAACCCCTTCTTACTCAGGATATACAAGTCACAGTTCCAGGTCATTGCTTGGTACTTCTGACAGACCAACTATAGCTCAGAGCTTCCCATGACCTCCTCCTAGGATTTGATTAGTTTGCTAGAGTAACTCAAACAACTAAGAAAACATTTTACTCACTAGGCCATGGGTTTATTGTTGAAGACATAACTCAGCCAGATGGAAGAGACGCACAGAGCAAGCTGGGGGGAAAAGGGCTCTCCGTACTTGCCCTTCTCCTGGAAGCACCACAAACTCTCTAACCGGGAAGCTCTCCAAACCCGCTCTTTTCGCGTTTTTACAGAGGCTTCATTACATAGCCAGATTCATGAAATCATTGGTCAATGATGCTTGAACTCCAGCTCTGAAGGTCAGAGTGTGGGACTGAAATCCCGTAATTGGCTCCACTAAGCAACCAGCCCTATCCTCAGGTGCTTTCCAAAAGTCACCTCATTAACATAGCAAGAGACACCTTTATGGCTCTCAAGACTTAGGAAATTTCAAGGGTTTGGGGAACTGTGAGCCAGGAACTGTGTATGAAGACCAAGTATCTATGAGAAATCTACCTTGGTCATCTGAATCATCAAATATTTATATTTCTTATAAATCATAATACCAGAGCATGTATGGAAAATATCATAAACTTGCATGCTTATAAAATAATTTTTTAATGTAATGGAGATTTCTATAAAAGAAATGTAATAAACACTATAGAAGGCACACAGGCCACACTGTTTAAGCCTTGCTAAAATACCTGGCCAGGGGTACTTGTTCCATTCAAAGATTACTACTCATGATTCACTCAAGTCTAGGTCCCTTTTACAGTACCTGTTCGACTTGCTACTGGGGAGTCAGCATCTCCCCTTGTAAAAACTTCCAAATTGCCTACCTACTGTCTGCATGCTGTTTAACACCTTTTCCCGCCTTTTTCTCCACCCCGCTCCCCCACCCCCAGCTTTCCCTTTTGAAGCCAGCCACGGGTTTAAGTAAAGCTGATTGTGGTTAAGGACCACCAGGTGTCTGACGGGAGCAACAGACAATCCTCTGTCAACAGCTTTGGAGTTGACTCCATGGGATAGAAATGAGAAAAAATGTGAATACAGGGCAGAAGAAAGGGAGGGGGTGGCAGTAAAGAAAACCAGCCCTCCCAAGTCCCTCTCTAGTCCCTGGATGTGTGCTATAAAAATCTGTTTGCATCTAGGAGGACTGACAAGCGGGATCCCTGATTCTGTCAGACCCACTGGGTGGGTGTCTACCTTTGTCATTACCCCTGAGCCCGGACACTGTGAGGTTACCAGAGATTCTGCTTCTAAGAGTCAAAGAAGCTTAGGATGTTTTAACTTTCTCACGGAGACCTTTCTGTTTGTTTGCTTGGTTGGGTGTGTGTGTGTGTGTGTGTGTGTGTGTGTGTGTGTGTGTGTGTGTGTGTGTGTGTGTGTGTGTGTGTGTGTGTGTGTGTGTGTGTGTGTGTGTGTGTGTGTGTGTGTGTGTGTGTGTGTGTGTGTGTGTGTGTGTGTAACAAATTCCCAGCCACCACTTTCTTTAGCCTCATTTCCTCTGTTGGTTTTCTTCTCACTGGAGATGAGCAACACAGGCTTGAATGAAAACCAATATAACAACGCAAGTTAATTGGAGTCTGAATGGATCAGGACACTTGAAACCCAGCTTGATAAACCCCCACAGGGTTTGGAAATGAGTCTGATGGGAACCAAAAAAAAAATCTGGTTTCCATGGCCCCAGGGACCCATTTACCAACTTTCTATAGTAATCCCTGGACTATAAGTAAATGCTTAGTTTTAAATAAACAATATATGTTTATGCCCTTTTTTTACATAATACTGTAGTAAGGGTGTTACATAAAGAAATGCAAAAAAAAAGTTAGTCTTTCTTGCTACTGATGTAAGCTATAATATAGTGGGAAAAAGTAAGGCTGTTTTTTTTCTTGTTGGAGCTGACATACTTTTTTTTCTTTCCTCACTTAAATATGTCAAAAATGTTATCTTTTAGCCTCACTCTGGTGGACCCTCCCTAATTGGTTTAACCCTTTCTAAAACTTATTTTCCCGGGGGGAGAAAAAAATGCTGTTTCCCACTAAAGAGAAAGTCTTCTAAGCTTGAAGCAGTAAGAAATTTGACACAGAACATATTTGAGACTACCACAATATGAATAGGAACAAGCCTGGGCTGCTGGGTAATGGGAAATAGAACTGTTAACCTTTAGTCTATCTGCTGAATTTTGGCTCTGGATATAATGACACAAAGTCATTACCCCCTAAAGGTCCATGGTCTTTGGGGAAATGAGTGTGTAGTGGTTTCAGCTCCATCCCTAACAGCCCAGAGTCTCCATCAGACCGGCTGCCATTACAATTAGAGTTAATTGTCACCAGTGCCACAGAGAACAGGGATTGAATGAGATGGGAGAGTGAACTACTTCACCTGCATTGCTAACGGTGGTCCCTGAGCAGCGAAGGACTGTTCTTCTCCTAGGCGGTGGAAAATCTGTTTTTGGAAATTTAGGGAAAATGAACAGAAGATGTCTGTTCCTATGTTCAGTCACAAAGTCTTGCATTCACACAGAATAACATTTTAATAGCTGGTGTCATTTAAAATTATATTTGATTAAATATAATTTGATCAGTCCACAGAAGAAGAAATGGTGAATCAGCTACTCCACTTCCAATGAGAATCAAATATCTTCTTTGGAGGGTACCGTGTGATGTAGTTTTGGAATACAGGTGAGGTTTGGTGGGGTGAGGTCTGGAGCCGATGGCCAAGAAAGAACTCTTGAGACGTCTTTGGTGCAAAACAGTGGTTTTATTAAAGCACGAGGGCAGGACTGGTGGGCAGAAAGGGCTGCTGCAGTTTGCTGCCCCAGGATTATGAGGGGCACCTGATTAGATACTTTGGGGCTGGGGAAGAAAGGTAAGGGGAGTTCCCAAAGGACTTTAATATGTTAAAGGAGACTCACCGGATATAGGAGGCCATGCTAGCCTCAAACCAAGGTTGTTTTTCCCTCTAGCAAGGCATTAACATTAAGACATTTGGGAGCTTCCCGGAGGAACTCTATACTTCGCCTACCTCAAGTATTTGTCAATGGGCTGCAGGTTGTAAGGACATTTATTCATCTACATTTCCTTCTGCCTTTGTTTCCCACATCACCATTGAGTCTGAGTTCTTTCAGATGGTAGGCTTATTTTAAAAATTGCTTATCCAGACAACAAAAAGTCAATGCTCCCTCTTTGGAAGAATCTCCATTGAAGAGTTTTTAAAATCGACTTCAGTTGGACATTTTAGAGACAGGGTTTGTTCATTTCCTTGTTTACTGTAGGTTGCATTTAAGCCTCAAATAGCAACAATGGTGTAGTTTTAGAATACAAGAGGCAATTAAATATAAACAGTGGATAGAAATAACCCTAGCCTCTTTTCTTCACATATTTATAAAAGATGTTTCCTTCTCTTTAACCTTATCCTAAATACCATGAGGAAGCTTGGATAACTTCTCTTCCAATTGATGTTTCTAAATTGGTGACATACAATTACCTTCTCCATATTCACGCTGCTGAATAAGTTGAATTTTTAAATTATACACTTGTAGCTGGTTGAAATCTTCCCTGAGTATAAAATGGATGGTAAGTGTTTCAAGAGTTGATTTTTAAGATGTTTTATTGTTTGGTTTCCTGACAGGAAAACTAGTCTTACTTCAAAACTCTTAAAAAAGATTACTGCCATGCTAACTATTTTCTGATCTTTGGAATGACTCTCTCATTCTATCTCCTGCTCCTGTCCCAGTGTCACCAGGTAAACTCTGACCCAAAAATTCTAGCTAGGTTCACATTCTGAGAACAAGAGACTTAGAGTTTCCAAGTTACCAGGTTTTAAAGGGGGTGGAATGGGTAGGCATCGATACGAAAGTGATAACATGCTTGGTGAGCTCATTAATTTTTTAGCTTATTTGTAAGACAGCATGATTTAATTGGGGGAATTCTAATATGTTCTCATCCAAGGGCTTGACAAATAGCAGAAATTGAGTCATTCAGGTTGTTTTTGTCTTGTTTCTTATCTGCCCGGTTGTGAAAAATGATACCATCACTCGGAGAACTGTTTACAAGTGACATGAGCTCCCATATCTTACCTCCACACGTCAGCCGGGGCAGACCCAGCTGGGACTTAAGAAGGGGTGGTGATGTCAATGAGAGTAGCTGAGCTGATCCCGAGATACACAAACATGGACACAGAAGGCAGTGAGTCAGGGGCTCGGCAGACAGGCTGTAACAAAGCCTTGGATTTGGAAGTTATAAAGATACAAGAAATAGAGAAGCCATAGATTTGGGCGAGTTCATTCACAAAGCACACAGAAAGAAAGAGAACCAGATGGCTGACAATGGAACCCTGGGGCACAGCAGCATTTTAGGCGAGAGCAAAAGGATCAACAAAGGAAACTGAGAAGAACAGCCAGACAGACGAAGACAGAGAATTAAGAGAGGATACTGTCCCTGAAGCAAAAGAAACACTTCAAGCAGGAGGAAGCAGTACGCACTGTCATGGCTGGGGAGAAATAAGATAATGATGGAAGCTTGGACACGTCCATTAGATGTTGTCAACACTGAGGCCATTTATGACTCTAGAGTCAGGAAAGCAGTTTCTGTGGTATGGTAGGGCAGAAACCACACTGTAGACAGAAGGTCAGAAATTAGTGGGAGGAGAGAAGTTAGGCTGTAAAGGGTAATGAGAAAGACAGAGGTAATCTGAATGATATTTGGGATTAAAACCATTTAGACATTGGTTTGGTATTATGTTTTAAGGAACTGAGAAGCCTGAGATCTTGGGTATACTCAGGGGTCTGGCTTGCATAGCAGAAGGGAGGTGGAATGTTCAGGAACGAGAGTCAGGGACTTGATGAAGTGAGCCTTGGAGGTGGTGTAGTTGAGACTGACCACACGGACTGAGGAGCCCCAGATGCAAGAAGGTGCCCCAACCCCTTGCCTGGACTGGTGCACAGGGAGTGGGTCAGAGAAGAAAGGAATGGATTTAGACCCATTTGTGGGATGCTGTAGCACAGGGGAATCCTGTGATGACTTTTTTTTTCTTTCTGCAAAGAGAAGTTATGGTTTTCTGAAGAGAACAGGGAGACACTGGAAAGAAAGGTTTTAAAGAGGGTTAAGATCCGCAGTAGCCACTGAGGGGCATGGGAGAGGGGAATTAACCAGCTGGGTGGAGGGAAGGGACTTCACTGGAGTTATGTGTCTGTGGCTAAATCAGCTAATTTGAGTGCAGATGCTGGAGTCAGTTCGCTTTTTTGTCTCCCAGACATAGAATGCACCCCCAGCTAATGTCACAAATGTGTGTGGTTAAGCATTAGAGAGAAGCAAATGGGAGACTATGGAAGGGACTAGAGCACCTGGGAGGGAGGGCCAGCAGGTAAAGGACGAGAAATAGCTTACGATGGTAGTTTTCATCCTAATGCAGTCAGCATGCGTATCTTCCCCTGGCCAATCATCAGTCTCGCCTCATATTTGAAGAGCAGGCTGTGGTCCTCACTACAGTTGGACTTTCAGTCAGAACAAGGACTGGTCCTTTAATTTAACAAAGCAAAAATGTCATATTACCCCAAACTGGATGGTTTTCTATGATTTTGAGGACCCCCTTCCAATCCCACATTAAAAAAAAATCACTTTTACCAGTTTGATTTTGGTGGCCAAGTGAACTTGATTATTATATGATTCTTCAAAATGGCTTAGCCACTTCGGTGATTATAGTGCTCAGAGGATATTTTTACATTTTGGTCTAATTTTGAATCTTTCTTAGAATTTTTGTGTACTTTCTTGTGTGTGTGTGTACTTTAAACTGTTAGGGTTTTTAAAAAAAATTTTAATGTAATTGTGATGGAAGGATTTTTATTTGCTTTACTTAGGAAAAAGAGTGACTCATGATGAGAAGTTCTCTTTCTTTCTAAAGGCCTTGTCACCCGACTAATATGACCTCAGTTATTTATTTATTTTTTTACTGTGAATGACCTCAGTTATTTTTAAAATCAGTTTTTGCAAGCTGTCTTTAAAATTTCTGGGAGGTCAACACACCTTTAAAAACAAAAGCAAAAGCAAAGACCAATAAAATGATCTCCCTACTTTCTCTTCTTTATACAATCTTTGTGCTAGAAACACATTCCCACTGACACCGGATGAAGTTTCCTGACTGTTTAAGTTCTTAATCTCAAGATAAAGTAGGGAGAGTGGCATTGAACTAATCCATTCTTGAAAACATCTTAACATTATAAGCAGAACAAAGTGGTACAAAATGTATTCAGCCTCACGGATTTCTCTAGATTGTAACCAGAATAGAAAATGGCAGAATGTATTAATTCCTAAGATAAAATTATAATGAGAACAGAAAATGGTGCAAGATGAATTAATGTAGCGGCAGGCTTCTGTCTGCAGAGCTCGGCGTTCTCTAAATACCACACTGCAGCGCTTTGTAGTCAGCCTCTGTCTTGTAATCTATATTTTAAAAATGCTCTAAAGATAAAGCCAGACCATATTCTTGTCTCAGGGAGAACCACTGCAGCACTCTGGACACTCAAAGGCCCCAGGGAAGTGGCGGGCAGACTTACCTTGAGGGGACAAAGCAGATTTAAGTTAGATAGCGGGAAGATTTTTATTACTGCAAACATACAGTGACGTGCTTCCTTCAACTGCAGATCATCTTAAATCTGGAACTCCAAGGAAAACTTAGCTTGAAGTGGTTGCGGTTATAAAAGAAACATTGGCTCTTTGTAAAAAAAAAAAAAAAAAAAAGTTTCCATTTCACAGTGTTTAACTACTTGGTGGTTTCTATCATTGCTGTTTGGGGGTGCAGGGATGACCACCTTCCGTGTGAGACGATTTTCAAACAGATACTGCCCCAAGTGTGTGTCTGAAGCTAGACTGTCTTTTACAGTAGCTTTCATCCTTATTATAAATATACTTATTAATAGGCCCAGTGTGAATTTGGGGACAGAGTTGGTAAATGCAGATGAATGTTATAGTAATGCACCTGCAGTATCATTCAGATGTGTATTTTTACAAGCTTTGTACTGTTCAATGAAGTCAAATGTGCCCCCATAATAAGCAACTGAGATGCCCAGCTTCAAACATTTCAACAATGACTGTGGTTCCAGAAGCCACAGTGGAAAACCTCGAGTGGCAATGCTAGAACTTTGAAATGTTTAATAATGCTTGTTCCACATAACTTTGCATCCTCTAAGACCTGATCTGATTGCAAATTTTTAATCTGGAAATCTGGTCTTTGAATCAGAACAGGTTTGCTGATGTGACTGGCAGCAATATTGCTCTTGTTTTGAATGTTCACAATGCAGGAAATTTGAATCCAGATTTTTCCCTCTCTGTGCTAATACTGTGATGCGGGGCACGGCCAGGTTACCCAAACTATGAATTAGAGTTTTTAATAACGTCAGAGCAAGGCATCAGCAGTACTATCTTATCATGACTGGTTGTGATTTCAGAAGAAATCTGCTAATTCGATGATAATAAGCAAGAGTGAATTGTGAATTACCAGAATGTGCTAACTCCAGATGATAATGTGACCCAGACTTACGCACTTTTAATGGTCTCTGTTCACATAACACTGGCCAAGACAGTTCTGAGACATCACCTCCTTAAGCAAACTTGGGGACTTGTGACTGTACCTTTCCTAGGACAAGTTCCTGTCTCCCTGCCCCCCTCCATCTGCCCCTTTGGTCCTGCCCTTACACAGTCAGGCATTATTCCCTTGGAAATAAAGCTGTTTATTTCTTCTCAGCCCTCTGACCTGTCTCTAAAGATGCAACCAATGGCCCCTCTCTTGTTTCATTAAAAGACAGAGAGAGACTCAGGATGAAAACCCAAAATCGCCTTATGCTTGAAGTTTTAAGAAATCAAAACCTTTAAGAAAACAGTACTTTCAAGCTTATATTTTGGAAACTGGAGTTAATGAAGCAGCCTTTTTTTCTGGAGAAATTTAGCCTAACATATATTCTCCCCACTGTTTGTACACCCAGTACATGTAACATTTGCATTTTCTTTTAAAACCATAATAAGGAGAATTAAAACCCTATGATTAAGCATTTAACATAAAATTAAAGGGCCATGGCTATTCATTAGGAAAGTACTACATACCTAGAATTCAATCAGATCTCAAATAGATTTTTCTTTCTATATATATATTACGTTTCATAGATTTGATATTTCTGCCTATCTTTTTCTCAGGCATGGCTCATAATATTTTTTTTTCATATCTACAGCATTTTTGGAGTGGGATGACACATTTTGCTGAGTTTATCATGGGCTGGACTTTTACTTCCCTGTAGAAATTCCAATTCTCCTGTTTCCCTGAACTTCATTAGGCTGAATAGAGAGGGGCACAGAGTAGGCATGAGGTAACTACAATAAATTTGCCTGCCTGCATGAACCTTACAGTTTAGAAGGGAAGGCATAATTCTGAAACACACTTTTGTACATAGAAGAACTTTATATAGGCTAAAAAAACTATAGTAATGTGACAGGAAAGGTTGAATATTTGGAAACAGAATTCAATGTAGCTCCTAATCTTCTGCTGTATTCCATGATAAATCCCAGGTATATTAAAATAAAAATTATGAAGAGGAAACAAAAGTTCAATATTTCCCTGTTCTCTGTATGTGGAGGGATTGTCTGCATTTGAAAACAAGAGAAAAGTACTACATGGAAAGAAAATGAATTTGAATCAGTTTTAAGAACCCAATGAAAAAAATAAATAAAATTAAGAGACAAACAAGAAATAAGGAAAAGCATTTGCCATAATAATGAAAAAGATCCAAACTACTTATCATATCAAGAGCTCATACAAATCGATATGCACATAAGACTGCAAGAGCAAATGGACAAAGTGGTAACAAATGACAAAAGAGGGAACTCAAGGGTCCAAAGGGAAGAAGACATTAAACTTCACACATGTGCACATAAATACAAAGGAAAGCTAAGCTATCCTAAGTTACCATTCAGTAGCAAAGACTGCGGCAGAGGCTGTATTTGGTGATGGCGCTGGTAGAATGAGCTGGTCACTTCTGCCCATGGATGAGAGTGGCACTGAGGGAACCTCTCTGGACATCAGTTTTACATATGTCAACAGCCTTAAAAATACTATGTTCTTTGTGTCCACAGTATATTGTTAGGTGAGAAAAGCAAATTATGAAACTGTTTTTAAGAATACAATTCCATTGCTTTCCCATAGAAAGAGGGGAGGGAGGGAGGGAGGGAAGGAAGGAAGAAAGGTAGGTATTGGTGTGGAGATAGTGGTAATTTTGTTTTTTTCTTTAAGTGTCATGGTTTTTGTTTATTTCTTTGTTTTTGCAATGAGTCTCAGTTGCAATCAGAAAAGAGAAAAAATTCTCTTTAAAAAGAGCAAGAAACTTGCAAAAAATGCTTACATCCTTTGCCCCAGTAGCTCCCCATTTAGAAAATCATCCAAAGGAAATGGCATAAATGTAGACAAAGATTTATGTACAAATATGTGGTTTAAAATGAAGACATCAGGAGACTGTTTAAATAAATTCTGGAATATCCAAAAGATAGACTATTATGCAGTTGTTATAAATTATATGTCAGGATTTTCAATGACATGGTAAAATACACTTCACAAATTTTAAGCAAACAGAATAAAACAAAACAGGGTATAAACTGTATAAAAAGAATGATCCCAACCTCAAAAAATGCAAAAAAGACTAGGAAAAAAACCCACCCCAAAATGTTAATGGTGGCTATCCCTGGGTAGATTAATTATTAAGAACTTTTTTCTTGTCTTTCACCACCCTTTAAAAAATTATTATGTACTTCTGTATTATGTACTTTTATATTATGTACTTTTTTGTACATTTTCTTTTTGTATTATGTACTTTTGTAAGCAGGAAAAAAAACCCTAGATCTCTGACTCTCCAAATTAAGTTCTTTCCATTATAACAGGGTATAACAGTTTTCTTCAATAAAGAGCTTTGCCTCAAACCAGAAATGATAAAGTATTCGAAAGGGGCCATAAACTCTGCACACCATTGGGAAAATAAAATTTCTCCCAGTAAGCAGCAGGCATCACTGTCCTCTACCTACTTTGCCCAATGACACACCAGCTAGCTAATGTCCATTATTTAGAATGACATACTATGCTGCTAAACACAAGCAGCCAATAATCCATACTCGGGGGGACATCATTTCTAGAAACACAACCTCCAGAAGGTCTGCCTTCCATTAATGATGTGCTAACTCTCAGAAGCAAGGATTGGTGGCATGGCTACATGCAGTACCTTGGATGGTTGCATCGCTGGGTGCACTGAATAATCACTAGATAAACATCTGAGCGCCAATTGCAAAAAGATACTCCTGTGGGTAGTAAAAAATGTTCTCTGTTTGCAAGTCGAGGCTTACCCCTGTGTTTTGGAGATACCTGAATTGGTTTGGCTCTTTTCCAACTACAATCTGTTCGTAATCACCCAGGGTCTGTAACATCAAGCAGTGTTATGAGGGAATTAATTCTTTCTATGTGACAGTTGTTAGTGTAATTCATGTCCTTGTTTTTAATTGCTGGATCAAATTACTTTGTAGATTATTTCATATTTCATCCCAAGAGAAAGGAATAGAAAAAATGTACAGTGCCTGTGGTGACTTATTTGTTTAGTCTACCCAGAAAAAAAAAAAAAAAGCAGAATTAAAAAGATTGACTTTCTAAACAAAATGGCTCTTCTCTAACCTTAGAGTATATTTTGGATGATTTTAGATGGAAAGTTAGCCTGAGTATATTCTTTCTGTTTAAACACTCTAGGAACTAAGTTTATTTTCATAATGGTTCTGCCAAAATAATGTCCATAAAGGTCACAAAGCAATATCTCCTAATAAATACTTTGAAAAGGATTTACAATTCAATGCTCTTTCGTTAAAAGAAGCACCTTGCAGATAAGAAATTAATGAGATTTAGAATAATTTATTAAGGAACACCTAATAGACTCTCGTGAGATTCAAATGTCAAGATGTTAAAAAAAAACACAAAAGAAACTTAGCAAATGCAAATTATATTTGGGGAAAAAGACAAAGAGTATTTGAAAAATCTTGTGTTTGTTTTTGCAGTGCTGAAATTTAATTCTTGTATTTGAATACATACTCAGTAGACATTTCTTCCATTTTTGAGTCAAACCCCATCAAATGTTTCTCACCCAAATGTTTCGAATCTCAGAAAGAAATCACCTATTTCTTAGGTGTTTTATGAGTTGAGAGTTTACTTGTAGGCTGACAGGGAGGTGAAAGCCCAGATGAGACAAACTCACATAACTGAAAAGCTATAGAGAAAAATTCATTGTTCTATTTATTTCCACTTTGTGATGAGTCGAGTGGAGAGCAAAATGTTATTTATAACAATGGGACACTTGAAATGAACTGTTGCTGTAACTGTCCAAGGCCAGCCAACATTCATATTGCCTTGTAAATAATCATCTTATAAAGCAGACCTGAGTGATAAACTAAAGAGGAATTATAGATCAGCGATCACTTAAAAGCAAGCAGCAGGAAAATTGATAAATACCGCCTGGCTGCCTGGCAAATAAAAACCCCAGTCATCATTAGAGAGGGAGCGGCAACTTGCTGATTGCTGGGAAATTACGCCAGTAGACAAATGAACAGACCAACTCACTTAGGGCAAAGGTACCTTGTAGTTCAGGTAACAAAGTACTGTCAGTGCAGAAAAGTCCTTAAAAATAGGAGCTGATCCTGCTACCCTGAAAACAGAAGACATATATACAGATGCAGTGTTGAAATGTTGGCAGCCCTGAATCCGTTTTCTCGGCCAAAGTGCTGCATGTATTATCGTCACTGTCATCTTTGAAAAGGGAAAAGAGATATCTGTAAAAATAGTTGTCTTTTCCACCCCTGGCACTATCAAATGATTACAAAGAATTCCTGCGGGCACTTACGTCTCTCCAGTCCATTCTAGTCTATTAGAGGAAACCAAGGTGGTTATATTGGTTTAAACGCTGGTTGTAGAGTTCTCTATTTTAAATGTTGTTTGTTTGCTTGTGTTGATCAAAAGAAGCAAGTTACCTGTTACAGGCTAAGTTGATTGATGGCTTTGGTTTGGCTTTAGGTTTTCTCGCTACACTTGAGCCACTACAAAGCAAGTCTCTTGATGTCGTACGGGCTCAAATCCATCTAAATAAGTCTCCTTAGGAAGACAAGGAGAAGGCATGGGGCTACCAGGACTCCAATGGGGACAATGCCACATCGCCCCTGTGCTTAATACCGATTTCATTTTGACGGGGAACAGAAAACCATTTGGGGACTTTAGGGATGCTCATTTGTTATCATAATTTACCTGTGTGCAGGGCATTAACATTTACAAGGCTAACTGACATACTCGGAACAGCTCTGTGAAGTGACTGAGGCCCAGAGAGATCTGGGACTCATCCATGAAATGAGAGACAGAGTCTCATTTCCACCACCTACACACTCAGATGCTCTGATTCTAGCTTCCAAAGCCCTGCCCTCAATTTAGCTGTAGTTCAAACATGATTTCCCCCTAGTCTGATTCAAATAAAGACCTGTACAAGAAAGTCAAGCGCAGACATGCTATTCTTTCTATGGCTGTTTTTATCACACATATTCATGGTTCAAATAAATAAGAGAATTAAATTAAGAATGATCACATGGCAACAACAGAAAGAGAAAATCTGCCTACTTGACAAAGCAACTGTGAAGCCAGAACCAGAAGAGTTGCAAGTATCTAAGAGGATGGTAAGTTAATACCTCCTAGAGCATCATCACATTATACAAATTTTTCATTATATAAAATATAAAATATTTCATCAGGAAATGTAACAGGTGGCTAACACATACCGATTTCAGTTTATTTTTGTATACTTGCTCCAAAAGAAGACTTTGTATTTTAAAGTACAATTAATATGATGAGTATTTCAGGGTATTTACTATAAGATTTCACATAAAGATTGTTGTATTGATTATCTTTTGCTGTGTAACCAACTAAAACTTGTTAGTTTGTAACAACATTTATTTAATTTAGCTCACAATTTTATGGGTTGGCTAGGATAACTGGAATTTCTGAAGTGGCTTTTTTGCTGAGGGTCAGCTTGGCTGGAGCTGGATGGTCTAGGATGACCTTATGTGTCTCATTTTTGGCAGATTGGTCTATGAGGGTCTCAGTTGGATAGCTTGTCTTGGCTCCATGTGGTCTCTGATCCTTTGTTTGATCAGCATAAATTTCTTCTCATGTTGGTTACAAAGTTCCAAAATGTAAGGAAGAGAGATGACAAACCCTAATAGGGACAAGCCTTCTAAGACTCCATTTGTCTTGTGCTTGCTAGGGGACAGGGAGATGGGTTTGGTAATAGACATCATACCAAAACCTGAAAGATGAGTAGGAGTTAGACAGACTAAAAAAGGGTTGGGGTCCAGGGGTGCTAGGTATGAAGCCCAGAGGAAGGAGAGCATCTGCAAAGAGTCTGGTCTGTTTTAGGAACTGAAAGACTTTGGCTCTGGCTGAAGCCCAAGGGAAGTGATAAGTTGCAAGAGGTCAACCTGGAAAGGAAGACAAGGGAAAGATGATAGAACTGAGGCTATTTTTAGGTACAATGAGAAATCATTAAGGGGATTTGAATAGGGATAAAATAAAACCAGGCTAGTATTCTGGAAGAACCACTTTGTAGCTGAAGATTTGATTAGCGGGAGCACAGCTGTAGTAAAAGAGACTTGTTAGAAGGCTGTTGTAGTGACTTCTTACCTTAAAATCCATTTTTGTCAGATGCTAGTCTAGCTATTCTAGCCCTTTTTTCCCCTTTTGGTTATTGTATTCATGGTCTATCTTTTTTGCATCCTTTTCCTTCCAACCTATCTGTATCTTTATATTTATGATGTATCTCAGATATACAGCATATAATTGAGTTTTGTTTATCAAGTGTGATAATATTTATTTTCTAATTAGAATATTTAATCCATTTACATTTAACTTAATGATGTGTTGGCTTTAAATTTACCATCTTAGTATTTTTTTCCCTATCTGTTCTTTGGTTCTAATATTCTTCTTTCTTGCTACATTTTGGATGAATCAAATAATTTTTATTCTATTGCCCAAATATCTTGTTAACTATATATATTTTATTCTTTCAATGGTTACCTCCCTAGTATGCATCCTTGACTTATGAAAGTCACTTTTAAATAGGTATTTTTCCAACAAACCAGATATTCCAACAAACCAGATTTCACAAAAGTTTAGTTGTAGAAATATTTTTGTATCACACTAGATTTTAAAATTATTGTTCATTTCGTGTTCATCTAGATTTACCTATATTTTTACCTGTTCTGTTGCTCTTTATTCCCCCTTGGATTTCTATGATTCCATCCGGGATCATAAAGAATCCCTTGAGTATTTATTTTAGTATGGATTTGGTGATGAATAATTCTGTCCGTTTTGGTGTTCCTGAATATGCCCTTTTTTTGGCCTTCGTTTTTCAAGGAGACTTTTGTTGGGTATAGAATTTTAGGTTGCTTGTTATTTTTCTTCAACAATCTAAAGATGCACTTTCTGCTAGAGATGCCATCCAAGGCAGAAAGAGGGGGAGAAACATCCAGACTTCTCATACTCTTCTGCTCTTCTGTTTCTTTCAGTGCCTCCTGTTATCTGAACCTAGCCAGAAACCAGCAGGCATAGGAGCCCTGGAAACACAGCCTGCTGCCTTCTGTTCTCTTGTGATGGACCGCAGAACACAGGGAGGCAAAGAATGGGTCTGAAGGCAAGTAGGACACAGGCTTGCATAATAGCTAGCATTTATGAAACGTTTACTTTGCTCTCTTAACCATACTGGGCACACACATAACAGCAGTATTTAACAAAATTCTACAGACGGCTTGGGAATCCTAAAAGGTAGTTAGAACACAGAAGAAGAAAACTAAGATATTAGCTAACTTCTACTTCTAGATCTTGTGCTTTAATAAGTGGTTATCTTCTGGCTCTGACCCTTTTCTTAGACTCCTTGGCTTGCTGTAACATTTACAGTGGTCAGACCACAATGGCAGTTCTGTTTCATGTCCCTCCTACTCAAGGGGACAGATTTGCTCCTGGCATTCAAGAGAAGAGAAATACTTCTCTCTCTCAGCTTTACAGCTATTTTCTTCAGGGGAAAAGTCAACTCTTAGACCACAGTGTGTGGTCTGGTCCTAAGTGCTCAGACAGGGCAATCACAAAATTTGATGTTCAATTTCCCAAAATCTAGATTATACCACCTGAAATAACATCACAAGTGGGTTTTCACTCCAGAGTAGACCTTGGCGCTTCCTAACTGGTTCCTTTTAGTTTTATGCCCCCGAGTTTAAGGTAAAGATATGCTTCTCCATCTATCCTGTCATTATCTGGTTTCTGCTCCTGATCTCCAATGAGTAATTTTAAGATGGAGCCCATGTATGTGTGAGCATATGCATACACATACATCTAAGAACAAAGAATAATGTGCTGACAATTAAGTTTTTAAAAATCGCATTTAGAAAAAACTGTTTTCAAATGCACAATTCTACTAAAAATATATTAATTTGCATTTCTAAACAAAATGAGCATCATGCCAACTTGAGGCATTTATATCCAGGTTAATGGGTGACAATCTTCTTCAAAAATGACACATACACATTTGCTTTACCTTTGGGTCAGAAAAGTGTCCTTTCCAATTATTTTCTTAAAATGAAAAAAGTCTTTTCCAAAGATAAATTGATGTCTTTACTATTAGAGACAGAAAATTCCCAGAAACATTTAAAGGACAGTTTACTAGTTTTAAAATAAAAGTCTGTCCCACTGGAAATTTTGTTGCATTTGGGACTAATGCCTAGGAGAAGGAGCTTGGATGGAGATATATTTGGTGGTTGCATTACAGGTAATTTTATGGTTGCAAACAGTTGTTTGTGTTTATGGTTGTGGGTATAAACGACAACAACAAAAAAGTAAATTTTCGGTCATGCAACTGAAAAGTCTAGAGCATCATAGTCCAATAGAAATATCATGTGAGTTACACATGTAATTTTAAATTTTCTAGTAGCCACACTAAATAAGTAAAAATGAAACAAGACAAACAAAAACCCCACACAAAACCAGGCTAAATTAATTTTAATATCAGCCCGATATATAAAAAATGTATTAGAATGTATTTACTATATTTATATTCTACATAAATATAAAATATAGCAAAATATATAAAGCATTTAGTAGCTACAGGAGGCTAGTGGCTACCAGGTAGAAGTGTGTAGATCTAGAGGCATGGCTGAATACAGAGATTCAAACAAGGGGAAAGGATCCATTTTTCTCCCCAGTTTCTCTATTCTGCTTCTCTTTGGCCTCATTCTCAAAGATGCTCCCTCCTCGTGGTGGCAAAATGGCAGTCACACCTCCAACCTACATCTTCAGGTTCAGGACCCATATCAAAGGAAGTTTCTCTTTCCTCAACAGTGGGAACAAAAGTTCTGAGCCAGGTGGCCGTGTATCCATACCTGAGGCAATTCCTGGAGTGAGGAGAGTAGAACCAAGGTCCTAATCACATGACCACCCCCAATTCAGCCCCATCAAACCACATATGCTAAGAATAAGGGAAGGTCCCGAGAACAAAAACAGGTGCTGTCACCAAAGCAGCTGCGGCTGGACAGCAAATACGAAAACAGAAGCAAAAGGAAAAACCAGAGGTTCTCTTCTAGAAGTCAGCAGAGGGCAGACGGCAACTGAAGCCCAGGGGCTAGGAAAACATTTCAGGACTACATGGAGCCCTGACGGGCTTCCATACTCGAGGGCTGAGCCGAGGAAGAGAGACTGAGAAGGGGAAGACGAGGGGCTGTGACACTGACAGAGGGAAGCGGGGGAGGCAGTTAACCCACAGAAGCCAAAAGTGAGAACCGTTCTGATGTTTAAGGTTGCCAAGACTCAAGCAAGAGAAGCACCAGCAAGCGTTCAACTGCTTGAATGAAGCATGGGCCTTACTGACCTCGGCAAGAACAGTTTTGATGGAGCAAGGGGGCAGGAGGTCAATCCCAACAGGCGAAGGTAGGTTCAGTGGGAGGTGAGGTAATGCCGACAAAGCATGAGAACTCAAGAAGTTCCAGTGCAAATGGGAAGAGAAATTGAAGATGGTAGCTGGAGGAGGTCATCACGTTGCAAAAGGGTTTCTCAAATGCGCCGGGTACGATCTATTACGCACAAAAGTATTTACAGTGGATTGAAATAATAGGCAGTCCAGGGTAGAACTGGGCTTGAATTCTAGCTCAATGACTAGAGGCCACTAGACCACCTTTAGCAAGTCACTTGGCTTCCCTGACTTAGGGTTCTCATTTGTGAAGCGGAAGTGATTATGCTGTTTTCATAAGTACGTTAGAAGTAGTGAATGAAACAGTGAATGTGAAAAGTACTCTACAACTGCAATTATTATTATTTTTCCTCTTTACTAGCCACTGGTGAATGAGCTGCCCTGTTTCTTATTCCTGTGCTTCTGTATTTTGTTTTGGATGTGTCTTCCCTTCTACCATGAGCCCAGTATTCTCCTGCTTACCCATCAGGATCCACACAAGAGTGACTCTGTTGGCTGTCTGTCCTGCTTCCCACAGATGCCCTTTGCACAGCTGAAGCAGGGCTGCCCGTGGTCCTGCATGTGTGCTGCCCTACACTGCCCCTCTCTTGAGATCCATCCATGCTGGGCCCCACCTGGAGGGCCACTCTCTGGAGGGGCCACTGAAGTGGACGTCCTATCCCAGGTGTTCTAGACAGGTAGCAAGTCTTCCTGTCGGCAAGTCCAAAAATTCAGTCTTCGCAAACCAAGGACCTTCCCTTTTGAACTGTTCAGACTTTATTGTTTGCCTCTCTCCATCTAGCTTTTTGCATTCCTGTTGGTGACAGCATGATTCTGTGCAACACAGAAAAACTGGAGGTACAGTTCTCCATGTGTTGCCTTCAGATGACAAATGTATTCTGCTGATGCCTTGGGCAAAATGCCTCCTCCAAAATGCCATTGTCTGAGAATGCTTCCTCCCACAAAACTCTAGCTGTGGTTACAGGGTGAGGGATTTTATGGACAGAAAGCAAAGGTATGTTTCTCTCTTCCAGATCACTCAGAAGTTCAGTCCTCTATGGCTGCCTTCTGCCATCCACTCTGTCATGTGGCTCTGGGGTCTGTGTGCACCTTCCACCCTCCCGTGGCTTCTGCGGCTGGAGTTCGATCTGCCTCCTGCCTCCTGAGCAGCTTTTGTTGCTTATCGCTTTCCTGCCATCTTGTACGTGATGACAGCGAGTGGCCTGAGCACAGAGGAGGAGATTCTAACTTTGTACTTTGTGTAAGTCTTTGTGTCGGCCTTCTTTGAACACCTTCTGACTTTTTAGTTCCTTTAGGCTACAAGAATATACACCTGCTATGTTGATACACTCTGGCTTTCTCTGTACATCCCGCCCACTCGGGGCAAAACTAAGTGTAAATGGTTTTTCTGCATTCTCATCCCCCAGAAACTGGATGGGACAGAGGGTTAAATCCTGGGGCTCAGCAATCCTCACCTTTCAAATGACTGCAGCTTGAGTGACTTGCTTGATAGCTACAGGTTACAGAGAAGAGGTTCAACAGAGAATGGGTTTTAGATATTACCATTTTGTTGATTATTTCAAAGTACTGCCATTGAGATATAATTGCTTAGAAACGGCTAAGAGATATGGATCAATGGACACAAAGACAGAACAATTTTGGACACATCAAATTGGCTCTGTTTCTGAGACTAAATATTTTGCTGTTTAGATGCATTTATTTCCTGATGGGGATTTCTTTATGTTCTGGAACCCCAGAAGATTAAGAAAGACTCCTTGCTGCTGATGAGGCAGAGTCCAGAATGCATGGCACAGTATCTGGAACATAGAAGAGGCCCAGTGAATGTTTCTTAGGGGACCTGATGCTCCATTTGGCCTGCTGGAGATAGTGCCAGCTCCTCAGTGCTCTGTCCTTGTCAACAGACTCTCCCAGCCACGGAGGTACACCAGAGCAGACTGATGGATTTCACCCAAAGTTGTTAATCCATTCACAATTGGCTGTAAAAGTATGCTTATGAAAACAAAACGGGAAAACTAAAAACCAGATTTGCAGTTGCAGTGTAAAAATATAATTGCCATGCGTTAGCAGAAAGAAGGGCCCTTTGCAGATTGCAAATGTTATTTTAATACATAAGGAAAATGTACTGGATCTAATGAATTTGCTTTAGCCATCAGCAAAATGGAATTTTGGATTTAGAGCCCCAGACCTGATTTTTGGGGTTCCTGCTGCTATTCATGTTTTTCTCATTCAATCATTTGAGAAAAAAAAAAAGGGCTCCTGACCAGGCAGTGCTACGCTACCGCTTAGCATGTACATGACCATGGGTGATTCATTTAGCACTGAGTCTTGATTTCCTCATTTATAAAATGGGTGTAAAAATATGTATTTGTTGGATGATTGGAGGAGATGATGTGTATAAAACATCAAGCAGAGTGCCTGGAATACAGGACAGTACTCAGAAACAGCAGAATGTGCTGTCATGGCTGCCACTACTGCTCGATAGCTGGGTGGGCTTATACCCCCCACCCCCATTAGTCCTGAATCCAGAGAAAGAGAACCAGTACAGGGTGTGTGTGTGTATACATACATATATATGTATATATATCTATGTATGTGTATATATATATATATAGAGAGAGAGAGAGAGAGATTTATTTTAAGGAATTGGCTCACACAATCATGGAGGCTAGTGAGTCCAAAATCCGCAGGGTGGGCTGGCAGGCTAGAGGCTCAGCAGAGAGAGCCCACATTGCAGCTCAAGTCCAAAGGCTGTCTGCTGCAGAATTCGCTCTGGCTCAGGGGATATCAGGCTTTCAGTGGATAAGATGAGGCCTACCCATATTATGGAGGGCAATCTGCTTTACTCAAAGTCCACTGATTTAAATGTTCATCTCATCCAAAACACCCTGCATAAACATAGAGACTGATGTTTGAGTACACATCTAGGCACCATGGCCAGCCAAGCTGACACAGAAAATTAGCCATGACATCCCCGTCTCTTTATCAGCCAACGCAGTGTAAGATGACAACAGCTTCTGATGTGTCTCTCTGCTTCTACTACTCTTGTTTCCTTCCTCCCAGGACATTTATAAACAGTAGCAAGAAACAGAACTTGGATTCCTTGTCTCTCATGCTTAAATCCAATGACCTCCTATTGCACTTAGAATAAAAACCAGTTTCTTATCAGTGCATAGAAGGCATTGCATGACCTGGCCCGCTCTGACCTCTTTACTAGAACCATCTGCTTTGCTCCTGCGCTGTGTTACTGAAGGTAATGCTAGCTGTGATACCTGAGAACATCTGGAATCGCAGTGGCTTCACATAATGGAGGTTTACATCTTACTCACAGTGGTAGACAGCTTCTGACACAGAAGATCCCTGCCTCCCAACGTTTATGCCCAGTGCCTCTTAGGGAAACCCTGACCAACTTAGAGGTTGGAGGTACGGGCCACGTGAACCAATGTGCTCTCTGTGAGGCAAGCAGAGGAATCTGGCATTTTACTCCTGGGTTGGGGAAAGAAGAGGAGTAAAGCAAGTGAAAGGAAAGAGAAAGACCAGTCAGCCAGTGAGAAATCGGGAAGTTGGGTGTTTCTAGGAATGACACAGAGCATGAGAAGTTCTCTTTAAGGCAGAACTCAGAGATGGGAAATTGTTGGCTATGGGAACTGCACTGTGTTCCATAAATCCCTATGACCTAGAAAGTTTCAGCAGGACCCACCTTATTCACATGTACTTTACATAATAAGTAGAGAGAGAGAGTGTGTGTGTGTGTGTGTGTGTGCGCACGCGTGCGTGTGTGAGCGTGCGTTTCATTTCAAAATGAAAAAGGGGCTGCCTTTTGCCTTTACACTGACCCACTGCAGAATGCAGACAGCAGGTACAGAAATGGGACTCCAAAGGCAGAAGTCATCTTTAGAATTTAAATCCCTGAGAATTCCCCAAGATCTTTGTAAGAATTTCAGACATCCCAGGGGATGGGGAAAAGTTTTCCACATTGAGTTTGAACTGGTCTCAGGGCAGCCAGCTGGCACGTTTCTCACCAACCTTCTGACTTCCTGTCATTGTAATCTTTACCATCAACATGCTGATGCCCAACTGGGGAGGACACTGCCAGCCCCACTTGAATATAGGTAAGATCACGTATCTAGTTTTGGCCAGCAGAACACGCATGGAAGTGATATATTCCCCAGCAGGCTTGGCATGTGGAAATCCTCCCTGCATTTCCCACTTTGATCTTCTTCATTTACCAGCCAGGTATTGATCTTCTTCATTTACCAGCCAGGTATTGAGTGTGGTGACCTCACAAACCATACACTGAAGATGGTAGTCTCTGTGATCTCAGGCTCCCAGATGTCTACATGTATCAGAGAATCTCAGGTGTAGGTGGGAAAATGTCTCCATGAAAAATAAGAAAAGCAAATGCTAAATCAGGACCACGATCCTTGCCTATACATACATGCCTTATGGACTTGTAGGAGATTGACAAGGACACAGATGTAAAAAAAAAAAAAAACAAAAAAAACAAAAAAAAACATATAGACAGGTCAAGCTGTTGGCAACTGGTGCCAAAAGAGCCTTTGGAACAAGAAGGGCTCACTCATTCACTCTCTTATCCCCAAACAGAGTGGTTTGTTGAAGCCCACCATTTCCAGTGGTCTGTGAAAAACTACTTAGTAGGTGCAAACTTCTCTGTGCATGGATTTAAACTCCCAGATCTGGGAGGATGTTTGAGTCTCCCCCAGCAACTTTTACAGGGAGCAATGAGATAAGGAAATGAAGGGCTTCTCTCCACGTGTCCTCAGAGTAGAGTTCTTGCATAATTTTGTAGTGGGGAGAAGATGGGTTGTTAAGGACTGTCTTTCCCCCTTATACAGCGGTATTGGGAGCCTTCATGGGAACAGTGAAGCGAGCAAGGTTTACTGGGAGAGGAAAGTGGAGGCCACAGAAGCTTCTTCAGGACAGAAGCAGTGGCTTCTCATGACTCGCTGGTGCCATACGAGGTAAGTGACACAAGAGTGCCTTCCTGAGGGTGGAGGTATCCAACCGGCTTTGTCCTGTCCACAGAAAGTCTCCATGCCTCTGCAGAAAGGATCCTATTGAATTTTTCTCTTGAACTGTACATCTTCTGGAGAGATCTATGCCATACCCTCTCCTTGTTAAGTAAGACACCTTGGAGGAAGCTTGGCAGAATCGTAGTTCGAGAACATCTTTTTGGAAGCTGGCATTGTGATTTAAAGTCAAAGAAAAGAAACAGTGCTTCCCTAACTTCAGTTCTAGGAAAGCATTTGTCTTCATCACCTTCATTCAGACTAACAGTTTGAGCTTAGCAAAGACAGATGTGTCCTGCAGGTCCTTCCACCCTCACATGACGAAGGCAGCAGTGCATCATACCTGGCTTGCGAACAAACACAATATCAGCTTCCATTTCACGAATACATCCATTCACTGGGAGGATTTTTTTTTCCTCTGGCTGAGGGAGCAAAACGCCCATTACAGTGTATTCTCCCTGTCCCCAGGCTTTAATATATCTCGGAGCAGCTCTCCTCAGCATTCCACATTATAAAATCAATCTCTATTTAAGTAAGAGGGGGATATTTATTTCTTAATTTTTTAATAATGTATTTTGTGATTTGTTATAGCTTCAGTGTTGTATTATTTATTTATTGTGCCTATAGGGTGCACTGCCACTTGGTAATAGAGGAGCTATCGAAACTTGAGACCTAAGCAGAAATGAGTTCAATAATATTGCTACACTCTAGGACTTTATCCAAAATTAACAAAAGAACAAAAGAACAAAAGTGCAAGGCAATGATAACCCATCTGACAACACTGGGGGAGCGACTGTGAACAGTCATGATGGGGATTTTAAAAGAATGGCAGGCAAGGGGGAAGTGACAAATGGGTGGACTGTTTTACAATTCAGAAGCATTTCATAAGCCTCCTAAAACTGGATTTGCCATGTTCTTGTGTGTGTGTGTGTGTGTGTGTGTGTGTGTGTGTTTAATGTTTTACTAAGAAAAAAAAAACCTGTCTAAGGACTCGATCGAACTTGAAGGTTGCCTCCCATCATGTGGCAAGCCAAACAGACCGGAAGAGTGATGGCTGTAGCTTCGGACAGAGACTCCTTCACTTTGATTCCAAGGCCTGCTGACAATTTGCTGAAAAGAAGGGAGACCTTCACATGGAAAGCAGGGAATGGTTTTGTTTGTTTGCTCTTATCATTTGCTACACACTATAAATGTGCTTTTTACACTTGATTTTTGTCTCCTGAAGTTAAAGTAGTAGGAAGGGACCTATAACAGTTGAACATTCTCAAAGAGGCATACAAACATCGGGGACATTCAGATAAGAAAGTCGGCGTTAAATTGGCATGTTTAACTCAAAAGATTTCTACCCCTATAAGACATTACTGAAGTCCTGCTGCTCATGATACGATATGAAGTGGGACCAATACCCTCGAACAGTTTGGAATTCTTTACCTCTCTTATTAATCCTGATGTGCATTTCAGGAAAATTATACCATGCTGATGACACCATTTGACATGAAGCAATAAATAAAGGCAGTGGAGGACACTTGCCCTTGGTGGAGAGATGCATTTTTAGTCAGGCAGTCTGTCAACAACATTTATTGAGTGCCTAATGAGAGAAGGTGCCATGAGACGGAGAGGAGACGTGGGCTCTGGCACTGAGGGGCAGCCGGGACAATGAGAGAGTCAGAGGAAAGAGACAAGGCTAAGAATGCCGTAGAAGCAGCATCTCAGCAAGGGCAACCAGGAGGACGGGCAAGTCACATTGGCTGAGCACCGCCCCCCCCGCCGTCCACACTAATGGCGTTTTTATCAGTGAGCTCCTTGGGCCCTGACGCAAAGCCGCGAGGAACGTTGGTCTTACCCTCCTCGAGCCTCAGTTTCCCCAACTGCAGAACGAACCCCAGCCAGGAGGCCATGACGGGCCACGCCGCTGTCGGCGCAGCTCACTGCCCCGCGCACGCAGGCGTCAGAGGGCGCCGGAAGCGCCGAGGAGGGCACGTGGGAAGGGCGGAGCTTCAGCCGCGTGAGCCGCCTCCCCGCCTTTCACGTCCGGTCAGACGACGTTCGGGGTCGAATGAGGGCAGAGCTCTGAAATTCCCGTTTTAAGGTCTGGCTGAGGCGAGGACAAAAGAATCGCAATCTGCACATTTGGCTCTAGCGCATGTTCCGTCCTGTCATGTTTGTGTGATTTATGCTGGTGGAAGCAAGTTTATGGCTGGATGCCTGTGTAATCTAGTAATCCTCAGGAGCAGAGCAGGGCAGAGCCTGCTGACTCTCCCGTCTGTCTCCTTGAAGGGGCGATGCAGGGGTGGTTCTCTTTGATGGGCTGCAAATCGTCACCCCTTCCTGGTATCCTGAAGACAGAACCCAAAATGTCTGGTAGAGCGGGCTGTTCAGTTCTCTCACAGATAGTGGCCCTTGGAGATCACACCACAGAGGGATAGGAATTGGCCTTTGGGAAGAGATGAGAGCCATGAGGACTTCCGTGGTAGCCGTATGAAGCTGTAGGGACTGGGTGAAATAAAGACATCCTTCATCAGTAAGCTGGTTGCTCAATCTTGACAAAAGCACAAAGGGGAAGTCTGAATTTTCTCTTCCTCTCTTTTTCATTCAAGTGACTGAGTTTATTTGGAGGAGGTAAAGTTGGGGCAGAATGACCGTGTTCTCGTCAGACAGACGCAGCCTTAGGAAGCCAGGTCCTAACTCCCACGTATGGGAAACGAGGCCATCAAAAGATGGTTATAATATATTTGTGTGCTGGAAGATTTGAATGTGGGATGTACTTATTTATTTCTAAATACAGTATTTCCAAATAAATTCCTTCCAAATTAAATAGGCTTGATTTCATGAAAATTAAATGATTAAAATTAAATAAATTAAATGATTAGGCCATTCATTCGTTTAACAATTGTGGATTACCTACCATGGGCCATATAGGGAACACCAGGTATTGGGAGTTTAGGAAAGAGGGCTCCATCCTTGTGCTCAGAGCTCATCTTTGGGGAGGAGCAGGTATAAGGAAGAGCATGGAACATGATGGGATACCGCATATGGTTGATGTAAGTATGAGGTACCCTGGCTGTCCAGAGGAGGCCATGTTTCATGGTAAACATGTATACTGTGACTTTGAGGGTACTGTAAAACCAAGCGAATGGCCCCAGGCTTGGAGACCTGTGGAAAGTCTCATTCTAGTTTGCAAGGGTAAGTTCTCATGCCCTGGAAGGTAGAGACTTAGTTGCTCTGGAGTTGCTGTAGGTTAATGAGTAGAAATGGAATGAGATTGGCTTGGAGGTGCAGGGGTTGAAATTGCTCAAAAGCTGAAAGTCCATATTCCCCCAATCCCATTGCAAGAAATCCTCTCCGTTTCACAGGGTGTCGGCCTGACTGAATCTCTGAATGCTCAAAGTTGCCATAGCCACAGCAAGAAGGGAAGCAGGGCCCTCTACCAGAATTATGAGGGGACAGATAGGAAGGGAATGGATGGGTATATTATATAACGCACTCCTAAACTTTGGGGAGTGGTAAAGTGAATTTTGATCAACTGAATCATGATTTTTAACATATTATGAAATCTGGCTCATTAAAATAGCCCTGTGAATAAAATAAAGGCATATATTTTGAAGTAAAAAATAGAACCCAAATCAAATCAAACCAGGGTTTAAAAAAAAACAAAACAAAACACAGAGCCTCACTAGAGGCAATGAGAAGCAAAATGAAAGAAGACAAGAAGCAACAGAGGATCCCAAGTTTGTTTTTGTTTTCTCCCTTTATAAAGGACAATTTCAAATATCAACAGAAAGAGAGGGGCTGGTGTGATAAGGACTCGCGTACCCAGTCACTCGACTTCAATAATGTCGTGAGCTCGTAGCCACACTTGTTCCATTTACATCACCCACTCCCCTCCTCCCCCACCCCCACCAGCCCAGGGACTGAGATGGCAATGTTGACTGCGAGTTCAGGACCAGTAAAGAGAGTGGTGAGCAGGGAGGAATCTGTGCCAGTTGGGAGGTGGTTCCTGGTGGCCCCAAGTGAAGCGGTGACATCTGTGTCCCTATGCTTGTTGGTTCCTTTGCCTGCCTCTAACCTTTCTGTTTCTTTCCAGTGCTCGGGGTTTTAGATTTCAGGAAGTAGGATACAAGTGGTTTAGGTATTTTCCGTTCTAATAAAGGACCGTATCTGACAAGAAGAGGGGAGGAAGGGAGAGAGAAGGGAAATGTGGAAGGAGGAAGGCGGGACTGAGGAGTGGAGTACGATGATGAAGCCTGCAAGTGGCGAGCCACAGCCTTGGAAGACTGGAAGAACCGACCACATTCCTCTGCCCCCGTCCAGCCTTCCCACACTCCAGGCTGTGCGTGGACAGGCTGAACCACTGCCAATTCTCCAGTAATCCTTGGTCTCTCTTCATTTTGGATTTCTTCGAGTGCTACAGCTCAGCCTTGAATGTCACTCCCCGTACATGCAGCCCCCTGAGCCCCAGGTCTGGGTGGAGTGCAGCTTCCTGTGTCCTCCGCAGCTCCCTACACTCATGCCCATAGTGTCACGTAACTCACTGTTCAATCACTCGTCTTCCCCCCTGCAGACCACGCACTCTGTAAGGACAGGAGCTGTGATTGTTTTGTATCCCCATCTATATCAAGTGCCCAGCATGCAGTAGATGCTAAATATAATTTCTAATGAATGCATTTAAAATAAGCTGAAAACAGAATATGTTGGATATGCAGCAGTGCACATCCAGGAAGAGGGGAATGACCCAGGGCCTCCTTTGTAGAAATTAGACAAAAGGTAACCCAATTTTGAAAACAAATGCCACCTCCAAATTAGGGCACACTGTATGTGGGCTGAATTTCAGTCCTCACTGGCCCCTCAGTCAGATGTCCTTGCCGTGAACAACCTGCCCAACCACAGAGAGCAGACCTTTTAGGATCTTCATACCAGTGGTTCTCAAGTCAGGCCACATGTTAGAAAAACCTGGGTCACTCTTTGAAAATATCCTTGTCTAAGTTCCAATCTTGGAGATTCACATGCAATTTATCCTGGGGCACTGGTTTATTTTTAAAGCATCTCAGGTATTGCAGCCTGGGTTGAGAACTCTAGCTTTAGACAGAATGGTCACGAACATCTCGGACTAGCTCTGTCGCAGGTGTGTGTGTGCATCATATAGGTACGTGTGGCCATGCTGATGGGTTTGTGTTCCCGCTGCAAAGTTAACATGTTGGCATTGGCCAACCACTGGCACTTCTTCATTCACTGCCAGGAGCCTTTGCCTTCACCACCCACCTCCACACCTCTGCCCCCTGACCTGCCCACCTCAAGGATGGAGACAACAGGGAGCTGAACCGCTACCCGGCAACTGTAACTCAAGACTGGGAACAGGAGTTCTGAAGTCCTTGGCCATCTGCACCTGGCTGCCCAACCTTGAGATAGTTCCCTTATAATAAATTCCCTGCTTTAGTGGCCTTGGCTAGGAAATTATACTAATGGTATGGACCCACTTGCCAGAAATGCCATAAGATTTAATGAGCAAATAATTGTAAAGTGCTCCATAAAAACGAATTGTTGTGCAATTGTTAAAATACTTCACTGTATAAAATTCCATAGAAATCTATGCTGCTCCTTTGGGTTTTTAAAATCACTATTTATTTGATTTATGTATATAAGACAGCATTTGCCTAAAAACCCTTTCCTACATTGGTTTTCTCTTTGATTTATTCTCTTTCCTTCTGCCAGCACACAGCCTGACATATGTATGAAGGATTTGTAAGAAAAATCACTTAATGCATAGCGTTTCCTTTGTTGTGACTGTCTTATCACGGACTGTTATAGTTGTCACTTATTCTCAGAATTGTTTGTCTAGTTTTTGCTCAGGCTTATAAATACTCACCTTGGACATGGTTTATAGACACTGTAGGGAAAACAAATACATATGCCTGAATAGTCAAGTTAGATTTATTCTTACTTTAAGGAAAAAAAATGCTTAAAGGTTTAATGTGTGCTTGATAAGCTATAATTCAGCCTGAAAGATGCAAGTGGTTTATATTTACTCTCTTGAGTAAGCTCGACATTTATGGTTTCAACTCTTCTCAGTACCTCTTCAGTAGGTTAGATCTTTCCCAGAAGAACAGATCTCAAAGCACAACTTCCAAGAATGCTATTACCAGAGGAACGGGGACTTTTAACCAACGATGTCCTGTAGAGAAGTAGAATATGAGAAACTCAAGGATTTTGAGTGTTTGTGATGTACCATGAACAGGCTTGGCTACTGATGTACCCAAGGCCACTCAGAGTGCCAAGACTTTGAAAATGTGTGAGGTAGACAGTTTGCTCTTCAAGCCCCCAAATCTCTAAACAGCACCCCCCACTCCTAGAACATTACCTCTCCTTTTCCAGAAGGAAGCCATCCCAATCTGACCAGGCAGGAGTCTACTCTCTGGAGAAGGCCGCAGGGGCTAGTGTTAAAGCAGCGGGCACTACTCATCACCCTTCACCAGAGATACCGCGTGCTGTGGTTTAGGGTCCCGTGACTCAGCTTTTCCTCACACTCTGGGTCTTTGGGCAAGTCATTTCATTTTCTGATCCTCAGTTTCCCAACCGGTAAGATGAAAGTGCAAATGCTTAACAGGATTATTGTGGGGACCCACGATAAGTCTAGCACAGCATCAAGCTCACAAAAGCAATTCTTTGAAGGTTTGCATCTTAATCCATGAAGAAAAGCAATGTTGAAAATGAGAGTGGGACAGCACATGGTAAAGGAAAACAGGCTTTGGTTTCAGGAGAGCTCTATACCTCTCCCTGCCACTGACAGGCTGTATAACCTTGGATATGTCACTTCATGTCTCCCACCCCCATCCCCTGAGCTGGAAAATGGAAATGATGGTGTCTACCTCACAGGGTACTTGTGTTACTAGTCAATCAAACAATACCACTGAATCCCTGGGAAAATGGAAAGATTTCACAGAGTCGATGACCATGGTTTTCATGGTCTCACTTTCAGGAGATAATTCTTCAATAGTCCTTCAATCAGTGTCGAATTGGAGATTAAAAAAACAGTGTGATTTTCATAGATCTCAGAAACTCTCTATTGACTTTACACTGAAAAGTCTCTTACTAGTTATTTTCTGCAGAGCGAAATCCAGATCAAATACTTTGTGCAAGGCTGGTGTTTCTCTGAGCTAAGATATTGCACGGCAGCACTGATTAATGCCCTCTGAGCCACTTGTAAGCCTTTCCTCTCGTAGCATGGTAATAGGTTAAGTTTCCTTCATGATTACTAATTTCATGTGACTTCACAGGATGATTACATATTTATGTATTATTTATTATGCAAATCTAGCATTATACATTATTTAAAGCCATATTAACAGTATGTATTATTTATGATAGAACTGTATTAATATATATTATTTCAAGTAACTTTGGCTAGGGCTTTTTTTTTTTTTTCCTGTGGATCATGGGCACGGGAAGTTAGTATTCCACTCAAGAATCCATGCAGCTCTCCTTCTGGGGACATTGCCATCAAGTTCCCTATCAGTGCAACTTCTGCAGAGCCATTGTCTGTAAAATGACTCTAACATGAAGGCGCAAAGCCTGCGGGGTTCTGTGACTGCCTACAGGACTGCTTAGATAGTGCCACTCCCTTGAAAAACCACGAAGTAGGTGGTTTGTCATTGGGATTCCACCTCCTCTGACAGCAACCCCTCTTCTCAGAATGTCATCTTTCCTCTTCTGGAAGAAAGTAATCAGGTAAATCTGAGAAATGGAGCCATGGTAAAGGTACCCATCAGTTAAGAGGTATTTGTCTGCAAGCACACAGCCTGACATATGTATAATGGATTTTATAATCCTTCAGAGCCTGAAAAATCATGGCTTAAATATTGGGAATGGAGGGGTGCCTGGGTGGCTCAGCTGTTAAGCGTCTGCCTTCGGCTCAGGTCATGATGGTTCAAGTCCCACACCGGGCGCCCTGCTCAGCAGGAAGCCTGCTTCTCCCTCTCCCACTCCCCCTGCTTGTGTTCCCTCTCTCTCTGTCTCTCTCTCTGTCAAAAAAATAAATAAAATCTTAAAAAATATTAGAAATGCATCTCACTGAACAGGAAGTCCAAAGGTAGGTGAGTCCAGGGCTTTTTTTTTTTTACATATTTCATATTTTTTTCATATTTCAATTTCTTAAAAACAAAATTGATTGCTTAAACAAAAATAATAACAAAGCATTGTGCAATTTGTAACATCCATACAAGTTAAATATATAACAACAATAGTATAATGGCCTGGAGGGGAGAAATGCAAGCATACTGCTGAAAGATTTTTAAATTATGCTATAAAAATACTATACAGGGAGTGATATAGTGTGACTTGAAGGGAGACTGATAATTGAAAGTTATGTACTATAAGCCCCTATACCATGTTGTGAGGAGACCAGTCACTTGGTCACAGTTGATTAAATCAGACCCTTCCCACCCTAGAAGGGGCAACTATTTATCTTGATTGAAACTAGCATATATTCTGAATATGGATTTGCCCTCTAGGGTGTTTGATTCACTAACACAAGATTGCACATAACATTGCATTAGGCCGGGGGACCGACATTCCCACAGAGGAGGGGCAGTGGTATGCACATGACCATAGGATTTACTACTTTTATCATAGTCCTCACCTTCCAGAAGCTGCTGGGCTTCTGGAACAATCTTTTTTTTTTTTTTAAGATTTTATTTTATTTATTTGACAGAGAGAGATAACAAGAGCAGGAACACAAGTAGGGGGAGAGGGAGAGGGAGAAGCAGGCTTCCCACTGAGTAGGGAGCCCGATGCGGGGCTCGATCCCAGGACCCTGGGATCATGACCTGAGCCAAAGGCAGATGCTTAACACAACACGAGCCAAAGGCAGACGCTTAACAACTGAGCCACCCGGGTGCCCCTGGAACAATCTTTTGACAGGGCACCTGGGGGCCAGCTTAGAGAAGACACCCTAACAGAATGCAGTGTCATCCTTCAGGATGCAATATATACCCTGAGTCAACAACATAATGTACTCCCCAGGAACATGCCCAAGAACCTAGAGACAAAAGTAGCATCACTGCCAGTGACCTGGGGGAATTTCTGCTTTCTGTTCCTGCAGCTCTAGGATCTGTAGGTCTAAAGGTGCTGGTTCTGAAAGGGGTGATTGTTTCCACCCGAGGACACAGTGAGAATCCTATTAAACTGTAAGCTACCACTGCTGCCCAGTCACCCTGGGCTTCTTAGGCCAAGAAACAAGCAGGCAAAGAAAGAAGTCACTAGGTAATGGATCTGGTAATGGATCTGTCCCTGGTAATGGATCTAGATCTTGGGAAGGTTATACAATCAGGGTGGGGATTCTTGAGCCAATCAGTGATCCACTAGACCATCCCCTCTTCCTTTGGCCCACCTTCACAACACATGGACTCAAGCAGCAGCCACAACCTGAGATGGCCCTCGTGACCAGCGTCTCGGAACATTCAGGGATGAGAAGTGTGGGGTCTCACCAGTTTAGCCACCATGGCCGTCAGAGGTACAACTGGGTGGGAGGAATCTAGAATGGGCAGCAAAGGAAGGAGATGAAAAGAATCATTAAAGGCTTTGAGACCAGCTACAGGGCTAGGGGCTGTCGTTCATCCCACTACCTTGGTAGTGTTAAGTTTCCTTGTGAAGACAAAACAAACCAAATCCCGAGAGGCGGTTTCCAGATGGACTGAACTCCATTTGGAGGAAGATACAGGCAGTGCAATGGAGGGCTGTATTGATATGCCTCTGAGATCCCCTTTCAGGATGAAAGTACTTATTTTTCTAACTGCCTGGAGTGTTGGTTAGTGACAACTGATACCCAAGTCCCATGCCAGGAATTTCCCTCTGCTAATGGGAGCTGCCTTACCCAAGTTTACAGCCTATACCCAATAACTAGTTATGGGGGTGGGGAGCTACTCTCCTTCCTCAACTTGTTCAAATATAAAGGGCCATCTCAGCTCCAGCATTACCTGAAGATTTCTCGAAGATCTCTGTTGCAACTGTGTGACAGTTCACCATGTCCCTCTGTTGAATCCTGCTTCGTGATTTCATCCTCCCCAGATATCAATCCCAAGAGCACTCCCCAGTAAACCTCCTACATGCAAATCTAAGAGACTCAAAGTCTCTTTTCTAGAGAATCCAGTATATGACACCCACCAGGCTCATACTGTCCCATACAGAGGACCAGACACAGGCTGGCAAGTGGCATGCTTGACACAAAAAGAACTGCTAATACAGACTGTGAGGTACTAAACCAGCCTGGAGTGAAGAGAATCTGAATTATCTGTGAGGCTACCACCTCCACATCTTGAAAGGCTAGCCCTGGTCCCAACAGAAATATATTAAGTATCGCATTTTGAAAATGGATGGGAAAGTTCTTAGAATTTCCTATAACTGGCGCAATCTCACAGCAAAATGCCTTCACCAAATGAGAACCCAAGTCTCTTTGATAACAAATCCCCAAGACATTGGAGGCAGAAAAAAATGGCAATATGAGATGGAAGGTTTATATTTACATAAAATATAAAATGGCAGATGGAAGGGCTACATCATTAATTCACTAAAAATGTCATCTAGATTAGTCTTCTAAGACATTCCCAAAAAGCCAGTTATAAACTCAGTTCCCCAATACATGGATGAACATATTTCCCCAATACCAAGCCTTTGGGTGCAATCTCTGAAGGACCCCCTCCCTGTCCCCGGCAGACCACTGTTCCTCCTTGCTCGCCTTTACTGCAACAAAGTGTCCAAAATCCAAACGACCTAAGATGATCTGGACAACTGTCTGGATTAGGTAAAACCTTTGTGAAATGCCACTTCTTGCGTCCAACTTTCCGTTATTTCCTGCTTATTTATTATGCATGTGTATTGTCCAGTTCTCTTTGTACTCTGGCTTCCTAGTCATTAAATTTTTTTTAACTTTTAATTTAGATTTACAGAAAAGTTGCAAAGATAGAACAGAGTGTTCCCGTCTGCCCTTCACTCCACTTTCCCTAATGGTAAGAGCTTACATAACCATGGTACACTGTTAAAACAAAGAAATTAACATTGGGATAATACTATAAACTAAACTACAGACTTGACTTGGACTCCACCAGTTTTTCCACTAATGTCCTCTTTCTGTTCCAGGATCCCATCCAAGATACCACATTACATTTAGTAGCCCTGTTTTCTGTCTCCTCCAATCTGTAGCACTTTCTTAGTCTTTTCTAGTTTTTCATGATCTTACAATTTCAAACTCCTCTTCAATGATCCTGTAGCAAGTCCTTCAATTCCTCTTTATTGACGTTTTCCCATGATTAGACTAATTATAAGTTCCGGGAAAATACCACGAAGGTGATGTGTGCTCATCATGCCATGTCAGAGGGCACATGCTATCAACAGAATTCACATGGCTGATGTTAACTCCTCGTCTGTGTCCTTTCGATACTTTATTTTTTGGAAGCAAGTCGCTAAGACCGGCCCCCGTTCATGGGGAGAGGAGCTAAGCTCCACCTCCTGAAGAGGAATACCTGCATGTTATATGCAGTTCTTCTCTAAGATTTGTTTCTTCTCCCCTTTTATTCACTCAATTATTCATTTACACCAGTATGGGCTTATGAATATTTTATTCTCTGTCGAAATCCTTTTGAGGAAATATTTTGTTGCTCAGGTTGTCCCAGCTTTGGCCACTGGGAACTTCTGTGTCTTTCTGACATGCAGGTACTTTTTTTTTTTTTTTTTTAGCACTTTCTTACTTTCCTAATTTCTGCCATTGCAAGATGCTCTAGGGTCATCTGGTATTTTCCTTTCCCCAGCCCAAGATCAACCACTTTTCCATGGAGCCTGGTTTGTTTCATTACAGAATGGTTGTTAAAAACCAAAATCTGGGTGCTGCATGTATTTGTTGCTACTGGGCTGACACTGCATTCAGATTCTCTCAGTGGTCAGAGCTATGAAATGTATGTGCATACACCAGCCCATAGATATACACATAGCTCTCCTTCTGAATATATCTGTATCTGTATGAAAATAAACATGAGTTCATACTGATATCTCTGACTCTAATCCTGGACCCCAGGGTCTTTCTAGCTAATACCCCTTGTTTATTTGTAATGTTGTTTTTCCTAGCCATGAGAACCTGACTCCCATGATCTAGAATTTATTTACTTCTTTGTTGAACCCTGGTGTACGTGTAAAGTAGTTTCAGAATTGCTAATTTACATTCTTGCAAGAAACAAATTTTCCAGTTATGATACAGTATCATGTGCAGTTCTTTTTGTTTTTGGCTTGGCAGTAATAGCTAAAAATACCATTTTCCAAAGTTAGTTAGGTCAGCTCCTTTTCCCCTCCTGGCTTCAGTAAGGTTACACCATACATCTATAATACACCTAGATTCATTTGTCACAGGCTGTATTCTATCTTGGGATTCTCTGACATTCTGGTTGATTTGTTTGTTTGTTTGTTTGTTTGTTTTTAAAGATTTTTATTTATTTATTTGACAGAGAGAGACACAGTGAGAGAGGGAACACAACCAGGGGGAGCGGGAGAGGGAGAAGCAGGCTTCCCGCCGAGCAGGGAGCCCGATGCGGGGCTCGATCCCAGGACCCTGAGATCATGACATGAGTCGAAGGCAGACACTTAACGACTGAGCCACCCAGGCACCCCCTGGTTAATTTGTTTTTAAATGTGCTAGAGTTCATTCTTTGTGGTGTACAAATCTATGGGTTTTAGCAAATGCACAGTCATGGATCCATTCCCCTAGTACTACACAGAGCAGTTCTATTACTCTAAAAAGATTCCCTGTGTGGCACCCCTGTAGTCAACTGCTCCTTCCGCTTTCAACGTCTGGCCACCAGTGGTCTGTTTTACCCCCTATAGTTAGCCTTTTCCACAATATCATATAAATGGAATTTTAGACTACATAACCTTTAGGTCTAGCTTTTTCCCTTAGTGAAAAGTGTTTAAGGTTTCTCCAGGGTGTTGCATCAATCAATAGCTCATTCCTTTTCACCGCTGACTAGCACTCCACCATATGATTGTAGCACAGATTGTCTATCCATTCATCTATGGAAAGACATCTTGCTTGTTTCCAGATTTTTATCAATTATGAATAAACTTCCATAAACATGATGTATAGGTTTTTGTGGTGTAAACTTAAGTTTTCAAATCACTTAGGTACATAACTTAGGAATGGGGTCACTGGGTTATAGGAATGTGTGTTTAACTTTATAAGAAACTGCCAAACTGGTTTCCAAAGTAGCTGGACCATTGTGCATTCCCACCAGCAACCTATGAGCTTCTGGTTGCTCTGCAATCTCATCAGCACTTGATTTTCTCAGTTTTTGAAAACAATTCTAAAAGATGTGCCATGACACCTCAGAGTAGTCGTAATTTGCATTTCCCTAATGATTTGGTAATTTTTAACACTGTTCTTTGCTTGGTTCCTAAAACTCTATTGACATCAGCCTCGAAGGAAATAAACTTAGGTGGAAAAAAAGGGTGTGGGCAAGGGTGAGGCTGTGGGACAGGGAGCAAAGGAGAGGCTTGTAGGAAGTGATGCAAGAGTAGAAAGGAGGCCTTGACTGTAATTTGAAGACCGAGATCTGAATTCTGGACCCACCACCCGTGGTCTTGCGAAGGTCACTGAACTTCAGGAGCTCAGTTTTCTCATAAATCAAGTGGAGATAAGCTGTGGGAATTGTACACATCTGCAAACACAATTTGTAAGTTGCACAATGAAGGGAGACAGGGTTTGCCATTCTAGTCTCTCTCCTTCCTTAGCCAGCCAACCTTTGCAAGTGCATTCTGTATCCCTCTACCTTTATTCTTATCCAGCACCCTCTGGCTGGCCCTGGTTCTTCAAGATGTCACCGTCCCGCACAAAGTGCCTCATCCCTTCCCTTTCCCTAATCTTCACCTCATTTGTCATAATTTACCTTTTCTTTGGGAAGACAGGGTTTGGGAGAAGGAAGAGCCATGACCAGTAAAGGCAAAGGCAGATCTGCACTGTGAAAGTGCACCGTATTCCATGAAAAAACGGGCTGAATGCCCCACCCCTTTCACATTTCTGTACCATAGAAAGTACTTTGGATCACAAAGAGCTTGGCTTGGGGCTCCCAGTCTTAGCCCCTCAGAAAAGTAGCTCTTGTCGGACTTCCTAAAGACTGTCTCCTCCATCAGAAGCTCAAAGGTCATTGTGGGGCTGGGCTGGAGATAGGTCATGACTTCTCTAACATCCCAACCTATGTCCCATGCTCTGCCTCCCAGCAAATACTTTCTCCTGACAGACTCCTTCTAATCATGCAAACCACTCAGGGAAATAGCTGCAAGAGGAGGACAATGAGGGTGAGGTTTTTCTAGAACCATCCACACAATTTCAGCTGCAGTTGGCTCACCAGAGACCATCCCACAAAAATGCAATGACATAAAAGCATTCTATAAACCTTAAGGTGCTATTAGATTTTTATTATCATTACTAGATATATAGTCTCCATGCTACTGTGCGAGCTGCTTTTAGGAAGCCAGAATGCCATCACCATGGAGTTCAGGTAAGGGGAATTTGGGGGCCCATGCAGGGGCCTAGAATCACACTCCACAGATGCCCCTTTCCCAGCACAGTTTCCTGATAATTGTGGCCTGGCCACTCCCTCACTCTTTAAGCAACAGCTCTGCTCGGTGTTTCTGAGCACAGACCTCGGTTCCTGCTAGAGGTAATGTTGACCTGGTGGATCAGAGGCAACCAGCCTAACATAGGGCACAGCAGCTGCCAGATCCTGTACAAACTGCTTGAAAATACATTTTAAATAATGAAGGTAAAAAAGATAGAAGAACTGGCCTCCCATCCTTACTTCGGCTTTGGGGAACCCTCTGTTGGCTCAGTCCCTGGGAGAACAGAGCTCCGGTGATAGCATGCCTGCAATGGATAAAGTGTGGAGGAAGAAGTGCTGCCTAATATTGGTTTCTGAAACACAGACAGGGACTAATGACAATTTGCTGGGCTTGGGTCTCCTTTGGCTGCCTCCAGAAAGGTAAGACAAAGGCAAAGCATTTGCCAAAATATTTTCCTTCTACGGTCTCCCCAACCTCAGTCTCTGGTGTCAGCTTTGCTGGCAAACATTTTAGCCCAACATAGAGGCTTACTGTGTAGGAATCTCAACCAAGGTCCGGGTCCAGGACTCAGTCAAGGCAGGAATCACACAAAGGCCACGGTGTAGGGTCCCAGGCCGCTGTTCCAAGCTCTCCTTTGTTGCTTCTTTCTTTATAGACAGGACCTGTGTGGGCAGATGTGATGGGTGGGAGAAGAGGAGGAGCAGACAGTGTGGTTCCTCTATGAAAAACAAGGCCAACAAGCAGCAACACAACCCTCAGCTATTCTGTGCTCAAAACCAAAGAGCTGTAAGAGGCCACCTCTGGTTTCTGCAGGCAGCTGTGCCTCGAGCCATTTCCCTGATTAGAAAACAGAACTCCCCTCCTCTCCTGCTCCCCCACTCATGGAAAGGAGGTGAATGTGTAACAAACTCTACCCCAGGCCCAGCCAGTGGGGATCCCCAGCAGGGAGGCTGGGCTCACAGGAAGTCTCCGAGATGTTATGCACTCGCTACCCACTGCACAGCATGTGCTTCGTGGCAGCCTACTCATCCTCATCTTACAGTGGTTCTGACAGTTTTCTGGTGATGTCTGAGAGTAGGCCAGGCCCAGAAGCCACTACCAGAGCTTCTCCTCTGGGGACAGGACAACAAGTGGATGAGTCCAGCTTTGGGGGTTGGGACGTAACTTGCCTCCCTGCTGTCAGCAGAAGCTACTGAGAAAGCTCTTGCCCTGGAGGAGTGAACAGATGCCCCTTATGGACAAGACGGGACCAACCTGTCACAGTTCTCCATCGTTCCTCCTCGGGGGGTATTCAGGACAAGACATTCAGTGGCTTGGGTACAACTGCCCCACGAGCTGAGACTCCCACTTTCTCTCCCACTCAGGAAAGCAAATCGTCGGTGAGAGAATGAGAGCTACTTATTTTGGGCTTAACTCTGAATCCACACTCACATATTAAAATTCACTTATTTTCCAACTGTGGTATTTATCTGCTACAGATAACTTGCAAAACCACTTCTGAAAGTGGGTTCTGAGAGCATGATTAAGAATACTATTCTAGGGAATGAGCGATTTGTTGGGGGCAGGGGTGAAGGGAGAGTCCCATGTGTAAAAAGACTGTAAAAAAGAATTTTTCTATGTTTCCTTCGTTTCTACCACCACCTGTAGTCTTTGATCTAGATTTGCCACTCCAGAAACATAGAAAGGCCAGGAGAAGGGCCGAGGGGGATATTTGCCCACAACTGGGAAACAACAAATGCAAGATGCCTTAAAAACTAGAAATAAGGTGCTGAAGAAAAGAGTCTTAAGTGTGCCACTTAATTATGTCACATCACCTAAGCGCACATATTTTTGGAATCTTTGGAGAGAATGGAGAAAAGAGCTGTCAGCATCCTTTTTAAAAAGTTCACAAGGAATTATCTGGTATATCTCCCTACACTAATCATGGCAATGGTTTCACTGGGGTCTACCTAAAGAAGACGTTTCCTTAAACTAAGCAGGTAGTACCCCTTTGGGAGGTATTAATGTACACGAGATAGATTTTGAAACTGCAAACATTAGATAAATAATGCAAATTATTTAAATGGTCTCACTATTTGGTGGCATAATGACTCAGGCCAAATCAGATAATAGTCAAGTTGAAATATCCAGATGGGCCTGAACGGAGTGGTGGAAAAAAAAAATCTGGCTGCAAATCACCCCCTAATTCACCTCATCCCTTTTTCTGGAGCAAACAAAGGCCCTAAAGCTCTAAGAGGACTGTGAATGAAAAACAATTCTGGAAACAAAATTAGCGTGACTCAGAGCAGGGCAGTTGGAAGCCTGGGCTGGTCTGGCACACTCCCGGGCTGACCCTGTTAACAAAAGGAGAGAGCAAAACCTGCCCTTGCGGCTCTTGGTGCTGGAGGTGTGAGCAGCAGAAGAGCAATGGCCCGGAAGCCCCACAGTCACAACAGACACAGGAGGGGCTGGACCTGCGCACGGACCCAGAGGCCAAGAATTTGAAGGAGGGGATGGTCTAAAGCCAAGTGGAGAGCCCAGTGCTATGGCACAGGTACAGGAGGCTGAAAGATAGTTAGGGTCAGGGAGTAAGCAGAGTCAGAGACCATGCTGGATTTTGGCACATAAACCCACATACACACCCACATGCACACGCACGCATGCACGCACCGTGAGCTCCTTGAGAACAGGAATGTCTCTTACTCCCTCTGTATCTCCAGCATCTCACCAGAGTGCCAGGCAATAGCAGGTGCTCAATAAGTGCTTTGGGAGGTAAAAATGTGGAAGTAGGGGAGCCTGGGTGGCTCAGTCGTTGGGCGTCTGCCTTCGGCTCAGGTCATGATCTCAGGGTCCTGGGATCTTCCCCGCCGCCGCCTCCTCAGGGGGAAGCCCGCTTCTCCCTCTCCGGCTCCCCCTGCTTGTGTTCCTGCTCTCACTGTCTTTGTCTCTGTCAAATAAATAAATAAAATCTTAAAAAAAAAATGTGGAAGTGGGTCAGATCAGATGAGCAGCAGGTCCTGGGAAGGTACAGATGAAGGTGTCACGTCAGACACAATGGTTGGTCTGTCCTAGCTGGCTTTGGGGGATCAGCTAGGAATCAGAGGGACCAGAAGTGTTGCAAGCCGCAGCCTATCTAGGCAGCTGAGATGCAGCTCGAGCAACAAGGAGCTGCGAGTTGTGAAGCCATCTTGTAGCAAGAGGCACTATAGTGCAGTGCTGAAGAGTGCAGGGCTGTAGTTAGGGTCCCTGTGCTCAGGTCTGGGCCTGCTGCTTAGTAACTATGAGAGCGTGGACCACTTACTGGTTCTTTGACTACCCGATTTCCTCATCTGTAAAATGAGACTAACAACAGTGCTTAGCATAAAGAGCGGAGAGAGCTAAATGAGCTATTGCAATTAAGTGTTAGGAGCAGTGCCTGGAATACTGGAAGTGCCCAATAAATATTAGTGATTACTATTATCAGTTAACCTTCTCCTCCATCCAAAATGTTTATGTGTACTTGGTGCCAGCATAGAATGAGACCCAGAACTTAGACTACCCAGGAGGGCTCTGTTGGGAATGTAAGCTGCCCTACCTCTCAAGTGTCTGACTCTCACGGCACTTACATTGGTTAAGATACCACCTCCCCCTCCCCCGCCCCTGCATGGACCATTGCAGTAGTCTCTCTAACTCTGCCTTTAGTTTCGGTCTTATCCAGCCAGAAGTGATATTTCTAAAATGGGAATCTAATCAGACGATCTCATTGGCTTGCCTAATCTCATGATTTCCATTTGTCCTCGAGACCCTTTGGGTTTCCTTTCATAAAGAGGATGAGAGAGCTCCTCAGAAAAATAGCTGACTCCAGGACCAGAGCAGGAAATATATAAAAAGAACCTGGAACATCTTGCAGTGCCAGAAAGTAAGGAAGTGCTCACATAAACAGAAAACCCCACAATGAGGGGGGCATGTGGAAGGGATGCAGGAACTGACTTAAAAGAGCTTCCAAGGGCCAAATCTGGAACAATTTGAACACAAAATAAATCAAATAGTATTAGATTATAACCCGAAGTAGAAGATAAATATCCCTGAGTTTGTATTAATGTAAGTAAATGATTGAATAAATAAATAAATGGTAGAGAAGGGACAAATTTCCCCTGCAGAAGAATTCCAAATAAATTAGGTAGCTGTTTCATTTACCCTCAAGGAGGGAGCCTAACTCCGCACTCCCGAAGACTTCCTTCCAAAGCTGTAAATTGTGGTGAGAGGGGAAAAGAGTGATTTTATCGTGGAAAAACTTGGCAAACACTAACTCAGCCGGGTAATCAAGGTCAGCCTCAGCAGTGTGACTCCTAAGTGATAGAGTTCTTACATGAATAGCATGTGCCTTTGCTACAGTGTGATGAGCTTGGCACTTCCTCTGGAGTCTTCCTCCCAAAACTCGTAACTCCGGTCTACTCACGACAAAAACATCAGACAAATCCACTACCTGACCATACTCCTCAAAACTGTCAAGGTCATCAAAAACAAGTAAGTCCGAGAAATTGTCACAGCCAAAAGGAGCCCAAGGAGACAGAACAATTAAATGCTATGTGGTATCCTAGATGGGGTCCCAGAACAGAAAACAAACACTACATAAAAACTAAGGAAATCTGAATAAAGTATTGGCCGCAGTTAATAAAAATATTTCCCAATATGGGTTCCTCAATTGCCATACATGTACCCTACTAATGTCTGGTTCCAACTCTGTATAATTTTCACAATTTTTCTCTAAATCTGAAACTGTTCTAAAAATTGAAGGTCATTAAAATGAAAGAAAACAGGAGAGAATCAAAAGACAAATGCTTCGGAATTCTGGGAGGCTCAATTACCATTAGACCAAGCACATTCCCAATTCAGCAGCCACAAACCCCCTCCCCACAGGCCCACTCAAACTCTGAGTTCTTCCAAAAGGCAACAACAGGGTTACCCCACTTCCTTCCACTGAGGACACAGAAGGCACCCAGGTCCACCACCTCGTCAGATAGAGGCAGCCGGGCACAGGGTTGACAGGCACCTCAAGCCCTGGAAGGAGGCCAGTGGGCTCTGCCATGAGCCCGGGCGAACTCTGAACCAGTTTCCTTGTCTATAAAGTGATAAAATAATAATACTTAGCACAGTGAGTTGTGGAGATAATATATAAAAGTGCTTAACACGGTGCCTGGCACATAATGATTGTGGAGGGTTATTATCTCATTTTCCCCAGAACTTGCCAGGAGAGCCCAGGGTGTAGATTCTACAGGCAGGAGAAACTGAAATGCTTCCTGCTCTCTAGAATTTTCTTGTCAAAACCAAAGTAGACAGATATAGTAGAGGTGAGCGTCTCCATCAGGCAGTGAATTGTCTAAGTGACTTGGCCAGAGCTAGCTGAGAAGACCGTGCTGCAGTTTATTATGGAACTGCTTTCAGAGGCTGAGTGTTTGGAAGGGAAGCCACGTCGAGGCCTAACATTTACCCTGAGGCGACTCACTTGGCCATTTGCTGACTGGATTGATTTCCACAGGATCAGGAAGCTCTGTTTTAATATGTTCCAGCCAGTTTTCAGCCTACACAATGATTACAATCAGATCTAAACCAGTTTGAGCAGAATTTGCCAGTAAAATGTCATAAGACTGCAGAGCCAATTCTTTATTACTTCAATAAATCTAAACATACAACAACTACGGTTTTAACAACAACCCGTTGTGTGGTGGTAATTTTAACACAAATAGCAATTGAGTGTGTCTGGTATGATGTGTTCCCACAATTTCGAGGTCACCCTGCTGGCTGAGCATAATTCCATTCTTCCCCACTGCCACCACCCCCACCCCGCCACCATGGATAGTTACCGAAGTTCTCCTTTATAACCGCTTGGCTATTTGACCAGGTAGAGATGCCAGTTGGTGCTGGCATCACTGTCCTTCCTTTCTGAGGACCCCCGGAGTAATTCTCTGTCCCCATCCAGCTGGGCAATTTCCCGGCAGAGTGGAAAAGCTCCTGGATGCCAGATCTGGAGGCCGAGTTTCTGGCCACCAGAAGCCCCTGCTTGCGCTCCAGCTCCCATAAGCCAGACTCTCAGAAAGGCACAGAATGGAGGACTTTCCATGATCATCGGGCCTAGGCCAAGCCATCTTGTAGGGTCTCTTCCAGAATTTTGACACATTCTTATTTCTGTGTGGTTAAAAATGACATACTCAGGAGGTACACTAGTCAGTTCCTTTTAATAGAGTATCAGTCCATCTCCATGTATTTGTTATGAATCCACCATGTCTAGCATCACGGGACGAGCTTTAGGTCATCCTCGCAAGCAGATCATTGACAATACATGTTCTGTGTTTTCTTTTAGCATTATCTTTCCCAGTCTAGGTGCCTCGTCAATTCCACAATACTTCCAACATTTCCTATCTTAAGGTTTCCTTTGTTTCTCTTTCATTTTATGTCTTTCACATTCTATAATTTTAGTTCTCTGTTGTGCAGGGGAAATAAAGTAGTGAGTTAAACTTTATATGATAAAGTCAAATAAAGCACAATAACAATTTGGGTCCTTCTGGCTAAGTGAAAGTTTCTAGTAAGAATTTCCCGACTACTCTATTCCATGATAAATAGTTGATTAATTCTATTCTCAGCCATTAGGGGAAAGGTAAGTGATGTTCAGTGAGCACCTACTATGTGCCAGTCACTCTGTTAGGTGCTTTATAGACATAATTTCATTGGGACTAGAGAGATTAGTTATAGTCATCACAAATTTGCTTTTTTTTTGGTTTTCAGGCAGTTGAATTTCCCATTTCCCTGAACACACCACCAACAGCACACAAGAACAAATGCCCTGATCGGTGCATTAACACCTGACCTTCATCAGGGAAGGATTGTCCTATTGAATCTAGCATTTTTATATATTAGCAATTCAGTAAGAGTTGTTGAATTGAATAGATCATCTGGTTTGAATCTTTATATCTACTCATCTCTATGTACGAAATCTTATGGAAAAAAGCTAAGCTAACATTAAATCTTATGTAAAAAAACCTTTAAAAAAATCTAAGCTAACATTAAAACTTATTCAAAATGGGGGCGCCTGGGTGGCTCAGTCATTAAGCATCTGCCTTCGGCTCGGGTCGTGATCCCGGGGTCCTGGGATCGAGTCCCGCGTGGGACTCCCTGCTCAGCAGGGAGCCTGCTTCTCCTGCTCCCACTCCCCCTGCTTGTGTTCCCTCTCTTGCTGTCTCCCTCTCTCTGTCAAATAAATAAGTAAAATCTTTAAAAAAATAAAAATAAAAATTATTCAAAATGTATACAAATATTTTGGAGTGATTTCTGACATTTAGATCTGTCTTTGTCCAATATTTGGATGTCTTGATAAGAAAACAAGAACTAAACCAATATTTGAGCTACTCAAAAGATCAAGTGCCAGGTTAACTCATCCTGAATACTATTTTGGCTTCAGAAAACTCCAACTGCAGAAGTAAAATTAAATAGCAGCACAGGCTCTGCATACATAAGTAAGCACAGTCAACTCAAGTTTCCCGTCCTTGCCGAGTCAGTCCTACTTGATGACTACACACGATGGGCCCAGGGCACGTTACATCACACATATGGGAGAAAATGAAGTATTCGGTCATTCAACCAAAATGGATTTCCTGAGGATGCATCGTAGGAGGACCTGTAGAATACAGTCTGGGGAACACAAAGGATTAATAAGAGAGGGCCCCTCTCTTCTTGGAGAGAAAAGAGTAGCACAGTTAAAAGAGATATGAAAGAACGCAAAAGTAGGATCCAATTAAACTTAATTATATCTATACAGAGATGCATATATCTGATTGAAACCATTCGAAACTGAATTCTGAATTCAACAAATCCTTTGTTTTTTTTTTTTTTTAAGATTTTATTTATTTGACAGAGCCCAAGCAGAGGGAGAGAGAGGGAGAAGCGGGCTCCCCGCTGAGCAGGGAGCCCGATGCGGGACTCGATCCCAGGACCCGGGGATCATGACCCGGGCCGAAGGCAGCCGCTTGACCGACTGAGCCACCCAGGCGCCCTTCAACAAGTCCTTTTCGTGTGCTAAGTAAGTGCAGGGCTTAGGACGGCCTGCCCTGTTCATCCTTGAACCTCTCTGTTCCTACAAAATGCCTGGCAATTAGCAGGTAAAAACAGCACACTGTGAATGAATGAATAAATGAATCTTACTGTATGGAAAAAGCTTACAAGGGAGTAAAGCAGTAAGACAAATATATAAATAACTATAATATTCACTAGCAAATGATTCCAGGGCACAGTGTTATGAAAGTTTACAAGTGGAGAAGACACTAAGTTGAAAATTAGGAAGACGGGTTCAGCAACAGATAATATAGTTTGAGTGAATTCTAGGGCAGCGGCAGAGGGTGAGGCTGTAAAGGTAAGCTGTGGCATGTTTTAACACCTTCTTAGGCAACGGGAGCCACAATGGGATTTCTAAAAAAATTTTTTAAATTAATTTATTTATTTATTTGACAGAGAGAGGGTGCGATAGAGCACAAGCAGGGGCAGGGACAGAGGGGGAGGGAGAGGCAGGCTCCCCGCGGAGCAGGAAGCCCGATGCGGGGCTCGATCCCAGGACCCTGGGATCACGACCTGAGCCAAAGGCAGACGTATAATGGACTGAGCCACCCGGGCACCCCCACAATGGGATTTTTAAAAACATAACAATCTAATTGAGCTATGCAATGTTAAGAATAAGCCAGAGATAGGAGTGCCCAGGTGGCTCAGTCAGCTGGGTGGCCGACTCTTGGTTTCAGCTTAGGTCATGGTCTTGGGGTTGTGGGATTGAGCCCTGTGTTGAGCCCTGTGTCAGGCTCTGCACTCAGTGGGGAGTCGGCTTGAAGATTCTCTCCCTCTGCCCTCCTCATGCTCTCTCTCTCAAATAAATAAATAAATAAATCCTTTTTAAAAAAAATTAAAAAAAAAAAAAATAAGCCAGAGAGCTGGGTCAAGCAGATTGCAGTGGGAAGAAAACAGAGATAGGAACATGGTTAAGGAGGGTCTATAACAATTGCATAGATAATAAGAAATAAGAGGTTGAACTAAAGTGGACAGTATGATAGGGAAAAGAAGTAATTTTTCAAACACATAACAAAAGTGAGTTCTTTGCTCGCTAGAAGTTTCTGGTTGAAACTAGGTTATAGTTTACATGCTTACTGGGTGTATATGCAGTATTGGTATGAGGGATGGAGCATAAATCTAAATTTGAGGCTGAGAAGATGGTTTCTACAAAAGCAGTCTGTGCAGAACTGGGGAGAGGTAGAGGAGGAGATGCAGCTTCCACAAGTTCTATTAAAGGTTAGAACTTTATAGGGATTTAGTGAAAGGAGATTTCACTCTGAGCTGGAGGCCAGGGATGGTGAGGATTTGGGGCATAAACTGAGCTGGATAGAAAGACAAGAACGTTCTTGTTCAGAACAATGAGGAGCAACAGGTAAGCCAATGAAGCTCTGTTCACATATCTGTTACCACCAGCAGTTCTTTAATCTGAGACCACTCCAGTTTATTGAAGCAATTATGTAGATGTGAGCTCTATTCAAATGCCAAACACTGGGATATTTTGTAATAATCCAATAAATTACAAGTATTTTGTTGGTTTCATTTTGGTTTTAATCTATGAGATCATGTAGTAACAGCTTCAGCATTTAGCTGGTTTTTCATATTAAGGTTTTCAATCTCTTGGAAGATCCACCCAAGCTAGAGACTATTTTAATGCCATTAATTTAGCCAGAATCTTATATGGAAATCATAAATTACACAAGGATATGATATGTATTTTGGAAAATGTTAATTTCCAAGTGAAATTTTTGTTGGTCTATCAGGAAAATTCAGATCTACCAAACAAAAGAAGACAAAAAATCCTTTTGTTCATTTTTGGGGGTGACTTATGAAAATTCGTAATTATTTCTAATGGGGAGATGCATCTTTATAAAGCAAGAGAAATAAATAAAGGAATAATAAAATAAGAAAGTGGTGAATCCTCTTTGTTTCATTCTCAACTGATAAACAATTCTGGGAAAAATTAAAATTATGTTGTATAAACAAGATCAGTTTTGGCAACATATCATCTTTTTTTTAAAAGATTTCATTTATTTATTTAATTGACAGAGAGAGAGAGAGACAGCAAGAGAGGGAACATAAGCAGGGGGAGTGGGAGAGGGAGAAGCAGGCTTCTGGCCAAGCAGGGAGCCCGATGTGGGGCTCGATCCCAGGACCCTGGGATCATGACCTGAGCTGAAGGCAGTCGCTTAACCAGCTGAGCCACCCAGGGGCCCCTGGCAACATATCGTCTTTGATATTAGTAGTAACATGGCAATCCTGATCTTTAAATTGTATTTTGCTTAATGTTAGAAGTCAAATTTTACTGTTTTGGTCACAAATCACTTTGGGGAGGTGATGAAAACTTCACACACTGTCCTTAGGAGACCATACAACTTCAAATAAACAAAGAATCTTGCATATAAACAGACTCCAAGTTTAACACCCTCGGCTACCCATTTCATTCTTGAAAGTAGTGACTCAAACAAAGCTCCTATTTGCAATTGCTAGATGAATATCAATATGGCTCTTCAGGATTTATCACTCCAACGTTATTTGGTCCTTGGTTATGTTTGAAATTATGACAGTAATAATTCTCCTAATCCTACACATTCTTTAAAGAAGTTTGCATTCTTTATATAAGCTATTTGGGCCTGAGATGTGAGGTAGATCTCTAATGATCTACACATGTACCTGGACCCAATCCAATCCACCAGGGTTCCATGTGTAGCAGGCATGGTGCCGGCCCTGGGCCTGCAACTCCCTCATCTGTTCTCCGTGGCCTGTTGGTGCTGGAGCAAACTCTTGAGAGCACCACAAGATACCTAGTATTTTTTAAAAAGATTTTATTTATTTATTTGAGAGAGACAGAGATAGCAGCAGAGAGCAGGAGCAGGGAGGAGAGGGAGAAGCAGGCTCCCTGCTGAGCAAGGAGTCCGACATGAGGCTCGGTCCCAGGATCCTGAGATCATGACCTGAGCCGAAGGCAGACGCTTAACTGACTGAGCCACCCAGGTGCCCCCATACCTAATATTTTTGAGAAAAACACCATGACATGTGTCAGACAGCATAACTACTAGCCCAAGGTAGTTCACAGTTTCAGTGTTAGATCAGACTACTTCCTTAGAAGTGACATCACATCCTTGGGAGGCTGGGTTTGGGCAGTTACTCTATAGAAAGCAAGCACCCCATGAAAATCATTGTGGAGCAGAGAGTGATGGTGGTGACTTCCAATTGGGTTCTAAGGTTTAAGAAGTTACGCAATGCCCAATAAGAACATGTATCTCATTAGCAAGTGACTGTCATCATATAAAAATGGAATAAAAATATTGTATTTCCCTTCAATTTACATGTATTATTTTTTCTCAAAAAGCTACTGAGTTGTTAGGACATAAATATTTATTGTTTTTTGGACCTATTTAATAGATGAAACTTTTAGATATTTCTTTAGTTCTATGGGCACCATGAAAAATTGCTGACACATCAAGGGTGTTCTGAACCACAAGTTTGGGAATGACTGTCCTAGAGGGCAACTAACTTGAATAAGACCCAGTCTCTGCTTTGTAGATGCTCAGAGAGACATCTATAAACCACAGTTAGAAGTCAGTCAGGATATCTGCCATAACAAGAATATAGACGAAATTCAAAGAGCTAGGAAATCTCAGGTTCCACTCTGTTGACGCAGAAGAGAGACCTGAGGTGGTGTGTGCGTTTAGCCTTAAAAGACAGTGAGATTGGGGCGCCTAGGTGGCTCAGATGGTTAAGCGTCTGCCTTCAGCTCAGGTCATTAACCCAGTGTCCTGGGATCGAGCCCCGCATTGGGTTCCCTGCTCAGTGGGGAGCCTGCTTCTCCCTCTCTCCCTGCTCATGCTCTCTCTCTCTCTCACTCTCTCTTTATTTCTGTGTCTCAAATGAATAAACAAAATCTTTAAAAAAAAAAGTGAGATTTTTATAGGTGGGAAGGAGACGAAGAGCATTCCTCTATAAGGGAACAGCATGAACAATGCCACAGAGGCATAAAATAAGCACCTTGTTTGGCCAGAAGGAACAAGGGCAAGGAGTGGCAAAAGGTAACCTGTTAGAAGAGCTGCGACGTTTTACCATGGACAACGGCAAGACAAAGGAAGCTTCCAGGCGAGGGTATGATGAGAATTGTGCTTTAGAAAGGTAAGTATCACAGTGATAGGAAAGGCGGGTTGGAGACAGGGAGTAAGGGGGAGAAGATATTGAAGAAAACCGTCATTTCTATCTTGGATTAAACTTCTTGTTCGCACAAACTGTGCTTTATTAATCTATGTATGGATATTACCTAAGACAAGCCTGGTAATTTGAGGCACTGAATAAACTTCAGAATTTGAGGTACCTGGGGAGACAGAGAAATAGCTCATGGTAACTACGGGGAAATATCCTACAGCAGAGTGGAGAGGTCAAACTTGCTGTGTCAATTTGGGAATCATCCACCTAGAAATGAGAAAAGAAACTGACAAAATAAAATTTCCCAGGGAGCAAATAGAGATTAAAGAGAGAAGCCCAGTGACAGATCCCTGGGGAACAGCCACCCCTGGGAGCTGAGGACGAGCTGCTAGCAGAAGAGACAGGGAAGGATGCAGGGGCGTTGATGGGGTGAGAACCAGAGGGAGCGTTGGCCCGGGAAACAAAGCAGGGCACACTTTCAAGATGGAGACGATAGTCTATAATATCTAATGGGAGGGGGTGGATCCTGTAAGGGAGCTACTGGATGTGGTTAATCAGCAGGTGCTTGATGCCTTCGGGGAAGACAGGTTCAGGAGGATTTAGAGGCAGAAGCAGACTGCAGTGGAAATGACCAGAGGGGCCCTTCTGGAGAAACTCGGGGGTGAAAAGGATCTGAAATGGGAGCTTTAGGTGGAAAGAAGTTTGTGGGAAGACAGTTTGAGGACAGGAGTAGCCTGAAGGGAGAATGCAGTGGAGAAGAATAGACCACAGTCAGGTCTGTGTACAAGAGAAGGAAGACATCATTCCAGTTTCCAGCAAGAGAGGAATGGGATTAAAAATATACTTGGTTCCTGTTCTCATCCTCCCTTTCTTCCTTCCCTTCCCTCATCCTTTCTTGTCTATCCCCCTCACCCAGAGCCCAAGCAGGGTGAGGCGGGTCACCAGACAGGGGTGGGTGAGGGCAGCCCGTGCAGGGCGAGGAGGAGTGGAGGGGAGGGCACTGGAGCCTGGTGAGGCAGGTGTCCATGCAGGGCAAAAGCTGGGTAGGGGTCCAGCAGAGCTGAGTGGGGTGCAGAGGGTGTATTCCATGAGGTGGAACACTGAGGGCATTGGGTATTTCTTACACACAGGAGGACTGACCCAATCAGTACACATGGGAAGAATAAGGGGCTGAACTGCTCACTGCTAAAGGGGAAGTCACAAATACGAAAGGAGAGGAACTTAGAATGAACGCCCAGTTTTTAAAAATTTTTTACTGTTATGTTAATCACCATACATTACATCATTAGTTTTTGATGTAGTGTTCCATGATTCATTGTTTGTGCATAACACCCAGTGCTCCACGCAGAATGTGCCCTCTTAGTACCCATCACCAGGCTAACCCATCCCCCCACCCCCTTCCCCTCTCGAACCCTCAGTTTGTTTTCCAGAGTCCATCATCTCTCATGGTTCGTCTCCCCCTCCGACTTACTCCCCTTCATTCTTCCCCTCCTGCTATCTTCTTCTTTTTTTTTTTAACATATATTGCATTATTTGTTTCAGAAGTACAGATCTGTGATTCAACAGTCTTGCACAATTCACAGTGCTCACCATAGCACATACCCTCCCCAATGTCTGTCACCCAGCCACCCCATCCCTCCCACCCCCCACCACTCCAGCAACACTCAGTTTGTTTCCTGAGGTTAAAAATTCCTCATATCAGCGAGGTCATATGATACATGTCTTTCTCTGACTTATTTCACTCAGCATAACACCCTCCAGTTCCATCCATGTCATTGCAAATGACAAGATCTCATTCCTTTTGACGGCTGCATCATATTCCATTGTGTATATATACCACATCTTCACTATCCATTCATCTGTCGATGGACATCTTGGCTCTTTCCACAGTTTGGCTATTGTGGACATTGCTGCTATAAACATTGGGGTGCACGTACCCCTTCGGATCCCTACATTTGTAGCTTTGGGGTAAATACCCAGTAGTACAATTGCTGGATCGTAGGGTAGCTCTATTTTCAACTGTTTGAGGAACCTCCATACTGTTTTCCAGAGTGGTTGCACCAGCTTGCATTCCCACCAACAGTGTAGGAGGGTTCCCCTTTCTCCGCATCCCCGCCAACATCTGTCGTTTCCTGACTTGTTAATTCTAGCCATTCTGACTGGTGTGAGGTGGTATCTCATGGAGGTTTTGATTTGGATTTCCCTGATGCCGAGCGATGTTGAGCACTTTTTCATGTGTCTGTTGGCCATTTGGATGTCTTCTTTGGAAAAATGTCTGTTCATGTCTTCTGCCCATTTCCTGATTGGATTATTTGTTCTTTGGGTGTTGGGTTTGATAAGTTCTTTACAGATTTTGGATACTAGCCCTTTATCTGATAAGTCATTTGCAAATATTTTCTCCCATTCTGTTGGTTGTCTTTTGGTTTTGTGGACTGTTTCTTTTGCTGTGCAAAAGCTTTTTATCTTGATGAAATCCCAATAGTTCATTTTTGCCCTTGCTTCCCTTGCCTTTGGCGATGTTTCTAGGAGGAAGTTGCTGCGGCTGAAGTCGAAGAGGTTGCTGCCTTGTGTTCTCCTTTAGGATTTGGATGGACTCCTGTCTCACGTTTAGGTCTTTGAACCATTTGGAGTCTATTTTTGTGTGTGGTGTAAGGAAATGGTCCAGTTTCATTCTTCTGCATGTGGCTGTCCAATGTTCCCAACACCATTTCTTGAAGAGACTGTCTTTATTCCACTGGACATTCTTTCCTGCTTTGTCAAAGATTAGTTGACCATAGAGTTGAGGGTCCATTTCTGGGCTCTCGATTCTGTTCCATTGACCTATGTGTCTGTTTTTGTGCCAGTTCCATACTGTCTTGATGATGACAGCTTTGTAATAGAGCTGGAAGTCCGGAATTGTGATTGCCTCCAGCTTTGCTTTTCTTTTTCAATATTCCTCTGACTATTCGGGGTCTCTTCTGGTTCCATACAAATTTTAGGATTATTTGTTCCATTTCTTTGAAAAAAGTGGGTGGTATTTTGATGGGGATTGCATTGAATGTGTAGATTGCTCTAGGTAGCATTGACATCTTCACAATGTTTGTTCTTCCAATCCATGAGCATGGAAGTTTTTTCCATTTCTTTGTGTCTTCTTCAATTTCTTTCATGAGTATTTTATAGTTTTGTGAGTACAGATCCTTTGCCTCTTTGGTTAAGTTTATTCCTAGGTATCTTATGGTTTTGGGTGCAATTATAAATGGGATCGACTCCTTGATTTGTCTCTCTTCTGTCTTGTTGTTGGTGTATAGGAATGCCACTGATTTCTGTGCATTGATTTTATATTCTGCTACTTGACTGAATTCCTGTATGAGTTCTAGCAGTTTTGGGGTGGAGTCTTTTGGGTTTTCCACATACAGTATCATATCATCTGCAAAGAGTGAGAGTTTGACTTCCTCTTTGCCGATCTGGATGCCTTTGATTTCTTTTTGTTGTCTGATTGCTGTGGCTAGGACTTCTAATACTATGTTGAATAGCAGTGGTGAGAGTGGACATCCCTGCCACGTTCCTGACCTTCGGGGAAAAGCTCTCAGGTGTTCCCCATTGAGAATGATATTTGCTGTAGGTTTTTCATAGATGGCTTTTATGATATTGAGGTATGTACCCTCTATCCCTATACTCTGAAGAGTTTTGATCAAGAAAGGATGCTGTACTTTGTCAAATGCTTTTTCTGCATCTATTGAGAGGATCATATGATTCTTGTTCTTTCTTTTGTTAATGTATTGTCTCACGTTGATTGATTTGCGGATGTTGAACCAACCTTGCAGCCCGGGGATAAATCCCACTTGGTCGTGGTGAATAATCCTTTTAATGTACTGTTGGATCCTATTGGCTAGTATTTTGGTGAGAATTTTTGCATCCATGTTCATCAAGGATATTGGTCTGTAATGCTCCTTTTTGATGGGGTCTTTGTCTGGTTTGGGGATCAAGGTAATGGTGGCCTCATAAAAGGAGTTTGGAAGTTTTCCTTCCATTTCTATTTTTTGGAACAGTTTCAGGAGACTAGGTATTAATTCTTCTTTAAATGTCTGATAGAATTCCCCTGGGAAGCCATCTGGCCCTGGGCTTTTGTTTCCTGGGAGATTTTTGATGACTGTTTCAATTTCCTTAGTGGTTATAGGTCTGTTCAGGTTTTCTATTTCTCCCTGGTTCAATTTTGGTAGTTGATACATCTCTAGGAATGCACCCATTTCTTCCAGGTTATCTAATTTGCTGGCATAGAGTTGCTCATAATATGTTCTTATAATTGTTTGTATTTCTTTGGTGTTGGTTGTGATCTCTCCTCTTTCATTCATGATTTTGTTGGTTTGGGTCATTTCTCTTTTCTTTTGGGTAAGTCTGGCCAGGGGTTTATCAATCTTGTTAATTCTTTCAAAGAACGAGCTTCTAGTTTCGTTGATCTGTTCTACTGTTCTTTTGGTTTCTATTTCATTGATTTCTGCTCTGATCTTTATTATTTCTCTTCTCCTGCTGGGTTTAGGCTTTATTTGCTATTCTTTCTCTAGCTCCTTTAGGTGTAGGATTAGGTTGTGTATTTGAGACTTTCTTGTTTCTTGAGAAAGGCTTGTATTGCTATATACTTTCCTCTCAGGACTGCCTTTGCTGTATCCCAAAGATTTTGAACAGTTGTGTTTTCATTTTCATTGGTTTCCATGAATTTTTTTAATTCTTCTTTAATTTCCTGGCTGACCCATTCATTCTTGAGTAGGATGCTCTTTAGCCTCCATGTATTTGAGTTCTTTCCGACTTTCCTCTTGTGATTGAGTTCTAGTTTCAAAGCATTGTGGTCTGAAAATATGCAGGGAATAATCCCAATCCTTTGGTACCAGTTGAGACCTGATTTGTGACCTAGGATGTGATCAATTCTGGAGAATGTTCCATGGGCACTAGAGAAGAATGTGTATTCCATTGCTTTGGGATAGAATGTTCTGAATATGTCTGTGAAGTCCATTTGGTCCAGTGTTTCATTTAAAGTCTTTATTTCCTTATTGATCTTTTGCTTAGATGATCTGTCCATTTCAGTCAGGGGGTGTTAAAGTCCCCCACTATTATTGTATTGTTGTCAACGTGTTTCTTCGCTTTTGTTATTAATTGCCTTATATAATTGGCTGCTCCCATGTTAGGGGCATAGATATTTACAATTGTTAGATCTTCTTGTTGGATAGACCCTTTAAGTAAGATATAGTGTCCTTCTTCATCTCTTATTACAGTCTTTGGTTTAAAATCTAATTTGTCTCAAATAAGAATTGCCACCCCAGCTTTCTTTTGGTGTCCATTAGCATGGTAAATGGTTTTCCACCCCCTCACTTTCAATCTGGGGGTGTCTTTGGGTCTAAAATGAGTCTCTTGCAGACAGCATATTGATGGGTCTTGTTTTTTAATCCAATCTGATAGCCTGTGTCTTTTGATTGGGGCATTTTGCCCATTTACATTCAGGGTAACTATTGAAAGGTATGAATTTAGTGCCATTGTATTGCCTATAAGGTGACTGTTACTGTATATTATCTGTGTTCCTTTCTGATCTCTGCTGCTTTTAGGCTCTCTCTTTGCTTAGAGGACCCCTTTCAATATTTCTTGGAGGGCTGGTTTTGTGTTTGCAAATTCCTTTAGTTTTTGTTTGTCCTGGAAGCTTTTTACCTCTCCTTCTATTTTCAATGATAGCCTAGCTGGATATAGTATTCTTGGCTGCATATTTTTCTCGTTTAGTGCTCTGAAGATATCATGCCAGTCCTTTCTGGCCTGCCAGGTCTCTGTGGATAGGTCTGTTGCCAATCTAATGTTGCTACCATTGTAGGTTACATATCTCTTCTCCCGAGCTGCTTTCAGGATTTTCCCTTTGTCTCTGAGACTCGTAAGGTTTACTATTAGATGTCGGGGTGTTGACCTATTTTTATTGATTTTGAGAGGGGTTCTCTGTGCCTCCTGAATTTTGATGCCTGTTTCCTTCCCCACATTAGGGAAGTTCTCTGCTATAATTTGCTCCAATATACCTTCTGCCCCTCTCTCTCTCTTTCTTCTTCTTCTGGGATCCCAATTATTCTAATGTTGTTTCATCTTATCGTATCGCTTCTCTCTCGAATTCTGCCCTCGTGATCCTGTAGTTGTTTATCTCTCTTTTTCTCAGCCTCTTTATTTTCCATCATTTTGTCTTCTATATCACTGATTCTCTCTTCTGCCTCATTTATCCTAGCCGTTAGTGCCCCCATTTTTTATTGCACCTCATTAATAGCCTTTTTGATTTCGACTTATTAGACTTTCGTTCTTTTATTTCTCCAGAAAGGGTTTCTCTAATAACTTCCACACTTTTTTCAAGCCCAGCTAGTATCTTTAAAGTCATGATTCTGAACTCTAGGTCTGACATCATACTAATGTCCGTACTGAGTAGGTCCCTGGTAGACGGTACTACCTCTTGTTCTTTTTGCTGAGGTGATTTTTTTCATCTTGTCATTTTGTCCAGAGGAGAATAGATGAATGAGAGAACAAAATGCTAACAGGTTAACAATGTCCCCAGCAAATATACTCTATACAAATCAGAAAAGACCTGAAACCAGGGGAAAAGAAAGGGAAAGAAAGAAAAAAGAAAGAGAGAAAAAAAAGAAAAAGATAAAAACAGAACAAAACAAAAAAAAACCAGAATATGATCAAATATGATCAGGCTAGTGCATAGATCAGTGCCACACACTAGATTTTGGGTGTATTTTGGTCTGTTAGAAGAAAGTGTCTCCTAAAATTTTAAAGGAAGAAAGACTTATATATGTACAAAATATGGGTTGATACAATGAAGGGATGGAAGATGACTGTAAAGATGAAAATTATAAAAGGTTTTATAAACAGAATTGATAAGAAGTTGTTTGAAAGAAGAAAGAAGATTTAAAAAAAAAAGAAAAGAAAGAAAAAAAAAGGGAGAGACTGTGATCAGGCAGGAGACTAGAACAAAGCCATACACTAGTGATTTAGGGTCTATTTTGATCTGTTAGAAGAAACTGTATCTCAAAATTTTAAAGAGAGAAGAACTTATATATATATGCCAAAAATAAGGGTAACTACTATGAAGGGATAAAATATGACTCTAAAAATGAAAAGTAAAAAATGTTTTTTCAAAAAAGGGATTGATAAGATGTTGGTTGAAAAAGGGAAAAAGAAAAAAATCATAAAAAAACACAAAAAACAGTTAAAAAAAATAACTTTGAAAAACTAATGAATCGTGGTAAAAAAGCCATGAATTCTATGTGCAGTATTCCCCTAGCGCTGGAGTTCTCCGTTCTCCTTGATCAGTAAACTTGGTCTTGGCTTGCTGGCTGTTTGTGCTGATCTTCTGGGGGGGAGGGGCCCGTTGCCATGGTTCCCAAATGTCTTTGCTGGAGGCGGAATTGCCCCGCCCTTGTCCTCCGGGCTAAGCAAGCTGCTGGGGTTTGCTCTCAGGAGCTTTTGTTCCCTGCAAGCTCTCGGTATAGCTTTGGAGGACCAGGGTGAAAATGGTGGCCTCCCACTCTCTGCCCAGAGGAGCTGAGAACTCGGGGCCCCGCTCCTCAGTGCGCCCCCAGAGAAAAGCAGTCAATCACTCCCGTCTCCCCGGTCTCTGGCCGCACTCCGTGCTCACCCGGCCTGTGACCGAGCATTTCTATCTCCGGCACCCGACCCCGTGTGGAGTCTCCAAACCTAGCAGATCCCTGTGGTGCGCTCCCGCGCATCTCCTCCCAGGGGAGGAAGGGGATTCTCCCCGGCTCGGCTGCTTGTTGGGTCCCTGCTGGAGGAGCAGTGGCCCGACTGTCACCGATCACAGTTTATGGCAACCCCGAGCTGAGAGCCCACGCCTCAGCTCCATCTCTGCAGCCAGCTTCCCCGCTCTGATACCTGGGAGCTCTGCCGCACTCAGGCACCCCCGGTCTTTCTGTGACCCTGAGGGTCCTGAGTCCACACTGTTCCGCGAGGTTTCCACCACCTGCTTAGCCACTAGAGTGACGTCCCTCAGCGGAACCGACTTCCAAAAGTTCCAATTTTGTGCTCCGCGGTTCTAGCACTTGCCAGAAGCGGCCAACGGAGGCCCCCTCCTCCGCCGTCTATCCTCCCGAATATTGCCTGGGATTCACTTCTCCGCAGGTCCTACCTTCCAGTAAGTGGTCGCTTCTCTGTTCAGAGAGTTGTTGCTACTCTCTTCTTCGATCTCCTGTTGAGTTCGTAGGTGTTCAGAATGGTTTGATCCCTATTCAGCTGAATTCCTGAGACCAGATGAAATCCACGTCTCCTACTCCTTTGCCATCTTGCTCCGCAACCCCCAACTCCCGTTTTGTAGTGGAAATGACACAGGTGTAAGCACACAGATTTCAATATATGCTATTAAACATAGAAACAAACATAGATACAAGCACAGGTGTATATAATATAACAACACACGTTTCCCTAGCTTTGTCTACTGAGGGGGTTGAAAAGGCCTGGTAACAGCAAACTTTCAATAACAATGAACACATCTAGTAGTAAAACGTGACTTTGAAATAGCGTTCTTAGCTAAAAGCAACCAGGAGAGATGGCTGATTCCAGGGTTGGGTACAGGGAAGTACAAGATGAAACTGCCATTTGTTTCTGTGCCAGAAAACAAGGAAATGCTCTTGGGAGGCAGGTCAAAGGAGGCAGGAGCCAGCCTGAAGTGGCTTCCACTGGTCAAAATGGTGACGAGCTGAGGCCAATATAATGCCAATAAAAGGTTATGCCCATTGAGTAAAATAGGAAATGATGAGTCTGTACAAGTAAATAGATTAATTGGGTGATAGAAAGTTTGCCGAAGAACAGGTACTGACTTAGTTTGATGGTACCTCCCACTAGGCGCTTATTAACTACGAAGAAACAAAGAGTAACTTCACAGAGAGAGGGCTGGGTGACACCACTTGACTCCAGTCCACGTGAACGTCCTCAGCAACAGGTCACACTGAAATCGTGGGCCACATGAAAGAAAGCTGTCAGTGAGGACACAAGATCGCTTCGGTGATATTCCTGTTAGAGATGCTGACCTTGAATCTAATCATCAGGAAACATCAGATGAACTCAAATTGAGGGACAGTCTGCAAAATAAGCTGCCTTTAATTTTCAAACATGTCGTGAAAGTTCAGGAAAAACTATGGAACATTCCAGACTGAAAGAGTCAAGAGACATGACAACTGTATCTAACGAACAAATTTAATCCAAACATATTTGGTGTTTTGCACTTTCGCCATCGCCACGCAGAGCTTCTCCTTCGGTAGCAATCCCCTCAGCCTGGGCTCTTGAATGAACATGCGTGGACTGGACGCGCACCCAACCTGCCATCCATGCAGCTCGGAGCAGAGCCGTGCACCCAAGCCTAGCTCAAAGCAGGGGGCTCCAGCAACCCACAGTGGTAACTTCTTTCTCATAGTGTGAAACAGACTAAAAACTGTTGGAGGAACTTTGAGTCGAGGTGGAATGGCCCACAGTGGAACTGGGTCACCAAGGAAACTGCAGTCTCTTTTAGGATCCACAAACCCCTGGTTCCAGTTCTCTAATCGGAAGACAACAGGTTCGGGAAGCTGCTATGCCCAGGATCCGGCTGTTGCACCAGCAGAAAAGAGGTGTCGTGCCCTGCTTCTCAGTACCTACGAGCCAGAGCCTGGACCCTGGAGTCTTTACCACAGAAAACAAGATCCTTCCACAGCTCAGTTCCACTGGGTCAACAGTGGAAACTGCAAAACCCCTGCCTTCTGTCCCACCTGCCAGACTCCACTAAGTACAGCTGATTGGCCGGCTTAAATCACAGGCTCACCCGCCTCCCCAAGGAAACGTTGGACATGAAGTTTTAGACTCTGAAATCTTTATTACAGAAGGGCGTGCTAGAAGGAGGATGGAGCAGATGTGGAATGTCAAACCACCATATTTATCAAAGAGGGGAGGGGAGCAAGGAAGGAAGGAAATAATATAGTTCATTTAGACAATGGAATACTATACAGTAATGAAACTGAATGATCTAAAGGTAAGGAAATCAATCTGTGTAAATCTCAATATATTTTGTGCAGAAAAGGAAGTCATAAAACAACAGAATTTAATACTATTTATATATAGTTAAAAACACTGCAAAACAATACTATGTATTTTTTAAGGAAGCAAAAATATGTGGCAACATTCTAAAAGCATGCATTGGAATGATGGATAGTGGGTTTACCTCTTGGGAGGGAGGAGTATAGAGAATGACTTTGGGGAGGGTGTCCATAGGGTTGTTTCAGTTACCTGTTGCTGCAATTAACAGGCCATCCCAAAACAGAGTGGCTTTAAAGCCACAGCTGTGTATTTGTTCAGATTCTGTGGGTTGGCCGTTGAGCAAGGCTCATTTGGGGGGGCTCAACGCAGCTCCCCGCGGTGTCCACAGTGCTCGCTGCTAGGTCTTTCTCCAGCTGGTTTGTCAGCTGGAGGTGCCTGGTCCCAGATGTCCCCACTTACAGCTCTGGGTCCTCAGCTTTGATGCCTGAACCTCTCTCTGAGAGAGCTCTCCCCATGCACTCCCTCACCCTCCAGGAGGCCAGCCCAGGCTTGTTCCCAAAGTAGCAGCATTCCAGAAGGCTGACAGAGGAAGCTGTGAAGTCTCTCTCTTAAGTCCAAGGCCCAGAAGCCATATAATGTCATTCCACCATATCTTATTGTCCCAACAAGCCATAGGGCCAGCCCAGGGTCAAGGGTTGGAGAAATAGACTCTTGATGCGAGGAGATACAAAGAACTTACAGTCATATTTAAGGTGTCACAAAGGAGCTCCCATTGGTATATAATATTTTATATATGCAATCTAGCAATATCTATATGATTTGATAATACTGAGTACCGGATATAGCTGTTGATGACATCATTTCCTATACTTGGTCTTTATGTATGAAATAGTTCACAGTTTAGAAAATGAAATTAAAATGGTTGCAATGGATTGATCCCCACATAGGCATCCTACACATAGTAGAGACTATATATACACTCCTTCATGATCCTTGGAGCCCCAGAGCTGTTCGAGTTCCTGCCCTTTCAGAGCCTGACTGTTCAGGGGCCTTTTCAATTCTAGAATGTAATCCACAGACTAAAAAAATACACGGTATGATAAAAAGCAAATTATACTTGGAGAACAATTTTTTGTGTGTCATAGGAGTGCATGGCTGAGTAGGAGTTGGAACTTCTGGAACATGCACTTTAGGCATCTATTTATTGCCACTGATTTTCACTGAGGTTGACAGACTCTTGGGCTAAACTCTGTCCATACATATTCAGAGATACACAGGTAGAGGGTGAACTGAAGTATCCCTGAGGGGATCTAGATGACACAGTGAAGCGTGATGGGGGTCCCTTGTGAACAAGGACCATAAGGGAGATGGGGAGGGGGTGCTGGTCAAGCACACCAGAGGCAACATCAGGACCTAACTGTGACATGAGATCATGGTTCCTGGCACATGTGGCTTCTAGTATTGAAAGGGATCCCAGGTCAGCCTGCGCATCAGGAAGAAAAGAGCCTTTGAGAATTGAAAGGGCTACTTTGATAAAAGCTCTATGTTTTCAGACCCAAGCAGCCCTGCCTGAGAACCCCAAAAGTCCTAAGGAAGAGGGAGGAATTCTTTCCTTCTGAATTTGTATGAGGTGTAATGATATCCTTTTGATGCTTGCCTAGTATAATCACGATGGAGTAGAGCAAATCCCCCTTGTAAATGGCTTTGGGGCAATGGCTGTGGGAGGAGAACTCACAGCCTCAGAGTGGCTTTTCTGTGGAAATACAGGCCTGGCGCAGACAGGGCAGACTTGGGGGCTGGCCAGCTTATAGGCCACTCTGTGCAGACATGTAGGCATAGCCTTGGGGTTTCCAGAAATATTTTAGGAGGAGGACTTTTCAAAAGGCATCTTCTGCCAGTCAAAGGGATGGGGCCTTGGGTCCATCAAGATTGGAGTTTTACTCTTAAGGGGACTTAAGAGGTAACTGACTCTCAATGGCTTTTAGACTATGTATTTGTATTTTCCCAGCATTAATGCAAGCAACATTTAGCATGTCTTTAATTACAAGAAGTTTATGGCATCCATATAGAACTCATTTCAGACTCTAAAGCCTCAGGACACTGTAAACATGTTTATAATGTGTTTTCTTTAAGTATTGAATTTAGCCAGACGATTCCAGAGAACAAACTGCCCTACCAGCACTGGGTATGTGCAAGCTCTTTCTTTTATTATCTGATGATTATGATGATGACAATAATGACCACCAGCTGCTGGGGGCTCTGACACCCTTTCCTCTGCTTCCTTGTATCAACCTGTAATGAATCCCCAAGTCTTCTATTCTGGATTAGCTTTTGTATCAGTCAGGGTTTTCCAAAGAAGCAGAACCAAAAGAATGTGTGTATGTACTTTTATTTATTGTCAGGCCTTGACTCACTTGGTTATGGAGGCTGAGAAGCCCCAAGGCCTATAGCTGGTGAGCTGGAGACCCAGGAGAACTGATCATGTAAGTTTCGGTCTCAGTCCAAAGACCCAAGAATGAGGAGAGCCAATGGTACAGTTAGCTCTGTCCTTAAAGCCAGCAGGCTCGAGACCCAAGAAGAGCCAATATTTCAATTCAAGTCTGAAGGCCAGAAAACACTGATGTCCTAGCAGCTCAAGGTGGTGGGTCAAGGTGGACCCTCACGAGGGTCAAGCCTTTTAGTGCTATTCAGGACTTCAACTGATTGGATGAGGCCCAGCCATGTTAGGGAAGGCAATCTGCTTTATTCAGTCTACTAATTCAAACGTTAACCTCATCCAGACACACCCTCACAGAAGCACCTTGAGGCCAAGATAAGTCAACACATACAGTTAACTACCACAGTTTTACTACGTGTGATAAGAGTCACAAATTTTAAATGTGCAATTTGGTGGGTTTTGACACATGCATGGCAGTGTAAGCAATACCACAATCATGATTCAGACATTTTTATCGGCTCCAAATGTTTCCTTCTGCCCTTGACTGTCAATCCCCTGCCACCATCCCCTGACCCCTTGCAACCACAGAAATGCTATCACTATAGTTTTGCCTCTTCTAGAAATTCATATAAATGGAATCATAAAAGATGTGGTTTCTTATGTCTGGGCTTTTCACTTAGCATAATGTTTTTAAGATTCATCCATATTGTTTAGTGTCTCAGTAGTTCATTCCTTTTTATTGCTGAATAGTATTCCACTGTATGGATGAACCACAATTTGTTTATTCACTCAGTGAAGGAAATTTAGGTTGTTTCTAGTTTGGGGCAATTATTAAAAGAGCTGCTGTAAACATTTATGTGTAAGTCTTTGTGACAGCGTAAGTTTTTTACTTTTCTAATTTAAACACCCAGGAGGGGGATTACTAGGTCTTATGGGAAAGTAGAGGGATAAGTTGATAAGAAGGTGCCGGCCAACCTGTTTTCTAGAAGGACTGAATCATGGTGCATTCCCACCTGCGATGTATGAGAGGTCTGGTTGTTGAATATGTTCCTAATAAATCGTATTTCAGGATGATCACGGAAAGAAGTGTGAGGAGGAGCAGAGGGAGAGAACTCCAGCAGAAACCGGGTGCTCTAGAAACAAACTAAGCTACTTGAACTGGGAGAACTTCAGAGCTGAGATATTTGAGGCAAGAGTGAGAAGGAAAAAAGTGTCATGAAGAGGCAATTATCGCTTCAAAATGTAGGGGATATCTGCCAGAACAAAAACAATTGCAGGCTATGAAAATGGCCTGTGGCAGAGAGAGTTGCAAGAAAAATAAATAAGACTTATTTAGTAAACAAGCCAATGCTTAGGCAAAAAAACAGACCCAATGATAAAGACAAAAAAAACCATTCAATTCAGGACATTTCTTTCTTTCTTCCTTCCTTTCTTTCTTTCCTTTTCTTTTCTTTCTTTTTTTTTTTTTTTTTTTTTTTGGGTATTACTCTAACTGCAGCGTGTCCTTGTTATCGAGGAGAGATTTATGTTCTTAAATATTTATTAACTATAAATATACATAGAAGACATCTATCCATATGAGGGTGCATAGCATAGGACAGTGTTTCTTAAACCTTACCATGCATAGGAATCACCTGGGGATCTTGCTAAGTGCAGCTTCTGAGTCAGCAGCAGGACCTGCACTTTGGTATTCCAGGGAGGCCATGAGTGAGAACATTCCTGCCAGGCTGCAGGCTGCAGGCTGGTGGCTCTGACTGCAGACTCTGGAGTCAGGTGCACACGTTCAAGTCCTACCTGTGTGATTTAGAGCTGGGTAAATCAGAGCGCAGTGCTTAACCGGTCTGCCTTCGTTTTCTCATCTGTAAAATGGGGGTGCTAGCCGTGCACAGGAATCTCACAGGGGTGTTGTGAGGATTCCATGAATGACTATGCATCTAGCACTTAGATGAGCGTTGGACACACCGCAGGTGCTATGCCACACTCTTCTAGCTTCAGTACGTTCCAGTGGCCAAGGCAGCAGCATGCCGAACAGCTTTAAGCCACGCTGATTGAGTGCACAGTGCTTTACTTCCTCCTAGGTCCTGAGCCATACTTCTGGCAGCCAGCAGTTCTACTAGGGGTAATTAAGGGAGCCCCTTCAGAGCCAGTAGGCTGAGAGAGCCTTGGAAAAAGAAAACCCAGTGAAAGAATTTCAAAGAGAGAGACTGACCATTCAGTGTGCTTTACCTGTTGGAAGTGTCAGCAGGTTCATCCCCTTGGGGAGACTGGGGCCTCCACACAATAGCTATTCCTACAAGCAGGACTAGTACCGGATGGTGCTCAGACGGTGCGTTTGAAAGAATTTCCAGCCTAACCCGAGGCCCGGCGGGTCGCTGAGAGTGCTGCACCCGCCCGCGTGCACTTCTCTCTAGGAGAGCCAGGCAGTCACTTGGCCACACCAGCCAATGAATAGACACTCTATTGTTGTTTGCCTCCTGCCCCTTTAATCTGCCTCCAGCACCCCTGTAGACATCCTAATTGGTCCTATGGATCCAGCCTTCTCTGGCCTGTCAGCTCTGCTCTGTGTTCATGGCCCACTTTCATCTCCCTGCTCACTTGGCATATTGCTCTATTCTCACAGTTTCTGATGTTAAAATGCAGCTTGTAGAGCTTGGATGATCTTCATACCATATCTGCCTCCCTGTTAGTAACTGTACTAAAAAAACAGCTGTTAATCTCAATTAGGTTTTGATTGCTAATTAGCAGCCACCTGTCAGGATCAAGCAGGCTTCATCCAGGTCCCTTCAGCTATTTCTCATGCAATCGATACACTCAGTTTCCATGAGAACCGTTTAGCTAGATGCCTCCTCACCCAAAACTGCCACCTCTTCTGTGGCTTTTCTAATCTCTCTCCAGGAAGCTCTGAGGTTCCTGGTCTACTTGCCTGTTTCCTGGTTTTCTTAATTTCATTGGCCAGCCAGAGTTTCCAATGAACGCCACTTTCTCTCTGCTGCCGATGTGTCTTGGAAGGGAAATCAGGGGATTTAATAAGTCCACTAATTGAATTCAGGTTAAGAACCCATGCTTTCGAATTTCATCTTTAGACTTCTGATTTCCAAGCTTGGAAGTTGCCACTCCACCCGAACAACAAGTAAAAAGCTGAATGAGCTGAGAAGTCAACAACTTTTCTTCAATCCATAAGAGAAGGATGGTCTTGGGGCAAACGGCAGCACCCCTAAAGTGGAGAGACTGACGGGCAAATACAGAGAATCACAGTCCACCGGAGTGCAATGTCTGCGGAAGCGACGCGCACTAGGAAAACTTGAACTCTGACAAGTTGCTGGAGGCTCAATGAGGACAACTCTGAGAGGGGGAAAAACTCCAGCAGGATCCAGTCACTGGGGATCCCCACACTTGTGAGAGTTTTCCCTCCAGGAGCTTTACCAGGTCCTCAAGGTGCCTATCAGAGCCAAACCCCCACATGCCTCCTGCAGCAAGAGGGGAAAAGGAACGATTTTGAATAATGTCAGGGCCTTCTGTTCTTCACAAGATCTGCCCACTTGCGTGGGTTTTTTTTTTTTTCAGAACCATAACCTGGAGTCAGGGAAACAGCCAAGTCTGGTCCCCTCTTGCCATTCTATCCTACCGAACGGGCAGGGGGCTGAGGTTCACCCATGTGAGGCTCACAGGACAGATGCAGGCTGACTCAAATACTGAGATCTGCTAGTAGGAGTATAGAACACCACCCTATCCCCATGTGTTCACACCATGTTACTAAACACTCACTCACAGCAGTTTCTTTTACATAGTACATCGTGTCTGGCTATCAGGAAAAAATTACAAGGCATACTGAAAGGTGAAAAGCACAGACTGAAGAGACAGAGCAAGCATTGGAACCAAACTCAGATATGGCAGGGATGTTGGAATTATCAGACGAGGAATTTAAAACGATGATGATTAACATACTCAGGGCTCTGAGGGGTAAAGTAGACAGCATGCAAGAACAGACAGGCAATGTGAGCAGAGAGATGGAAATTCCAAGAAAGAACCAAAAAGAAATGTCAGAGATCAAAAACACTAATAGAAATGAAGAACGCCTTTGATGGGATACTGCTGAGGAAAGAATCTCTGAGCTTCAGGATATCTCAACAGAAATGGCCCAAACTGAAAACCAAAAAGAAAAAAGATTGGGGGAAAAACAAACAAACAAACAGAACAGAGTGTCCAGGAACTGTGGGACAACTACAAAGGGTGTAACACGAGTAATGGGAATAGCAGAAGAAGATGGGAAGGAATAGAAGAAACATTTGAAATCATAATGACTGAGAACCTCCCAAATTACTGACAGAAAGTAAGGCACATATCCAGGAAGCTGAGAGAACACTAAGTGGGATAATGCCAGAAAGCCGAGTCCTACTGTACGCTGTATGTATACTCAGTGGCAGCTGTTGTGCCACAGTGGCAGAACTGACTAGCTGCCACAGAGAACTGATTCACAAAGCCAAAAGTATTTACTGTCTGACTCTTTGCAGAAAACAATGGTTACTCTAAACTGCATGCCAATTTTCCAAAGCCAAACGGCATGCTTCTTCTCCTATTGGTGAATAAGAGCTCTGAATATAGGTGAGTGCAGGGGGCAAGATGGGGACTGATGGATGGCAAGAGGGATATTTTGACTTCCAGATGAGGAGGTTCAGTTTCTACCTGGTGGCAGTAACTTGTCTGGGGTGCATGCCTGTTTCCTCAGCTCCCAGGCAACTCTTAGAGTCCGCCTTGTCAGAACTACCACTCCAGAGAGCCATGTTGTATAGAAATCATTCTAGAGAGAAAAATCTCTTCCTCCACTCCCTGCTAGCATGCAGGGGGTATGAAATTCTCAGTCTCTGCTCCCGTTTCTCTCCAGCCCCAGCACTGACATTAGGCACCTTCCCTACAGAGAAGGTTGTGCTAAGTGTTATGGGCAGTAGAGACGTGTTTCTATTGGCCCAGCTGCTAGGAATGTAGACCTTTATTTAATTATCCTGCTGAATGTCTCTTTAGCATCTGTTTTTGACCATGAGCATGGAGTTTTCCTAGAATACAAGTTCTTGAATTCTATGTGTGTCAGAATTACCTGGTGGGCTTGTTAAAATCCAGATGGTTGGGACCCACTCCCCAAACTTCTAACTCTTTAGGTCTACACTGAGATTTAAGAATTTGCATTTTTAATAAGTTCCCAGGAGATGCTGTGGCTGCTGGTCCAGGACCACCCTTTGAGAATGCCTGGTTTAAGGCTTTATTGGGAAGAACAGTTCTTACCTGTGGAGGACCTTTTTCTTTACTGCTTTGGAGTATAGTTTCTCTACTTTCTAACTTCCAGAGCTTCATCAATTTCTGATAATGGTCCTTATGTTATTTGTTTGTTTTATGTAGGATTTGATTGTTCCAAACTATTCTTTCTTATCAATTCCATGGGCACTGGGTACAAGAGAGCAGATAGACACATATGCTTTATCTTCTGCTGTGATTTACTCTTTCCTTGTGATTTCTTCTGATTCATTTATGCTTAAAGAGTACTTCTCATTCTATATTTACCTCTAGCATTTGATAAGTCAAAGGTCACCCACTGCAATGTATTTTAGGGTGGTAATTTAACTTTGTTTTTCCAAATAGTTAACCATCTGTCCCAGCACAATTATTCAAAAATGATTCCTTTTCTCACTGATTGGTGATGTCATCTTTAATATACACTAAGTTTGCATCTATACTGGGGTCGATTTCTGGGCTATCAAATCCATTACATTGATCTCTCTGCCAAGTCTTTTGTCAGTAGCCCATTGCTTTAATTATCTAAGTTGCATTGTCTGATAAGGCAAATTCTCTTTCATTAATCTTTACTTTCAATATATTCTGGGTTATTTTTGCCCTTCATCTTCAAAATTACTTTATCACACTCCCTCCTCCCCATTTATCTTGGGTATTCATGAGGATTTCATAAATCTATTAAGTATTTTGTGTGAGATTGACATTACTTTTCCAATGCACAACCATGAATCTATTTATTCAAGACTACTTTTATATATCTCAAACTTTTGTAGTGCTCTGCAAATAGGTCACATACTTTTTGAGGTATTTTTATCTTTTCTGTTGAAATTATGAACTAGGACTTTATTTTTCATTACAGCTTCTTATTCCCATTTTGAGAGAGTTTTGGGCGTGGAGTAGAGGGAATACTTGCAAGAAGGACCTTTTTATAATAAAAGAATTCAATGTGATTGGGGGTTTTGGCTCTCGAAAGGGGGTGTTTATTTTGGATTTCAGTATTATTTGAATTAATGGCAATGCTTGGTAGTTCTTGACTTAAAACCCCTAATAATATGCTTGCATTATGCTGAATTTTTGTAATAAAACAAAAAGAATGTTAAAAATCAAATAATAGCAGAAACGTAATTTATAGTTAAGTTTGCCCACCAGTAGGTAGGGACAATGGAGTGCATCAAGCATACAATTAAGCAGACACCCTCTGTTCCATTTTATCCAAGGCCAGTTCATTTAGCGCCTGAATAGCGCTATAGTATGTCAGCCCCTTAACAATATTTTTTAATTTAGTCAATATTCCCAAATGATCTTTCCACTTTGGGATGATGTTTTGCATATTGCCTTCTGTTCACAAAAGCGAATGTATTCTTCAGGTAATAAAATCTTACTCTGGTACTAAAGTTCAACTAGGCATGCTCTGAAGATGTGCTAACCTGAAAAATGCAGCTTTATAATACTGAGGGGGTATATGCAACTTAAAGAAAAGATTATCTTAGAACAAAAGCTTACATAAAGCATTAAACAACCAGAAGTGAAGAAGAAAGAAAGAAAGAAAGAAAGAAAGAAAGAAAGAAAGAAAGAAAGAAAGAAAGAAAGAAAGAAAGAAGAAATCCCAAAGCCTAAAGTGGTCATCAAATCTATGGTAGTTTTTCAGATCTAAGACCCCACCGTTTTAAGTAACAACATTATTTTAGGTATTGCAAAGAAGAAAAAAGATTCTTCCAATAAACTACATTGTGCTATAGACTATGAGACTGATTCTAGTTTTAGAGATTTTAAAATTGGGTTGGGGGGAGCGTGCTTCTTAGAATCAATTATATATGTTATATATAACATATTAGTCTGTTTCAGACTGACAGACATCTGATTCAGAAATCACAGCCCTGGAAACTGAGAGGAAGTGGCACCTTCAGGAAGGGGCTGATCCAGCAGTTCAATATTGTCACTAAAGACCACTATCCCCTCACAGGATCAATTTCATTCTCTAAGGCTGGTTCCCCTTATCGGTAAAACACAGATGCCAGCAGCAAACGGGTTACAGAATTCCATGTTCACATTGAGTCAAAGACAGAGGATTGTTTCCAAAAAATTAAAATTTCCCAGACATCCCTAGCTATCTTCTCATTGTTTTCTCAGCAGTCCAATTCCAGACAGTGTCACCTACCCATCCCTGACAAACTAGTATTCTATGAGCTGTGTTGTCCAGTATAATAATGACTCACTGTGATGGACACCTAGAGAGGCAAATGAAACCTCGTCCCAATTTGGTTTGGATGTCAAAGCCGATGAAGCCATGTACACACCAGGAGGATATGAGATGTTTGATAATTTACATAATTCAGGTCTCTCAGGAGAGCAGGGCAGGCCTCTCAAGCAGGTTTAAAATGGCTCAAGAGAACCGGGAAAGTGGGCTGTCCTGATTTTTTATTGTAGTCAGGGTGGGGCCAATGGCAGAGTTCCTGGGTGCGGGCTGGGGCTTGCATGGTTTGAATCTCTCGTTGGTTCCAAAGGAGGGAGCACCCAGGCTTTCTTATTTGCTTACATAGATGCAGGCACAAGGGGAAGAGAGAGGGGTGAGGCCGAAAATCAGATGTCAAAAAGTGCAGATTCCTCATTACATCGGCCAAAGGTGATTGTGTACATCTAAATTAATTAAAATTAAATCGAATTAAAAGTTCAATTCCTCAATCACACCAGGCACATTTTGAGTACTTAAAGTCACATGTGGTCAACTTTTAGAACATTTCCACTATCCCCCCACAAAAATGCTGTTGGAACTGGTGGTCTCTGAAGCACATCACTCTACTCACTAAACAAATGGCATTTCTTACTAGAGCACAGCAGCCCTTCCAGAGAAGACACAACACTTAGATTCTACTTTATGTTCATGGTGTTACTCAAGTTCCATGCTTTCTCAGTCTTGGCATATGCACTTTATATTCATCCATGTTATTTCATTGTTACTTCTGGAGTGCATAAGGTACAAAATTTCAAACCAATTCTTTGCGTCAAAATTGTCATCCCCACTTTGTCCCCCTCTCTCTCTCCACCTGCCCCCACTTGCCTCCAGTTTTTCTGTCAATCCCTTAGATTTCTCACTTTAAAACATCCCTGTTTTTTAAAATAGACAATTTTATTTTTTTCAAGTTTTAATTTAAATTCCAGTTAGTTCACATATGATATAATATTAGTTTCAGGAGTAGAATTTAGTGATTCATCACTTACATATAACACCCAGTGCTCATCACAAGTGCCCTCCTTAATCCCCATCACCCATTTAGCCCATCCCCCACCCAGCTCCCCTCCAGCAACCCTCAGTTTTCTCTCTATAGTGAAGAGGCTCTTACGGGTTGCCTCTCTCTTTTTTTCTCCCCCTATGTTTATCTGTTATGTTTCTTAAATTCCACACATGAGTGAGATCATATGGTATGTCTTTCTCTGACTGACTTATTTCACTTAGAATACTCTCTAGCTCCATCCACATCCTTGCAAATGGCAAGATTTCATTCTTTTTTATGGCTGAATAATATTCCATTTTTTATATATATATACACCACATCTTCTTTATCCATTCATCGGTCAATGGACATTTGGGCTCTTTCCATAATTTGGCTATTGTTGATAATGCTGCTAAAAACATCAGCGTGCATGTGTCCCTTCAGATCAATATTTTTGCATCCTTTGGGTAAATACCTAATAGTGTAACAGCTGGATTGTAGGGTAGTTCTATTTTTAACTTTTTGAGGAGCCTCCAAATGTTTTCCAAAGTGGCTGCACCAGTTTGCATTCCCACCAACAGTGTAAGAGGGTTCCCCTTTCTCCACGAGACAATTTTAAAAGTAATACTCACATGAAAATTGTTTTAACATTAAAATTATTGCTCTTTTAATTTGTAGAAGTTTCATTCCTACCCATTCATAGATTGACTGGGTTTTTTTCTCTCAGAATAGGATGTAAATTCTAGAATATGTACTGGAGCAGATTTGATTGATGTTATAGGAAAAAATTATTAAAACATCTTTTCATCTGGTTAAAATATCAGTGTTGTGAGTGCCTAGGATGGACTAGAATTGGAGAAGCTCTTTTTAAAAAGGATCTCTTATGTAGAGAATTTGAAAGACGTTTGATTCTCACGTCTTACTTTTTTTTTAAGGATTTATTTATTTGAGATAGAGAGAGCACACAAGTGATGTGGGGAGGGGCACAGCGAGAGGGAGGGAGAGAGAGAGAGAGAAACACAAGCCGACTCTGAATTGAGGGCGGGGCCCAATGCAGGGCTTGATCTCACAGCACTGAGATCAGGACCTGAGCTGAAACCAAGAGTTCGACACTTAACTGACTGAGCCACCCAGGCGCTCCTGAAGTCTTACTTTTTTTTTTTTTCTTCCAACGTTCTGGGACTAGATAGAGGTGGTGGTTGCACAACACTGTGAATGTAATAAATGCCATTGAACTGCTTGTTTTAAAATGGCTAATTTGTTGTTATGTAAGTTTCATTTCAAGAAACAAAGAAGAGAGAGGGGAAAAAATGTCTTCCAGTGGGTTTCTCAAAGTGGAATTTCACTGAAAGTCAAATAGAGGAGTGTTTCCGTGAATGGTCAATGAGCTTTAAATGAGAAGCTTTGGCCCTGACTTTGTAAATGTTATAAGTCACGCTTCTCTCTGTTGCTTGCCGATGAATAAAGTTTGTGGATTTTAAGAAAAGTGAACGAAGAAAGGGGAGGGGTTGGGTTAACAAAAAAAACAAAAGAGGGATGTCAGGTGAGAATATTTCAACTTGACTTGTTTTGGAAGAGCTATTGTGGTATTGATGTTGTGGAAGCCCAGAAAAAGCCCATTGTTGCTCTGATCGCTAATTGGTTTTGAATGGAACAAATTGTGGATTTTAAAATTTATGTTGTCCCCCCACAAAGCTTTTCTCTCCTTAAAAACAAAAGAAAAAAGTGCCTTTATTGAAACCATTTATGGCTTTTGGCAGAGATGGAGGGGTTTTTTGTGTTTTTATTTTTTTTAAAGGCACACAGCCCTATTGAAAGAGTTCCCCACCTCACCCTCTGCCAAACAGGGTGGGAGGACCAGCAGGCGCTTCTGTCAGAAATGCTGATGTATATCACTGGAAGGAGGGAGGCTGCCAAGTCCAAGAAATGGGCTGTAGGGGCCCACAGGGATTAAATTTCAGGAGAGAGAATGGAGAGGAAAAGCTTAAGGAGCAAGCTTATGTCTGTTCACCTTTCCTTCCTGCTTCTCAGAGAGCATAAGTTTTAATATTCAGGTGGGAAATATGACAGTAAAAGGCATGACAAATGAGTTGTTTGGAAAATGCATTCTAGACATGTAGAGGACCCATGGCTCCATCTGCCCACTGCAAGGTCCGCTGAGGCCAGGCAGGGAAAATTGTCCCCAGCAGCTGTCCCCACTATTAAGGTCCACCTCTGCATCTTCCATCACCAGCCCACATGAAGTCTTCAGCCTGCCGGGCTCTTCCAAAGTCTTCAACCTGCCCAGCATGATAGCAACGTGAGGGAATCGGGTGGGGTTTTGTTCTACCCCTTTCTATCTGAACACATTTTATTTGGGGAAAGAAGCCAAGGAGTAGGGGCCTGAGAGACGTGGCATCAGCTGAGCATAAAATGTTAATATTTTCCTTACCTCACACATCTGATTCTCCAGTTTGCACATGCTTTTTTCCGCATATCCTTTGAAGCTCTTTGAAGACAAAGAAGCTCTCTATGCTTTGCCCAGAAAAGTTCCACATGCAAAGAGGTCCTTTCAAGTGAGCTTTTAATCACACCAGAGACAAGTTTGCCCTGTAGTTTCCTGTATGTGGCTGGCATACTGCAGACCATGTTATTCTCAAATTGAAGATGTTATTTCCCAATCCCTGCAGATTATGTGTCTAGATATCTTAGAATAGAAGGGATGTGCTGATAACCATATTAAAATCATAAAAATATCATTATGTTTTTCAAGGTAGAGTCAGGTTTAGTTAATCAGAATTGGTTTGCAAGATTCCATTCGTTTCTGTGTTTAAAATAGTGTCAGGTTGACAAGTCTTTTGTTCTCACACTATCACATTGGCTTCTATTCTAATCTGTGTGATACCAGGACAATACAGATAAGCTAAATGTGGTTTAATCAATTCTGACTCTTCTGATCTGACTGATATTTTTGCATGGATTTTGATTAATCAGAAATGTATAGAATATTCATGCTTCATCCCGTAGTTATGACAGGTGCAGACTTCGGTTTTCATATGTTCAGAATGATGCCACAATTCAAAGTGTCCCTTTCATCTGACATACTACTAATTGAATGATTTCTTTTATTATTTGAAATAGTGGAATAGCCTGTTGGCTTTATACTTTTGAAATAGGTAATGGGAAATGTGGTTTAGAAAAGCTTCTGTGAAGTGTTATCAAGGGTAAATAAATTTGTAATAACATAATTCACATGCTTTCTCAACACGAGAATTTCTGAAGATTTTATTGACTTGATAATAATGAAGAAAATACCCAAAATGGACTCCATGGCAAATATCAAATGATTAAAATAAATACAGGAGGTGGAAAAAATATATGGGAGGTGCATATTATTTTACCTACAGAGGGAGTGTATTTTTCAGTTCTCCATTGGGACCTTTAATTCCAAATCCTAAAAACACTGCCACAAGGAAGGGTAGAGGCATGGGTGGACAGAATGGGATCTGGTCTTAAACACAGGGCCGATTTCTAGTTGTCTCATCAAAAGCAGACACTTTCTGCTCCATCTGGGGATGCAGAAAGCTGGAAAGAGTATCAAACTCATCCTTACGAAAACAGTAATAGAATAGCAGCAAAGACAGCAACAACAAACACACACACAAACAGACAAACAGCAAACCCCCACCTCTATTTCCCCTATCAGAGACGTAAGGGATGGCAGGTGCTTACAAAGACAGAGGAGGTGAGAACATTTTCTTACCTGGGATACACGCACCCGGACACTAGTAAGAAGAACTTAGCTAAAATTGTTAAGTCGGTGAAGACTGACTGTAGGTCAGCAAAGCCTAAGTACAGGTGAGTAATGTACAGAAAACAGGATTGCCGGGGGCTTTAGATTTTTACCCTCTTGTACACTCTTTTCTATTAGCTTCCCCATGTGCTCACAAAAAAATAATGGTGAGGGTCTTGAGAAAGCAACCTTTGAAGGGCATGCTTGCAGGAGGCAAATGGCAGGGCTGTGGGAAAGGGAGGACTCCCTTCTCCCTGATCCTTCCCCTACCTCCCCTATGGGACATAAGCCTTAAACTTTAGGAAGAAGGACCACAAACACAGTCACTCTTAAGTATGGTGAAAACCCAGCAGGGAAGAGGCAGGAATACTGAGAAAGCAGTGACAGCCCATGAGACTCAAGGGCACAGTGACTATGTAAGTCTGACATATTATCTGAACATTAGAAGCCCCGGTCAACATCACCAAGCTAACACATGTCAAGTAGTGGGGGCTTCTGCAGGGACAATTGCAATAGTGTGGAAAGAGACTGTCTCTGAGGTGCAGCAAAAATGGATCACCTAATGCTAAGGGTAAGACAGCCACTGAGAAAAAGCCCATGATGAACCAGCCCCCATTTTCCACACAAGTCATCACTAGAGGCATTTGAAGCATGTGGTGCATTGTGGGTAGCCATAGCAACAATTAACCCTAAACACAGCTCACACCCTTATTGGATTCATTTAAAATGGTAAAGGACTAGCATAAGAAAATTATGCCCATTTTCAGCATAAAATTACTTGTCTAAGTCTCTACTGTTCTACACAAGATGTCCAGTTCTCAACAAAAAGTTATGAAGCAGGTAAAACAAAATAAGGGAAAACAACACACTGCAAAGAGACAAAGCAAACAACAGAACCAAACTCAGGACACAGATGTTGGAACTTTCAGACAAAGAATTCAATATAACTATGCTTAATATGTTAAAGATTCTAATAGGAAAGGAGGACAATATACAAGATAAGATGGGTAATTTCAGCAAAGAAATGAAAACTATAAGCACAAGTCACATAAAAATGCTTAAGTGAAAAAAGTATAGTAACAGATCCTTCAGTATTGCCTTCAAGAGCCTCATCAGTAGACTCAACACAGCTGGAGGAAGAATCAGTGAACTTGAAGATATATCAACATAAATTACAAAAACTGAAACACAAAGAGTAAAACTAATGCTAAGTAAAGAAATAGAACAGAGCATCTAAGAGCTGTGGGACAATAAATGGTTCAGCATAGGTATACTTAGAATCCCAGAAAGAGAAGAGAGAAGAAATAGTGTCTGAAAATTTCCCCAAATTAGTGACAAATATCAAATTGTGAATTTAAGAAACTCCGAGAAGACCAAGCAAGATAAACACTAACCACGTACACACATACACATGCTCTCTACCAGCATCATATCCAAAGTGCTCAAAACCAAGGGATGGGGGAAGAAATCGTAAAGGCAGCTAGAGAAAAAAAAAATACAATACAGATAGACAAACAAAGATCAGAATTACAATAGACTTCTTGTCAGAATCTATACAATCCAAAAGACAATGAAGTGACAATGGCACCAAAAGGAAAAAAAAGAAACTGTCAAATTCAGAATTCTACCCTGGAAAAACATCTTCTAAAAATGAAGGAGGAATAAAGAATTTATCAGACAAATAAAAACATAATATTTATTGCCATCATATGTGTCCTGCAGGAAATGTTTTTAAAAGGTCTTTAGGCAGAAGGAATATGATATCAGACAAAAACTTAGAGTTATACAAAATTAAGAACTGTGGTATGGTATAAATTCCCATTTTTACTTTTAGCTTCTCAAAAAGATAACTGAGTATCTAGAGCAAAAAAATCATAATTTGATTCTCAAAATGAATGCAAAATTTTCTTGGCAAAATCCAACATCCATCCATGATTAAAACCTCCCAGGAATCTACGAATAGAGGGGAACTCTCTTAAGATAAAAGGCATTTACTGGGAGCCTACAGCTAATATCATATATGGAGACTAACTCCTCTCCTCCTATGATGGGGAACAGGCAGGAATTTCTTCTCTTACCACTTTTATTCAACATTGACTAGAAGTCCTAGTCAGGGCAATAAGGTAATAAAAAGAAATAGAAGACATACAGATTGAAAAAGAAGAGATAAGATTCTATGTCACAGATGATATGATTACCTATTATGAAATTCCAAAGAAACTACAAAGAGGTCCTAGAACCAATAGGTCAGTTCAGCAAGGCCACGAGATACATGGTCAGTAGGTAAAAATCAATTGTATTTTTATATATAAATAATAAAAATTAGAATTTGAAATTAAAAAACAACAGTATCATTTACAATTAGCACCAAATGCAGGGTCCATATCTTTAAAAAACTACTGATGAGAGAAATCAAAGAAACCTAAAGAAATGGAGAGATATACTGTGTTCATGGGTTGACTCAATATTGCTGATATGTCAGTTCTCCCCACACTGATCAAGGGAATCAAAGAAATTTCAGTGAAAATACCAGGAGGATATTTTATTGATATTGTTAAGTTGTTTATAATATTTATATGAAAGAAGAAAGCAACTAGAATAGCCAAAACAATTTTGGAAAAAGAAGAACAAGTTTGCAGGACTCATACTAGGTGATTGCAAGAATTACTATAAAGCTATGGTAATCAAGACAGTGAGTTATTGGCAAAAGGATGGACACTTAGATCAGTGGAACAGAAGAAAGATTCTAGAAAGAGACTCACACATCGGTGAGAACTGATTTTTGACAGAGGTACAAAGACAATTCAAGAGAAATGATAATCTTTTTGAGAAACGGTGCTGGATCCCTATACAAAAAATTTTACTTTGACCCATACTTCCATACCTATTATAAAACTTAACTCAAAGTGGACCACCGACCTACAGATAAAATGTAAATCTATAGAATTCCTAGAAGTCAAGGGAATAAAATCTATGTCAAATTATACTTGGTGAGTAACGGTTAGATTATGCAAAATGTTAAGTTCCTCTCCTATCATGGGATTCTTAATATCCCTGAGCCTCCTCTAAGTACCTGCTCACAGAGTACCAAGTCCACGTGCAGAAGTGGCACTCATTGGCCTCCCAACAGATGCAGGTCATCATGACTGTGTGGTGAACAGATTCCTTTCTATTGCCCATCTTCTCCTCCACATCCGTCTAGTTCCACTTGGCTACGAGGTTCTCATTCCACGCGCTACAAGAAAAGTAAATCACAACAGACCTAAAAACGTGGCTTTTCTCAGTTGGCTCTTGCTTCTGTCCAATTTTCCTTCTTTTGGGACCCTTCTGTGTCAGTCACTGGCTGATCAGTCTTCGCACCAGGTCCTGATTTAGTATAACCTGCAATTTTGATGAACACACAGAGAGATTCACTCCCTCTTCCAAATTAATGATGAAAGCATTAAATAAGGCCATCCCCGACAGCCATCTCTGTACCTTCCTACAGCCAGATACTTTGCAATTTATCAATAACCTTTCCTTGTGATCTTGTAGCTAATTTTGCAAATAAAATTTCCTGAGACATATCAAATCTTTACCAACATTATATGACATCTCTTGCTTTTCCCCTTCATCTATTCATAACTCTGTCAAAAAAAGCTATTGTGCTGGCGTAATTTGTTTCTTTGAAGCCCAAGCCACTTATTGTTCCTGATATCATCACTTGGCTGCTACTTAACCACACACGTGCATGTGCACACACACGCACTCACGCACACACGCAATTATTACAGCTGGGACTGATGTTTACAGGATGATAATTGCCTCTATCTTTCTTTTCTTCCTTCTCACTTTGAAGAGCAGGCTATGTTTCATATTCACAACGGTCCATTCATCTCATAATTTTCCTGATTCTACACCAAGTGCTCAGCCTGCTTTTCTATGATTACTAAGTGAATCTTATCAGGAGGCCCATCCTCTGGATCTTGAGCTACACCCTGAGTAATATAGGCCAAGGTCAAGAAGGTCCCTAACCCCTCACAATGTGTGTGGAGGGGAGCACTTTGCAGGCTCCAAAAGGAAAGCACAGGGATACGAGATTCCGCAGTTGGTGGAAATATTTTTGTCTCAGGAAGTTCCTATGGAGATATGGGGTTTTAAGAAATGACATGCACTATAGAAATCACAGAAATCAGTTAAGTGTAGAAGTCCTACCTTGTTTACATGTGACCTAAAATAAATTTGAGGAATCTGGCCACCTTAAACCTCTAAATATTTGACTTCTTCCGGTGTCTTGTCTTTTTAAGAGGAGAAATTGACATTTATGGAAAGTCTATCCTGGCGCAGACATTCTTTTAGCTCTCATTTAGTCCACATAACAACCCTTAATATATATGTTATTACCCCTATCTTATAGATGACATAGAGTCTGTGGTTCCGTGGTTATGCCTCAGGCCACAGGGAAAAAGATGGATTTGCAGTCTGTGTATCCTCAGAGGCCTGTCACTCTACACAATCCATACCGTTCTCTATTTTGAAGAAAATCATTCTGTGACTGTGGATAGGTCTCTGAACTACTCTGACCTTAGTTTCCTCACCTGTGAAAAGGAGAGGTTGCACTAGCTCAGGGCCGGGATCTCTGCCTGTTCTAACACTCTAAAGCCTTGAAGAATTTGACCTTAGGCAAGAGAAGACCTCACTGTATTTCCTATAGGGAAATACTAATTTTAAAAATAGAAAAAAAATATCGAGAGAGAGCAACAGGAGGTGGACAGTATTGGCCTAAGTAAGTGTGCATGAGGTTAATGGACATTCAGGGCTTAACAGCGAGAGGCAATTTTAGAGTTTTAGGATGCACGAGGAACTGAGGTTCCCATTAAAGTTGCTTCAGACGTCTGAAGAGAAAAGATGGGAAATGCTGAGATTGAAAAGTGTATGACTTCTGAACCCCTGACTCCAACTCTTGAGTTGTAGTGTCTCCCCAGGTAATCCAAGAGACTTCCAGAGACGGGGTTTTACTGAGTGAGGTCCAAGCTTCCGAAGAGCATAATTCCATTTACTGACATTTTCAGGCACCTCCATTACTTACAGAATTTAAATTACTAGTATGTCCTTCTCTTCTGTTTTATATCCCTCTCCCCTACCTTTTTTTAAAAGATTTTATTTATTTATTTGAGAGAGAGAGAGCACGAGAGGGAAGAGGGTCAGAGGGAGAAGCAGACTCCCCGCTGAGCAGGGAGCCCGATGCGGGACTCGATCCCGGGACTCCAGGATCATGACCTGAGCCGAAGGCAGCCGCTTAACCAACTGAGCCACCCAGGCGCCCTCCCTCTCCCCTACCTTTACCCAGAGTAGAAAAGATGCCTTTTCACGTAATTGAGTACTTTCTATAGACAGAGAAGTGACCTAAAGTTATGAGGTGCTATTACTCATGTGACTATGTTCTCCCTCCTCCCTCCCCTTTTTCTTTTTTCTTTGTTTTTTGAACAGAGTTTTGTTTTCAGGAGTTACCATGTCCCATCTGTAGCTACTACAAACAGGATCATACTTTAAAGAATTCAATGGGCACAACTTAAAAATGCTCTATATTTCGTGGGATGAAGTCCACCTAACTCTTTTGAAACCCTCTGACGGACCAAATACTTTAAGCAAGTGCTCATTTCTTGACAGCTTGGGTACAACGAAATCTTCTAGAACAGAACACTGTGCATTTTTGGATGCTAGGTGAGGAATGGAGAAATGTGGGTTAGCTGGTAAAAAAACAAAACAAAAAAAAAAACCAAAAAACTCAAGGCCCTTCAATCATATTATAAAACTGTATGTATTAAAAAAAATTGAGATTCAAGTTATTTTCTGACTTGATTGAACCAGAAACTCTCAGCAAGAGCTTGATTTCTAGCCCATTATCCAGACCAAAGAGGTTTGGATGAGCTTCTGTTAAGTATGCAGTTCTGAAGCCCTCTGAATTCTGCTCATCAACAGGAAAGGCATGTTGCCGAGGGCAAGCAGAGCTGCTTCTGTGTCCTCTCATTTCCACTGTCTGGGCCGTCAGCTAGCAAGCAGTGCACGGCATTCTAACACACAGCACCAGCCCAGTGCCCCTTCCCGTAATGGCTACTCTGCTACTCCCCGCGGTTACTTCTCGGGGCTGGGAGCAGAGAGGGATGGCAAATCGAGCCTCACAAAGGCCGCTGCATTCATATTACGTCAAGTGTCTCCCAAAATGCTGAGCTCCAGAGCACAGTAAAATGCCTGAGGCTCCCGTGGTGGTCGACCTTGCTTAATGAGTGCAACACACACATATTGGGGGACCCCCTCACCTCTGTTTCTTACCAGGCTCTGGGTTGACAGATGTGAGGGCTCCGGTCCGTGAAAAGCCTGCAGGGACCCCTGCCACAGCCCGTGCTCTGCTCAGGGAAACGTACCCAGAGCCCTCGCCAGGCCTCAGTCTTGAGCGGCCTCCTCCTGTGTGCCCACTTCAGGAAGCTCACTGGGCCTGTTACTCATGCAAGTGTGGGCCCTAAGGATACCTTTACCGGCAAAATGTAAGAGGAGTTCTAATTTCCCTCCTCCCCAGTTCCTGAACCTAGAGGGTCAGGAGAACTCAGACAGTTGCTTTTTACCCCCAGGGCTTCAAAATGCACGTAGTTCCTAGCTCAGGCCTAAGGGTGATTTGTTCTTTAAGAATAGTCAAGGTGTCAGTGCTCAGTATAAACATATCTTAAATTGTAGATAGGATGGCTTTTTTATGAAAAGGTTTGGGAAACTACAACTCTGTAGAATGTGCAGATAGTTTCAGTAAGTGTGTGTGTGTGTGTGTGTGTGTGTGTGTGTGTGTGTGTGGCATAAGTTTTGCACCCTCTTTTAGAAAAATTATAAAATTATGAGATACCAGTAGATACCAAGAGAAATAAAGAATGGGCAGACTGAGTGGCTCAGTTGGTTAAGTGTCTGCCTTTGGCTCAGGTCATGATCCCAGGATCCTGGGATCGAGCCCCACATCAGGTTCCTTGCTCAGCAGGAAGCCTGCTTCTCCCTCTCCCTCTGCCTGCCGCTCTGCATACTTATGCTCTCTCTCTATCTCCCTGTCAAATAAATAAAAAATCTTTAAAAAAAAAAGAAATAAAGAATGTAAGTGACCCCAAATCTAGACTCTTTTGGTTGCCCATACATGTGCATCTAAATTAAGAATGTAGACATCTTATATTAATGTAGGGCCATATTTTGCTGGGAAAATTGGACAATCACATGCAGAAGAATGAAACTCGACCATTCTCTAACACCATACACAAAGATAAACTCAAAATGGATGAAAGACCTCAATATGAGACAGGAATCCATCAAAATCCTAGAGGCGAACATAGGCAGTAACCTCTTTGACATCGGCCACAGCAACTTCTTTCAAGATACATCTCCAAAGTCTAGTGAAACAAAAGTAAAAATGAACTTTTGGGACTTCATCAAGATAAAAAGCTTCTGCACAGCAAAGGAAACAGTCAACAAAACAAAGAGGCAACCCACAGAATGGGAGAAGATATCTGCAAATGACACTGCAGATAAAGGGCTGGTATCCAAGATCTATAAAGAACTTCTTAAAATCAACACCCAAAAACAAATAATCAAGTCAAAAAATGGGCAGAAGACATGAACACACACTCTCCAAAGAAGACATACAAATGGCTAACAGACACATGAAAAAATGTTCATCATCTTTAGCCATCAGGGAAATTCAAATCAAAACCACACCGAGATACCACCTTATACCAGTTAGAACGGCAAAAATGGACAAGGCAAGAAACAACAAATGTTGGAGAGGTTGTGGAGAAAGGGGAACCCTCTTATACTGTTGGTGGGAATGCAAGTTGGTACAGCCACTTTGGAAAACAGTGTGGAGGTGCCTCAGAAAATTAAAAATAGAACTACCCTATGACCCAGCAATTGCACTCCTGGGTATTTACCCCAAAGACACAGATGTAGTGAAAAGAAGGGCCATATGCACCCCAGTGTTCACAGCAGCAACGTCCGCAATAGCCAAACTCTGGCAAGAGCCGAGATGCCCTTCAACAGACGAATGGATAAAGAAGATGTGGTCAATATATACAATGGAGTATTACTCAGCCACCAGAAAGGATGAATACCCAACTTTCACATCAACATGGATGGGACTGGAGGAGATTATGCTAAGTGAAATAAATCAAGCAGAGACAGTCAATTATGATATGGTCTCAATTATTTGTGGAACATAAGGAACAGCATGGAGGACATTAGGAGAAGGAAGGGAAAAATGAAGGGGGGGAAATTGGAGGGAGAGATGAACCATGAGAGATGATGGACTCTGAGAAACAAACTGAGGGTTTTAAAGGGGGGATGGGTTAGCCTGGTGATGGGTATTAAAGAGGGCACGTACTGCATGGAGCACTGGGTGTTATACGCAAACAATGAATCATGGAACAGTACATCAAAAACTAATGATATATTGTATGGTGACTAACATAACATAATAAAATAAAATTTAAAAAATTAAATAAATAAATAAAGTAGGGCCATATTTTACATACTGATTTTATTCCACTCAATAATATTATAACTCTCCTTACATGTCTCTCTCTCTAACATATATATATATTCCAAATGACTATGAATAGTATAACTTATTTAATCAATTTCCTATTATCAGATAGTATATTTTAATTTTTTATTCATAAATGGGACCTGAATGTCTCAGGCTTTGCTTGCCAATGAGCACAAATGTAGTCCCCATAGCAGAAATTCCGATTTAATAACTCTAAGGCACCAACTCTCATCATTTTTAGAGTCTTCCTCCCTAAATATTTCCAAGAGCCCCCAGGGACACTTAGATGTGTCAGTGGCTCATTCTTGGCCTTGCTTGCTTCCACGCCCAGCCAGGCCAACATGACACCTCCCACACAGGACAGTCCCACAGGAGTGCACTTTAGGCTGGAACTTGGCGTCTCTTGTTGCACCAACTCCTCACCATGTTCTGAAGATCTGCTATTCCAAATGTGGGCACAACCAAAATACCAACACTGTACTTCAAAACTGATGAACTTCATTGCTGGTACTACCCCTGTGAAGTGAGAAGGAAACACATCTTTGCCATGTTCAGCGAGGATCCCACAGCAAGGCTGCTCCAAGCCCAGTGTGTCCGGTGTTGAGTTACATTATCATTCTTACAGAACGTCTTCCTTCTAGTGCCAACCACATCTCCCTAGTAGAGGTAGGATGGTCAACTATTCTACTTTGCTGGGATGTTTCTGATGTCAGCACTCGAAGCCCCAGGAAACTCCTCAATCCCAGGCAAACCAGAATGATCAGTCACCAGCAGAGGGACTGGTTCAAGTGCTGGTATCAGCTAACATGCTGTGTTCCGAATTCCTGGTTCCTTCTAATGATGAGGTCCTGCTGCTAAGCCTAGCTTGCTTACTCCTTTATGATGAAATTCATCTTAGCACTCCCCCCACCCAGTTTCCACTGGGGCCACGTTCACCAGACCTGCCTGCATATGCCTTAATCTCAAAAAGAAAAAAAGACAGAGTTTCAATTATTTTATCATCAAGAGCCCTTCGGGTCCTCACTTAGCCTATGCTCAAGCTCTTAAACCAGTGGATGCAAATGCATATGGTGGGAGAGATGTTGCCTGACCCCACTCAGCAGAAACTCCAGAATCCCATTGCTTTCACCTAAACAATCCTGAACAATACTCTAATGGACATCTATCTTGTACTTAGAGCTTGAAGTATGAGTCTGACTGTTTCCTCAGGACAAATCCCCCAAAATGTAACTGCCTTTTGATGTGTGTTGCCAGAGTGTCCCCCAGAAAGTCTAATCCAATGTACTTTGGGGGGAAGTCTATTTTTTTAACCGTGAACATTTAGGTCCAGAATGGAGAGAAGCTCTGACCTGTTTATAGGCTAACAGAGTACATTCCAAGCCAGAAAGCACTTGCCAGAGGGGAAAGGGAGAGAATATGAACAGACGGCTGGGGAAGAACAGTTCCAGAGTGGCCTGAAAGGATCTGAAGCTTTAATAAGCCCCTTATACTCAGAGCTTTGTGGTTCGTGTACAGCACCTTCTCCTAGAATATCTATGCGGTCCATCTAGCACAGTGTCTCCTCTTTCACTCAGGTCCAAATTCCTGCAGGCTGGCCAGGCAGACCCCAGCCAGAGAATCCACACTTGGAAGGAAAAGAGAGGCTGGGAAAATTCCACTCTGACTTGCCCTCTTTTCTTGTTTGATTCCCACAGAATCTATGGCTGTTGGCCCCCCAGGAAATAAAAATGAGAAACCCATGTTCGGGTCACCATCAACAAAATGTAGTTGTCTAGTTAGTGGCAGAACAGTCCAAGGTGGGGGTGGGGATTCTGCCTTGGACGAAGTTCCAGAAACAATGTGGGAGACTGGTCGGGGTAACTGACAGGGCTTTGTGCATCATGCAACCCCTGGTTACCAGGATGCCAGGCTGCCAGGGCCCAGCTCCCAGGCTTGGCTTGAAGGGTTGGCCTGGCAGCTCCTAGAATCAGGCAGGGAAGGTGAAAGCTGGGAGCATGGAGCATGTCAAGTGTATTTACCCCATAAGATAGACTCAGTACATACTCTGGGATGAAAAACACAGGTGCTGTGTACCAAGAGCCTGTTTTAAATCCAAAAAAAGGCCAAGTATTCAAAATAAAGAGGGTGCCATGTTTACATGAACAATTTGTAATTCTCCTCGTGCAGAAGTTACTGGCAACGATCTGCTCCTCACTGGGCAGTACGGGAAGCAAACCAATATGACCATTTGATCTGATTTAAATGTTTAGTGCACTAAATAGACACATATCTACATAATTAACCATCCAAATGAACACACATAAAAGACCCAATTCCCTCAGCTCTCCAGCAGAGTCCAGAGCAGGCAGATGGTTCTGATCTTGGTCCTAAGTGACCAAGGGTTTCCAACCAGGAACAGGCTTCCAAGAGACTCCCACTTTGCTCATTCAAGACAGTTCCCTGACCTGCCTGGACTTGAATGAAAAACAAGGAACAAAAACATCCCTGCATTGAAGATCATGGCCGAGACAGTGTTTCTATCTGGGTGCTTAACTCTTCTGTGTCTCTGAAGGGGAACTACTCCAGCAGAAAAGACAGGAAGCTTGCTTTCTAGCCCCAGGATGTCAATTGTCCAGTTGTGGAACCATCAGCAAGTTGCTACCCCTTTGTGCCCATCAGCTATACGGACCTCAAACTTAGGAGCTTGAACTAAGTTGTCCCCCAAGATCTTTCCTCTTCTCACATTATCAGCAAAAAGCTATCACCAAATACATAAGCTGGGAGCAAGCGTACCTGTCTCATGCACTTGTTGTGACTATTAATGATATAACAGGCATAAAACCAATGTGTGGCACATAGTAAAAGTGGAATAAAAGGCAGTTATCGAGAAAGTTTAATAAATGTGGTGGATGTGGGTTGGTGGCATAGCGTGTGGTGGGAAAGGTTCGTTTTTATGTCTTTTCCGGGTTTCACATTTCATTGTAACACAAACGTAATTTCAGTGAAAGCAACTGGAGAGCGCATACAGCCTTTCCAACGACCTCCACCAACCCCGGGATTTAACAACATTAAGAGGGCTATTTAGACAGTTTAAGGCCACGTATTTGCAGATGGGATTTTAAGGGTGAAGGCCCATTTGTAACCCTAAGGTGTTTAAACAACCCTGCAATTTGATCTCCAATTCCCCCAGCACTGTCCCAACTCCTCAGGCTTTTCGTCTGCCGGTGTAAGCCCCACTTCCAGGACCACCTGTCAGCTGCTGGAAAGGCTGGGGCTCTGTGAGACTCCCAGCTGTAACCTGATCTCCACAACTGCTACACAATTTATAAGTTTTATGGTGTTGTATGGTGGCTGGGGTTCAATGGCATGCCTCTGGAAAGTTTCCATTCATTCATTCATCTGCTCATTCACCTAAACGTGTTGAGTACTTACTAAGGGCCAGGCCCTGTGCTAACTCAGCCCTGGGAATAGAAAGGGAGCAAAATAGGGCCTCCATCTTTGGGGGCTCACAGATTAGCAGCAGCCTAGACAAAGACATATTACAACTCAGCATCACGGGGCAAGCAGAGAGAGGGGCACACACCTGAGAGAACGTAATTTACCATCCAAGGTGGGGGATGGAGGGAGGGATGATTTCCCACAGGAGTGACATTTGAGTGGTCTATTAGACATTTCTCTTGGCTGTCCTACCAAATCCTTTTCTAGTTCCCATGTCATTGTCAAGCAAGTTTCCAGCTTCTGATTCACCTCATCTCTGCGGCCACTCCTCCCACCCCCAACACACAGAGAGGCCCCAAATTTCGACATGAAATCCTGCTATTTCTTCCTCTGTCTGCCTTCTCCGTCCCACGGCTTTGATCCAAACCATAATCGCTGCACACATGGACTCCTGCCTCCCAATCAGCTCCCCTTCGTCCAGCCTGTGGGGGTCCCCTCTCTTCTACTGGACACACATCATCTAGAATCATCTTTTTCCAGTGTCACTTAGATCACATAGCTCTCCTCTTCACACGCCCCTAAAGACTCCCAGCTGCCTCCCAAATCATATTAAAACAGCTCCTGTCTTGGGCTTCAAAGCCCACTACCAATTAGCCCTATTTTACCTAACTGCCATCCTTCCTGCCTAGCTCAGGTTGGTGCGCTCTGCTCTAGCCAGGCAATACTCTCTCACCTGCTTCTTTCCACCTGCCCTGCCATCCCTGAGCACGGAGCTGTCTGAGATCACTGTGTGTGCACACACACTTGCAGTGTCGGTGTGTGAGTGTGTGTGTGAGGGGGCAGTTTGCAGGGTGGGGAGAGGATGCAAGGGAAGCCAACTCTCCCTCGATATTCTGTTACAGGGGGAAGCTTTAAAACATGAGCACCAAGAGTAGAGATGAAAGAAACACCAAGGAGAGAGTGGTGTGGACGGCAGTCAAGGGGGCAGCGCTGCCGCCCAGGGTCCTGATGCTGGTTGTGGGCAGCTGAAAGAGTAAGCAGGCCAACACCAAGTGCGTCTGTGAACCCTGCCTTCCTTCCACGTCGCCCTGCCTTATCTTTCCTACTTTCCTCTCTTAAGTTCCTTCGATCTGTAAATTGAGTCAGGACATTCCTATGGTTAAAACCCCTCCACAGCTTCTTCTCAGGGTAGAATATAGCTCTCGTGCTTTACTCTGATGGCCAGGGTCTGACTAAGCTTCCTTCTCTAACATCATCTCATACCACTTGCCTCACTATGCTCTAGATGCTCTGGTTGTCCTTCCAGTCTCAGGAATATTCCCCACTTTCCACCGCAGGGCCTTTGCCCATGCTGTTCCCTCTGCCTGATACCTTCTTGATCACATTCCTGACACTTTTCATCATTCAGGTCTCAGCTTCCATGTGCCCTTCCCTGCCCACCTTCCCTAAAATCCTCTAGGACAATACTCTGTCCATTCCTTTCACAGTACTAGTTATGTTGTGTAAATCTACATGTAAGAGTTCTTTTTCATGTTAATTGGCCACCTCCAATTAGCAGGTTGTAAGCTCCCTGAAACCATTTGTCTCATTCACTGATGTGCCCCTACAAAATGCACAGGATCAGAGCTAAGACCTTGCTTATCCAACATTATCTGGCTTTCTCCAAAGCAGAGACACCCTGTGATTGGTCCAATTTCCAGTCAAGAAGAAACACTCTGGCCTTCTAGAAAGCTTCCCTCTAAAATGCCTCACACCTGATCTACCAGGCCACTCTACCTTGCCTTTCAGAATCTGTTCAAGAATCTTCTATTTCCAAAACACATTTCCTAACTAACCCTTCCTCCATCTGGTTCAGGACTTGCAACCTGAAATACCTACAAATACCGAGAAGTCATTGAGAGGAAAGGGCCAGGTGTAGGGGGAGAGGGAGAGCTGGGGACCATGGTTAACGGCCATGCTTATGTGCATAAGCATGCATATAAAGGGAGACAGTCCCTGCTCAACTCTGATAGTCAGTGCTAACATGCAGGAAAAGCAGGCCGTGCATTGTTAGATTTTCCAATTTTTCCAAAAAAGCTTTAAATAATCTGAATTTCCATATGACACATCCAGATTTTTAAAACATGTAGAGGCATATTTCTGCAATTCCTATCAGCCTGACGGTCAACTTCTGCTCTATTCTTTCAAGGAAGTTGCTTGGCACCTGCGTTCTTATGTGGAGGGCACGTTTACCATTCCTGAGTCCTTGGCTGGTCCTGGAGCCAGTGCCAGGCTTCTCCTAGGACAGAAGTCATGCCTCTGCCTTCTTTACAATCCCTCCAAAGCACCTCGTGAGCACTGAGCACTGTTCTCCCTGTCAGTGCTGGTGCCTAACAAAGCGTTTCTTATAAAGGCAGCAACCCTCTTTGCTGTTTTGTGCACAGAAGCTTGCCTATTACGCTCTGAAGCCTGGCACCTCACACGAGGCTCATGTATTCTGTTTATCAGACCTCTATTCCTCAATCAGTGAGAGAGATACAGACTCCTCTTCATCCTCCTTCTGCCTTCATGTCTCGTGGAGGAGTATCCCCATCCTTTGTTCTAAATCCCCATCTCTTTTGTGCGATGATGATAATGTTAACTTCGTAATTGTGCATAAGTCAGCAAACCGGAGTAATGCCTTATTCATCCAGAATCGTCAGGAAATGAGGTGTTCCACATAATTAAATTGTCCAGATAACTAGAGCTAACCAACATTTTAAAGATCAGCGTTTAAAAAGAGTAAATGGAAACATCCCAAAATCTATTATAGACTCTCTTGCCTTATTTATTTTTAAATGATTCTGGATCATTTTTTTCCCCAGAAGAGGAACAAAAGAGGAGGGAGTGATGATCCAGTCTTCCACCCTGCAGTGCCCCAGTCTTGGTCTTCCCAACCCTGACAGACCCTGTGACTGCCATTGCCAGGGTATGGGGTAGATCTCTCTCCTCACTTTTTGCAAAAGGTGACATGCTCTGACCTGGGACTGCACCCTGCTTTTTAAGATCTTATATCTTGGTCATCTCTTTTCATCAATATGTGAAGAGATGCCTCATTCTCTAGGACGCAGCGTCCCGTTCCACTGTTTGGGAGCAGCATAATTTATTTAAGTGTCCCCTACTGAAAGGCATCTCGTTGGAGCCAATCTGGTGCTGTTATCCAAAATGCCGCAGCAATGCCACAATTAGGAATCTCTGAATTTACTCCATTTTGTACCTGTTTGAGTGTATCTGCGGGTTCAATTCCTAGAAGAGAAGCACTGGGCCTAAGAAAGGACGGGTGCATTTGTAATTTGGGGAAGTACGGTTGTCACACTGCCCTTCCCCTGGTAGGTGTCCGTTGCTTTCTCTTGCCGGCTCCATATGAGTGGACCACTCTCCCTGCGCTTTCAGCAGTCCGATCTGCACCAAAACCTTCTTTTGAAGTTTTGTCAACCACTGAGTACAGAACATTAACTTGTTTATTTTATTTTAAGATTTTACTTATTTATTTCAGAGAGCGCACACGCGTGCAAGCACAAACATAAGCAGAGGGAGGAGCAGAGGGAGAAGCAGACAGGCTGTGAGCAGGAAGCCCGATGCGGGGCTCGATCCCAGGGCCCTGGGATCATGACCTGAGGCAAAGGCAGACGCCCAGCCAACTGAGCCACCCAGGCGCCCCTAACTAGTTTATTTTTTAAAAAAATATTTATGCTGTGGAATGTGGCTTTTATAAAGTGCCCATCTATGTCTCTTCTCATACAGTTTGGCTTGAATTGGACTTTGAGGTTAGGATTGCATACCTGCTTTCTTATTGCTTCCATTTTTCTTAGAAATCTTTGTCCATCCCTTGCTTTCAAATTAAGAGATTTTATTTATTTATTTATTTATTTATTTGGCCAGTGTCAGGTTTACAGAAAGACTGAACCAGAAGTACGGATTTCCTGTCTACCTCATCTCTGCCCCGCCCCACCCCACCACACAGTTTTCCCTATTATTAACAGCTCACATTAGTGTGGCACATTTGCTAGAATGATTGAAGCAATATGGATACATTATTATTAACTAAGTCGCAGTTCACTCTTTGTGTTTGGGGTTTGATCTATGCATAATGTCATGTATCCACCATTACAGCATCATACAGAATAGTTCCACTAAAAATTTCCTGTGCTCTGCCTGTTCATCCCGCCTCACCATTCCCAACCCCCGCTAGCTACCAATCCTTTTTCTGTCTCCACAGTTTTGCCTTTTCCAAAATGTCATCTCGTTGGGAATCAAACAATATGTAGGCTTTTCAGATTGGCTTCCTTCTTGTCCTCCGTGTCTTTTAAGGTCGTCTGTGTCTTTTCATGGCTTCATAGCTCATTTCATTTTAGCCCGGAGTAATATTCCATGGTCTGGATGTACCACAGTTTCTTAATCTGTTGCTATCGAAGGACATCTTGGTTGCTTCCAATTTTGGGTAACTATGAATAAAGCTGCTGTAAACATTCATGGGGAGGTTTTTGAAGAGACATAAGTTTTTTGATTCATGTGGATAAATACCTAGAAGCATGTTTCCTGGGTTTTATGGTAAGTGTATGCGTAACTCCTGTTCTCCAAAGTGGCCAAACCATTGTGCATGCCCATCAGCACTGAAGGGGAGTTCCCGTTGCCATCCATCCTTGACAGCATTTCGTGTTGTCACTCTTTGGGATTTTAGCCATTCTCATAGGTGGATAGTATCTCATTGTTGTTTTATTTTGTAATTCCCCAATGACATGATATTGAACATCTTCTCACATACTTATTTGCCATCTCTATATCTTCCTTGGTGACATATCTGTTCAGATCTCTTGCCTTCTTTTTAATTGGGCCATTTATTCTTTTATTGTCAAGTTTTAAGAGTTTTTGGTATATTGCAGATATACCTTTACCTGATATTTGGTTTGCAAATATTTTCTCCCAGTCAGTGGCTTGTCTTTAACTTGTTTACTGTTAATTTGCAGCTTCTTCTGTCTGAAGGAGGTTGAGCACTTTTTCATATTTTAAGGACTATTTATATTTTTCTTTCTGTGTATTATACAGTCATACTCTTTGCTCTTTTCATGTTCATGACTTAACAGACCTAACAAAAGCTAACCATTACTTGATAAGTTGAGTCATTAATATGAACACTGATTGCTACACTATTACCATCACTGTCCAAGTTGTTTTGCTCTCTTGGGCCTTTGTATCTGTCTTTTATCCCCCTAAGTTTCCTCTTTTCTCCCTAGGTTTTAGGATGAGCACCATTATTTTTTTGCTTTCCTTAAATGTCTGTCTTTCAAAATCCCCGCTCCATCTTGTAATTGGGTTTCTGATACTTAACCAGTAAAATTTGTTATAATAGCCTGAGAAGACTGATTTGTGAGTCAAGCTCGTAGGCCACACAGCACATATACTTTAGACATCCATTTTGGCCCCCCGGGAGTCTTTATTGTGTCCTGCTTCTTGGCCTTCTTCAGAAGATTCAGAACCATCCAGCAAGTGAATTTCTAGTTCTAGCATTCTCTGCTAGGACATCGGAAGGTGTTCACAGGTTAGAGCCCTGAGTTATGAGGGGGGCTCATGTGCCCCTATGTTACTATACATATAAATATGACTGCCTTGAATTGGGGAGTTTGTTCTCTCACTCTCTAATACAGCAATATGAACTTGTATTTCTGGAAAACTTTAAACAAATGGCTTTGCAAGGTCTTTTGCCGTGGAGGGTCCTGCAATGCCTGTGCTGGAAATGTGCGTGCACATTTCCCACATTTCCACGCGGCTTTGTGCCTGCAGTTCCCGGGAGTTACACAGAAAGGGGACCCACTGCTGTGGCAGCCCCGCTCCATCCCATAGATGGCAGTACACACACTTTTTAGCACTCATCTTCATCTTCCTTGGAATTGGGCTCCTTCAGGGAAAGAAAATGCAGGAACTGTGGAGTAATAATTAGCCAACAGAATCTAGTCATTTGAAAAATTGGCAAGAAGCCTTATTAAAGGAGGTAATAATAGTCATATTTTGCACTTCTAATGGGGCTTTTTATCTCTAGGTCTCCAAGAGCTTGTCTGAGTCATGTAAAGGAAAACAAAACAAAACAAAACAAAACAAAACAAAACAAAACAAAAAACAAACCAAAAACCAAAAAACCGGAGCTAGGTCAGAAGTCAGGAAACAAGGGGTCTGTTTGACATTCTGGAAGCTTCTCTCCTATCACAGTGAAGGTAGAGTGTCTTTGATGCATTGAAACACCAGGAATTGATGCCGGTTAGAAAAGGAAAGGCCACAATGTACTGTAAGATAAACTCCACATTCCCGGGGAATACGGAAAACATGCCTCTCTCTCTCTCTCTCTCTCTCTCTCTCTCTCAAGAGTTGTTTTTCTGTGAAAATACAATAGCGCTTTAAATACTTTGCCTCCCATAAACACACGGACAGCATTATTACTCACAGTGAGCTAGACAAATTGAGAAAGAGTTTTTCTAACCTCTTTCACGTATCAGGGCCTAATTATCAGCACATCCTTGTATTTATTCCTATGAGACTGGAAATAAATACTGCTGCTGATGGATATCAGTCCTGTGAACTTGGTATCATTCATTCTTTATCTCTGGCAGTGGTGGGGTAGCAGAAGTAAATGACTCCAAACGTGTACACAGCAAACGCCTTAAATCTACAAGATACGGCTGTCCTCCTTGTCCTGCATTAAACCCGCGTATTCAATTTCCCACACAAACTCCAGATCTATTGAAATCTTGGAACATTAAAATTCTCCTTCATTGTTGTCAAGGTTTAATAACTTGACAACCAGAAGACAGACTCCCTGACTATTTGAGAGAACGTAGGTTTGGAAATAAAGAACAGCTTTTCCTGCATTAAAATTTGCTTGGGGCTGGGCAGGAAGAATGCGTTTTATAATAACCATTCTTTGGCTGTGTGACTTCGACTTTGGGCAAGCGAATTAACCTCTCTGAGCATTAACGTCTTCACTGTAGTAATTCCTATCTCACAAAAGTCGGCTTAAGGATTAAATGAAATCATGAATTTAAAAGCGCTTAGCACAACACCTGCCACTCAACAGGTATTCAAAAACTCCTGGTCATTAAAAAACAGACATACACACATACAAACATACATATCTATGAGAGAGAGAGAGAGACCCAGATTTCTACTGGGCTTTCCTGAGCCTCAGATATTTAGATAAATTGCTTCAAACCCCCAAATTCTGAACCCATCAGTCATCCTTACAATTCCTACAAGTTCATGACCTTACCTCCTCTTGATTTCTTCCAATTCTTCTAAATCCAAAAGTCTCAGGTTAATTTCGTACCCAGCTAGCTATTGCATGAAAATAATCTTGCCCTCTTTCACAATCTGGTAAATTGATCAGATTCACATTTGAGAAGAGTTGGGATCTTGTACCTCTCCGCTTTCTGTCCTTTTGCTGGCCTCCCCTCATGCCTTCTATCTTCCTAAAAGTGCAGGCTTGCACGTGGAACTCACACACCTACGCAGCCCCATCCCCGGAAGGCACAGCCCAGTCCTTCTTCACCCTCTCCAACCACTTTTCAGGTAGAAGACAATTCCATCTGACCAAGTGACTTGTCCCAGCCTCCTTGAAATTCTGGAAAATATAATTTCTTCCTTCTTCTGATCTTATGGTTATTAATTCACTGTGAAACTCAGTGGTTAACAATCTCATAGATAATGCCATTTCCTTTAGACCATGGAACAATCTATTCTTATGCATTTACATGTAAGAACATACGTTTAAAGTAAACACAGTAACATTATTTATTTCATACCCCAAGAGACATAAAACAAGCTATTATTTTAACGATTACTTAGGGGTTTTTTTTCCCTTTTAGAATTTTAAATGTGTGTATACAAAGTTTTTCTGTTCATTGTATTCACCCTTTTCTGATTTTTTTCTGTACTCGGAACATATCATTTTTTCCTGGTGGCCCCGAATCATCAGTATGCATAACTGTGATGCTGCTCTGCCCTCTGGGAGTATTGATTGGGCTGTACAGGGCTATGTGCCCCTGCACTAGCTAACCTCAGTGTCATGTGTGTTTGGAGTTGCTATGTCAGGTTGTTGGGGCTTCCCCCACTCTTCAGCCTCCTTGCCTCTTTTGCTGTTACTAACGTACATTGTCTCCGGAACCAATTCTTTCCTCTGCAGTTTCCATGGGCAGATTCCAGTCTACAGATAGATGAAAACAGGAGACACATTAAGGTGGCTTCAAAGTCAAACCCACTGGCACAGGATCCCTTGTATGAACTCTCCTATGAGCGAGGCTGTGAGCCTTGCTATGTAGACCACCTTCTAGATATGCTAAGCGGCTCAGTCATCTTTTTGCTGAGCTCTTCTGGTTTCTGGCTGGACTTTAGATTATTTAAATCCTATGGAAAATGAGCTGAGAGGAGTGATAGGTTGCTGTATTGTTTTCCCATTGATCTCATTTTAAAATTCTAGATCAGTGACATCTGAGGGCTGAGATCCAGTGGAGTCCCATGGACGCCGTGTATCAGAGGACACCTGCTCTGACTGGTTGGGGCCCTGGCCTGGCTTGTAAATTTTTAATGTCACCCTGGGGGCCATACCACTCTAAGACTTAAGGAAGATTCAATATAATGAAAATCTTAAGTCAAAATATTTCCTATGAAGGCAAAAATAATCACCAAACAGAAGGGCATCCGTAAGGCCAGACTATTTTAGGTGATCAGATTCTATTCTCATTGCCATGCTGCGTAGTTCAATCTAAGAAAGAAGTTTTCCTGTCTTCATGCCCTCCCTCATTCTGTCTATGCTTCTTACCTCTCTCCGTTTTTCCCTTTCTTTATAAACAAATTAGTGATTCTCTTTTTTTCTTTACAGGTGCCAGGAAAAAAATTTTACCAACATGCTTTCATTGTGGCTGAGACAAACTACTAAAACATGCCAGTAGCAAGGAACTTTTTCCTTTCTAACTTTGAGAGTAAGTATGCTAATTAAAAAAAAACTTAATATCCTGCAGGACTTTCACAGTATGAACAGGTTTCTCCTGATTTTCACATTGTTAACACTCGAAAATTAAGCCCTCCCTACGCTCAGGAAACACTTACGACTCCTCTCTCTAGGTGTGCTCTGGGGACAAGCAAAGGGATGCTACATGACGGTCACCCAGACGTTTTCTGGCTGTTGAGCATGGTACAGAGTCAGTGTCCACATGAGGTTCTCCGAGTCCATGCTCTGTGGGTATCATTCCTGAAAAGATCCTCCCCCAGCAAGTCATACATGTATAATCTACGTGCTTTTCTCTTCGGCATGGTGCCATAGCAATATAGTTACGAGACTGACTGCCTGGGCTAAAATTCTGACCTTAGGCAAGTCACTTAACCTCTCTGTGCCTCCATTTGTTTATCTCTAAAAAAGCAGATCATAATGGTGTTTACTTCACAGGGTTGTTTTGAAGTTCCTGGAACTGAGACATATAAAATCCTTAGAAGAAACCCCAAAACACAATAGCAGTATGTCAGTGTTTCTCATTAATGTGTTTGGAATGTGGACCGGGGCCCTCTAGAATGAGCCGGTGTAGCTGTTGCATGGATTTTTAAGAGCTTGGGTTTTGGAGTCAATCTCATATGATTCTGGCATCTGCTCTGTCTCATCTTGGTAGCATGACCTTGAGCAAATTACTCAAGTACTCTAAGCTTTAGTTTCCTTATCTGTAGATGTGGTTAATTATAACACCGTCCTCATAGGGCTGCTATGGAAATGAAATGCATGTAAAAAACCCACAAGATGCCTGGCACATAGAAAGTGCTCCATAAATGTTAGCCAAGGAGATGTTAAGGAGGAGGAGGGTGTCAGTGACATGATGACTTGTCTGCTGAGAATTTTAAAAGGCAATTTCCATATTTCCCTTGGGGGAGTGAAGGAACACGCCAGAGCTGTTTTTTTGGGAACTGAGGGGCATAGCTTACATAGTTCTTGCCGGGCTTAGTTGGAGGACAGGGGGAGAGCAACTGAAAGCAAACTAAGGCTTGGGGCCCCAAATCTTGCAGGTACTGGAGTTGAAACACCTCCAGAATAGAAGTTCAGGGCTTCACCCTGCAGCCTCTGACCAACGGCAAAGCCCCCAAATAGTCCTGGTACGAGACTCAGGTCAAAGAAGACAAGAGCCTGGAAGAAACTAGGATTCTCCTTTCTGAGCCTTCCTTTAGTCAAGCCCATTTTCCTGAAAGAGGCCAGGGAAGGATGACTGGGGTGGTTTAGCTTCCGTTCTGCTCTGTCATTCACCTTGGAATGTCTTCCTTCCTTTTCTCTGGAACATTCCTACCTTCCTTTCAAGGCCAAGTTCAAATGTCCCTCCAGAAGGCCAGTCCTCTTGAGCTGTACTGTCTGTTATGGAGGTAGGAGAGGTTGGAGAGGGACCATGAAATTTTCGGAATAGCTACTTACCTCGCTCGGATTCCTGGGATTTCTGTTTGCCATAAATACACCATGTGAATTTTCGCATCTGTGGTGACCTGTAGCCCTCCTAAGTGCCTGGAGGGAATGGGAAGACAATGAACAGATAATTAGAAGTTTTATAAGAATTTGAAGGTGTGGGGTGTCTGGGTGGCTCAGCCGGTTAAGCCATCCTCCTTCAGCTCAGGTCATGATCCCAGGGTCCTGGGATGGAGCCCTGGGATGGGCTCCCTGCTCAGCAGGGGCGTCTGCTTCTCCCTCTCCCTGCTTGTGTTCTCTCTCTCTCAAGTAAATAAATAAGATCTTAAAAAAAAAAAAAAAAAGATTTTGAAGGTCTAAATCAAGCAATGAAACTGTTTTCTGCCTGGTATTGATTGTGAAGGTCCCACGGCAAAATGGGAGCTCCTGGAGAATAGAGACCCGGCCTTGCTGGCTTGTGACTCTTGCCCAGCACTGCACGGTGAGCACAGGGTCTGACGCAGAAGCCGTCCAACAGTGCAACGGGGAGGGACCTCCCTGTCTACTGGAGCCCAAAACCATCTCTGTAACTATCTCCCATCTTCCAAATGCAGCCTTCTTGGGCCATGTAAATCCAGGGCACAACATGTCCTAATATTTTTCCTATCTGCAGACAACTGCCAAACTTACCACCCAGCCTCCTCTCTTCCCAAATAGTTCCCTGTCCCCGGCCCACCCCGTTTCTCTTATATCATTGTTTTGATTCCCCATTGCTTCTGGTGGCTCTCTCTAACTCATTCAAGTTCATCAACACTCCGTTTAAAATGCTGCCCACGGAACTGAACTCATTCTCCCCTCCTCCGGCCTGCTGCCCTTCTCTGCTTTCCCGTCTCTTTGTTAATTGAACCAGCCGTCATTCATGCTGGCTGCCCCGCGCTCCTCCATCTTCTCCCCCACCCGCCTCCCGTCAGGCACTAAGTCCTATTGATTGTTCCAACTAAATATTGAACAACTCTAGTAGGTATTCAGACAGTGTGTGGTGAAGGAATATAAATGAATAAAATTCATCACTTCATATTCATTCCTGCTACTTCTGCCTTGAGTGAGAGTTTTGCTTTGCTTTGCTTTTATTTTTAAAAATTTCAAACGTACAGAAAAGTTGAAAGAAATTGTGATGAAGATCCGTATACTGTTCCCTAGATTCATCAGCTGTTTACGTCCTGCCTCAATTTCTTCATTTCTCTCTCTCCCTCCCCAACACACACACATATACATGCACACGCACACGCACATGCACACACACTTTTAAAAAAATGTGTTGACAAACAATTTGAAAGTCAGCTGCAGGCATTGTGACATATCATCTTTAAATACGACAGCACACATCTCCAAAGAAGTGTGAAATTCTCCTTAGGAAACAAGTTATTTCCCACAAAGAGTTTTAGGTCCATGACATCCATGAGATCCCACGCAAAATGTTGAACACATGAGCAGTTTTCTGGGAAGGAAATTCACAGCGTTCACCAGAGGCTCAAACCTCTAAACCCCCACCTCCCGTCTCTCCCTCTTGAACCCAAGTAGACCAGCAATCTGGTCAGTTGTGGGTATTCAGCCCGCCTCTGGACTAGGGATAATTCAGAAGCTACCTAAAATGCATTTAATGGCTTCCTTCTATTGGCTGCATGAGAAATTTAATGTTTCTAGCGTAACACAGCTTTTGCCATCGTGATTCTGAAGACATTTTTAGTCTCGTCTTCCACAGCTCTCTGCTCCCTGAAGGAAACTGGCCACCGTCTCCACCCCGGTCATGCTCTGAGGTTCACCTCACCCCACCCCCACTTCCTACCCGGTTCCCCTCTTGGCAAATTTCTACTTCCCGTTCAAGACCCATCTCAGCTGCCACTGCCTCTGGGAAGTCATCCCCCAAACTCTCCCCAGTTGTTTCTGCCTATAATTTGTACAGTTCTATTATTTATGTCATTTACTACACTGATTGTTTCCATAGCTTAATGCTCAGTGATGTTGTGAAACACTTGATGTACAAGTGAGGAGATTCACGATGAAAGGATCATACAGCCCATGCTAACTGCCGGGACTCCCTATCCGCCTTCCACCCCGTCCTCTGAGACCCATTTGCACCCTGACTCCAGGGGACTCTCCTGGTCTTGGACCCTAGATTTGCTTTCACCAAAGGCATTGACATCTCTCCTCTTGAGATACACTCAGCTCCTCTGATTTTGGCAGATTACCTCATATCCATGTTCCTACAGTCCCTTGGCTGTCCAAATTCAACCGCTTAAAAAGCCTGCATCCAGACATGGTAAAGATGCCACAAGAGTTAGAGGGGCACAGACACCAGGAAATGAGTGTCTGCCCAGGCACTGAAATACCGGGAGCAGAATCAGTGCCAAGGTTCGGAAAAAGCACTAAGCCAAACTGCAGGGCTATAGCTACTCGGAATAGACTATGATGCTATGGAGGGCTGAGCTATAAAAGCTGGCATCAGGAGGGGTGACAGGTACGCTGGCTGCACCCCTGCATTGGGAGGGGAGGAAAGAGCACTAACTTGAGGCTGCGTTCTTTGATTTTTCTAGGGTGACTCCTTTATGCCTTTCCAACATTCGTACTAATGCTTCTAAGCTAGAAATCATATCCTGACTTGCAAGATGGCAAGCAGCTGGCCTTTTGGCTGGAGTCCAGGTCTGAGGCCCAAGTAAGACACCTGCATTGTATTACTCCAAACAGAGTATGGTCAAGCGAAACAGAGTAACGGGTTGGAGTGGGGTGGGGGGGGCGGTGCGGGTGGCAGGGACCTTTCTGCTGTGGGTCTATTTGCATTCAGGAGTGGTTGCCAAAGAGGATTCGCAGGAGGGGATGAGGATTCAGAAGAGAGGGGTTGGGACATCCCGCCAAGCCTCCAACTTCCCCAGGGAGTAGTACCCCAGCGGCCATGGGCCTGTGCTGGGAAGCTCAAAGACTGCTAAGCTATCTGCTAATGTCAAGGCTGACCTCAGCCAGCAGCGCCCTCTTCCTCCTGCTTCCCTGGTGAGTCGGCCCCTGTGGGACGTCAGCCCATCCCATCTGCTTTCAGAAATGGGGCTGCCCCCAGCCCGTTTCCCACTATGGCTGCCTTCTTCTTGCCCAGCAGGAGCGCCTGGGCCCTGGTGAGCGATGTTTCTGAACGGATTCAATCCCCTGTGCTCCAATCGGAATGCATTACCAGGCAGGGCGCGTCAGCTTGGCGATTTGGCTTCAACAATAAATCTCCTTGCTTTCATGAGTTTAAATCAGACTTTAAAACATCACCCTTAATGTTCTTTTAATGCAGTTTTCTTCTGAATGAGTTCCCTTTAGGTCCAGTCCTTGTCATTAATACACTCTCTTGGCAAATGAAGGAAGGCTTCTTCGAGGAAAACCCTGCCAGTTTAGGAAACCAGTAGAATTGCCTTGGTGATGCCAGGAGCCTCTTTTGCATTTTACAAGGACACTTGAGAAAACAAAACTCTCTGACCGTAAATTTAATTTTCTCTTGACAGCCTCAGTGTCTCTGCAGCCCCATAAGTTATCCATTACTTCTTTCTTCTGTAATTAAAAATCAAGGGGGGAAATGTACAGGATTAACAAGTTCTAATTTTCATTGATGAGCTCTAAGAGCTTATCAATAATGGGATCAGAAAAGCCGCTTCGCCTAAGCTCTATTTTTCTAGGGCGTCTGAGTTTGATGGAGAATCTCCCTTAGGGTGGAAAAGGCTGGCTTTCCAAGGAGTCCCATTGCCAAAGTCAGGAGGAAGGGGCAGGGCAGGCTGAGCGAGTCTTCAGCAGGAGTGAGCAGAGGAACGGCCTGGGCTTGCAACTTTTACAGACTCAGCATTTGGGCTCGGGGGAGCTGATTACAGGGAAAGATTAAACAGGCTGTCTTTCACACACATGTTCCTTTTCTATGGATGGCTTCTGCAGAAAAGGAGCTTGCACATATCTGCTTAGGAGGAAGAAAGATATTTCTAATTAAAAGAATATTGGTGGTAATTCCTTTTGAGTTATACATTTGTAGATACAAATGCTTTATCAGGGGACAGGGACATCCATCCTGTTTATCACCCATAGGGATGTAGCTGAGCATGGGTTTCTCCAAGAGACAACTGAGCTGATCCATGGCATCTGGGCTGCATCATTTCGAAAGCTGTGACACACAGGCTCCCAGTGAATGTGACAAGCATGTGACAGGAATGAGCTATTTAATTGACATGCACAGGTTCCACAAAACTCCCAAACAATCAGGTTTGAATCATAAATGATTCAAGCTAGGATTTTTTTCTTTTACTGAAGAGAGGGCAAGTGAAGTGTAGATACTGTGACCGGGAGCCCAGCCCCCAGCTTTGAGGTTCTTCTGTAGGACAACCTGCTTTGCAGAAGCACAGAGGTCTCCAATATGTTCTACAGGGGTTGGGCTTATGAGTTTCAGGCAGAAATTGGATGGTTTTGTTCCCAGGCTTTCTTGCTTAGAGCTGCAAAGTTCAAGCTATCCCTGGAGACCACAGAATGCACAGGATAGCAGAAAAGGCCAGCAGCTGGGGATTCTGTCAAAGTGATACCAACTTGGTGCCTGCCACAAAGAACTTCTTAAACCAAGACTGGAGAAGCAAGGACTACTGAGTTGCCCATTTCCAAGAGGTCACCTTTTCTGGGTATCCTGCCAGCTTTCTGGCAAAGCATCCCTCCCTCCCCCAGCAAGAACAGACCTCACTGCAGCAAAGTTTAGGTGCCAAGAGCAGTCTCATCTAGAGAATATTGGTGGCATTAAAACCTACTAGAAGTGATATTATATGGATAAGGTGAGAGCATCGACTCTAGCGAGATGGTCGAGTTTGAAGAGAAGGGTCAGCTCTTATCAGCTGTGTGATCTTGGGCAAATTACTTAACATCTGTGCCTCTACATTCTTTTCTGTAAGATGATTTTAGTCCCATTTCACAGAGTTATTATGAGGATTAAGTGAGTAAATACAAGCAAGTCATGTAGAACAATGTCTGGCATGTAGGAGGCACTCAACAATTATTAACAACTTAAATACTATGCCATCTAAGCATACTATTTAAATCTTACTAAAGGCAGTATGATTGGCTTCTCAGGCCTCTCCAACTCCATGATTTTAAATAGCATGATGGCCCAGTTCACTGTTTTGAAAAAGTGGGGTAATTATGGTGGTACGCAAGATGATCTTTGGGGATCGTGTGGATGGGCATTTAATAGCTATGCATTTACTACATATCAGAAAAAAATCAAGTCCATTATTATTCCCTGAACATTACTGATCCAACTGAAGATAGGCCTTTTAAAAAATGAACGTGTGTGGGGCACCTGGGTAGCTCAGTTGATTAAGCGGCCGACTCTTGATATCAGCTCAGGTGGTGATCTCAGGGTTGTGAGATTGAGCCTCGTGTCCAGCTCTGTGCTCAGTGAGGAGTCTGCTGGAGATTCTCTCTCTCTTTCCTTCTGCCCCTCCCCCTGCTTGCACAGTCTCTCTCTCTCTAAAATAAATCTTAAAAAAAAAAGTGAACATGTGGTATGCAATATGGGCAAAATCTTAATGACACTTGAGCTGAATCTTAAAGGGTAAGAAGGAGTAGCCAAGGGAACTCCTAGCAGAGGGACTATCTGTGCAAAGGCCCAGAGAAGATCCAGCATAATAGCAGGGAAGAGAGATGCACCTGGAGAGGGGACAGTTAGAACACGGAGGGCCTCATATGCCATTGCTAACAAGTTTGGACTTTGTCCCCCAGGTGACGGGAAATATTAGTGGACATGGTTCAAGGGGACTTGAAGAAGGAAGGTGGTTAGGACACTATTTCCAATTAGGAGATGAGGAGGATGGGAGCAGAAGCAGTGGTCATAGGAGGGGTGAGAGAAGTAGGTGAAGTCAGTAAGTCTTTGGAAGGTAAAAGAAGATACTCAGGATTCATCTGGATATCCAAATAGATATTGTGTCAACAACCAAACCTGGCATGAAGGGGGTTGGTGAGGAAGATGATCTCTGATTGAGGGCAGGGTAAATAATCAGATTAGTTTGGGACTGTCGTTTGAGGTCCCTGTGGAGACTCCTTTAGCAGACGGATCTGGGCCAAAGTCTAATTCAAAGTCAATTGGGAGGTAAGCAAGTGGACATGCAGGGTGCTGGCTGGTTAGTTTTTCAAGAGGCGTGGGTGAGATGGGGAGAACAGAGGCCAAGGACAGCTCTGGGTCAAGGAGTGGAGACCCTTGATAATGCCTTATTGGCTGACAGTGAGGAGCCAGCAGAGTCGGGAAGGCTGAAGCCCCGCAATGCCTTCGAGCCCCTGGGCTGACCTCATTGGTGTCCTCAGCGTGATCTGTGTGTCTTCAGGCACTTACACGTTTTTATCTTTGCATCCAGCCCACTCTGGCTAGCCTCCCAATGTTTGTGTCTCTCCTTCCTTTATTCCTTCATTCAGTAAATATTTATTTAACATCTATACTATGTTCTAGGGGCAAACAGGCACATCATGGAGCATCTATTCTAGTGAAGAGATGCAATCAACAAACAGTAAAATATAAGCTGCGGAGGATAGTGATAAGTGCTCTTAATGAAAATAAAGCAGAAAAGGAAGTGTCTGGTTGGGTGAGGGGTAGGAGTAGCAATAGCAAGTGGAGAGGTCAGGAAAGATGTCATGGTGAAGGTGGTATCAGATCTGGAAGAGATGGGAGAAGAAGGGATGAAAATATCAGGGGAAATGTGTTCTTTATAGAGGGAACAGTGAGAGCCAATGACCTGAATTAGGAACAGCACAGCACCCCCTGCCCTGGAAGGTGTCCAGGGTGATATTGATGAACCCACACACATGTCATCAAGACTCCATCCAGGTGGAGTTTGTAGCTCATTGTCTTTGTAGCCATGACATTCAGGACTTAACCTTGATTATGACACAATTTTAATGATCTTTCACTTCACTGCATATTTCATTCTTCTTGACTTCAACCTAACTGCTCCAGGTTGTACCCATTCATGAGGCCCACTTTCCTCCAAACTCATGGAGAGAACCTAGGGAATGTAACATTCTTTCAAATTTTGGTACTGACTACAACATATCGCTAGCTAGGTTTTCAATCTGGAGCCAGGATTTAGGAGTAGTGAGGGAGACCAGGTGTGGGAAGGCCAGAATCAGAGGTATAGGCTGAACCCTAGGACATGGAAACACCAAATTCCAGGAGCAAAGGAAAGAGTAGGTGTTCCCATTCTTGAATCTGGAAATAATTCTGGAGCTCCAGCTCTGTCCTGTGGGAGACGCCAGGCAAGGAATGATGACTGATGATTTTTAGATCAAATATTCATAAAGTCAATTCAGAAAAGGATGGTGAGCAGGGCAACATAAGTAACCAAGAAGGTGACTTAGGAATGTGCTGGTAGGCCAGTGTGTTAGGGTGGGTTCAGCAGCAGACATGTGGGAAACCCAAGTTCAGGGTCAGGAAATGCAGTCCCCACTTCACCTGGAACTCAGACAGGACTTGGTCCTGGCTTCACGGACTTGGATCAGGCCTAACTCAGTGATGAGCCAGAAAGTCATTGGCTTGAGATCCGTCAATTCCCTGTCTAGGGACAAGACTGGTTCCAGAGTCTTGGCTGGGGCCAACCTTAATTGTGGGATTAAATGGCTCCAGCTTTGAAAACTGGGATGGCCACATCCCAGAATGCAGCCAACCCTTAGAAACATATGAACAATTTAATTGTTAGCTCCAATTATTCGCCAGTTCCTATAACTCTCCTTTTGCCATGGCCAACTCTCAAAGCGGAATCCTTCCCAGCCTCTTGGCTTTACACTTGGTCATATGACTTGCTGTGACCAATAAGAATGGGTAAAAGTATCGTGTGTCAATTCCAAGCCTCGGCCTGAAGAGGCCTCGCACATTCTCACCTGCCTTTTGAACTTCCACAATCAGCATAAGAAGAACAGACACTGACTAGTCTACCGGTCCCAGAAAGAAAATGGAGACATGAGGAACATGGCCATCCTGACCATTGCGGCCTGAAGCAGAGCTACCATTCAAGCCCTGTCTAGACCACGCAGAGCCCAGAAGGCCCACAGATGCTGGAACCACAAGGAATGAGTGTTGTTTTAAACTGTGAAGACAAAGACCAAACAACTTTTTGTCCTGCCTCAAGGTGCCTAGCACAGTGTTTTGCTCCCAAAACCTTCAAATGGACTTGCTAGTTTCATTTGAGATGCTCAGTGGAAACCAGCTGGATATCTGGGTTCTTCATGACGAGGGGAAATCGAGACACTCCCATGCAAGTGACAGGAAGTAAAAAGCTGCCAGGCCATTTCCTTAGACACCAGGGGCAACGACCAAAGTTGGTGTCCTGTGCCTGCCCCGTGCATAGTCACGGTATCTGAAGGAGAACACCGGAGGTCTAGAGTAGTTTGGGACTCACAAAAAATAATTCATTATGCATAATGGTGATGTTGGCAGTGCATGCCAAATGGTTAAATCTAATGTAGCATACAGTTTCATTAAGGCACAACAAAATTAATCTATCCCTTCCCACCAGGAGGTTTAAACAAAAGCAATGGGGAAGGAGCTGCATGTAAAAAGCAGCAATTCATTAATGAAATGAAGACATGTAAAATAATTAGGCTTATAACAAGAGATTAGAGAACTAAATTAACCCTTCTGTTTACTTTGCACAGGATGCAATGGAGAAATTTGGCAAACGTTAAATTATTATGGAAATGTCACCTCGAAAGATTAACCTGGTGGACTTCCACAAAAGGAGTGACCTGCGTCAGTCTCCAGTCTAATAACTTTGTTTGTGAGAGTTCAAACCCTATCTGCGAGGTAGTTCTGTTTTGGTCCCAGAGGCATGAAAGAAAGCAGGTACAGCCATGGAGTTGCAAATGAAACAGTTAATTCAAAAAAAGTAGGGGCTGGCTTGATGTTGACATGCTGTATGCTAACTTGGGTAATTAATAATATTGAAACGAAGGGGCTAATCTAAATCAATGGTGGGCTGAAGCTTTCCTCTGCCTGGTTAGTAATGATAAGCCAAGGGGGACAACTGAGCTTCTTTTCTTAATAACTCCCAAGTCCTCATCTGCATGGAGGGAAATGGTGGGAACAAGAACCTATCCATGTGATGGAGTAAAATGCAGCCCAGGACAAAACAGACTGGGAAATGGGACGTGCACATCATGGCAGTCACCCCCTCCTGGTCCAGGAGCCCGAGGCTGAGGCTTTGGAACTTGACCCTGGTTTCTTGTACCTTAGCTCCCTAATTTAAGGGCTGCAGTGCAGACTTGTGGGTTTGTGTTTCCCCCACTGGTTCAAACTCCTCCATGTGTTGTTGGAAGAAATCTAGACTCTTAATACCTTTACACTCTAAATCTGGACTCCGTGTATCCTGTCACTGAGGTTGGGGACCTGCCAAGAGCCAGGAAAGGGCGAGCATGGTGGGAGCACACACACCCCCTTCTATGAGGAGAGACAGCTGGAAGTGCTGTGCCCCAGGGACAGTGGTCATGAGGAGTCAGAGGGCAGCAGGAAATGGCCCAAACTGCTAACCCCAGCAAGATCTTCTGGATGGAGATGGGAGCAAGGCCCCCAGTAGGACTCTACCCACAGTGGCAGCCCCACAAAGGACCACCTGGCCCAGGCCAAGGTCTACAGTCCCCCTGCTACCCCTCCATGCTACATCCAGGGCCACAGATGCTCGCATGTCTCACACGTGGTGACCCCATCTCTTCCAGCTTGCCTTATGCTGACGAAAAACACTGGCCGTGAATTCATTCCACAAGATGAACTGAGGATCACAAGGCTGTGTGAGATACTCAGATTCAAAATTAACTTTTCCTTGGCACCTGGTTTGTGACTGGTGAGCTTCCTACATTATCTTGTTTCACCACCCAGTGTCAAAGGGACTGTGTTCCATTTTACAGATCAGTAAACTAGAGCTGAGTCACATTAAGAAATTAGGCTGAGGGGCGCCCGGGTGGCTCAGTTGTTAAGCGTCTGCCTTCAGCTCGGGTCATGATCCCAGGGTCCTGGAATCGAGCCCCGCATCGGGCTCCCTGCTCAGCGGGGAACCTGCTTCTCCCTCTCCCACTCCCCCTGCTTGTGTTCCCTCTCTCGCTGTGTCTCTCTCTGTCAAATAAATAAAATCTTAAAAAAAAAAAAAGAAATTAGGCTGAAATAATTTCATTTATTTATTTTTAATTTAAAAAAATCATTATTATTTTATGTATTTATTTGAAAGAGAGGGAGAGAGAGAATGTGCCCACACAGTGGAGAGGGAGGGGCAGAGGGAGAGGGAGAGAAGGAATCTTAAGCAGGTTCTACACCCAGCATGGTGCCCGACTTGGGACTCCATCTCACAACCCTGAGGTCATGACCTGAGCCGAAATCAAGACTCAGACACTTAACCGACTGAGCTACCCAGGCGCCCCTAGGCTGAAATCACTTTAAAGAGTACTGTGACTTTTTTTTTTTTTTTTTTTTACTTTTTAAGTTTTTACAGAGACACAATCATCCTCTACGGCACCTCCTCAAACTATCTGGAGAGCAGAGCAGGTAAAATTGTGGTGGGCCCAGGACAGGCGGGTGGGGAGACCAGAGATCAAGTACCTCGAAGAGTGTAGTTGTGTTGTTATGTAAGTTGTAGGTGTAGTTATGTCTGCAAACTCTCTGCGCAGGTGAGTCTGGAGCATGTGACTTTGGGGCACTCCCCTTTCCCACCCCAGCCTCGCCAGGAGTGGGAAGGTAAGTGAGGCACAGGGAGGCATAAGAAGAGAACATGGTTGGACAAACTCATAGGGCTACTAGAAGAAAGCTCAGTGGCTTGTTTTTCTGAAGAAGAACAAATGAACAGCAAGTATCATTTCCAAACTAAAGGAGGGCAATTGCTTCAATACAAGTGTCTTGGATAAAAGATATTTGAAATTCTGGAATTTCTGTAGAAATGGGGCTTTCCTATTTGAGCAACTTCAGAGAGCACTACACCCTCATCTTCTCACGTGGCCCCGTGAATCCAGAAAAGCCATCTTTTTAGCACTAGAGTCTTTCCACACATGGTTCTCCTGATTCTTGTTGGCCCAAGTGAGAGAGAAAAGAAAGCAAGTATAAGGAAATTAAAAAAAAAAAAAATAGACACCCTGTGTTTGCCTCCTTGGAGTTCTTGATGCACATTCCTATTCTCCAGCTTCCACAGGAGCTACTTTTCTCTTCACGCATTGGTGCGTTCCTGCAACGCACCAGTCGGTGCGCCACAATGTGCTCGACATAGCGCTGAGGACTCCTCTCTCGGAGAAGCGGAATGACTTCCTCATACACCCCAGCTCCCACACGTGGGAGCCAGCCTGTAAACTCAAGCCTCTCCAGCCCCCGCCCCACACATACTGTCTCCCCTGCCCCATCCTTTTCGCCAGAAATTTGCCACTATTATTCCCAGGAGAGAAGGCATTTTCCCACATTATTCATATATTCTAATTGAGGTCCTAGGGTCATTCTGGAATAAATGAGAACTTAGAACCCCCTTAGACTGTTGATATCTTTGCTAATCTTCAGTGGTTTACTTTGCCTGCAGAGCCACACCCCCATTTCCACTGCTAAGTAGAAAGTCTCTCCAGAGAGGTGTTGTGTCCTTGATGGTACTTTAAACAAAGAAAACAGATTGTGAAACTTTGCCGATCTGTGAAGAGACGGTGTCCAGAGCCTAGCATGGTGTCTTGTACATGTTAAATGTTTAATAAAGCTTCGATTTGAATGAACGAGCGAATGAACGAACGAACTCGTGACTTGGAAAGGTCCCTGAGGCTTCTCCGGTCTCCTCAGGTCATTGCCATTGATACAGACGTGTGAGAGAGGAGTGGGTCAACCGCACGCCAGGCATGTCAGCACTGTGCTGCTCCACCGGTAGGCTATAGGTGGGTGCCAAGCGCATGGTTCATCTGTGGAAAAGCTTCTTTATAGCCTGTCTGAAATTCCCCACAAAGGTTGGTGGAATTTGTTTTCAGGATTACCTGACAGGCATTAAAAGCAACTGACTTCAGAACAAATACTAAAAAGTCACTTTGTTCATCGTCATTGATTTAATAGGGACCAAAAAGAAAATTGGGTGTGAATCTATCCTTTTTTAAAGAAATTTTGTTTTACTTATTAAGATGGAGAAATCTCGGGGCGTCTGGGTGGCTCAGTCGGTTAAGCGGCTGCCTTTGGCTCAGGTCATGATCCCAGGGTCCAGGGATCGAGCCCCATGGGCATCGGGCTCCCTGCTCAGCGGGGAGTCTGCTTCTCCCTCTCCCTCTGCCTGCCACTCTGCCTGCTTGTGCTGTCTCTCTCTCTCTGTCGAATAAATAAATAAAATCTTTAAAAAAAAAAAAAAAAGATGGAGAAATCTCCATTCTATGACCCAATTCTTAACTAATTAAATTAGATAAAGGTGGGAGGAATTACATAGCTAGTGATTTGCAAGTGTTTAGACTCTTGAAACATAATGTGTATGAGGTTTCACATTTCAAAAAATATATATAAATAAGAGAGGATCCTTAGTACGTAAATTATGTGGAGGTGGTGAAGACCCTGAGTCAAATTGAAGCATTTCTCTTTTCAAGCTCTTTTTCTCCTCATCTGCCTCCTCTCCCCATTCCCCATATCTCTCTCGAATCTTCTGGGTCTTAGGCTACTCGAACTGAAAGGAACCGTATAGTCAACCACACTCAGAAGGTAATTTCCATTGACCTCCAAGTGGACTTGGTGCTCTGAGTCATGATGGCTTTGGGACCATTTTTTTACTGTCTCTGTCTTGCCCTGGTCTGCAGTCCTACCTGCTTTGGATTCTTGCAGTGGCATTGAACAACACTCCAGGGGAGTGTCATGAACACTGGAGAAATCCCCAAACTTAAAAAATTAGACACCTCGTGCCTTCTGCTAGTGGCCCTGGATCACATTCCTCCAATCCAGAACCTTTGGTAATTTTTAGCTTCATGTGAAGTCCTAATTTGTGCTCGGGTTGAGCTCCAGTTAGAAAAGCTTTCTCTTTACTATTCAGGAAGAGAGGGAAATCAACTGCCTAAGAGGTGTGAGTAGAAGGGTGTCAGGAAGTACCTGGGGAGAAGAAATACTCTTCCATCACACCTGGAGTTCTTGCTACTGGGGTACCTGTGTTAAATCACAGATACCTTGGATCACTGGCATACTAAGTTTGGTGTTAAACCATTTTGTCATCCAATTTTCAATGCCTGAATATGTTCGAAAAAGGGAAAAAGAATCCAAACTGGCTCTGGAAATAATCTCAAAAGTGAGTCTGAAAAGAGTTTTGAGGGATTAAAGTATCACTTCGGTGGGTCCTCCAAGGTGACTATTTGAAAGAATGATCATCACTGGATGTGAAAGTTTTGATATGTTAAAAAAGATCGACAACAGTTTTAATGTCTTTGATGCAAATTTTTACGCCCAGAAAAGACTACTTAGAGTGTTACTTTTGTTTTCAAAACCAATACTTAATTTATTAAGGTTATACTTTCAAACACATTTGGTTTGAACACATAAATTCAACTTCCAAATATTATTTTATTTCAAAATCAAGCAAATTTTAACACTTGCTTTTAAGAGGGCCCTTGATTAGTTTTTGGTCTGATTTACAAACTAGTTATTAAAATGCTTTAGAAATTTTAAACTGAGTGTATCAATTTCATATATTCAATTTTCTTTTTAGGTATACCCTTTGTCCAACTAGCAAACACATTTTTTAAAAAGGTTTGGCTTAAAATCACAAATGTTAAATTGGAATTACAGCACTGTCCCAATATTCTAATAAAGCTAAATTTGGTTAATCATTACAAGTTTCCTAAAATACTAAATATGCACATATTACAAACATCCAAATATTAATATTATAGATTGATTTTCCTTAAAAACATACTTAAGTCAAAATGTTCCTGGGGTCAAGAGATGCATAACCACCAAGGAAAGAATTATGTTGTTCCAAACAATTTTGCAGTAACTTTCACAAGCTGTTTTTAGGACTACATTTGTAGTTGAATTAGGTTACTTAGTGATTAAAGAGGCCATAGGCCAGGATGCCAACTGGATTTGTGCCTATGACATTGATGGGACACACAAAGTCCCTCTCAAATATATGGTTGCTTTGTCCATGCTTGCCAAAAGCTAACATCATATCATTATCTTATATTTGAGTCTGAGTTTTAGAGTCTCCAATCCCTACATTTTTGCTTTACCACTTACTTTGATTCAACTTCTCTCCTTACTGTGTCATTATAAATTTGTATACATATATTTCAAATTCTTCATGTTAGAGCCGGAAGTCAAAGAGAAAATTTTTTAAGGATTTTACTTATTTGAAAGAGAGATTGAGAGGGGTTGGGGGTGGGGGCAGGCAGGGAAGGAGGGAAGGGCAGAGGGAGAGAGAAACTTAGGCAGACTCCACGCTTAGTGTGGAGCCCAACTTGAGACTCGATTTCATGGCCCTGATATCATGACCTGAGCTAAAACCAAGAGTTGGACACTTAACTGACTGTGCCACCCAAGCATCCCCGAAGAAATATTTACATAACATGTAATTGAATCTTTAATTCTGTCATCATTGTCTTAAAATTAGGTCATGCCAATGACAAAAATCAGTCACAATATTTTATTGTAATGCCTCATCAATACAGATGAGTGTTGATCTTTCTGGTTTCACCCTAGGAGACTCTGTGTAAGTTACTGAGCTGTCCCCACTCCCAATGCCTCTCCACAACACACACACACACACACACACACACACACACTCGCATGGCTCCCATGGGACCTTAGCTTCCTTACATCACTGCCTAAAGAGACAGGACAGTGTTTAGGATATCCTCAAATGGAGCTCAGAAGTATTTCCCATGTTAACATTGCTAGGCAAATTGCTTAGCTCCCATATGAAGGTTGCTCAATATCCCACTAAGCTGGACACGTGGTTATGTCGTGGGTATGGGGAGGGCGGGCAACAGGCCTCTTCACAGCCTGCATTTCTTCATGTGCTGTTGGAGCACACAGGGCAGTTCTGTGCAGAACCAGGAGGCAAGTGAAATGTTCTGTTTTCTAGAATCCTCTCTTTATTCCTGGGTTTTCCTCTGTCTTCCAGAGAAAGCCTCTGTCTGTGGCTACTGCTAACCTATTAGGAAAGAAGAACAATTTGGCTGCCTGCACTGGAATTCTGGTTAATAGGGGTCAGGAGGCAAGTGAGGGGACATGAGAAACCCTAAGAGGGTAATGAGATTAGAGAGTGAATGAGAACTCTTCTTGGAGCAGAAGAAAGCTGCTCAGTAGAGAGGGCTGCCATGCTGGTGGTGATGAATTAAAGGAAGGGCACAGGAAGGACTCAGTATTGTTCTGACAAATCAGGAGATACCAAAGTCCACCCGAGCAGTACTCAGTGAGATTCAAAATCACCTTCTCCTTCTCCCCAGGACTTAGTCTTTGGATCAGTTTGGTGTCCTTGACTTTCTCTCCCCTTAGGTGATTTCCTTCCAGGGAGTTCTTGTGTCTTTCATGTGCATCATCCTGGACAAGCCCTCTCCAGCAGAGTCACCAGACTTGCTCCAACAGGGATGAATATGCTGCTTGTAAACAGTCCATCACTGTAAGCCCCCCACTGCTCCATCTCACTCCCTACCCGAAGATAAGCCAAGATGAAGCAAGCTGTCTGGAGAGCTGGTGATTTCCCTTCATCATTCCTGAGGTATTCAAGCAAATATCTGAGGATACTCAGTGAGGATCAGAGAAAATTCAATTGCGGAAATAAGAATTTATGAGTTGGGTAGGCCATTCTTAGGCTTGGAGGCCCCAAGATGTTTGGTGTTTGAATACGCCCACATGGCACACTAAAGATATTATTTCTGCTGTAAAATAGTTGGAAAGATATTTTATAATTTTGTTTTGCAGTGATTGGATTTAAAATATTTCCAATGATTTCCAATCTATGATCACTCATTTCATATCCACTCATCCCAAAGCCCAGTTGGCTCCTTTGTGCACGGATCCATAAGGATACTTTGGAAAACACCAGGTCCACAGACATACAAGAGTCTATTTCTCGTCTGCAACATTTGTCTGTTTATGCGTACTTGTGACACTTACCACTGCCCACCTGCCACCCATAACTCTTCTACTCCAGTAAAACTGTCTTAGTTATGCTGGGTTATTTATTCCATATCATCTAGAGGATCAGCTTAGTAACCACCACCAAAAACTCTGTATGTGTTTTACTCAAAATTACATTTAATCTATAGATTAATTTGGAGAGGATTGACATCTTTTCTATCCTTCAATGAAGTTTTATAATCATCCCTACAAAGATCTTACATATCTTCTGTTGGATTTGTTCCAATAACTTTTGTTGCATTTTAAGTTGGTATCTATTTGAATTTCCATTTTGTAACGGTTCGTTACAGATGTATCAGAATGCTATTGATCTGGGTATATTGATCTTACTGAGCTCTTACTATTTAATAGTTTACGTGGTAGACATTTCGAGTCTTCCTGAGCATACAAACAACACAACACAACACAAAACAAACCCCTACACTTCCCAGGTACCTTGCAGTTAGGGGACATATGACCAGCTGTGGCCAATGAAATGGGAGTGGAAGTCCCATTTTGGTCTTCCCAGATGGGTCACTTCCAGGCTGAGGCAGTACAAAGCTCCTGCATGATTCTCTCTTCTGCTGCTGAAAGAGGTGTGGACGCCTAGCACTGAGGTGGCAAAGTCTGGGTTGATGAATCACACTACATGGCGGAGAGTCACTCAGGACTTCAACAGACTGCATGAGAAGGAAATAAATTGCTGCTGTGTTCAGCCACTGATGTTTCAGGATTAATTGTTACCACAGCATAACCAGCCTCCATTGACTAATACAGTCTGTCTATAGATTCCCTCGGATTTTTTATATGGACCATTATAGCAGTTATGAATAATGAGTTTTTGTTTCTTCCTTTCTAATTCTTAGGTAATTAAATTTTCATGAATACCAACCTTAACAATTAATGAAGTTGACACAATGTTGCATTTTGTAGATCTTTAATTAAACATTTATTCATTTTGATTTGCAGTTTTCCTTTGTATTCCTTCAGTTCTCAGACATTTTGCTGGACCCTTAAAAAGCTGATAGGCCCCAGGCCCCATGATAAGAGGGCTTAAGGGTTAACAAGGCCGTGGTTAAGCTGGTTGTCACTTTGGGAACTTACCAGCCTAGGAGCCTGCGGGTCCAGAATGAACTAATGTAACAGGAGCACACAGAGCCCTGGCTTAGGAGAGTCAGCTGGGCTTAGACCAAAACACTAACAATAGCTCCATGGGTATCCTAGCAAATCAAAACTGGAAAGAGTCTTTTTTCCAGTTCATCTTTTCTTTTAGCAAGAGGATCAGAGTTAGTCTTCTCTTGCTTCCAGAATTTGGCGACCGCTCTGAATATCTCATTATTACCGTTTTAACACTGTAGGTATGCTCTAGTTCAAAAAGGTCCAAAATAATAAAACCTGACCTTATCAGAGAATATATGAATTGGAGGATGGTAATTTGCTTTACAAAGGGATCCCTGCTCCACAAAATGAATTCAACTTTGGTGTCCCTAAAATAGCCAGTTCCCTTGGTGCATGTTAAATATAATTCAATTTACAAAAATTCAATTTGCATATAACCTTTTCAGTAGCACATCCATTGTGCAAAGCAATGTACACTTGTAATTGGCTGCAAATTGCCAAGGGACCACCCTTGCACATATTGTTCCTAGATGTGCAATTATTTTCTTCTTCTTCATGGGGTAGAGGAATAGAGTGGCTGAAGTTTTAGTTGTTTACCTGATCCCATTGACCACACTGAGAAAGAACGTTTGCCAACGATTTGGGGGCAACAAGAGCTCTGCACGGACTAACGTTGTGTACTTAGAAGCAGGAAATGAGGAAAGTTCCGAAAACTGGCTGGGTTCATGATAACTGTCTGGCTGTGTTGTGGGAGCTCTCTTTATCTTGGTGGCTTGATAGACATCAGGACAAAATGAAATGAAGCAGGAACAATTTACAATCATGGTTTGGATATCAGTTTTCTTTTTTTTGTCCATGAGGTGGTGGACCTGCAGGACCATCTTCCAAAGGAAACAGAACTAAGTATAGGGACCTGAGCCATGTGGTCAAGGAGAGTCCCAGCTGACTGAGGCAGCTGTGGCAGCCTGATCCCTGAGGCTCCCTGTGCCAAGATACTAAGCAAAGCAAGCGTGGCATTTTCTCATGTGTTATGTAAAAAGCAAAAGTGGCATCTTTTTATGGCAAACTGAATTAAAGTAGATTATTGCTCGCGATGCCAAGTCACATCTAAAACCCTTTTCAACCTGAATAGTAAAAACCCCGCCTGGCACATCACACTGTCTTGCCAGAAATGATACTTTGGTCACGCATTCCCACCGCCCCCCTTCCCCGCGTCGGATACCAGAGCCCTGCTCTTCTGATTAGGAAGTTCCCTCTGGGATTTCATCCGGGGGGTGGGGGGGGGGGACGGACGGACACTAAAGGCTCTTATTCCCTAGGGTAGCCTGACCAGTGTGTCAGACACGTGGCAAGAGTCAGGTTCCTCTCTTCTGGAGACTGGACTCCTCTGCCAGGTTCAGGGAGGATGCGCCGAAAGAAGCTGAACCAGTCCTATTTAGAGCGAGTTGGTTGTTGTTTTCTTTTCTTTTGCTGGAGGGAACAGCCCTTACCCCCCAGTTCAGCAGAACGGTCTCTCCACAGCAAGTTCAACTCCCAGAGGGCAAGGCTCGGCTGGTTCCGGTTCCGAGGCAGGGGTTCTGGTTGCCTGCCGCAAACTCCGGGGTGCAGAGCCATTAACAACCTGAAAACAGGAATTTCTCCTAAACCAAATAAAAATACTGTGATATTTCTTAGAAGCCCAAATTTGGGGTAGCTCATTAAGCCCTTTATCTCAGCACCCCCCCAACAGAGAATCTGTTATTTAACCAAAATGTACTGCAGCTGCAGCGGGAGGCAGGCTGCCACCTCAGGCGTGCAGAGTGCGCCCCGCGCCACTCCAGGGGCGCCGCTGACAAAGCCGCACAGCAGGGGGAGCCCCCCTTCCCCCAGTCAGGCGGTTTCCAACTTGCTCGTGCCCTGCGGCGCTGGCCCCGGGAAGAACGGAGCCGATGTAGTTCTATCTAGGTGGCCTGAATTCGGGGAAAGAGGACAGCCAGGCTGCAGAGCGACCTGGGCTCACATACTTTGCGAGCCACTTATAACCTGTGCAGTCCTGGACCACGCGCATAGCCTCTCCCCGCCGAGCCAGGCACGGCACTGACAGACCGCAGCCAAGGCGACATCAAGACGATGAGGTGGAAGCGCCCGGCGTGTTGTCCGGCGTCAGTGTGAGTTTCTCCGGCTGGACCCGTCACCATTTGTCCCTGCCTCGCCGGCTTTGAGCCTCGAGGCTGAGGGAAGAGTGAGAAAGGAACACGCGAGGGGGACCCTGGCTCTGTGGCCTCCACGAGGAGGTCTGTGAATGTGGCGGCTGGATGTGCGAAGCTCCAGGCCTGTCCAGGCCACCCGAGCCCCTCAGGAAAGTTCCCCTAAATTCTTGCTATGGATGTTAAAGCCAAGTCACTTGCCCTGTGAGGGCTGGGGTGGGAAATGAGGTGGAGGAGAGAAATATTTCCCATGCCGCTTTCCCTTTTATTTGTAGCACTGTGTCCAGTGGAGTCTGCCAGAGCTGAGCCAAGTCCTGCCCTTGGAGGGGGCACTGTGGCACAGGGCAGCAGTGACCAGGTGACCAGCCCTCCTCAAAGGCGGCAGACCCCGGGAGGTCAGAGTCTGGCCCCTGGGCGGCCTCTTTGTTCCATTAGGAATGTAGACTCTAGAGTCTCCTGGGTTACTTCTTGGGCACTTTGTTTGAGTAAAGAAGCCTGTTCTGTCCCATCGGTCCAGACATGTTGGCTCTAATAGACGGATAGGTCTCCGAGGGCTCCTCCAGCCCGCTTTGCCCTGGCTGGAAATGGAGTTTGTCCAGGAAGGGAACAGCTCCAGACGCTGCTTCCCTTCCTCTCTCCGGGTTCTCCAGAGAACTGGGAAGCTGGGCTCGCAGCTGCTCAGATTCGATGACCACACACAGCAAGCAGGGGCATCTGCCAGGACCCCGCCCTCAGCCGTGCTTGGTGACACCAGCATTCATCTCACTTCCCTGGAGAAAGTCAGGGCTGTCTGTCTTGACCCCTGAAGGTAAGACTCAAGGAACTCCAGAAGGCCCCAAAGTGGCTTCTCACCTTGTTCAGCTCTCCTCTCTACCTCTTTAGCTTTCCAGCACTGATTTTACTATGCTAGGTTTAATCTATTTTCAGGACTCAACTCCCCCTGCCCCTCTGTCCAGAGAGAGCAGAAATGGGGTGAGCTGTGGACCCAGGAGCAGGAGGCCGGCCCCTGTAAGAGCAGTGTTGGTTCAGGAAATGCACAAAACCTCCCTGGGCCGGTTTTCTTCAAAAAAAAAAAAAAAGCCTGCTGCTGGCCTACCTACTGCCCCTGTCAAGTGAGAGAGGGATGTGAAAGCATTTTGTAAACCATAATACACTGCATAGATGGAGGATATGATTATTCTCAGGAGGGCATCGGTGCTTACATGAGGTGGGCCTGGGTTTCATCCTATCATCTATGGTAGAGACCTCAAACTAGCAGCCGTTGGAGTCCTGGGTATGTTGTGTTTACACAGCATTTACAAATATTTAAAATCCACTCCTCAAGGTTAAAAAAAAAAAAAAACCCTCAGGAAATTTGTACATTAAAGAAAGATTTCTAGCTTCATTTCAAAACTTAGAAGACCTGGCAGCAGTGCTAGAGGGGCCACCTTGGGCTGTAACACCTGCCCCCATAACAGTCATCCCATTAACAGTCATGTGCTGGCTGCTTCAACATTGTCTCCACCACCCCAAGTGTCTTATACCCTCGCCATTTGACCACCTTGCCTGCTTAGCACTTGTGGGCAACTGAATTTGCAATCCTTGCTTCACAGGAATTTACTTGAGAAAATCGCTTCTCATTTCCCACTTCGCTTTCACTGGCGCCACGACTGCCACACTCCCTTTCCATGGACAGGAGTTTCACTCCTTGTCAAGCAAGTGAAGAGGGAAATCCAAAGCTCAGAGGAATGGAAACAAAAGCTTGGTTAGGGATGCCTGGCAGTCTTCAGTAGCTGTTCCCAGAGGGACTAGCTTAGGTTTTCACCAACAAGTATATAATCAAACATTAAGAGCAATGTTCTGGTTAGCTATGTCTACATAACTATCCAAAGCTTAGTGGTTTAATATTAATTTGTAGGGTCTGTAGGTTAACAAGGCTCAGTAGGTGGTATGCACTTAGACTATCTCATCCCGTTGCAGTCACGTGGTAGCTGGGATTGGAGTTGTCCAGAAGTCTCAGTTGGGCTGAAGTCCAAGATGGCTCATTCACAAGGCTGGCAGTTGATGCTGCCTGGGAGCTCAGCTGGGGTTGTCCACTGGAGCACCTGTGTGTGTCCCTTCCATGCAGCTGGGGCTTCTCACTATACGGCAGCTGGGTTCTAAGGGAGAGTGTCCCAAGAGTGAGTGTTCCAAGAGACCCAGGAAGAAGATGAAAGGCTTCTTATGCGCCACCTTTGGAAGTCACAGTGTCACTTCTGCCATATCTCATTGGTTAAAAGCAAGTCATGGTAGGCACCTGGGTGGCTCAGTCGTTAAAAGTCTGCCTTCGGCTCAGGTCATGATCCCAGAGTCCTGGGATCAAGCCCCACGTGGGGCTCCCTGCTCAGGGGGAAGCCTGCTTCTCCCTCTCCCACTCCCCCTGCTTGTGTTCCCTCTCTCGCTGTGTCTCTCTCTCTCTCTCTCAAATAAATAAATAAATAAATAAAAGTGAGTCACAGAGCATGCCAGATTCAAGAAAACAGGAGTACACCAAGCATGAGTAATGGGAGGTGTGATTCATTGAGAGAGCCATCTTTGGAAACTAACCACCACAAGTAGCAATGGGGAGGCTGGTCCTTATTTCATGGCTGCTTTTTACATGTGTTTTTATTTTAGAACAACTCATCTCCTCTCCCATCAGCTTTCCCCAAGGTAAGATATTAATGAGATCATATTTGAACTCCTTGACAAAGTAATGCCTCCTGATAAAGCATACTATTATTATTGACCTGCCTGATGGCTTCCACCTGGAGCCCACAGAAGACAGGATGAGGGGTGCTACTGCATGTATCTCAACAACAAACAAAACTTCATTAAATCCATTGAAATAACACAGACATTCATATTTAGTACAGATCAAATCCTATTACCAACAAATTGCATCGAATCACCTCCAAAAATCCGTAGAACCAGATGTTTCCAAGCCCTACTTCCTTTAGGCAAATACCCCAGGTAAGCAACGTGAAGGACTACCAAAGAATTAGAATATCCCCTGAAATTTGTTAGGTTGGGATTTGACCCATTTTATTTTAGTCACAGGTTTAAGCATCTTAAAATCAGAAAGAACAAACTCGCAGGATTCGTGAGTGTGAGCTGGTGGAGAAATGGGTCTCATTTAAATTGTAGAAAATGTGTCTTTATGCTGCTACCAGGCTTCCCTTCTAGGCCCTGGGGGATTCCCACTTGATTCCCTGGTCAGCATTTGGGGAGCTTACAGTGCAAGAGCATGCCTGGCAACCAAGCACCCCACTTGAAATCCAGAGTCTTCCCTAGGAAAGACAGTAAATGACACTAAGAGTAAGGGCTTCAGACCATGTAAATTTCTGGAATAACAGTGGAGATATTGGCACTGCACAACATTTAGCCATTTCCCCAAGTTAAGCCTCTGCTTTTGCTTTTCTGAATACACACATTTCTTAGTATTTTCCTGCTTATTTCTGCTTAAAGACCCTAAAGGGATGTGTTAGGGTTAGGCCAGGTATTCAGCCACAGGAATGCTCCTGAGCCTAGAGATGGCAGCCCCTCCCCAGTGCAAATGTTCTGGAAGACCTTACAGGGCCCGCATTCCACCCACTGAGTCCTCTTCTAACGACTCTTGCTTTTCATTTCAGGCAACATCTTTCCCTTCCCATTAATGGTTGCTCTATCCCAGGCATTGTTTCTCCCCAACAAAGACCTCTACCTACCTACCTACTTGCCCTCCTTCCTTCCTTCCCTCCCTTTGGTCAATACACAAATGGGGAAAGGGAGCAACATGGGCAAAGGACGCACAGTGTCGGTCAGGAACTTGCTGGGAGGCGATCTGCTTTCTCACGGGGTTTCCAGAAACATGACATACCTAAAATGGGAGACCTCTGTACTCTTAGCCAAGGGCCATTTGCTAAAGACATCTTTGTGTTTTCTTCCCTTCCAAATTCATCCATTTGTGCCTCTTTGCCTCTTTTCCACTAAAGAATGCCTTCCCCTACGCTCCTTAGTCCATTGCCAAATTAACCACACGCAAGCTACCAGCAGCCACATAACTGACTCCTCCGTCTCATAGTTAAACACCAGGTGCACTGCTTTGCTAATGTTCAGTTTTCCTCTGGTTTTGTCTTAAATGCAACGATACTGAAGTGCTGGAGATTCTGCTAACTTTTGGGACACAGAAGTAAACAATACCACACGAGATGAGGCAGCATTGAGGACAGTCCTTACACTAACTGGGAATGGTCTTTTGTGTGTATTTGTCTTGCCCATCCGGAGAGATTAATCAGCACTTCAAAACAAAAATTAGGCCTCCTGTTTGCATTTGTACCTCTTTCCACACCAACCAGCACAAGGCTCTGCCCGCAGTGGACACTCAGTATTTATGGCCAGAGGGCTGATGGTCCTGGGCTGTACCCTCAGGCCAGAGGCTCCCTCTACTTCCAGGATGACTCAAAGCACTGGGTGTGGGCTAAGGATCCCTGAGGAGCTACCTTGGAAAAGTGGTCCTTAACCTCTACTGTATGTCATAGAGGGAGGTTCCAATCAGTTTTGACGTCTGTGGCAGGAGATTTTTTTCTAGTATCTTAAGTATACTTTCTTAAAGGATAAACTTTATTTTTTCAAGTTTCAGATTTGAGTATGTCCTATAACTACCCTCTCTCTGGCTTGCACTAGAATATTCTTTCTTCGGGGATGTGGTGTCAGCATTCTTGAATGGTGCTGGGTAGCCTTCAGTCCGTCCTCTGTGGCTTGAGCCAGTAGGAAAGCAAACATGAGCGATGAACCATCCACCTGTGGCAGCTACTCATTATCTTAGAGATTAACTTTTCCAAATTCTTAATTTTTAAAAATAGAAACCTGCGTATTTATGTGTTTGGGAAAAAGAAGGTTGGGAATTGTGTCTTTAAGAGGGGCTCTTGTCCAAGGTGCACACACAATTGTGGAGAAGAACGGCGGTACCTTGCTGAAAGCGCCCGCACCACTTTGGCAAGGAGGGGGCAGTCTGGTGGGTCTTTGTGCACTTGCCTAAGCAATTTTTTTGTCTCCCGCAAATGGGACTGAGACTCAGAGTGCTAGCCTCAGGGTGTGGAGAAGCTTGCCTTTTATACTGTTGTTCTACTGATCATGATGCATGCTAATAATTGCCTCTTCTGCTTTATGTATTTTCATTCCTTGCCTTTTCTTCCCTCTCTTGGAGTCTCTGGGTAATTGGATCACCAAGGGGACCACTGCAAATAATTCTAAGGAGTCAGTCTAGTATGATGTTGGCAAGTTGACCCTCTTTATTAGAGCAACTACAAAACGAACATCACTCTTCAGAGATACCGCTTGTGGAAACAGAGCTCACATCCTTGCTGGCCTTCAGAAGTGTGATTGGGAAGTGCTCCAGGATGCACACGCTGGGCAAAGTAAGGAAAGCAGGCTGCGGCACCTGTGGGCTGCGCTGTGTGTGCGTGCGTTCTTGCACGCGCGCACGCATCCGGGCACGCCTCTCCCAGAGACAGGAACAACAAGGCTGCCTGCCTTTATCCGGGGCAATGGGGGCACATTCCAGGATAGGAAGGACAATTCAAAATAAAGATCATCTGCTCTCTCTGTTTCAAAAGAGCTGCTGTGTTTTCAGAAAACACTCTCCCTCCCCTGTCACCTTCCTTCACTACTCCCTGTGGGATGCCGATTCTTTACTGTAGCTTACGGGAGGGGCCAGTGGAGGAAAGCAGGCTGGGCCCTCTCCACGCTCCAGGGGCTGCCCCTTGAACTGACCTTCTCTCCACCTCCTGCCGATCGTCCACCTCTCTGGGGCTGGTCTCGGGCATGAGGCAACTACAAGGCAGATGGTACAGACCGGCATGCAGGAAGCAACACACCGCTCAAGGCGGGATCGCATTAGAAGAAACTAAGCTAACGTCAGATCTCAGACCCGGAAGCCCTATTTCTTTTTAATTCCTACCTTGTTCTGTCAGGAAAAAAAAAAAAAAAGGTCAATTCTGAAACCTGACCAAATCCAAGAAACTGTTTATATCCTCATTACATGATTAAAATGAAAAATGTACACATTTTATTTCTTTAAAAGAGTTCCTTATACGTTATCTCTGTAACACTATGAGGTATTTAATTTTATTTTCACTTAACAGTTGAGGAGACTGAGACACAGAGGAGTTAAGGGACTTTCCAGAAGTCCCACAGCCATTAGGGCAAAGGCAAGAATTTAATCTCCCTCTTGTGACTTCAAGATCAATTCTTTCTAAAACATTTTTTCCAGTTAATTCTTTTCCCATTTAAACCTACTTCTCTCTTATTTCACCAGCCATCCATACATCACTGTAATGTTGTAAAACCACTTTTTCCTCCTTCAGATGCCACTTCAGAGACTGATTTTCTTGGATGCTTTTTGGGAAATCATCTCATTATAAAATAATTCCAGTACATATATCCATGCACAAGTGTCCTTGGTCTAAGTATTTTAATTGTCTGGGTTGTACTAGCCGTTGAAGGGACCTTGATGTGACAGGACTTCGTCACGTGCCACAAATACTCCAGGCTTCTGTCCCACTGACCCAGCTTCTCAGGCTTAGGGCCTGCTTTGAGATTTTAGAGGACACTTTTTTCCTGCTAAACTAGCTATCATGAGGTATTTACTGTGTGCCAGTTTCTCTGCTGGATGCTCTCCATGTATTATCGCTCATGTCCACAAGAGACCTATGAGACATGATGACGAGGAGGATTCCCAGTCTACTGATTAGGAAATTGAGGTTCTAGGAGTGTAAGCCATTGTCTATGCAGAACTGCAATTTCTTTTCACTCTAAAGCCCCATTTTTTCCTTTACACTCCTTCTTCCTTTGTGTTTTGATATTAACTGCTTGGTATAAGAGAGCAAAAAGATTCTTGATACCTTAATCGCTTAAAATATGGGAACATCAGTATCAGCACCCGTGGGGTCACCCTTAAAGCCACTGGGTGAAGACTGAAGTGCACAAGTGGCACACTGGTCTAAAGGATAGGAGCATCAGGAGTCCCAGATTCAAATTCTAAGGCTCTATCTAAGTGCTAACCACCCATGTGATCTTGGGCAAGTTGCTTTGCCTCTCTGGACCTCCATTTCCTCATGTGTGTAACTGAGAGTTTAGAGGAGGGACTCTCTGAAGTCCCATCCCATCCTGAGATTGCTATCACACACCTATTGGGACATGTTCTTTTTCAGAACAATTCTGCAACCCGGAATCTTATGAAGCAATAAGACTCAATTCCCATTACCACAAGCATTCAACATTCAGCATTCCCACTTCCCCAAAGCATATGGCGCCATGGATGCCTGCCAGGAAGCACTGTGAACAGAAGTGAGGAATGAATGAACATCAGCAGCCAACACATTGGGTTTGTCCTTCTTGTTGTCCTTACCACTAAGCATCTACATTGGGTATGGGAGACAGTCCTTTTATTTCAAGGACTGGCGTTGGTGGAGTTACTCACTTCAGGGCCTCTACTTTACCTCACTGTCCCATCAACAGCACTGTTATGCTCCAAATTTCTTTCTAGCATTTTTTATCTCTAGATGTCTCTCTGTATTTATTATACTAATTAAAAACAAAAAACAAAAAACAACCAACTAAGCTTCAAGTAGAGGGAAAAGAAACACAGTATCTCACGGTGGCCCTGCTAGTAAGGGAGGGACTGAATGAAGACCTCTTTCATATGGACAAACAAAGAGGAAAACATGGGAAGGCATTTTGATTTTGATTTTTGACTGGCTTCTCTGTCCTTTTTCAGACTTCTCCAACTCCATCCCAATTTTACTTTTTATTGCAAAGGCTCAAGACCCTGAGGGAAAAGGGGTGGAGAGGAAGACTATAAGGATATAGAGAGGGTGAAAAAGAAGAGCAAATTAAATATATTTCATGGGCCATCACTTGGTTCAGAATTCTGATAGTCAAGACTAAAGTCAGACTTAAAAACCTAGGTTTCATTTGTTTTGTTTGTTGTTTGTTTGGTTTTGCCATTTGCAAGATTGGATTTTTGAAAATGTTGTTGTCTGTTGACCACACAAGCCCTGCCCCTCCAAGTTGCTCATAGAGGAACTCTGTTGTCAGGCTGTGGGTACCCAAGGCCTGAAAGGAGCACAGCTAGGATCAGCCCAGCGGCAGGAGGTCAGGAATGCAGTTTGCTGCCAGTTTTTTCTGCCTTGGGGAGGGAAGGGGCTGGGGAGAGGAAGGGCAGGGCCGTTCCAGGGTTTGCCAAAGATTCACAAGCACTCAGAGTAGGAGTACGTCCAGCAGAAATTCCTTTCCAAGGTTTCACTGGGCATCAGGAGGATGGGGAGGGGAGTAACGTGGTAGACAAAAATTTGATCTGTGATGACAACCTGGAGAGGCGTGAAAAGGTTTTTATTAATGATGCAAGTTGCAGACAGTCCTGCCAGCTACAAACAGGGGTCATCATGCATTGGAAGTGCTGTCGGGGGCTGGCATTGTGGGGAAGGAGTGCACATCTGACGCAGTCACAGCAGACTCCTGCGCCAACAGTTGTTACAGAAGAGGTGGGTGGTGAGCTGATCCCAATCTGTGTAATGACAAGCTGCTTTATGATGGTGGGGGAGGGGATCAAGTGCCACATCTCCATTTCTGTAATAATGAACAGCCACGAAGGTACACACCCCCTCACAAAGCAATAAAACAAGCCATGTGAGATGCAGGGAGAGACCCTCAGAGCTGTGTGTCCGTGATCCCCCAAAACGGTGAAGTGAAAAGAGATTGAATCAGTTGGTTACTTTGACTTGATGACTTAAAAACTGGTCTGCCTCCTTTTTATTTCCCGCATTGATGTTTGATCACCGAATTAATGAATCTGGCCTCCGTTTCCTTTTGGTTTGACTTGGATGTAAATGTTGGGAGGAGAATTTTAGGATGTGTATCTATTCTATCTAGATGGTCTGTATTTGGGCAGCTAAACACTACGGAGACAGACAAAATGGAAAAAGAAACAGAGGTGACAAGAAGTCGGACAAGATGGGAATCACTGAGGGGTGGTGGCACAAGGGACCAGGACGAAATCAAAAGTGGTGGCAAAGACCAGTTTTGAGATTCATGACTTCTGGAAAAACAATTTATACCAGAGTCCCAGAGATCTCACAAAAATATTTTGATGTACCAGTGACTTACACAGAACACTTAATCAATGCATACTTAGCATATCACTCGGCACCATTTTAAGTTGAAATGGATCTATGGAGGTTTAATAGGATATTCACTATGAGTGGGGGGGGGAAGAACATGATAAAGATAACGATTTACTTGAGATTTGAGAAAGGCCCCTGGGAAAGGTATTTGATTCTGTGTAGGACGAATCTTGCTCTAAAATCTCAAGTTCATTTACACATATTTCTGAGACACTGAACCATGTTCTTTCCCTCAGAAACTCTATTTGTTCAGTTTGCTGACACCAGGCTCTGTAAGGCTATTGTTGGGGTGATACTTGCAGCCTACTCTGGGTGGGTAGAACAGCCTTTCAAATTTTCTCATACCTAGTTTTCTCAGAACGTGTACAATGAGGAACATCCATTTCCTTACTGTCGAGAAAAGTTAATGATCATTTTCCATTATATTAAAATATTACCCATTGTTATGACTTCAGTTTAATGTTCCTGCAGAAATCACCATGTGTTACAGAGTTTAACTATGCCAAGGCCAAGGCACCCATGTCTTATTTCAGAATTTTTCTTAAAAAATGGATTGTTTAGGATGAGTTATGACAAAAAGAAAGAAAGAAAGAAAAGGAAAGAAAAAGAAAGAAAGAAAGAAAGAAAGAAAGAAAGAAAGAAAGAAAGAAAGAAAGAAAGAGAAAGAAAGAAAGAAAGAAAGAAAGAAAGAAAGAAAGAAAGAAGAAAGAAAGAAAGAAAAGAAAGAAAGAAAGAAAGAAAGAAAGAAAGAAAGAAAGAAAGAAAGAAAGAAAGAAAGAAAGAAAGAAAGAAAGAAAGAAAGAAAGAAAGAAAGAAAGAAAGAAAAAGAAAGAAGAAACCAATCACACCACTTTGGGAGAATTAATAGGTAATTACATATTTTTTAAAAATCACTCTTAGCATGAAAACCCAAATTTTTAACAATGTTGTCTCCAGAATATACTCTCCAGAATATAATTATAAATGCCACATTAAGTCTCTGAACCAGAAATAAGAGCTTGCTTTTAAGATACAATAAATTCTTTAAGTATTGGGACTGTTTCTCTTTTAGGAGAGATGAAAAGTAGAATCACAAGCTACTACAGTATTGTAATTCCTTGAGTAGGTTTGTCATTATTATATTTAAAAAAATATTCATTCCCTCCTCAGAGGTTCATTATTTGTGTCCACAGAGGACAAAGGCAGGCCGGGAAGTGGACAGATGGAAGATCCAGAGTGGCCTCAGAGGATGCCCAACCTCCACAAGTTAGGAGGTACTTCTCCCCATATTAGGGCTGATGTACAATCACCAGGACCAGAATCTCACCATGTGAAGCCAGGAGCAGTGAAAGCAAGGGGAGAAAGAAGGTGGGGTCTGCAAGTAGAGCGAGATACTCATTGGGAGAGGGGAGAAGAGCCTGGGATTCATGCCAGCTGGTAAATCCAGTATTGGTTCATTCCCTTCTGTGATTAGTCTGATTGGGCTGCCAAAACAAAATACCACAGAGTGGGTACCATAAACCGCAGACACATATTTTCCCACAGTTCTGGAGGCTGGAAGTTCAAGATCAAGATGCCAGCAGGGTGGTTTCCTGTGAGGACTCTCTCCTAGTCTTGCAGACGGCCCCACTCTTGCTCTCTCTTCACACCGTCTTTCCTCTGTGCATGGCCGCCTGATCCTGATCTCTCTCCGTCTTAGAAGGGCACAAGTGAGAGAGGATCAAGGAGCCACCCTAATGGCCTTAGATTAACTGAATTACCTCTTTTAAAGCCCTACTTCCCAAGTAACTTATATGGACTAGGGTCTACCCATATGACCTCATTTTATCTTAATTTCCTCTATTAAGGTCTTATCTCCAAATTTATTAGATTCCATAGTATTTCCTTTTATTTTAGACGTCTCAGACAAAATAAACTAAAAATAATAGGCATCTTCAGATATTCCTGTTGCTTTTTGGTTGTACGCATATAACCTGGATTTCAGCTGCCCCCGTCCCACTTACCCTGCCTTTGGACAAATAAGATAAACTTGATTCAAAACCGGTTCTACCACCCATTAAAATCCAAAGTCTGCTCTGGGATCCTGGGATTGTCCAGCACTAACACCCCTGTGGGCTCCTCCCCACTGAGGCTCACAGTTATGGGTGCCGCCTCTATTTCCCCCACCTTAACCAGACCTGAACCTGGGCTCCTTCAGGGAGCTTCCTCACTTTATTTAAGAGTTAGGGCTGGAGCCAGAGCCACGGAGAGGGGTGCTCCTTACATAGGGCACCACCTCTCACCACCACCTCCCACTTGCCCTCACTTTCTTTTCTTTTCTCTCCTCTTCCCTCTGATCATTATGACAAATTCTTCTATCACATGCAGAACAGTTTAATAATAACTTCTCTAGCTTGACGATACTCTCGGGTCTCACCCTCTACCCCAAGTGGCTTATTAAAATATTTCTTCATCCAAATATATTCAGAGCTCTCTCTAAGAGGAATTCTGGTGAATACGATTTTCTCTCCCTCATTATAAGTACAGAAGGCAGCTCCTCTTCTAATCCAGCCCCGAGGTTCATCCTACACCTCCATAAACCCGTGTGTTGGGGCATCTCCCCGAATGTCTTCCTCTAATGGAGCAGGACACCAGGAAGGCTGCTTGCCTGGTACAACAGCCACAGCTGGGCAGAAATCAGCCACGCGGTCATGCAAAGTGATGCCACCCACACCACAAGTCTTTATTTCACCGAAATGCAACACTCCCCCGTGCAAAAGCTCAGCATTTTCCCCACGTGCAACTCTCATTACCCGCCAGGCAAACCTGTGGCTGCAGGCTAACTATTTAAACCTGCCTCTTCCAGACTTCTGAGTTTTCTCAACTCACAGTCAGGGCTCCCGCAGCCAAGAAATTCTCTCTTGCCACAGAGGAAAAAAATTCCCTGAATATCTGTGTCTCACACAATTCAGCAGATCACAAAGGATAAACGGGCACACTCTCTTTGAACTTGGCTTCAGGAGTGTGTCCATCAATCCAACAGATCTCGGCTGCCAGAGACCTCAGAATTCATCAGTCTAGGACCCAATTCATCTGGTCGAGGTTCTTTATGTTTTCCTTCTTTCATGTCCCTTCTGTCACCTTCCTTAGTCCCCAGTCCCCTTCAATTGCACACACTCCCTACGACTCAAATACCAGATGGTATCCTGTTATTTGACAGAAACTCTCCGAATGAGACTGAGGATACTGACTCTGAGTGTGAGGGCACTTGACCTATGCAATATTTTCAATTCCTGCAAGCTTCCTGCAGTGTAGGCACATGCCTCATGGAATGGCTGTGTGTGCACAGTGGTGGCTGCAAGATGTCACCATCCTTGTCAGAAGCCACCAAGTCCCAAGTTTCTGTTACTCCAGTCTTTGAAATTAAAGAATTGTAACATCTTAGTTTTTCCCCTTTCTGAGCCCCTGAGCCAGCCATTTCTGGTAGTTCTCAGAACTTCTTGTCAAGAAAACACGTCGACTCCCTGGCCAAGCATTCCCCTGGGTCTATTTGCAAAAGGATATTCTAATGGGTACAATATTTGAGCACCACTGCATCTCCGTTATATCTGCCTCATTATCTGACAGGAATCTATCTGTCCTTTGTTTGGAAACGTGCTTATTGTGGAGCCTGGCAAGTCTCAGGCTGAAAACAGGAGATTTATGAGCTGCCCTCCAGTTCCTGTCTGCCTTCTCCTAAGGCCACAACCCCAAAAGATCAGTCACTGAAACATGTTTTGGTGTCAAGTCTGAAATTCTGCTTTTTAAGAACATATCATAATGAAACCATGGAAATAGCATGCGAGGGTTTCACTCCTGCCATACCCCAGAAGGTCACATGCTCTAGTTCAGCCTAAAGGGACACTAATCATATTCAGCGTTCGAGGAGAGAGGCTTACAGTTGGAGATGACACCATCATTTGCATAGGATGTAAAAATAAAGGACCATTAATTTTATAGCATTAATTGAAGAGCAGAAGTGTTAGACCTCTATAATTATCTTCAGTGAATACATTTCATAGACATCTTCGCAAATGAGGCTTGTGTGTGTGCGTGTGTGCGTGTGCGTGTGCGTGACCGCGCGGGGTATAGATAGAAGAGCGAAGGCAAGGCCCCACACTGTCCCCTTCAAGATGCTCGGATTAGCACATCGTTAAGTTAAAAGCTTAACTTAAGTCTCAATTGCTTCCTCTGTGTGGAAACATGACATGTGTGGATTCCAGGCTCCTGGGAGGACAGTCTGCCTGGAAGAGGATTTCTAGAGCCTTATGCCATGTTTCCAAACGCCTGAGACAGAGGACAGGGAGGAAGCCCCGCAGCCCTGGGATGGAGACAGCAACTCCATACGGCCTCCAACACCCTGTGCTCCAGTCTGTAGTACCCCCACCGGGACCTGGCACCCTCTTGCTCCTGATTTCATCCCCATGTCCTCCCTACATGCTACACTTACCATTCCTATAGATTATTCCTACACACTAAACCAGGCACAATGGCTGTGGACCCACAGAGGTAAATCTCACTCAACCAATCATTTTGCAAGCTTAGCCACCTGACTGGTCGGCAACCCCAGGTCAGCATGGAAAGGAGCACCTCTAAGGATTTACACAGCAGATCATAAAGAACCATCTGAGTGACTTAGTAGCCCAAAAACCCAGGAGAATAAAGGGTATTGGGGGGGTTGGCTGGCATGAAAGAAGTGGAAAGCAAATCCAGCCTTGTTATCACAAGTGACATGGTGCCAGGGTCAAAGGCAGCAGTCACAGCCACAGTGGTCCATCTTTGCCTCTGTGTGAATGGGGGAGGGGCTGGAGTAGGGCATTAGGGAAAGAAGGACTGGGCAAGGGCTAAGCGCTGCCCAAGGTTTAAGAGTTGTTTAGGAGTTCTGCTAATTAGCCCAACATGCAAACTCATCACTTGAAAAATTATGAGCTACTTTTGAACCTTAGAGTCACAGAACCTCCCTGGTGGGTAATTTAGGGTTCCTCAGGGGAAAGGTTCGGAGCCACTAGTGTAAATAAAGCAAGGCATTAGCTAATGAGGTAGCACGACGCACACACTCAGTTGCAAAGGCCCTGTCTCCAGTGGCTGGGAAGGAGTGACAATACAGGGAGGAATTTCAGGTACCGATGTGCACACGTCGGGGAGAACCTGGGGCGGATGAGCCTATTACGATAGGTTATGCTTGGGAACCTCGTCTGACTTTGTGATAAGCTTCTCTAGGTATAAGGGGCTCACTCAGGATGGTGGAGCCTTCCACTAAATTCCTACATGCCTCACAGCTCAATTTGCTCTTCATTTCATGCTTCATTAACTTAGTTTGGTATATTCGCTTTTCTTTTCACCACTTTCTTGAAGTCGATTCTGCATACAACAAACGATACATATTTAAAGTACACAATTTGATGTGTTTGGAAAAGATTGCAGTACATATATACTGGTGAAATCAAGATAACAAACATTCCTGTCATTTCCGAAGTTTCCCTGTGAGCCGTTGTAATCCCCACCCCCCCATCCCTGTCCCCAGCAACCACTGCTCTGTTTGCTGTCATGTAGGTTAGTGAGCATTTTCCGGAGTTTTACGTAAATGCAGTCATTCAGTATGTACTCTGTTTTGCCAGCCTTCTTTCATTCGGCCGCACTCTATTCCCTGGCACTGCACTAGGGAGATTCCCCTCCCACACCAGAATTAGACTCGTGCACCAAGACGGTGGTGATAGGACATGATGTGTACATTACAGACAACAAAAACAGTGGTTTTGTATCTAACCTTTTTTTGAGATGCTCAAGGAACTATATAGTCACCCCACTTCACTGGTAAATAGGAATATGATCTTCTTTTTGGAAGCTGCACTAATCCTTATAGTTTAGTCTTGTCCTATGATAGAAATTCCAAGTCCTTAAGGGAACCTTCTTCAAAACAGTCTATGCACCTGGGTGTGGAAACTCCTGGCTTCATTTTCTTAATTCCATAAAGTGGCACATGGACTTTCTGTGTGGAACATAAACTGAGTACATGTACCTGGAAGTGAGAATGGCTGACTTGGTGCTTGTTGTTCTAACCGCCATTGGAGGAACTGGAATTGCCATGTAGAGTTCTTAGCTGGACTAAGCGGCCTTGAAGGCCTCCATTGTCCTTGACTCCAAGAGGCTAAACGACTCACCCAGAGGTCACCACAGAATCGACACCAGTGTGGAAGCTTGCTTAGGTGTGATCAGTAAGACTCCCTCGAATACAAGTGTCAAAAACTTGGCTAAAAGTGATGTAACCCAAGGACCAAAACAGAAGACCTTTAGTGGCTTTAACAATTAAAATTCTGGGGATGGGCTGAATTGGATCCAGGGGTTAACACAGGTCATCAGTATCCAGACTCTTTCTGCCCCTCAGTTCTGGCTTTCTCAGCTTTGATTTTATTCTCAAGCAGCTGGGGACCCCAGCAACTCCAGGCATATACCTGCCACCGTAAGCCTAAGAGAAAGGGAGTTCCTCACCCAGAATGCCCGAAGACTCAGTTTTAGCACACTGACTTGGGTGGTGTGTCTATCCCCAAGGCAGGGGGATGGAATATTCTGATTGTTCAGAGCTGTTCTATATATTCACCCAGGGCTGGGGGACGGAAGGACAGAGGTCAGCCAACCAGAAGGGCTAAAATGTGGAGGAGGAAAATTCCCCCAGTAAATACTACTACTCAGAGAAAGAGGATTAAATGCTGAGCATGTAACAAAAGATGTCCACTACAGTTGCTTTTTTTTTTTTTATTACATTGTATAAAATTCCCATGGCTCTCTTCAAAAACACATAGGGGATTCCTATATGCTTATTCAGCCTTGTTCTATATATGGATTTATGCCTAGCATTAAAATAAAATTATAAGCAAGATTATTCTTTATTTCCAAGATTAGAAAACCATGATCTCTCACTTAAGGACATCAAACATCCTATAAAAATGAGATAACATTGGGGCACCTGGCTGGCTCAGTCAGGTGAGTGTCCAACTCTTGATTTTGGCTCAGGTCATGATCTCAGGTTCGTGAGATCGAGCCCTGTGTCAAGCTCTGCGCTGGGCATGAGCCTGCTTAAGAGATTCTCTCCCCTGCCCCATTCTCACCCGCTGCTCATTCCCTCTCTTTCTCTTTCTCTCTCTCTCTCTCCCCCTTCTTCCCCCCCCCCCCAAAAATGAGGTAACATCTCAGTGGGAATTTAACCAGCAATGTACAGAGCATTTGACGTCCTTAGGACTCACTTGCCTCACATGAGCAAGGGGAATAAATAATTCTGTACCTTCCATTTTTAGAAGGTAAAGTTTTGAGGCTCAGTCAGATCACCCCCGGAAGTCCCTTCCTTGATTCTGCATGATTCCATATGTACCAGCAGGTTGATGTAATATATCACTCAAAATCCAAACAATCTCACTTTAATTAACGCAAACTAGCCTCATATGGTAATGGACATTATTCATGCTTTGAATCTCTTTCATCTATCAAGGAAATTTCCCACCTTGGGAATCCTGCCATCCCCTACGTTTCCCAGTTTCTTCTGCAAGCTAGGGCACGGTTACATGACCAGGACCTAGGATCAAACACCCCTTTGTGAGATTTAAGTTTAGAAGTGACACGAAGGGGCGCCTGGGTGGCTCAGTTGGTTAAGCGACTGCCTTCGGCTCAGGTCATGATCCTGGAGTCCCGGGATCGAGTCCCGCATCAGGCTCCCTGCTCGGCAGGGAGTCTGCTTCTCCCTCTGACCCTCTTCCCTCTCGTGCTCTCTATCTCTCATTCTCTCTCTCTCAAATAAATAAATAAAATCTTAAAAAAAAAAAAGAAATTTAGAAGTGACACGAAGAAAGACAGGCTGAATAGACTGTGTTGGAGAGAGAGAGAGTTGGCGAGATGGCCATCTTTCAGAAGAAGCCTTGTGCCAAGTCCTAGTGGAAGTATCCTATGCCCACCATTGGCCAAGTGAGTCATAGGGCTATGCTGGTAGCAGTAGGAGGCAGGCTTCCATTGCAGAAGACCTGGAGTCATTTGGACACTGTTCATGGTTTCACACCTCTAATCTCATCTTCTGTCCTCTGTGAACTGCTTAATGTGGTTTAATACATCATACCTGTGCACATGTTAGGCTTCAGTGGATTCTGTTGTTTGCAGCTAAGAATGGCTTGGTCAATATAGAAACTGACTTGAAGAGTGTTTTCAGGTCACAAACACATGAAGAAAGGGGCACCTAGTAAGGCTAAAGCAGTGAAAAACCCAGCTAGTGTTAGCAGATGGGACACTGCTAGAATATTTTGAATATTCACCTGTGGTTACCTGGAATTCATATCTATCTTGTGAAAACAAGGGTCGGGGGGATACAGTGGCATGAGAAATTCAAACAATGTGAACAGCATGAGTAATTCAGAGGTTACTTCTAACTGCACTAGGGTGCTTAAACTCCCTGCTCAGGGCATGGTCAGAGCAACAGGGACCTCCTAGTACTGTGCTCTATTGTCCTTTTCAGGTACAGTCTGAGTTGAAGCCATATTACAAGGTCAGTTGAAATCACAGCTTATTCAAGTGTCTTCTATCAGCATTAGGACCTTCGTAAGCAAGAATGGGACCTTGAGAATTTAAATTGGGAATATATAAGAAGCCTTCAACAATTCAGAAAATTCTGAATTCCCATGGCCTATTGCCAAAAAGCAATTGGACTTGCAGAATGGTAGAAAAAAATCTACTGAATTCTCAGGTATGATGCCAGCTGGAGCCAAATGAGCAACACCACCTTATGAGTTTGAGGTGGTATGTATAGGATGTGGTACACTCTCTGGACCATTTATGATACTATTTTCCCTTCTATAACCAAAGTACACGGAATTTAGAACCAAAATGTAAAAACAACAGGGCAGTGCTCAGTATTAGATCTAATGATCCCATTGAAAAAGTTTTATTTTCAATCCCTGTACTTCTGGGCACTGCCAATGTTAAAGTCTTGGTGCCCAAGGGGAGGAGAGTTCCACCAGGAACATGGAATGTCTTATTGAAGTAGAAATAAAACTCCTTCTTCTCAAGAGGATATCATGGAAGTCTCTCCATGCCCCTGGAAAAACAGGCAATAAAGGGGTTTTCAGTGTTGACTAGGGAGATAAATTCTGATTAACAAGGTAAAATAGGATAGTTTATACCATTTTGTAGAAAGAGTATTTTGGAAACCCAGGAAATCCCCTTGGGTCCCTCTGTGTATTGCCATCCCCACTGGTGAAATTCAATGGCAACCAAACGTAAGAAGGACCATAAGGAGAGGTCTGATTGTGAAGTGCCTGGGTGGTTTGGTCAGTTAAGCGTCCAACTCTTGATCTTAGCTCAGGTCTTGAGCTCAGGGTTGTAAGTTCAAACCCTGCACTGGGCTCCACACTGGGCATGGAGCCTACTTAAAAAAAGAAGAAGAAGAAAAGAAGAGGTCTGAATGTTTAGCAATAAAAGTTGTAGTCCCTTTGTCAGGTAAAGAACTTTAACCTGCTGATGTCCTGGTTCTGAAGGCAAAAATAACATGGCATGGTGGTGGAAGATGACGTCACTAAAACCATCCACAACCACAAGACCACGTGCAGAGACAAGGACAGTATCAGCCATTTGTTTCTCTCCCTTGCCATGCATATGTATTGACTATTCTTCCTTCTTTCCTTCTTCTGTTTCCCTTCCATTTTTTTATAGGGTGTGGGGGTAACATCAAGTGGTAATTAACTTTACATTTTACTCTGAGCCACAGAGTATCAAGATGGGATTGTGACAGAAGTGAAGAAGGTGAACATCCCCTGATGACTTGAGCTAAGAACTTGATGCGTAAACTGACAAGACTTTACGCTATCCCCCTTTGGAGGAGAGGGTAGGCAAGCTTTTCAGTTGTACAAAGAATACTTGCATGATGTTAGGCAGAAGCATTTTGTTCTTGTGGTTGGAGGAGTTTAGAATTTTAGTATGAAACAAAATTTATAGGGTTGTTGGACAGTCAAACAGTAGACGTATTTTATGTTGTGGGTTGCCATCTATATTTTGAACACTCTGTCAGTGTTTGGGAAATCTTCTGCCTACCCAAGGTGAAGGTGAGACGCTTGCTTTCCCAGCCTCCTTTGCAGCTAGAGATAGGTTCCTAAAAATGTGACCTAGTGTCCACTAATCCACTAATCACTAATGATAGTTCAGATTGAAAGGATAAAGAAGACGATGCCATGAGAAGTTCATTCTGGTAAGGAAGTCAGTGACTCATCCGGTGTGGCCTGGGCACTATTCCTATCGGCACACCCTCCTAGCTTGCTTATGTGGCCTCATGGAAACTCCTTGAACCACCACACCTTCGTTGCCAAACTCCCCTTCCTGCTTCCACTAGCTACAGCACGTTTGTTGTTTGCAACTCACTGCTATCCAGAGAAGCTTTTGCTGCTTGCCACAGTCCATCCTAAAGAGCACAAAATAAGGGAATCGTCCTTGCCTGCAGATGTTGGCATATCCCAGTTGCCCCTGGCTCAAAACCCTGAATACACATCAGGTAAAGGGAAGTGGTTCAACTTAAACACTCCTTTACACAAAGGGACATTAGCGCAGCTGCAGTTTGCCTAGAAAACTTAAAAGAGTGGCCCATAAAGGGAAAGCCCATCTGTTTGGGGACACTAAATCTGCGTGTAGTCCACAGGATATCACACCCAAAGCAGGGGCTCTAACTGCGAAGCCTAATTCTATAGACAAATCGTATTTGCCCTTATGGCAGCCTAGTGGGATGCATCACTGTGTCCAGGGGGGCCGTACATTGGATTAGTTGGTGGCTGTTACAGGTTAACAGGCTTGCAATGCAGTTTAACTAAATCTACATTTCCTACTGGCATTGAAGAAAATTCTGAAACAGCTGATCAGAAAAGAACACAACAAAATGTATTTTCATTTCAAAACTCAAGGCAAGTTCTTGAAAGGGACCTCAAGATTTCCCACCAAGAATATTTAATGAGCCACAGTTCCAAGCATGCTTAATTAAGTTGTTACCTATTGAGTATTCCTAACAATTGTGACTTAGTAGAATTTGTGTGAAAAAATAAGGACTGGATAGGTATTAGTCAAGTTGTCTAGTCTGTCAAAACTTATGTCATCCTGGCTTACTGAACTAAAAATGATGAGAATTATCAAAAGGATGGTTTGTTCCCTGACTAGTCACACATACAAACTATCTTTCCTTTATAGCACATTTTAATAGAAGTGCCCAACATCCCCCTGCTTTGCTGATACCATATGGTGTTGATGTAGGTTTATTTAGGTTCTTTGTTATCTGGGGAACTGAAAATTGACTGGGGAGTTAGACAAGCTCTTATCTCCTGCTGGCTTCTTTGCTTGCTTATGCTGCACTTTAAATAAATCACTCAACCCCTGAGCCTCTGTTTTCCCATTTAGAGAATGGGATCAGTGATGTCTGCTTTGCCGGCTCTTGGGAAGCCAGGGGAAAGGCAGGGCTCTGTTGTTTCCTGGGAGGCTAGAAGCTATTGGAAGCAAATGCACCAGTGGTATTCATGAGAAGGTAGCAACAGCCTGCAAAAGAAAGATACTGGCTTTCCCTAGACTCATTATTCAGACAGCTCAAAAGCAAGTGCCTCCCTTTTTCACATTTCCCTCCAGAGAATTTCCTGTTATTTCCCTGGTATTAATTGATGGTGGGCACCCACATTCTGAATTCTCAAAGGAAGTGCTTCCTACTCTTAACATTGGCTTCTTTTCTTTTTTTATTTGCTTTGTTTGTTTCCTCAGAGGAGTAAGAAAGAGGGAACGTGGCTTGTGGGGTTAATTGTGTGGATTACTAGGTGCATGCACAGAATGGCCCAGCTGAGCTCTACCTGCTTGTTTTCTCCATGGTACTTTCCTTGCAGCAAACTTTTTGAGCAAGAAATGAGGAACTCATTTCCGAGCCAGGTTCTTCATGCTGACAAAGTTGCCAAGGAGGCATGAGGCCATCCATAATCTTTAAGATGAAGGCTACATTTCTGCAACAAAGAGACCCAATCATATGGTGACTTGCTGAGAATATGCTTTCATGGGTAGCAGTCCTGATGGGAGCAGGTCAAGATGGCATGGCTCTTCTCCTGTCATACTGAGACCTGGGTTCCTTTGACCTTGGTGTTTTATCATCTCAAATGCAATTCTACTTAAATCGTACAGTGAGACCTAACATGGGTTCCATGAGAATGTTGGGTATTTTCCTACACTGGGATGTTTGGGTGGGGCCTCTGAATTAAAAGTACCTGGGTCATAATGGTCTTGAAACATTCCAGCATGCATGTCAACAGCACTAGGCCAGTCCGTGTTCTCTTCTCCAACTCTTATTGACTGCAACGTTGAGATGAGGTTGCAAAAATACTCAACAGTGATAGGTCTATACCAGCAGGAATATTTTATTACTTTTCCTTGAGACCGTCTATTTTGATGGGAGGAGAAGCAGTTCCCAAGTCATTCAGGTGGTGTCTGGTGACCTTTCTAGGGCTGAGACCTGGAACAGCTGCCCCTCAGGCTCACTTCTGCCCACCACTGTTCTCTGTCCCCTAACTACAATTTCTGAGGACCTGAAGACAAACACATGATCCCTGCCACAAAGCCCCAGCTCTGGTGAGAGACAAAGACCGGTGAAGTGTGCACACCACACACCGGGGCAAGTGCTCTCCACAGCTGGGCAGGCAGGGAGCTGTGAGCACAGAGGAGGGCCACACAAGATTTCCCAAGGAGAAGGGAGGTCTGATCTGCCTACAGGTCAGCCAGGTAAAGACGGGGGAGGGGGGAGAAAGACTGTTCCAGGTAGAGAGGAACATGCACAAAGCAGTGAAAGGCAATACAAGCAGATCCTGAAAATGACCAAAATGAAGAGGACAAGGGGCACAGGTGGTAAGGGGTGAAGTGAGAGAAATAAGTTAAGGGCCACTTCCTAAGGAGTCCTCACTTGCCATCTGAGGAGTCTAGACCAGATCCTGATTGCCATTGAAAGACACCAAAAAAAATGATTTTAGCTGTATTATGAACCTATTTGTGTTGTTAAAAGATCACAAGGGGCACCTGGGTGGCTCATTCAGTTGAGCGTCTGACTCTCGATCTCGGCTCAGGTCATGATCTCGCAGTGGTGATATCAAGCCCCACATTGGGCTCCACGCTCAGTGTAGAGTCTGCTTCAGATTCTCTCTCCTTCTCCCCCTGCTTCTCCCCCCACTCACCACTGCGTGTTCTCCAAAATAAATAAAATCTTAAAAAAAGATCACTCAAAAGCGAAGAGGAAGGGATATTCCTAAATGTGTGATCTCAGATCCACCAGCATCAGATTCACCTGGGATGCCAATTAAAACCGCAGAACCTTAGACCCCACCTTATACATACTGAACCAGAATCCTAGGGAGTGAATGCTCCAAGCCTTGACTCACTTAGAAGACACCCTGCAAGTGATTCTGATGCCTATTTAAATGTCTGTGGTACCAATTCTTTTAGGGTCCTGGTCCAGATAATGGAGCATCCAGTCCTAGGGACATGAAAGGAGTCTATGATGGCAACAGATTCCAAAGAGGAGGGTGAAGAAGGTGCTCATCACCCACATGAGGAATTAGGGATAGAACTTTGGCCCTGAGAAACCATTGCTGTAATTCCTTCCCCACATAAGCAAACACAGAAAAATCTGGTAGACGATAAGAAATAACTATCCTTCCTCTGGGTGGTCAATGGACACTCAAGGAGCCTGTTCCCAAGATGTGGATATGCTGGGGACAAGCTCTGTAAAAACAGATCATACTTCAGGCCAGCAAAGTTTGCAGCTCAGAAACACTGATTGGTGGCTTGCAGCAATAGTGCTGCTCCTTGTGGCATTTTGTTTGTTTGTTTCTTTGTCTTTTAACTAAGTAAACTCAATATTCATCCCATGGCTTAGAAAGTTGACACTGACAAGGGCAGAGACATTTTGATTGGTGCATCTGCAGTCTGGCTGCACCAGAGAAAGGTCAAATGCTCCTCTGACCTGGCCAGACCTGGCATCAGTAAGCAGAGTCTGTAGAGTTAGAAGGTGTCACACATTAAGACTAGTGAAGCCTAGAAGAGAGGAGGCATAAGAACTTCATTCTCTCCTGCAGCAGAATTCACCATCACCTGTGTTTCTGCTGGGGCAATTGTTTTTGCTTTTATGGGTTTTCCCCTTGGGTGGCTCTTTTGGCACCCGTGCTGTCATTTTCCTTGGCTGGGAACCCAAAGCCACTGGGGGGCTGACCCAGGAATAGAACCTAACCTGCTCACCCTCCGCCTACTGCTCTAAAACTGTGCCCTGCTGCCTCATGCCACGAGTGATCTTTTTCTAAAAAAGAAAAAGCCAGAGACCACAGAGAGGCTTTCCAGAATACAGTTCTGCTCTGTCCTGTATATAATATTCACCATATTCAGAATCTGGTTTGAACTGAGAAAATTCTATTGAGTCCTATATTAGAGCAATGCCGGCTTTGGAAACAAACGGACCCCAAAAGTGCAGTAGCTTGACACAGCGAAGTTTCTTTCTGTGTGGCAGTTCAGTGCAGGGGTTCTGGATTGGCAAAAAAAAAAAAAGGGTGGGGTGGGGGGGGAAGGGTTCTGTTTCATGTAATCAATTAAGGATTCAGGCTGACAGAGCCTAGGCTGCTTTTGATCTTTTTGTCTTCCAAGGTCACTCTGGGCATTCCCTAGGCAGTGGGATGGGAAACTTGGGGAAATTTGCATGGAGCATGGAAATTGTGAAGCCTGGAAGTGGTACACATCCCTTCTACTACACTCACTGAAATAAAATCAGTTCATGGCCGCACGTAACCGAAAGGAGGCTGGAAAGCGCAGGAGAAACAAGTTATGATAAGTAAGAAATGCCTAGCAATCCACAGTCAAAGATGGAAGAGCTTCCAGGAATAGCTGTGACATAAGCCAGGGGACTCCAGCAAGGACTCTTCATTTGTCACCTTCCACTTCTCATTAATGTACTCACTACCTAGTCCACAAGCATCTATTAGGCTCTTACTGTGTAGGAGATGCTAAGTATTGTGCTAAATGCTTTGAAGGGATTTTTAGGTGTTTTAAGACTTTGTTCCTTGAAGAAGTTCACAGGATCATGGGAGATTCAGACAAAAACAGTGCCAAACAAGGAGATAAATGCTACCACACGGAAGTATGGGAAGAATTACACAATTGTTTTGGAGGGGGGATTCTGTGGGGGAAAAAAATTCACCTAGGTGGGCCATCAGGGCGGATTAAAGAGCTTTGCAAATCAAAAAGAAAGGGCAATTTGAGAGAGGGAACAGCATCAGCAAAGGCATGGAATTCAAAGAGAGAGGAATGTTCAGGGAATGGAATGTGGTGCACACAACAGGTGTAGTTTAGGGTGAGGAGGGAGATACATGGAAGGCAAAGGTGGAAAGCTGGGTTACCATGACATCACAGAAGGCCTTGGAAGCCTGCACGGTGTTTTTGGTTTTTATCCCTAAGCCAGTGGTTCACCTTTTCTTTAATTATATACTGTTTTTACCTCACTCTTCTCAGATACCTGGTTCAAATGTTCATTCTGTATGTGTGTGGTGACTTGCCTCGGAGTATTGTGAAATAAGGCTGTGCTGTGTCCTTAGGACTCAGTCCCTCTCCATCTCTAGGCCGTGCTCTGTCTGCTGAGCCGAAGCCTCAGGCTTTGCGTGGTAGCAACACGGCAGGAGCACACTCGGCCCTGGTGTTAAGTTCACATTCAACACCAAGTTCTCTTGGTGTGTCATTGGCTTAGAGCGGCTCATATGCCCATTCCTCAGCTCTTGTCTTCAGTGTGTATTTATTGTTGTTGTTGTTGTTGTTGTTGTTGTTTTTCCTGTGAGGAGGGGTAGGGGGCAAGGCGGGGGGTGGGGAGATGAGCTTCGCAACCTCCTAGTCATCCATCTTGCTGACGCCTTGAATCAGTATTTTATCTCATGGAATGTACTCCTCTGGTCAGCCTTGAACCCACGCTTCCCTACTGGGCTTGGAGTAGTCAGCGGATGGTTGCGCAAAAGGAAACATAGGTACAGTTACCAGAGGATGGGTGAACGGACACACAGGCAAGGAAAAATTCCTTCCCAGAATTTCACTGGACAGATTGCACCCAACTAGCCAACTGCTAGGACCCCAAATATGCCTTGGGCTTTTCTGACATGTCTACCTTTTTATAAGCCACCTCTCTTTTTGGATGATTCCAACTCCCTCATCTAGTCCAAATACTCTCTCTCTTTAAAAATTAAGGAAAAACAGCTCAAATCCACTTCCTTTATGATGCCCAAAGTGTTCATTGCTTCCTGCAAAAAATTATAGCACTGAATACAGCACTCTTTAGGAAACAAATGTTCTCTACTTTCTACTACCGCTTGCCAACTTTTAATGACTACAGTTTTCCCATCCAGAGTGACTCTAAACTCCTTTAGGGAAACAACTTCACACATCTTTATCGTCCCTCGATACCTAGTTCACATTTCCCTTGATTTACATATTTATGTCCCACCTTGTTCTAAAATGAATCAAAGGTATCTTACAAAAATGCACTTGTACCACAAAGTAGAATAATATTAAGAATAAGTAGGTGAGCTTCTTTGGGGAATCCAGTTACTATATAAGAAGTCTGACTACTCTGAGATTCTGCCATGCTGTGAGGAAGCACAAACTAATCATGTGGAGAACAAGCTGCCAGCCATCCCCTTGCCGTTGTAGCCATCCTAGTTTAGGTACCAGACCCATGAGTGAAGAAGCAATTTCAGACACTATAGCCCAGGCAGAAGGCACATGGAGCAGGGGAATCTAGCCAACAGCCAGTACTAAGGACCCAGATACAGGACCACAGCCAAACTGTCCCAAACATACCCAGCCACGCGAGCCATTCCTGCTGAGGCTCCACATTGTGTAGCAGACATAACTGCCCCTGCGAGCTCTGATCAAATGAAAACTTGACTCCCAAAATCTCATTCAAGGCACCATGGCAGACTCAGAGGACAATGCAAAGATGTAAGTCTTGCTTGGAGTACAGAAACCAGAAGTCTGAAGGAAGAAGAACAAGATTTACAACTAATAGTTCCAGTTTTCTGAATAAAATGGAATAAGCACCCTCCACTCTGTCTCTCCTGATAATAAGGCCTGGGCAGAATGCACTGAGGAATCTGAAAAGTAAGTACTAGCGAGCATGTTGGGCAAGTATGCCAAGATTTGAAGCACCATTTTTTTTTATGTCTGGTATCTCATGAATTTATGCATGTATAATTCAGAATCTGTATGCATTCTTATAGCCAGAATACACTGACAATTCCCAAAATTTAATAGTAGGAAAACAACACAATTAAAAAGTGGGCAAAGACGTCAACCAACATTTCACCTTTGAGGGAAACAAATTAAAGCCATGAATTGCCATTACTTATCTTTGATAATGGTTTTTTAAAAAATACAATACCAAGGGCTGGTGAGGAATATTGCTGGTGGGAATATGAAATGGTACAGCCACTCTGGAAAACAGTTTCGTAGCTATAGAGAAAGCTAAATGTCCATTTCCCAGGTGAGCCAATGATCCCATTCCAAAAGCACTTGAACAGGTGAATGGATAACCATCAAAATACATCCTTACAAAGGAATATTACCCAGTAATAAAAAGGAACAAACTTCAATGAATCTCAAAGACACGTCAAGTAAGAAGAACCAATCCCTACTGGTTATATCCCATATGATGCCATTTATAGGGTATTCTCAAAGAGACAAAACTGTAGTAATGGAGAACAGAACAGTGGTTGCCCTCAGTTTGGGTCGGGGAAGGGTTGCAAGTACAAGAGAAAGCACAAGGGAATCTGCTGAGATGATAGAGCTGCTCTGTATCCCAATTGTGGTGGTACTGGCTATGTAACTCTACACACATATGAAAACACATAACTGTACACCAAAAAGAGAGATGAATTTAATTTTTAGAGTAATACTTTTTAAAGGGTGGGATAGAAAATATTGCACCTAGACAATTGTCTACAATAGAAAAATTGAAAAATTTTTGGGTGAATTCTACTAGAGAAACAAAACTTACCTTTGAGCTTTGACATTTCTAAAGTGTAACTCTGATGGTGCTCAGCCCTGGTCCAGCAGCTCTCTTTGCTGAGGGCCACCCCAGCCATGAACTATGCTGACAGCAGCTCCTGGAATGAAGGGCATTTATATGCTGACAGCTTGATGTAGGCTTTGATCTGAGTGTTGAAAGTGGGAAAGAATTCTGAAAAACTGAGATTGAGGCAGGGCCATCTTCCAAATGCAAAGTGTGTGTGGTGGCCAGTCTCCCAGACAGCCCCCAGTGATTTTTGCCTCCTGATACCCACACCCTTGTGTGGTTTCTTCTCACACTGAATCAAAGCTGCTCTGGGTAAACAACAGAGTAAGGCAGAGGTGATAGTGCAGGACTTCTGAGGCCAGCTCATACAGGGCATTGTGGCTTATGCCTTATCTCTTAAATGCTCATTCTGGGAGAAGACAACCACCATGTCAGGAGGTTGCTCAAGCAGCCCTGGGTAGAGCCCACATGGAGGGGAAGTGAGACGTCTTGTCAACAGCCAGCACCAACTCAACCTCCATGTGAGTGAGCCACCATGGGACCCTCAAGCTCCAATCAAGTTTTCAGATGACTGAGAACCCCAGTAGATATCTCAGTGCAAGCTCATGAGAAACCCCAAGCCAAAACCAGCCAGCTAAGCTGCTCCCCAAATTTCTGACCCACAGAAACCATAAGAGATATAAATAATTATTGCTATTTTAAGCCACTGAACTTTGGGGTGACTTCTTTTTTTCTAACACAGCTTAGGTACTAATAAAATATGTCAGCCAGCCTGCAGAAGAAAGAAAACCACGAGACATGTTCAGAAGATCGTCCTCTCTCAGACGCCAGAGAGGCTCCAGCTGGGCACAAGGTAGAAATGAGCTTAACAATGGCCACAGCAGGAAGAATTGGAAAGAAGGGACACAAAGGCAAGGTGTCACAAAGAGAAAATTTCCCAGTCACCCTGGGGTTCCTTGCTGAACAATTAATGGCTTTTTCTGCTGACACCAACAATGCTAATGCTCTTAGCAGAAATATCTTAGGGAACACAAGCAAACCGTTTCCTTTCTACCTTACTTCATCATGCCATATGACAAATATCAGCGAGTCGTTCACCATAGTCATTTTCCTTTCTTCCCAGACATAGAGTTATACCACATTTCTCAGCTTCCCTTACTATCCAGTGTGGCCGTGTGACCACATTCTGGAACATAAGCAGCAGTGAGGTACAAAACTTCCAGGCCTAGACCAGGAAACCTCCTGCGTGCTCCTTTGTTCTCTCTTCACACATATGCTCACTCCATGCAGAGGGTGGGAGGCCCTAGAGGATGGTAGGTCAGTAACCATCATGGGCCCCACATTCCCTCACAGAAGGCCAGCTGCCAAATACCTGTATTTGACAACTGTATGAGCAAGAAATAAATTTCGCGTTGTGTGAAAAAAATAAATAAGCGAAGCTATCAGGAGAGTGTAAAGTGAGCATAGGAAAAAATGTAGAGAATGAATGAGCCCAGTACACACACACACACACACACACACACACACACACACACACACACACACACACACCCCTGGCTGGAGGCCTGTTAGAAATGAGCCACGACATTATGATCTTGAGCTTTCTAGTAGCCAAAGCAAAAAGGAAAACATGATCAGTGACATGATTGACAGAGACCAAGAGATTTATTTAAAAAAAAATAAAAAAGAAAGAAAGAAAGAAGTCTCTCAGGAAAAGTGCAGCTACTTCCAATAATAAAAATAAATAGAACTTTTCCCAGTGAGTCTCCCTAAAGAAGGCACTGCATGATAAGCAATGTCCTCAACCATATCCGAGCAGCGAGTAGAACCACAAGATTCGTAACTCCATGTCTTCTAACATCCTTCAATGAAGGATAAAAGAAGGGATAAAATGCCCTGGTCAAATCTAGTAAAATCAGTTCTATGGGGTCTGGAGTGGGGGAAATACAAAATTTCGTGGTTGAATTAGTTCTCTGCTGGTCTGGCAGTGCTCAGTACCAAATGTGAGAGCATCTAGAGGTATGAATAAACTGACTTTCTTACAAAGCCCCTCCTCAACCAGTAGATAACTTGAGATATTTTGGTTACCTGATTCATTGGCACTTACGGGTATAGTTTTAAGGGCAGGAAAGGGAAAGTAGTGGAAGGAGGCCCAAATGTCCATGTGCTACTGCCCTGTGACCCCACGTGACCTACCAAACCTTAGCAAGCCGCTCGTGGGAACCAGAGTGTTTCACCATCTCACACGTCTTGCTGTATTTTCTCCCTGTGTATTTTCCTGGGGCGATGTAATTAGAACACTGACTAGAGAATGAAAAAAGGAAGAATAATCGAGTATAAGTACAACTGCAAAAAGTCATTATGATATGCTTTCAAAACCAGTAATTACCACTCTGACTTAACATGTAAATCACTATGAGTATTTTATTTGAACTACAACTGGATGCTTGTTATTTGACACAGAATGCTTTTGAGAAAGACCTAACGGCTTCCCACAATTGGGGTCCTTTCCAAGCCCTCCTTAGAGGAAGAAGAAAGGGATAGTCAGGAGGGTAATTTAATGCTTGCAGTTAAAACCTTGACAGAGACCCACTGTAAGGGGGGAAAGCAGAATGGGATGAATTAATAAATATGCAAAGTAACTTCTGATAGGGCCTGTATAAGCAAATTCAGAGAGTGGTTTTTAAAGTGAGAAGCTTCAAGATTGGCCCCTGGTAAAATAAAAAGGTTATAAACCCTACCACGAAATCAAGACTTCTGAGGAACTAGCCTGATCTGAGAGGAGTTGACTGGAGCAGTGAGGATGGAGCGAGTGGGAAGCCCAGGAGAGCGCTGGGCCCCGAGACCCCTGAGACTGACTTCTTAACAGTGCTCAGTGAATAGTGCCAGTCACGTCAGTGAGCATTTAAAGGAAACTACAGAAAACTGATCTTTGGTGGGCTGCGGAGGTTCCCACAACAGGGGCATACATACGGTATTGCAACAGCAGCTTGGTAAGCCTTTGGATCTGGGGTGTGGCAAGGGGAGGATATTTGGAATTAAATGCATTTAAAATCTGAGCTGCACACCATGCGCAGTGATAGTCATTTAGATTCCCCTGGAGTCAGGCAAACTAGCTGTGAATCTGACAACAAGATGGATAAATTATTATCCTGACAACTCAAAATCTGGCGAGAACTGGAGAACGACTCCAGCAGTAATGACAGAAACAGGTCAGGCTTGGACTGAGCCAGAGCTAAGTAACAAATACTTCTAGTATTTTATGCAAAATATTATTCAACCATTCTTCCTTCAGTTCAGTGAGGCTTAGAAAAAAATAAGAAACAGTATTTATATGGCTTTGGAGGAATTTAGGAAAGCCACCAGGATGCCAGAAATCGGGAGGATCAATGGGTGAAGATGGGTTTATGTTGTATCCTGTTAAGTGGTGCTGTAGTCTCAGACCTCAGGTTCTGCCTTCAGAGTGACATAAACCTAATAACCTTCCCCAGCCTTGGAAACATTTCTTCTCCTCCCATCTCCAAGGTGATTTCTTCTGCTTCAATCTCTGGAACTACAGCGAACCACTCCTAAGACAATAATACTGCCTTGCTCTGTAGATAGGACAGGCACCCTCAGCTGCCTACTCAATAGTCATTTCCCTCTTTCCCTTTGTAAACAAAACCCCACATTTGCTTGGCAAGGCATCCTCATCTACTTGGCTGTGTGCCTCACTGGACAAGTCATGGCAATCCTGTTTCTCTTGCCAGTCCTGGCTTAGGAATAAGCAGGGAGACCATTCTGTGTACTAAGATGTGAGGAGGAAGCTATTGGGTGGATTCTAGGAAAGGTTTCTCAGCTTTAAAAAGTGCTGCAGGGGCAAAATCGTCATTCTGCAGCAGATTCACGTTGTTATGGCCATGTGTGCTTGGAACTGGGATAGCAGTTCTGCAGCCATAAAGGGTCCTAGTCAAGGAAAAGTCAACTAATGATAGCAGAGTAGGAAGACAGAAGGAACTAACATCCTTGATGTCATTAAGGCCCCTGAATCAGTGAACCTGGAGCTCCCCATTTTAGAACTTACAAATGTTCTCATTGTTTAAGTGATTTTGACTGGCATTTTCTAGTTTTCTATTACTCGCAGCTGAAAGTGTAACAACTGGCAAAACAGATATGTGTATTTATACTCCTCGCATTAGGTTTCATAATAAACACCTTTGTTATTACCCACTGCATCTGCCATACACCAGTGTCAATGAATGCTGGCTTCCTGAAGAGGCAGATGCATGGATGGATAGATATGCCATTCTTAATACTAGCTGCATTCCCTAGCCTAGTAAATCATAGGTGAATAAGCCAGAAATCTATTCTAGATGCTTCCCTATTCCCCTCTCTCCATAGCCAGTTCGTCTCCAAGTTTTGTTCATTTTGCCTTCTGGATTCATCTCAAACCCATTTAATTCTTTTCATCTCTACCACCATTCTATTTCAAGCTACTACCAAGTCTTAACTGGACTAGTACAGTAGCCTCCCAAGTAGCCTCCTGAAATTTCTCACATCTATTCTCCACACTGCAGCCAAAGGGAATCTTTCCAAATGCTAAATCTCCGACCTCCCCCACTTCCGTCCTTGATTAAAGGATAAAGAATAAAATTCCAGAATTCATAAGATTCCACAAGCCTACATGGCCTGATGTCATCTATCCTTCTAGGCTACCTCTTGCCCTTGATACTCAAGCCAGAGAGACCTTCTGTTGATTCCTTGATGTACCCTGCTTTGCACATACTATTCTATCTGCCTGGCCGGCTCTCCCCCCAGCTCCCCTACACAATCACATACCTGTGTGTTCCATCTACCATTTTTCAGGTCAGCCTTGCCTTCCTTCCACTCTCTGAGTAGATGGTTCTCTGTTGTACACTTTGCTAATACCACATACCTTTCAGTCATAGCCAGGATGGCCATATAAACTGAGGACACTTCTGATAGTGAATGGAGGTACTATTAATAATTACACTGAGACAACATGCACGAAGAGAGATTTTCCTGGACTAACAGAACATTTGGTCACCCTAGTCTTTAAACTTACTTTTTTGTTTTTAGTGTTTTCATTTAAAGTCTGCCTCCCCCAGATCTCTACATGGGCAGAGACCATGTCTTTCTTTTCTCACCAACACATTCTCTATGCCTAGCGCAGTCCAGATTTAGTAATAGACACTCAATAAATATTTGTTGGAGGAACACTGGAAAGAAGGAGTATAACTCAGCTCACATTTTCCTTTCCTGTTATTTTTTACATTCTTCTTAGACCAGTGGTGATGTAATGTTATGCTCTATTCTCATGTATTTTAAAATATCTGATCATTTTTGCACAGCACTGCTTTATTGCTGACTCATGCATTTAGTCAACAAGTGTCTACTGAACATCTAGAATGTGCCAAGCATGAACGAGATGCTAGGAATATAATAGCAAACAAGACACAGTTCCCGTCCTCAAGGAACTCACAGTCCCATTAGGGAGTACTTGAAGTCCACTAGGATTCTAGATCAGCTTTTACCATGTTAATGCCTAGGCAATCTGGGCCTGACCTGGGCATGAAAAAGATAATCTGACTTTTTTCATTTCCTTCTCAGTTGTATCATTTCCTCCATGTCAGTTTCAAGGTCAGTACTTTCATGATTTCCATTTCTTACTAACACCTGTCTCCAGGAAACATTTAGCTACTTTGCAACAGTTTCAGATTCTGGCAATATATTAAAAACCATATTCATGCATATCAGCTTCCAAAAAATAAATGGAAATCTCAAGGTGCCTGAAATTAAGAGCAATAAGCTAAGGATCTGATCCTGAAGCTTCCCCATGGGTGGTTATCAAACTCAGTAATAGCTGGGTTTTAACACACAGTCAGGCCAGGATATGAGGTTATGGGTTCAATGGAGGCTCTGAATGGGAGCTAATACCCCTTTGTGAAGCTGGGATACTCAAAGGGATGTAGCCTTGGTAATGAGGTGCCTAGAAAAAAGATGGGCCCACTTTAACAGAGAAATGATAAAGTCTGCTATTCTGGGCTATGGCAAAGGAAAAACTTTGTTCCCAGAAAAATAAAATCTCGGGGCTCTGCCTTATGTTGTATCAAAGTTAGAATGTACACTCTGTCATAGTTTGGGAATTGTCAAGATTGGAAATTTACATAAAAATTAGTCCTGGGACAGTGATATCTCTAGAGTACCCGGCAGATATGAACAGGAAACCTCTATGGAATGACACTTATACAGCTTAGGCCACACAGGATTTTCACAGGAAGGTTTTTAGAACTATTATCTGAAAAAGATGTCTTAGGTAGGGGAAGCCGATTTTGAGATAGAGATTTGCATACAGGAGGTTTATTGGAGAGTAACCTAAGGAACACATTTGAGGATGTGAACGGATCAGGCAGAAGGAAATAACAGTCATACAGATGCGACAGAGCCGCCAGCTGATCTCATAAGGATTTTTGGAATTGGGGGATGATCTTCAAGAATATCCCAAATTGAAGGGCACCTGGGTGGCTCAGTCGGCTAAGCGTCTGCCTACAGCTCAGGTTATGATCCCAGAGTCCTGGGATGGAGCCCCGCATCTGACTCCCTGCTTGGCGGGGGCCCTGCTTCTCCCTTGGGGCACCTGGGTGGCTCAGTCGTTAAGCATCTGCCTTCAGCTCAGGTCGTGGTCCCGGGGTCCTGGGATCGAGCCCCGCATCGGGCTCCCTGCTCCGCGGGAAGCCTGCTTCTCCCTCTCCTACTCCCCTTGCTTGTGTTACCTCTCTCGCTGTGTCTCTCTCTGTCAAATAAATAAATAAAATCTTTAAAAAAAAATATCCCAAATTGAGAAAACAAAACTGCAGCCTTTATATCCCAACATCAGCCAGCCACTGGGTGCAACTTGCCCCTGAGAAGAGATCATAAACCTGGGAAAGATGGCTCCCTTTGGCCAAAGACAATCCCCAGAGAGACCCAGAAGTGAGCCAGCAGCAGCCAATGCACCAAGCAATAAGATATGAATGTCTCATTCCTGAAATTGGAGATGGAAGGTGGGGATTCCGAGCAGCACACATCAGCACCCACTCTACTCCGCTCTTGAGCTGCCCAGATCCATTTACATTTGCATTTTGTGGTAAGTGTGTCCCATCTGGGAAGAGCATCCTCAGGATTCTGGTTGGTTTCAATGCCTAAGGAATCATACAGGGGAAGTTAGTGGAGAAACTTGGCGGTCCTTGCTGCTGCAACTAGTTTTAAAAGCACAACCAGTTTTCACTGTCTCCTTTCTTTACTACCCGTTCTAAAGTCTCCTCAGCCTTTGCTAGTAACCCCTCGTGGTCTTAAGTAACTTAACTGGTGGAAGCTATGAAGGCCTAAGTTTCTAACCACAATGTGTCCTTCTGAGGTTGTGTCTACTGCACTTATTCATTAAGCACCCTAATTTGGCAGCACAGTATTAAGAGATACCCCAATTGCTCACTGAATGTGAAACATATTCTTCTTCTTTTCCATTAGATAACAGTAGTTGTATTTACTCCTGATCAATGTGAATTACCCTTGCAAGGTTGGTGTGTCCTTACCTTGCCTACTGGTCTCTTGGCACGAGGAACCTTAAGTGTCCCAGTGGCAGCCTAGTTTAAAGTAAAATGGGACTACTACTGTGTTCCCTGGTGGAAGCAGTCACCCTCTAGGAATAAGGACTTCTACCACAGAAGCTAAAGTTGCAAACACAGGAAAAACAAATTCCAGAAGTGGGTCATTGTGAGTGATAGTAAGATAAAGGGACATAAAATAGAAAAGAGTAATTAAGAAATGTGGTGGATAAAATGGAAAGCTCCAATATTTATATCATATGAATAAATATAATGTGAGCTCTTCAAAGAAAAAGGTGTAGAATGTGAAATAAGCAAAGTAAAAGTATGACCAGTTGAAAGCAGAAAATAACATGGTGGAAATAAAATAAAACGTCTATAATCACAATAAATATAAATGGATTGAACTCAATCACTAAAAGGCAGAGATGCTCAGATTGAAATTAAAATTCAATTGTATAAAAGAGACAGCTAAATATAATGGCATAGAAAGACAAAAAGGTAAGGGATGAGAAAAGATTTATGAAACAAATTCTTATTTTAAAAAGCCATTGTGGCTATATTTTATCAAACAAATTAATCTTTAAGGCAAAACAAATTTTTATGGATAGTGTCATTATTTTAAAAATTACCAGGAATGTAGGTGGTTCTGAGTCTATATACATGCAGTTAACAGCACAGATTCCAAATATGTAAAGGAATTCAGGAGTTGGTGGCAGTCTGTTAAAGTGCTACAACTCCTGGGAGTTTTGCATTTTCACAGGGCTTAGTACCTCAAGAAGAAAAAAATCATATTTAAGAGAGTGGTTTTTGGACCAATTTAACCCTAACTATTCAGAAGCAAGGTTAATTTATAAATGATCTGAAAAGTGATTAAAGAGGTCCTTTTAATCTCCTTATGTTTATTTACCAAGTACAGCTGTGTTTATGAAGTTGAATTTTTGCTTACTACTTCTAGGCAGTGAATTGAGTAAATGAATTGTGGGGTTGAGCTGAACTTTCATAAAGAAATCTAAAACCTGAGCCAATTGTCAAAGATGCATGCATCAGGGTAGATTTTTCCAGATGAGTTTGTTATGAAACTGAATTTTTGAGAACTTTGGACTGGCTGACAGCTTTATAACAGAGTCAAATTCTGGAAATAGAGAGGAATTTATCTATCTATCTATCTATCTATCTATCTAATTTATATATATAATTATATATACTGTTAAATATATATTTATATGTATTGTTCTGTCTTTTTGTTTTATTTGGTTGGCTGGGAAATTTTTCCTTTCTTTAATTAAAATAAATCTCAGTGGTACGGCTTATACAATCATAGTCTCAATCAAAAAGGTCCTCCCCATGGACTAAAATTCTAAGAGAACCACATACCTCTCATTTACAATATCTATTTACAAAGTCAGACAATCTCTTCTCTCTACATGTAGGTTCTTCCCCTTCTTTATGTCTCCATGATTTTCTCACCCATTCTTGCTTGTCCTTTCTCAAATGAAAGGGAAAAGGAATAAAGGAATCAGGGCTTAAATCAGGCAGGATTTTTTTAACTGGTAATATTGTGACAGGATGAGGGGGTGGAGAGAGGGAGGAGAGGGAGAGGAGAGAGATGTGGGTATAGCAGCTTTTTGCAGGGGATGTAGATCTTGGGAAGGGAGGTGATAGATATATTCTCGGTGGCCTCACCAAAGGGGAGATTTGGCTGCTAAATTTGACCTTGCTCCCAAGTAATTGATGAGACGTAACATTATCATCAGGATAATGGTAATGAGCTATAGATACAGATTCTCTGCCTGTGGAGATTGCAGACAAAATAGACTTTAAGGCAAAACACATTATTCAGGCTAAGAAGACTCATTTCATAACTTCCTGTTAGGAAAACTTTGGTGGGGTTATTTGATTGCTGTGAGCTCGGTTCTTCCACATCTGGAGAGCAGGAAAATTCAATGGGAAAAAAAATCTTCTGAACTAGACTTGGTCGCCATGTCTGAGCCTCCAGTCTCCTTGTTCCTGTCATCCTAAGAGGGAAATCTCACTAATGCCTCAAAATCAGGTTCAACATCAAGTTCATTATTAGCCTCTGTCTTAGTTAGACATTGATACTTCTTCTCTGACACTTGAAAAGGCCAAATATTTTCCTAGTTGTGGTTTTAGAATAAATTAACTTCTTCATTTCTGCTTTCTTTGTATTCTTTCTTAAGAATTTTCCTTTGAAGAGGGTTTTTGTGTTTCTATCTGCAGTAATCTGACTGGATATATTACAGTTAAGGCATCTCATTTCTGATCTGTAGTTTACCTTGTTAAATGGGATTTCAGTCATGCATCTTGAAAAGCTCTGCCTCTGGAATTTTGGTTTACCCTTGTAAATGCTCTCACTGACTTTGGAAGCAATTCCTGTGTTGTTGGATTTTTTTTTTTTTTTTCCTCTGTGTGGCAGCAGCCTTTCTACTGGTGTCTACCTTTTATTGATTTATGGTAATAGATGACCAGCCCCTTCTCTTCTGTCACTTTACAGGTTGACCTCCTTAGGTGAGGTTTTTCTAAAACTGGCACACAAGGTATAAGAACAGATAACCTTGTAAATTCAAAGGCTGGTTCCACTGAGTTAAAAATCCTGTAATTCCAAGATGCAGGAACTTGATGCTAATGAAAATTTAAACATGGAGTTTGTTTGGTTCTGGGTGCCTCACGCTGAGTATTGTTGCCATAAATCTAGGTTTGTAAACCTGGGTTTGTGATATCTCTCTTTTAGACCAGTGGGCTTTAGATTCTGGTGTGCATCAGAATGATGCAGCATGCTGATTAAAAATACAGACTTCCAAGCCCTACCCCTAGATATTAATTCAATAGATCTGGGGGCAGGGCCCTGGGATCTACATTTTAATAAGCTGCATGGGTGCTTCAGTGCAGATCATACTTCAGTCTTCATGAAACAAGATGAGAAAGAGAAAAGTATTTCCTGACTCCCATATAGATGTTGCTAGAAGCTGTCCTGGCACGGATCGCTAGGCCCTAGTGTTCTCCTGATGAACAAAAACAATTTCACAGTAAATCAGCATGAGGCAAGGCCACTCTGTGACCAAGATGGATAAGACAAAAACCAGATCATTCTGCAATCACATCTGAACACAGACAAAACCAAGAACAATGTTCAAACCACAAAATACCAAGGAGGCCCCACCCCCACTACTCCCAGCTAATATGAGCGACTGATGCTACTTAACAGTTATAGGTTTATCCTCGGTATATTCTGGCCTCCTTATAGATAAAATTTACTGAGATACACAGTCATAGAATTACCCCTGCTTTGTCACAGTCTCCAAGCCAGAGCAAAGCCCTGCTTCCTTAAACCCTCCCCAAAATCACCCAATACAATCATACATCCTGTAAGTCCCTTCTAATGTCTCCTTGCTGAGAGGCCACCATAGGCCCCATACTGTGCCTTCTCCTTCACTGCAACAAGTACTAAAACCAACTTGCTCTACTACAGGTGTGTTCCTGATGGTCCTTGGCTGGAGGCTATTGACAAGGGCTACTAGCTAGACCAATGCTTTCCCTTCTTTCTGTGTGCCCATGGTGTGCTGACTACTTTTGGCTACTTAACCACTCAAGGACCTAACATTGCTGGGCATTTGTGCTCTCTGCTATGGAAATGTATGGGTGTGTACTGTGTCAGTCATGACCCACACAGTATGTACAGTATGGTACACATGAAGCGGGTCATTGAGGAGAGTTCAGTGAATTTGCAGGGCACTGTCAAAAAAGGAAGATGAAGTACCAGAGACTAGCAACAGCTGGAAGCTGTTACCACCCCTAAACCTGAAGGAGCAAGAGCAAGGAGAAACTCTCAGAGACCAAGACAGTCACAGAGGGGGCCACCCAACAGGAGCTATGGCCTTTGGAAGAGGAAGGCAGCCACTGCTGACCAACGGGCCAGCAGGGCAGGAGCTGGGGAGACAAACACCCTGACTTGGCTCTCCTCTCTCCCCTCAATCTTCTGCCCACTGTCTCTGTAGATGCCAATGGGATCCAAAGGCAAGAAGGTCCACAATACAGTCTATGTGGTCAGCCTCCAGAGACCAGAGCAGGGCATGACTGGAGGGGCAAATGGAGACCAGGCAGCAGACTTACAAGGAGTCCATTCTCCTTATTTGGTAAGCTCTTTATACCACCTGTGTTGCAGAAGTGTGATGTTATCAAATATTATATAAACCAACAAACCTAAGCACAAAAAAAACAGAGTTCTTAATCCTATGAAAACTAAATCAAATGCTTTGAAAAGACGGAATGACAACAACAAATGAAACAAACGATTGTGCCGATGATGTGCCAGGTCCTGTTCTAAGCACTTCATACATATTGTGTTCATTCCCTATTGCTGCTGTAACAAATGATTACAAATTAGTGGCTTAAAACAGATTTATTCTCTTACTGTTGGATAACTCCAAAATGGTCTTAAGGGACTAAAATCCAGGTGTCAGCAGGGCCACATTCCTTCTGGAGGCCCTAGGGGAGAATCCGTTCCTTGCTTTGTCCAGCTTCTGGAGGATGCCCACACTCTTTGGCTTATATCCCCCTTCCGGAAGTCATATCACTCCAACCTCTGCTTCAATCAGCCCATCTCCCTCTCTGATTCTGACTCTCCTGCTCTCTTCTTTCCCTGATAAGGATCCTCCTGAAAGATTCCTTATGATCTCCCATCTCAAAATACTAACTTAATTACATCTGCAAAATCTTGTTAGGTAACATACTCCCAAGTTCAGGAATTAAGACATGTATTTCCTACAAACAAGGACATTCTCCCATATAACGGCAATATAACCATCAAAATCAGAAAATTCACATGGTACATTACCAACCCCATTCAAATTTTGACAGTTGTTCCAATAATGTCCTTTATAGTAGAAGAATCCAGTTATAAACCATATATTGCAATTAACTGCCATGTCTTTTCAGTCATCTTTAATCTGGAATAAGTCCATGACCTTTACTTGGCTTTCATGACGGTCACAATATTGAAGATTACAGGCCAGTTGTTTTGTAGAATGTTCCTCATTATGCATTTATCCAATGTTTCTTCATTCTTTTATTCAGGAGTATCCAAGTGATGAAGTGATGCTGTGTTCCTTTTAATGCATTTGATCCGATAATGCAGTATTTATTTGTCCCACTACTGATGTCATTCACTTGAATCACTTGACTGAGGTGGAACCTGAAAGATTTTTACACTGTGAAGCTGCTCTTTTTTTCCTTTGTAGTTCATAAGTATTTTGTAAGGAGGTATTTTGAAACTAGGTAAACACCCTGTCATTCATCCGACACTCAATCCATTCATTCTTTATCTCCATAAGGACTCATAGTTTTATTCATGGGTTATAATCTATTGATATAACTACTTTAATGCCACAATTCTGCCAGTAGCATCTACCTCAAACTGGCTTGATATACTTCCATCATTCTTTAAGTACCTCCTTGCTTCTGAAGCACAAGATGTTTGGGATCCTCTTGTACTTTCCCTGGCCCAACCCTGGAATCAGCCATTTCTCCAAGGAATCCTAGAGTCCTTTCAGTGGAGCATGGGATTGGAAACCAAGATCTGGGCACTAGGTAGCACGCTCATCACTTCTGGATTCCTATAGTGCACAGAACTAGGGAATATGTGTTACATGCATATTTCTATATCTAATATATGGAAAACCACCAGCCACACTGACATCTCCAATTCCAAACCAACCCCCACAAGTTCTTTCTAGTTTTCTACCTCTCCATACTGGGTCAAAGGATGAAGCATTACTTTGCCTACATGTATTAACTCACTTAATCTTTACAACAATCATATGGTTTAGAAAATAACATTGCCAGCCTGATCATCCACAAACACTGTATCGTGTATTTCAAACGGCTCAAGAAAAAAGGTCTATATACTCCACTTGCAACTTTTCTGTAAGTCTGTAATTGTTTCAAAACTTTTAAAAGTTTATGCTAAAAATATTCTCTGTTGGATCAACAGACTATGAGATACAATAGTGTTCATAGTATTCCCAGTAATCTGAATGTGATAAAAGCATTCATATATTTTCCAACCTGGGGGAGGAGAGGAGAGAATGAGAGAAAGGAAGGGACGGGATTTTAATCTAAGAAGTGTGGGAGGTGGGAAATGTGACCCACATGGCCTTATCTTTAACAACCTAGGCTGGTGGGTCAGAGCTGCAATCTTCAGTGTGACACTTCATTCATCATTTACATATGGCCATTTGACAACCATCCAGACCTGAGGTCCACTCAAGAGCTGGAGGATCCTGATTAGCTAATCAGCCATCTTGGCTGGGACACAGCCCATCAATGTGACAGAACATATTAGCTTAAAACTAACCACTAGATGAATTTCTTCAGGCTTATCCAGCCCCCTCAGTGTGAGAAAAACAGAAACATGTGACAACTCACCGGGATCTCTCTCTGGTCCAACTCTCTTTACAGACAGACAAACCCAAACACAGAGTGGTTAAGGAATTTGACAAGGTCTTACAGCTATGGAGTGGCAAGACTCAAAAAACCCTCAGCTTCCCATCCACATCATCAATGGCCTGCCAAAATTGCCTTGTGTGCTCACTGCCTTTGTCCTATGTAGCAACAGACTTCACCAAGGGACAATGGAAGCCCTCTTGATTCTAGGGGATTAGGGCTGGGAGTTGTTTGGTTAGTTACTAAAGTCCATCAAAATGGGAAAGCCCTAAAAACTGTTATGTAAATACCTAAAACATTTTATTTGATAGTTTTTCTTTGCAACTTGTTCTCCTGATTAGAGTTCCACAGTGTTTTTCTTGTATAAGTCAGAATCCATCATCTCTGATCTCCACTTTGTGTTTCTTTAAAGAGGAGTTACAACATAAAGACATTTGTCGAATAATATGAGTGCAGAACCATTCTAGATATTAATCATTTTTCCTCTTTTTTTAAAATTGTCTCATCCAGGGGCACCTGGGCGACTCTTGTCAGTTAAATGTCTGCCTTCAGCTCAGGTCATGATCCCGTGGTCCTGGGATCGAGCCCCACATTGGGCTCCCTGCTCGGCGGGGAGCCTGCTTCTCCCTCTCCCTATGCTCCTCCGGCCTGCTCATGCTCTCTCTCTCTCTCTCTCAGATAAATGAATAAAATCTTAAAAAAAATAAAAAAATAAAATAAAATAAAATTGCCTCGTCCATATATAATTCAGTAGCAATTTTAATAGATGTGTGACTTGGGCAAGTTCCTGTTATAACCTCTTTGTGTTTCAGTTGCCCTTCCTGCAAAGGGAGACAATCCAGGCTCATCTTGCATTTGCTCAACCCCAACCCTGGAATTAACCATTTCTCCAAGGAATCCTGCCTCCTTTCAGTGAAGAATGGTATTAGAAACCACGATCTGAGCACTAGGTGTACTCATCACTATTGGATTCCTGCTGTTCCCAGGTCCTCACAGGAGACAGCTAAGGAGTGTATATTATATACATATATATATTTCTATAACTCTTTGCATATATTGAAAACCATGAGTCACACTGGTATCTCCAATTCCAAACCAAGACCACAAAGTTTGTTCTAGTTTTCTGTCTTCCCGTATTTGTAACTCCCTTCTCCAACCGTGAATAAGTTGGCTCTCATTATCCTTACTATATTTACTTATCTGGCCAACACTCCTGTATGTAACCAACCAGTATTATTTCCACTACCTTCCTCGCCCCATGTGGACTCTGTCACCTCATGCTTAGTCACCTTTCTGCCACAGACAACTTCCACCCCTAAGTGGGCTCTGACACCCCCCACTGGGCCAATTCCCTGCATGGACACACTTGTTACCTTGCTCACATTCTGATATCCTATGTCAAGCTACTCTTCTTCAGCCTTGGTCCACTCAGGCCCTGCCACCAACTCTGGGCTACTGTGGCTTCCCTCCTTCTTTTGGAGTAGATGCCAACTTTGCTTTGTATCACCAATGAGTTTAGGATTGAACTGTTCAGAAATAAAAGGGGAGGAGGCAGGGGAAGAGCCCCTCCTTTGTTTTTAATGCCTTTTCTGACACAGTAGAGACTGTCAGTAGGGTCAAGAAACAGAAGGCACTGTTGGCATTAAACAAGGTGGTTTGGAGCTTCACATCTTGACCTGTAGTATGTAGGGGAGATCACTTCCAGATTTATTTATCCCCCAAATTGTGTTGTCACCAAAGGACACTGATAAATTCTTCAATGAGAAGTCTCTCAGCATTCAAATATTCAATCGCTATTATTGTCAAGATCACTTATTGGTAGATATTGTTTCCTTTTTCACTTCATTCCTTCATTAGCAGAGAGGCCTTACCTGCCCCATGTTATGGTGCTTAGCTCTTTATGCATTTCTGATACACTCTCGAAGGCCTGGTACACAGGGATTTGATGCAATTATTAGTGCTGCCTTAGAAGCCAGATAGACTTGTGTTCAAATCACTCTATCAATAATTTGAATTTTATAAGAATTAAAGATAAATATATAGATCTTTAAAATAAGGTGTGTGTATGGACACACACGCACACGCACACACTCACTCACACCTGCCACATGGTAAAGCATTCTCTAAGGCTTTATACTCCTACCAGGCTTACCTTCTTGACAAAGTCTCAAATCTGTGCATGTGTTCGTCTGTCCCTTTGTTCACTGGTCTTCCTTTGAGACCTGAGACCATGACAAGAATTTCAGGCATGTAAAAACTGATCAATAACAACAGTTCTGAAAAACCAGAAGATTGAACTAACTTCTCAGTGAACTTGAAATTAATGCATCACCTGTTATTCTCAGAAGTCTTGGATCCATTGGTACCCCCAATGGTATCATCCCAGCGGCATTCTCATTAGAACTAACATGGTATTTAAGAAGAGGGAAGGGAGAAGCTGCACTCCGTAAACCTGCTTCTCTCTGTGCTCAGTTTGCCAAGAGTTCATCCTGCCACCTCCTCATGTGAAAGTCCTTCCAGGTCCTGGCTTACATAACTCATTCTCTCTCAACCACTCATCGTTGGGTTGTGAGGATGCCCTGTCCCCTCCATGTTTCAGAGGCCATTCTGAGGGAACGAGAATGGGGAAACCTGCAAAAATATACTCGTCCAGTCTGCCCCAGTGAGCTGGAAGAAAATCTCAATTTGTTGCCATGTAAAAATCTTCTGTGGTCTCCCGCACGATGCTCTTGTCTTTGAACCCCTTCTGTGGAAACTGCTTTTACTTCAGTTATTTTATTGTAATTTTATTGTGCAAAATCCTCCCTCTGATTTCACTGGAGTCTTGTGCAGAGTGAAGTATAGCCTCTCCGTCCTGTGATGAGATGGAAATCGTTATCCTTGCCCCCATGACACCAGAGGAAAATGGGAAACTGCACTTGTGTAATCATCATTGTACACATCATATAAGAGAGGTACAGAATCGCTTCCTTTTTAGAGGGTTTAATTAAAATCATTACTTAAAAATAAGCCTTGTGACAACATCATGATTGGGCTATTTTCAAACTGTAGAACACCTATGAGAATTCCGGGTTCCATGAGAAAAGTGTCTCTTCGTAGTTCATGCATGTATGTTTGCAGGCCTCCAAGATGCAAAGAACTCTGTTAATCTTCTGATATTGGCTGCGCTGATTATTTTATGGTTGTCTAAAAATGAGAGGCATATCGAAATAATTTAATATTTTGTAATATTTTAGAGGGTCATTATAAGACATCCTCTTTTACTCAAAAGGATTAAATAACCAAGTCTATGTTTTTTATTACTGATTTCTACGATTAAAGCAAGTACATATAAGCTGAGCTGATTGCAATATAAAGAATTATTCTCTTGGGTGCTACTTGTATTCATTCTCTTTCTACATTTTAAAAACCCATTCATCAATTACTCTGCAGTAGTACCAGGAGTTAGCATGCACATATTATCTTCTCATATTCCATCACGGTCTTCCAAGATCACGCGTATGCGTGTGGGGATGTACACACCCGCCCACACTCACAAACACATACACACACATGCAGGCACTTATAATGGCATCCAAACATATTTACCCGTAATTACATTCTAGGCACTTTATCGAACAGATAATTTTTCATTCATTTGTGGAAGCTGAAAAGAATCCATGCTACTGTTTGGAGTCTTAAAGCAAACTGTAATCTTATAAACAGTGAGGTGAACCTCAGAGGCAGTAGTCTTTTGATATGCAGCATAAGTGAAATGCTGCATAATATAAAATGATGGCGCTATTAATCCTACAGCACTGGTGGTGCCCAGCGCCCCCCCCCTTTGCTATTGATACCAACCCCATTGTCTCTGGCTTTAAACTTCATCAGTATGCAAACGGAGTGTCACTATGATGGGTGGTAACTTGGTTGGATGCACTTTCTACATTTCTGGCAAATGAGTATAATTATTTTCAGAGCTGCGGGCAACTCATGCATGTTTTATCCTCCATCTGGACCAGCACGGTACACAATAGTGATAAAAGATGATTTTCCCCCTTGGATGTTCACAGGCCATCATCGACACAGTCCTGATGAAATGGCCATGTATCCCCTAGCAGCTCTATATCTGCCACAGCTTGACAACAAAATTATTTCCCCATAGTACTCAAACACTTCAAATATTCAAGCCCTCTGTGCATATATTTGTGTTTTGAAGCATTCAGCGTTAACATAATGTGGTAATTTATAAACTGACAAATTAACTATGCAGAAATCACAGAGAGGCCTTATGAGGTCTGCAAAGCAGCAGAAAAGAAAGCAGAAGCTTTTTGCGCTCTGTAATAATAATAATCCTATCAACTGTCGCAGATTGCCCGGCCTCCCATTGTTAGTACTGCGCGCTCTCGAGCTTGCTTACTGTAGGTGATATCACCCGAGCCGTCTTGCCTCAAACCTCACCAACCAGGAGGCTCAGCTGGGGCTCGAGGTGCCCTCCTTCTCTGGGTCTGGGGCTCGTAGGGGAATGGGACACCAATAAAAAAAAAAAAAAGGCAAGTTGCCTATATTGATCACTTGGAGCCAGAAATGGTTGTGTGGGATGGAATTTGGGGAGGGTGAGATTTGCCTTCAAGACGGGAAGGGAATTTAGGACTGGCAAAATCGATAACAGCAAAACTGAGATTATGCATGTGAGAGTACGATCGGCCTTCTTTGTTTCATGCTTATAAAATCATTTTAATGATTAAAATCCATCATCTTGCTAGCCTGCTTAGCAAGCGCTGGCGATCCTCACAGACCTACTATTGATCCTCAGACAGACAGCTGAATGGAGGTAGCATTCATCAAAGGACGCAAAAGAGTGCATTTTCACTTTTATTGTATTAGCTTAATTCTCTTTCAGATAAATTAAAGACTAATTTTGCTAGACCAAGGGGAGAGTCTATGGATCTTCTGCTGCCCCCATCTGTTTAACATGTAGATTCTTAGAAGGCAGAATTCATTTTTCAGAGACAAGAAAGTATTTACAAATTCTTTGCAAAAACACAGAACATTCCTTCACGATATGCCAAATCAGCCTCTCCTCCTTCCTTCTCCACTACACCCAGCTCTGCACTCCACCTCCCCCAGTCAGTGCACGTGTGCGCGCACTCACACGCGCGTGCACGCACACACACACACACTCACACACACACACACACACACACACACACACACACACACTGTCCTTTAAATGGTATGTACCATGCTACGAGGCCTACCAAACATCAGACACTCTTTATCAGCAGTTGTGCCAGGGTCTCCATGGCAACAGTATAATAGATTTGCCCTTATTCAATCCCAGAGGCCACATTGAAGCGCGATGCAAAATTTGCTGGGGCCTGAATTCCTTTCAAGCCATGGCTCATGTGTCAGGAAACAAGTCAATGCACAGACAGCGCTGCACAGAAAGATGGAGAGGAACCTTTTCTCTCCACTGCTGTTTGCTCACAGTGACATTCAGAAACTCAGGCCCTTCTAGATCTCATTTCTGTCTTGTTTTCTAGTTATTAATTCACTTCTTGGGGTGGAGAGGAGAGTGGGGGAGGGGAGCGCCAGGCTTTGCAATAATAAACTGCCAATGAAAGTGCAAAGCAAGCTGCATAAAAACGAAGCGTGCGTCTCAGCCTCCAAGGTTATGTAGGATTCAATATGGCTGAAGCCCACCACGGCAGCGGACACAGTTCTGGGGTGGGAGGCACCCTGGGGCCAAGCGGGGCTGAGCAGCCCACACCACCTCCTTGACCCACACCGGAGTGGTATTTTGTGATACCCAAGTGACCTTCCCCGGGGAAGCAGAGGCAGAAGAATGGACAGATGCCCTTGTCCTAAAGCCAATCTCGCCAGGCAGGAAGAATTCCCGGGAGCTCGCACCTGAAGTACACTGTGGCTAAAACAAGCACAGCTTAAAAGTTAAACAATCATTTGTTTCAGGTTTATTTTAATCATTAGCTTTGGGACTTACAAGATGATTACTTTGTGGGTTAATTATTTTCTGTGCTTGGCTTTCCAAACCTAATTGCTCAACTTCATTATTGTACATAGCGATCCATAGCTGGTTCCTAAAATTACCTGTCCAAATATTTTCCCTTTTGATTATCATGGAGAATTTGCTATTTTTCTCCCTGACTTGGAACTTTGCAGAAATGACTTCGTTGGCAGACACTTGTGTGATTTTGAACTAGAGACATCATGGCCATGAGAAAAGACTCAATCGCTGATAGGATTCCAAAGACGGTTCTTAAGCGGCTTTGCCCAGATGAAGCCTGATTAACTTCAGGGCAGTGGTTCTCACACTTTAATGTGCATAAAAAGCACCTGGAGTTTTGTTAAAACAATTTCTTGAACGCTGTTGCCAGAGACTGTGACTTGGGAGTCTCAGGGGTAGGGCCCAGGAGTCAGCATTCCCAGCAAAGTCACAGATGATGCCAGCACTGCTGGTCCAAGGGCCGAGTGAGTCTCAGAAACCACAGCTTTCAGCCATTCTCCAGCAGGAAAAGTTCCTCAACCTCAGACTTAAAGTTTATTTTGACTGTTTACGGTAACTTTGACTTCGATACTCTTCTAGAAGGGCATTATTTGTCATCCTAGCAGAATTACCCCCTTCTCCAGAGGATCAGACCCGCACTTTCACCCAGCACCTGGGGACACAGCGAGGACAGAAACCACGGGTAAGAAAAAGTCGTCAGGAGATCGGGATATATCCTCAGGCCTAACACTATGCCTGCCACACATCAGGGCTTGATCGGTATTTTTTTTTTTAAATGAATACATGAGTGAGTAAATATGATTGAATTGCAAGGCTTCCGTATTTCAGGAAAGAGATCTTAAGTCAAGGATCTGGTGTTCTGTGTTCTATTTAAATTGAAATCAAGTCAAATGTCATAGATCTGTTTTTAAAAGTGGCATATGAATTTTTGTGGGGGAGATTAAATTGTACTTTAAAATCTTCTAGGAGGCTGGAGCCATAGGATGAATCACTGTAGAAAGCAAAGTCCTTTTATAATTAAAAACATTACTCTCTAATTTATCTAGTTTTATAAGTTTGGGTTTTCTTCAAGTGGGAAACACTGCATTTTCACTTCAAGACTCACCAGCTTTGCTTCTTACTGCACAAAAGGGTGTATTTCTGCCTGATGTTTCAAACTTGGAATCATCGTTTATTTCTTTTCATTTCCCGTTCCTGCTGATTTGACCCTAAAATCTTGAGTCATTTTAACAAATAATCAGTTTCAACAGCAACAGAAGGTGGAGTCAATAATATATAACACTGACTTAAGATGATTCTGCTCCCTTTGACCAGAGTTTGGTTACCTGTGCTAAGTGAGTTATGCGCTAGAAAATGACACCTGGGCAGGGGGAGGAGGGGAGGTAAACTGAATTACAGCACGTGCTTTGTGAATTACCTCATCTACGGCGAATTCATGATAAGATAATGGCAGTGTTTTTCACCATACTTTACAGTATGTCTTCAGTTCTGAGTTTTTTCTTCCCAGAACAAGGCCAAGGGCACGGAAGTGAGCAGCCTCTTAGGCAGGGAGCCTAGCCGGCCCTTTCTGCCCTTCCAAGCAAGCGAGGTGCAGTGGGGACAAAAAGCAGATTTCTCTCTCCCACCCTGCCCCTTGCTTCAGTCCTTGAATAGTATCATCCCTCATGGGCTGGTGACAAATAAAATTCTCTTAAAATAAATCCAAATATACAGAACTGTAGAATTGTTATAAACTAGATCTTTGAGAGGGTGGATCTCGATGCTTCCTTTTGCCAGAGAAGGGAGATCCCAAGATCATGCAGGTAGTCAGTGGCAGAGATGGGGCGTGAGCCCAGTGCCTACACTCTGATAGAAGTCCCAGGACACCTACCCCATGCTGTTCCAGCCTGTTTGCCCTCCCTGGAAGGGAGCCCATCACACTGCGTGAGTAGATGTCCCCTCCCACACTCCCCACCTGCTGCAGGCTACCTAGAAGGGAGCATGAATGCAGAGTGCTATCAACAACTTCCAATTCAACAAATATTTATTGAGCACCTGCTGTGTGCCTGGTGCCACACTGCACTGTGACAACACCAGAATGAAAGGACACAGCATTTTATTACAAGGTGGTTACAACCAAGTAAATCTATTTTTCGTCACTTTACAATAGCTGTCTCCTCTGTAATGCTTTGCAAACTGGTCTATGCCCCAGTATGTCCGGAGCCACAGGTTAAACTGGTTGTTACTTCCTGATGTTTCCATTTTCCTTGATTCTAAGTACACTCTTTCCTTGATTTTATGACAGAGATTTTTCTAATTCACGCTTTAAGCTTCGGAAATGTGGATGGAGGCCTCTGACAGTCAAAGTGTGCACTACATTGGTGCTGTCCTCTGTCATTTTCTTTCTTTCTTTTCTGAGATACAGATTGAGCTTCATCTTCGAATGATACCTTAGAATTGAGGAAAGCAAGGAATTTAAGTCGGTATTTCTAATGTTAACTCTTTTAGGCCACTGCACAATAAGTCAGTTTTTAAAAGGTAAACAAATACCTCAACCAAGTCCCTCCTTTGTGGAGAGTGCTTTAGGCTCCCCCACCAGAGGCTCTGAATTCGGACTTTCAGCTGCTCTGTCACTGGGAGCACTTTGGGGGGTGGGGACCAAGAAGCCCCGGTTGAGATGAGGCAGTGTTTTGAGGTGCCAGAGTGAGAAGAGGAAAACATCTGCAGGACCAACATGACGCCGAGCGTTCCAATCAGACCCTGGACCTGAACACGAGGAGACAAACACTTCCAGATGCACTCGCCCGTTTTCATTTTACAAACATTCCTCTCCCGAGGAAAGCTGGTCTGTCATTCCCTGCGGTATTGTTGCGTTCTTCCACCTTGCCCCTCGCCTCAGTTCTTTGTGACCAACACACACTCCGGACCCTGCCTCTTCTCGCTGTCCTGCTCGGCCACCTGTCCAGTCCTGCGTTTGGCAGTAATGACCAACAGACCGTGCCTTTCTTGCCGAGTGGAGCTGCTGCTCTGTGGACCATTGTTTGTGGGGCCACACTGCTGTCCCCATCGCTGCCCCTATAGGATGGACACTCATCAACAGCTGTGAGAGGCTTCCCATCCTGGCCCATAGAAAAGAAAGGCCTAGAAAGGCTTCTCAGAGCATCAGTTCAGAGGTCCCGCAACCAGCCAAACAATACGCGATTATTCAACAGCTCCAATTCATTTTCCTCTGCTCCTCCCCCACTGTTACCCTTGAGAGAAAACTAATTTGCAGAAAAAAAGCCCCTGCCAGCTAACTTCTCCTCCTAAATGTATGATGACCCCCGAACTCTTGTCTCTGTGGGTACTTATTCTCATAGTAAATGCGCAGAGTTCTGAAAAGCCGTCTTCTCCTTTAAAAACCTCCCTCCCCCATCTTAGGCAGGGAGATGCTTTCTTTTCCTTTTATTCTTTGCTTCTCTTTTTAACGTGTGTGCTGAAATTGGCACTTTCTCTTTTCAGTTCACTCCCTTCCTGGGATTAATGCAGGCAGCAATGGAGAAATGTGCACAATTTTTCCAGTCTCTGCGCTAGGCGAACCCATGGGTGATGGATTAAATGTAACAGGCTCTACCTTACATATCACTATTTAAGTGAAGCGCCGTGCGGCTGGTGATGCATGGTGTCATCCAGAGCGCCCTACACAAGCAGGGGAGCGCGGCTGCCTCCACTGTTGTCTGAGTAAATAATGGGGCTAATGGCATTTGGTGCAAATGAGACGCCTATAGAACTCATAGTGCTTGTTGATCTCCTTCGTATTTTTCTTTGTCAAGAGCCTGCTTCAGCAGTGTGGCCTGCCTTCGCTATCCGGGGGAGGAGGGAAGGTCTCCGGGAGTTCAGGATTTTGTAACTAATACTGAACACCAGCGAGAATGGATGCCAAGGTCGGGTTAAGAATAAAGAAAATTGATTTGGAGGTCAGGGTCACAATGTGAAAGGCCCTGGATGCTGCCAAAATATTTTCATTATGCTGTTTTTGTTATGGAAAAGACCAGGCCTGCTGAAGGAGGAGAAGAGATGGGAGGTGAGGCTGGAGAGAGGGAGTCTGGGAGACACGAGGGGAATCAGAACTCTAGGATTTATGGGCTGTGGGTCCCCAAGTTTCATCTACCTGGCGCTTGCCTCCCTTGGAGAAGCGCGTGGATGGACAGACACTGATCATCATGTTCTCCCCCCACAGGATGGGGCAGTTCTGTACTCTCTCTCTCAGTCTCTCTCTCTCCTGCGGCAGAGACGCTGGAGACAAATTCTTCCAGTTGTATTTGCAGGGGTAAGCTATTTCATGCATCACTGTGATTCCACTTTTCACCCATGCCTACAACATACCTGCACCACAGGGCTGTATATTTTAACAAAAGCCTGTTATTATTGGAGCTCTGACCCGATTTTGTTTCTATATTCTGAAGTAGAAAAGACTCCAGTGGCATGAAATTAGCAACACATTCTGCTCGTGTGTTAATTGTGTGAGAGTTTTTGGCAGGAGAATCTCTTAGCACTACACGAATTTATTTTTTAATTTAAATTTGGTAGTGATTTCATATTGTGTTTAAAGAGAGGTACCATGGCTGAAAACACTTGGGATTTACTGTATGTTCAGAAAAAGAAAAAAAAATCTTCCTAATGCAGTGGTGCAGAAGGAATTATGTAATTTTTTCACTTAGCAGGGAAGCTGCTAGCATTGATATCTAATTCGTTACAAGAAATTGGCATTCCCAGGCAGTGGTTTGGGACGTCCTTGGACCCCAGTACAGTATCCAAATGCGGTTGTATCTGGCCAGTAGCAGATTACCTGCTCTGATAAAAGCAAAAATACATGAAAAAGAGAAAGTCAAAATCTCCTAGGACTGAGTGGCTGTTTTTCTCTAATGGATACCCCTTCTGAATCCCCCAAAGACGAAAGGGGACATATTATGACCATGGTTGTCCCCATGAACATGTGGATGGGGGAGCAATTCCCAGAAAAGGGAAGGGTGTGCAGACAAGCCAAAAGATGTGTCCCACTAAAGAGGATGGACTCCTGCTCTTATCTTAGTGGCAGAAGGCAGCTCTGAAAGAGGAAAAACGTAAAATAATGATTACTAAGTACTTACTGTCTACCGGCTATTGTATTGGCTGACATATGTCATCTCATTACCCCGGCCATATACTAGATGTCTGATTCTCTGCTACTGGCCTTTTGCCCACCTCCTCTCCCCACACTTCCCTCTTTGCCCATCACCCACCACACCCCTGTCATCTGAGAGGCTCTGAGCTGCCCTGGCTGGCGAGGAGCTCCTCCTTGGCCTTCATTCGCTGTGTGGCTCAGTCTAGCAGTTCAAAGCAGGACAGACAAGGGCTCTTTTCCCTGGTACTATCACTTCTGTAACAAGTCCTTCTCCAGAAAAACAAGCATGGCCTGAATTTGATTTGTGGTGTAGAGTAGAAAGACATAGAACATGATGCCAATTCCAGCTTCCTTGGGAAGATGATCTCCTCCATAGTTTTGGGTTTCTACATCTGTGAGAGATGGCTATACTTTGGGCCAGGATTAAACAAGGTGATGGATGTAAAGCTCTCAGCTCCAGGGATGGTCCATGGCCTCTTCAGGTCCCTTTGCTTCCTGATCCCCAGGCATGGCAGTCATACCTACTGAACCCACATTAGAGGCCAGAAGCCATACCAAGCTAGGCATGAGCAGAGATGTCCCCAGAGGTACCATGAAATATGTATCACCCCTCATTTAATCCCCACATAACCTGTACAGGGCGGTATGACCATCCTCCCTGAAACCATACCTTGAAGAGCAAAGCCGGAATTTCATCTGGTTTGTCTGATTCCAAAGACTCTTAACTCAGTGGTTCTCAATGCTGGAAATCTGGAGAGCTTTTAAAACATTTGATACACATACCCCCTACCCGAGACCAACTGGACGGAGGTGGGATTGAGTATCTGTCACCTTTAAGTTACCCAAGGAATCTAATCTGATGGTCAGTGAGCTATGAAACCATTGTCTTAATTATGCTCGACCACCTACCTTATCTACCATGGCCATCCACACAAACTAGGACGTCTTCACTAAGAGAGGAATTTCAAATGCTGGCTGCTTGCTAATAATTAGACTAGTATTTACCACTTATGAAGGGTCTACGATGGCATAGACACTTTATGTTACCTTTGATCCTCACGGCAACCATGCAGGAATGAAATGTGGTCAATTTTCCTGGTTCACAGAACTTACGTAAATCAGTTAGTACCTGGTACAAATAAGCTGTCTGTAAATAGTATCGTTAACATCATCACCACCATCATCATCTCTGGAATCCTCGTAGCAGCCTCCAGACCTAGCCACTCTGCCCCCTCAGCGGCCCGGGGATCTGTGTGCTTCTTACCTTACCACTGCCCCTTACCCCGAATGCCCATCATTTGTCACCCGGACAGCTGCGGCAGGCTTCGAACAACTCCCTGCCTCTAAGCGCATCCTCCCCCAATCCATTTTCTACAAAACAGCCAGGGTGATCTTTTTTAAAACACAAATATTTAACCTTTCCTGGCTGTAAAATGGTGATAACTGTCAGACCACTGTGTAAGGTCTGGTACGCTGGGCCCTTCATAAAAAGCGCCCAAGGGAGGGGCAGGTGGGTGTCCAATCTTCTCCCTGTTCTCTGCCAAGCCACAACCCCCTGCCTCCGCCCCCCACTGGAGACCGCAGTGGCCCTGAGATCAGCGTGCTTTTTGTGATTTATGTGCCTAGAGTGTGCGTGAGAGAGAATGGCTTGGTTTAGGGAGAGGGTCATGTGCTTTTCGAATTCACACAAAGGTTTTGTAGTAACAGCAACTGCCCTGAAGTTGAACCTACTTCGCTGAGTTACTATGCTAGACAAATGTGAAAATTTAAATAAAATGGAGGTTCCCTATGGGAGATGAAATTTGAACCCTGGCTGTCAGTCTCTAAAGCTACTATCCTAACCTCTGTTGTTCCCGGAAATACAGAGAAGGGAGGCTCTGGGGGGGGGGGTGGAGGGGGGGTGAGGGGGGAGGGTGTCTACAGATAGCAAATTCTTTGGGCGGCAGGCTTTCTGGCAGAAGCTTCACGGAGGTGGAAGGTGCAATCTCTCCCATTAGGGCCAGAAGTAGGCCAACCAAAGCCAACCGCCTTGTTCCCCCTTGTTCCCCTTGCTCATCTCACCTAAGTAGGTCTTCACTTTCTTTGACCTTCAAAAAAAATGTCGGAAAACTTTGGATGAGAACATTTTTCTTAGGAGAGGGGAATTTAGGGGAAAAGGTTGTGCTGGGCGTCTGACCTCTGTTTCAGGTAGATTCACTTCCGGCTACCTACTTGACAGGTGAGGTGTGGTGATAAAGAAAATTAGATTTTAATGCGATAATCTGCCACTATTCTTCTTTTTATCGGATCATTGCCTTTGTTGGCCCCTGGATGGAATACTTAGCACAGCATTTTGGAACTAGAACATTCCTTAAAAATAATCTACTCCAGTGGTTGGCATCCAAGAGCCCCTTAAGGATGGGGATCTTCACATGACCTTTTAATATCTCTGAGCTTATAAGGGTGGTAAGTTGGCATGGACTCACTAAAACATCCATTTCTTTGTCTTTGACTAGAACTTCAGTAACTTCATATGTTAAAACGGTGGACATCTCATGCTAAGTTCTAGCTAGCAGCTAGGTCTTCCATTGATAAAAAAAATGAAAATGAAATCACTCTGATCTAAAATTCCACTTGGGGCCCATGGCACAGTCCTGTTTTTCAGACCAGGATTTAGTTCTACCACTCCAAACTGTCATTTTCGTGACATTTAGCTCAGTGATAAATTTTGTTGGATAATTAGTTTCCAATCATACAGCTTGAATTTCAACTCAATACTTTTTTTGCAAATTTCATTTTAAAGGAAACTTAAGCTACCGTAAATTGAAAACCGGATCACTTAGCATCAACAGAAATAAATCCTGTGGAAAACAAAGCAATGTGCCTGATTCCCAGCTAGCTACAGTTGCTCACTGGAGATCTTAACCTGACGCCTATTCATTCATTGTTAAGGAGAGGGGTGGGAGAGATGAGGCCATAGTGGAACCCTGTCAAGGAAAAAGTGGCTCTAACTGAGGCTTTCTCTAACCTTCTTTTGGAAACGCAATAAAAAAGGGAATACTTTTCTCACAAAAAGTGTTTCATATGCCTTCTGCCTTCACCCTACGGAAGAAATACCATGTTAGAGGTTGTAAAATGGAGCCTCTGCCTTCATCCACTGTTCCCCTTTCCAGTCCCTTCCAAGGACTCACCCCCTTTTCCTCTTGGATGAACAATCTCTACATTTTCTTCTCCAGGCCTCATTGCTCCTTTTTTCCCATTTGCCCCCCTCTTCCAGGGCCCTGGGTCTACTCTGCTAGGTCTCAAGGCATGGGGTTCCCAGGTGGCTGATGAGGGGGCTTTGGGTCTTGGAGACAGAAAGAGAGAGAGTAGTAGAGGCAGAGAGCTGGTGGTGGTGCTGGATAGAGTCCACTGTTCTTAACCAGGTCTGATATTCCTGCTCAATAGTCCAGGCTTGTCTAGTCCTCCTCCCCATCTCCACTATGCCATGCAAGTGCAACTGGGCCTCAGTGCTGACTCTGACACCCTGAGGAAGCCCTTTAGCCCCTTTCTCCCTTTGCCCCCTTCCCTGTGACCCTGCACCTCCATAACAAGCAGGATGCTCTCATCTTGTCCTCTCTAGCCTTCACTCTGTCCTGCCTTCCTAAAGCAGTCATAAATTGCAATACTATTTTGGCATCCATTGATGTAGGCTGGAGAGATTATTTAATTGCCCAACATTTTCTATCCCATTCACCACCCTGCCTCAGCAAATTTTGGAAATTTAACCATCAGAAGCCAAAGAGAATGTGGTTATAGATACCAGCTCCCTTGTTACCTGAATCTTCTCAATTATTTCCCCCTGCTCTGTGTCCCTTGTGTTTTGTTTATGCTGCAAAGCCCTAACTATCTAAAACTCTTTTATCCAAAAACTCTGTTTCACAACCTGAAATGAGGTTGTGCTACTGGATGTGTTTTATTTACTTTGAAAACTGTCTAGCTCACCTGAACCCCTGCTTGTCTGACTTCATTCAATGCCTGTCTAGATTCTTCAGATCTTCATGGCCTCAGGGAGCCCCACTCCATTTTCTTATTGTTTAACCTCTGCTGCAGAGCAACTCCAATTTCAGCCTCACTTTCTATGGTGGAAACACGTGCCGTGTTATCTGAATCCCACAGTTGTTCCACTAGCTTTGTTGTTGCCTACTTTTAAAACCCACATTAAAAGCACAAGAAATGGACTTTTTGAAACTTCTTTGGTATTCTGAGGCAACATAGCCAAAGGGAAAGGATGCTGTCCTGCATTTAGGCACCTGTGTTCTTGGCTTGGTTCTAGAGTTGACTGTGTAACTTAAAACAAGTCCCCGAATCCCCACGTATTGCTATTTCTCAATCAGCCAGTTGTGGGTAACAATATCTAAGCTTCCTTATTAGCTGATGTTCTGTCAATTACAGACAGTATAGCTTTAGAAAAGTTTACAGGGGACTATCATTTTTATAATTAACCTAGAGAAGGAGTCCTTAATAATTATTTTCATAATATCTCATATTTGGCAAAAAAGATAATAATAAGGTTGAGAAGTATTAGTGGAAAACTGGCATGAGATTGAGGTTTTCTCTGGACAATACAGAAATGCTGATTTCCAGCAAATGAGTTCTCACTCTGCTTGAACACTTCCCATAATAGAAAGATCACTACCACCTTTAAAAGTTTCCATTACTGAACTCTTAGTTAGATATTTCTTTCTTGCATAAGGCAAAAAATATCCCTTTGGGAAATTTTCACCCGCTTGTCCTTCTGCAATTCAATTTGCCAACCATTTACCGAGCACCTCCTATATGCAAAGTCCTGTGTCAGTCATCTAGGGTTACAGAGATTAAGTCAGCTTGGTTTCTGCACTCAGGATCTTTGCAGATATTCTACAGATGAAAGGTTGAATGTAGTGTTGGACATTTTAAAGACAGAGATACTCCACTACCAGCCAAGATGTAGTAATAGAGACTTATCCTCCTATCTGGAACAACCAGAATGATGAACCAAATTTGTGCAACAATAGTTTTTAAAACACCGGATATTAGGCAACTAAAACAAGTGATTCCCAAGAGATGGGAAGTAAACAATTGCCCCTACACAAGCTTGCTGCCTTGAGAGACTTTTCAGGCCCTTGTGCAGGGGTGGGAATTCCAGGCACAGGAGTCCAGTGGACTCCCTGAGAGAAGATGGGGATGATTCCTGGAGACCAAGGCACCTAGAGTTTGCAGAACAGACTACTGGAGCGGGGAGAGCTGCACAGAATAAGAGTACCAGACATCTACAGAGGGTCCCCCCTTGGATATTCAGCAGAGTATTTATCAAGGAATGCATGTGAGTAAGCTAGCCAGTGAGGAAGTTACCACCCAGAAAAATTAGAGGGAGCAGGACCATGAATAGTGCCTGTTTCCACACCAGCCAGACTGCAAAGCCTCATAATTCATGGGGCATTGGGTAGAGTACTCAGAAGTTCTGTTTTTCTCTCAGGATTGAAAAATAATTCACCCTAGACTAAACACAGTTCTGGTTCCACCTAACAAATCTTAAAAACAAGACCCAAAAGGAGCAAACTGTTTACAAGCAATTTAACTGCATCCCAGAACAAAGCTCAAGAATATTTATAGGAATACAAAAATAGCCAAAACCCGGCAAAGTAAAATTCACAAAGTATGACATCCAGTAAAAAATTACCAGTTATGCAAGGAAGCAGGAAAATATGACCAATAATGAGAGCAAATAACAACCAATCAAAACCAACCCAGAACTGACACAGATGTTAGACTTAACAGACAAGGACATTCAAACAATTATCAAAACTGTATTACAGGTAGTCAAGTAGTGAAGTATAAACATGGAAGATATTTAAAAGACCTTTAGATACTAAAAAGAAGATGAACTTCTACTGATGAAAACTACAATTTCTGAGATTAAAAATTACACTGAATGGGTTGAATTATAGACTGGATACTGTGAGAAAAAAACCTTTGAAGAACTTTAATAAATAGCAGTAGACACTGTCTAATTAAACACAGAGAGAAAAAAGAATAAAAAAAGGAAACTCACTGCCCTTTGGAACAATTTCAAGCAGTCCAACATCCATGTAATTGGGGTCTACAAGGAGAGTAGATGGGGGGGGGGGTGGAAAAAGAATTGAAGCCCAAGCATGGGAAACGTAAAGCAAGCTAAACCAACAAACATGATAAAGAAATTGTTCAAACCAATGACAAAAAGAAAATCTCAAAAGCAATCGTAGTAAAATGACATATTATGTACAGAGGAACAACAGCAAAGAATAGCAGCAGTTTCTCATCAGAAACAATGCCAGTGAATAACAGCAATGTCTTTAAAGATGAGCAGCTGTCAACCTCGAATTCTATACCCAGTTAAAATACCTTTCAGAAATGAAGACAAAATAAAGACTTTTTACACAAAAGAAGAAAGACCTTGTCACCAGGAGATCCACGCTACAAGAAATGTTAAAGGAAGTCCTTCAGACAGAAGGAAAAATACCTGATCTACACAAAGGAATGAAGACCTCTGGAAAGGGTAAGTATATCAGACATTTTAAAATTAGCTAAAGCCATCTAAAGGATAATTGGCTGTTTAAACAGCAACAAAAAATAATGTAAAGGGAGATTAGTAATATATATATGAAGGAAATATATGACAAAAATAGCATGAAGCCCTAGAGGGGACGAATGGATGTATCCTATTATTGTAAGGTTCTTAAGCTATGTGTGAAGTACAGTATAACAAAACAAAGAGTTCTAGCTTAGAAGACAAGGAAGGAAATCAAACAGAATAAAAAAAAAATACTGAACCTAAAAGAAGGGCAGAAATAGAGGAAACAGGGAACAAATAAAAGGATGGGGAAAAAATAGATCTTGTTATCCACTCTGGACTCAAGAAGAAAAACTATATCTCCCTTTCCAGAGTAAAACAGTTTCCCCTTATGTGAAATGCTGCCAAGACCTTATCTGAAGCGGGTGCTTCACGAGATGATGCTTGTCCTCCTCAAGGTATGACCTTGCCTTCCTCTCATTACCAATAACTACAGTCAGCTCTAAGCACAGTCTGATTCAGGAAATAAAATGCCTGCTCACTGTACGTACACCAAAGAAGTTGCAAGATCTGGCAAACAGGCATTGGCAGAAACCAGCAAAAACACTCATGGAAGTGCATGTTGAGAGAGTGGGACAATATTGGGAGGCCTGAAGATAAAGATGAATGGGAAGAAGTCATTGATATAGGAGCATTCTTCCTTGACTGAGGGTTTAACATCCTGGCAAAAACATCAGGACCCAGTCATAATGCATTGCCGGCATGACTCTTTGAAACTTGGATATAACAATGGATTGTGGCAAATAAGACAGAGTCGCTAGAATGAACTTGGCAGACTATCGAGGAGAGGCCAAGGGGGGGGTGGATTTATTACTGAGATCAGAGAAGTTCCCATCTGTTTATATCTCCCAGGAATTCCCAAAGGACATTGCTTTGGCTAAAACAATAAGAAATGCAGTGATGAAGGGCGCCTGAGTGGCTCAGTTGGTCAAGAAATGCAGTGATGAAAAAAGCCCTGGTAACTCCAACAGTGGTTGTCCCCTGCACCCTGGGGTTGATGGGAGGAAATGGTGCTGTAAGTCTAAGCTCCTCAGCATCAATAAGAATGATAGAATTCTGGAATGTCAGAGGTCAGGTGCCATTTCTTAAGTGACAGTAGAAGGTATATGTGATTGCTATATGGGCACAAGGGCTGGAAGATGCTTTGGCCCTCATACATCTGTGCCAGCAGCTAAAAGGCCAGCAGGTTCCCGGTGATGGGACAGGTGAACAGCCAACTAGGATAGTACCTGACTTGTAGAATTGTGAAAAGAAATTGTGAGCGGGCACAAGCACACCTCAAAGGAGATCCAGTATGTTCACAGAGCCACCCTGTAGTTATTTCCCCATTCCCCAAGTGCATAGTTTGGATAAACAGAGCAGCTGGCAGTATCCTTCCCCTGGTTCCCTGACCTACAGAGTTAGAGCCATGAGGTAGGAAGAGCCAAGTGGAAGCCTGTGAAACTACCCATCCACAATCCCACCAGCCAAGAGAGTAAACCCAAGTCAACACTGCATCCTGAAAGACAGTTAAGGTCACTATCAAAGCCAAAATATGTGGGGTGGATATACTCCATCATATCCATGTATAATCCACCTTTATGGCCCTTGAAAACATAAACTAACAGATCATGAAGGAAGATAGTGGACTACCATGAACGTAACCAAGTGGTAGCCCCAATCTCAGTTGCTGAGCTATAAATGGTATCTTTACTAAAACAAATCAACACAGCCTCTGGCACTCCGTATGTTGCTATTGATCTGGTGAACATATTCTTTTCAACCCATCATCAATAACCAGGATCAAAAGTAGGTCTCATTTAAGTGGGAAGGACATCAGTACACATTCAGAGTCTTGCTTAAGGCTATGTGAAGCCTCTAATACAATGGCAAAGTAGCCTGCAGGGATCTTAACTGCCTTAATATGTGGGACACTACCCTGATGACATCATGCAGATTTAACCTGGTAAAGAGAAACAGAAGTTGTGTGTCCGAGAAATTAAACCCCACAAAGAGAGCCCAACCTGCCACACCATTGACATTTTCAGGAGTCTGGTGATCTGAGGTGTGCTACTACACCATCTTTGAGGTAAAGGACAAGATGTTAGATCTTGTACCTTATTCCAGTCTTCTATTGCTGCATAACAAACCACAACAAAACCTAGTGATGTACAACCACCACCATGTTATTATGTTCACGGATTCTGAGGGTCAGAAATTTGGAGTGTCTTGTCTCAACTTCTCAATTTCTGCCAGCTTTTCTAAATTGGGGTTCCACGGTAGAATTAAGCCCTGATGCCCTAAGGCATCCATTTGTATATAATGAACTAATTTCTCTCCTGTGCATCTAGTATGGTACTAGTTATGTTCTGTACTTGGGAGAATGGGAAAGAAATACTGACTCAAACTGCTTTCTGTCTCCTGTGGCTCAAATGAGGAACCTCAGTTGAGAAAGGCTGGCTGGAGCAGTAGCTAGGGAAACTCCACCAGCTGGCGCTGACTCAAACTGGACTAGAATCTTAGGGAGTCATCTTCACCTATATTTGTGGTGCCTGGGCTGGGGCACTTGAAGGCTGGGCTCAGTAAGGACTGTCAGTTGGAACACCCACACGTGGCCTTACCATGGAACTGTGTTCCACCTGTGATTTCTTCACAGGATGGTGGCTTCAGGGTAGTTGGGAGAGCAAGTGTTCCAGTAAACAAGGGGGAGGCTACGTAGCCTGTTATGACATAGCCTCTGAAGTCACAGAAGGTATCTTTGGCTGTCTTCTCTTCGTGGAGGCAATAAATCCCTACCCAGACTCCAGCTGAGGGGACGTGGACTTTGTTTCTTGATGGCTGGAGTATCAGTGAATTTTGAGGTTGTTTTAAAACCACTAAGAATCTTTAGAAATTAGAGGCAACATATACCACTCTCGGGGATACTGCTCTGATTCATTCATTGGGTGACTTGGAAGGCTGCCAGTTTTGAGTGTAAGAGCAAAATCTGCAGATCTTGCCACTTGGGCCCTATGACCAGTAGATCTCTTGGTGCTATTTACTGTGAATAAAGATGTGGTGTGCATGTAGTCTCTGTCAAGCCCAATAAAAAGAGCTGCAGCACAGATCCTAGAGTTCTAGAACTAGACTTTCCTTCTGAAGCAAAAAACTAAAAACCATTTGAAAAGCAGCTCCTGAGCCCTGACAGAGATGGATCTTCTGACCATGGGACATCAAGTGACCATGCAGCCAGATGATTGTGCCCATTATGAGCTGGACTGTGTTAAAGTCAGACAGGCACAGCAGTAGTACTTTATACAATGGAAATGGTTCATTTGAGCTTGGGCCAGAAGGGATCCGGAGGACACAGGGAAGTTCCATCTGCCTCAGATTCCTGTGTTCTCTACCTCTCTTGCTCAGTTCACACCTAAGGCCTTAGAGTTAGTTCCCTACAGCTGACAAATGAGAAAAAAACTTGGACCTTGTTCATGGATGGGTTGTCTTGACAAGTTAGTGCTAACAGTCATTGGACCAGCATACTATAACCCTATTCAGGACGGCCCTGAAGAATAGTGAAGGTCACTCCTCCCAGTGATCAGAGCTGTGAACAATTCACTTGCTTATTCACTTCATGGGTCGGGGGAAGCTGTCTGAGTTATGGGTACATCTGGACCTAGGGGCAGTGGCAAATGGCTTGCTGGTTGGGTTGGAAGCCTCAAAGACTTGAAGTCAGGAGACAAGAAGATAAGAAAGAGTGGAGAAAATCATGTAGATGGATCTCTGTTACTGGGCACACAGCACCTGGATCTTCATCTCAACACCAGGCACACCAGAGCACCTCCTCTACAAGTGTGGCACCGAACCACTAGGTGTGCAAGATGTCTTGAAGATGCCAGCCAGCCTCTCTCCCTAGCCTCTCCAGGACTTGCATGACAGAGGGGATGTGGTGCAGGGAGAGAGGGTCCGCATGGCCCCAACAGTATGAGTGCCATCTCACTAAGACCAGTCTAGCAACCGCTGTACTAAATCACTGAAACTGCTGTACTGGTCACCAGAGAGACCAACAAGGAACACTCCATCTGGCACACGTTCCTTAATGAAACCAGTCAGTCACTTGGGGGTAGGTTTTTTCCATCAGACGCCTTCTACTCTGAGAGAGCACGGACTCAATCTTACCGGAAATGGATATGGGTTTGCCTTCCCTGACCCAGTGTCTCTGCCAACCACTCTGATGTATGTGCATATCTAGATGGTGTTTGAGGAGTTAACACCCCAAGGGCAACCGTTGACCAGTTGGTGCCAGGAGCCAGGAAATGATCCATCCTTACTTTCTCTCCTTGAGAGGATGGTCCTCAAAGGTCCAAGGAGCATGGAGCCCATTTGACCACACCAGGAACCAGCTCAACAAGTACATTGGATCGGCTTTCTTTCCATCTTGTTTGACATCTCTTACTCCCCCTATATTGGTGCCTGTGTTTCCCAAATGAACCACCTCCATCACCCTCCTTTCTCAGGCTTTGCTTTCGGAGAGAACTCAGGCTAAGACACTAACCCAGATCTCTTCATAAAACATGATTTTTCTGTGAAGTGAGATGTCCATGTGCTGTAATTCAAGCAATCTCTACTCACATGGACACAAGGTGCTTTTCTGTTTGCTTGCTTGCTTGTTTTTAGGTAAGAAAAAAAATTTGGAGAACACAATATATCAGGTTCCTGGTTATGGTAGATTCTGTTTGTGGATGCAATGCCCATCACACTGGCCTTCGGGTAGGCTGGGCAGGTGGTGCCTTGCACAGGGGGCTTGGCTGGGGAGTGGGTGGGCCTTCCCTCACCAACCAGAGTCCTAGTAACCGGCTGCATCTGCCCAGAGGAAGGGGTGCCTGCTCCTAATTCCCAAAAGGCACTGGTAGCTCATGAAGTCCTGTACCTGAAAGGCACTTCCACGCAAGGAAGCCACATCCCCTCTACCCCAGAAAACCATCCTATGGGGCAGCAAAGTAGGGCCTTTTGATTTGTTGGTGGCACAGCTTTGAGACTGTTCTTGTAGGTAGTACCTGATCATATTTCACTGTAAAATGAAAGATGAAACTGATGAAAAATCTAGTTATAAATCCTCTAAGAGGAAGCCAAGAAAGAGATGCAGGTAAGCTTGTTTTCAAGAAATGAACTAAAGAGCAGGAGGGATCATGCCCAGGTGACCTCAACATTTGGTGCTGGCTTTTCCTCATGGCCTTTCCCAGGTGACTGTTCCTGACCCTTCTCAGGTGAGGGGATAAACTGATAATGGCAGTGCACTTGACATCTTCCGTGCAAGGAGGGAGTCTGCCCCCATCCTCTCCGTCAGCCCAGATCAGGCGGCTGAACTGGAACACACATTTGCCATGGCTCTCCAGCACGCACATCTGGGAAACTGAGGACCCCCCTGGTGGACCCGGTTCCCCAAATTCTCACAACTCTGCTTTCTCTTCTGTCTGATTTCAAGGAATAGGAGACTGGGAAGTAGCTACGCACTCGCACCTATCTGCCGGTTGCCTACCGCTGGGGGTCTACACACCTGTAGGAAGTGACCCAGGAGGAAGTGAAATTTGAAAGGTGGGTGAGATTTCTGCAGACTGTCACCTGCACAATGGGGAGAGTATCCCAAAATGTGAGGGACTTGTTTTGCATCTTAGGCAGGCTGAGAGTGTGGTTCCTCTTCAGACCTGAAGAGGGGATTCTACCCCCTCTGCTTCCAAGTAGCAGGGAGGGAAAGAGTGGCCCTTTTGTATAATCCTGGAACCCCACTGCCTGGCCAGAGTCCCACCTCTGCTGCCTATGGGATCTGTGACATGAGGCAACTTGGGGCTGCTGGCTGCTGAGGTGTCAGAGGGCACAGGTGTAGAGCTGGGACAGCAGGAACCAGCCTGGGAGAGCCAGGGTGTCGTGGGTCTAATTTTCCCTGGCAGTCCCCCCTCCGCCGCCACCCCCTCCCCACCCCCCCACCCCCCAGGCAACAGGGAGGAAGGCACAACTCTCTCTGTGTAACAGTCCACAAGGAAGTTCTGTGCTCCCTTTGGGCCAGGTGACCTGTGATCCCATCCCCATGTTTCTGAAGCTCTGAACACCAGCAGACAAACCCGATCACTCACCTCCTATTGCCCCAACAGGCTCTTCCTTTCGGTTTCAGTTTCCTGATGAGGAGACATGCCTCTTCTCCAGGGGACTGACCCCGGGGGTTCTGCTCCCTGTGGTTGCTGCACACTCCCCATCGGCAGACCCACTTCCTGCCTTCTCTGCTCTGTGCACTAGCAGGCTAACCTCTGTGAACTGTTCTCCTTGACCCCCTTGTCAGCGGGCTTCCTGTTGGGCTTGGTCAACGGGAGGCAGCAGCAGGAAAGAAGGCAGAAGAGGGGTCAGAGGATTTCCTCCCTGCTTCACTGGGGTCCGACGAGGGCTGTGACCCTTCGCCACTCCAGCTTCCGCTGAGGGGATCACTCCTCCACAGCACCGGCCCCTGGACCCTGGGAACTAACTGTTTCCTCCTCTTGTCCCTCCGTCCTAGGGGTGCTCGTGGCTTCCCCCTGTTCCTGGTGTCACGGTGCTCCCACCCCTGTTTGCTCCCCTTACCCATTTCACACCACTGTAAACTGTGCCATAATTCATGCTTTGCATTTCCACCATCTGGTTGAACTCTGGCTCCTGCCAGGACCACGGCTGATAACGCTCACACACGAGAGGGTCGCTTTACCCACGAAGCCCAGAGGTGGCGCTGTACCTGTTCCATTAATTATTATTCCAAAAGCTAATCTGAGTGACAATGCTGACTAGTACACTGTTAATGTTCATTAACATTAAAATTTAGAAATGATGGATGAGAATAAGAAAGAAAACAAATGCCACCCATATTCTCAGCACACAGAGATAAGCACTGTGTTACCACACACATTTTTCCTTATCACAAAGGGATCCTCTTGCATTTTTTTACTGGCTTAAACATAGTACGAATAATTTTCTTCCTCAATAAGTATACTTCAGGGGCACCTGGGTGGCTCAGTCGCTTAAGCACCTGCCTTCAGCTCCAGTCATGATCCCAGGGTCCTGGGCGAGCCCCACACTGGGCTCCCTGCTCAGCGGAGGGTCTGCTTCTCCCTCTCCCTCTGCTCCTCCCCACCAACCCTTGTGCTCTCTCTCTCTCTCAAATAAATAAAATCTTTAAAATAAATAAATAAATAAATATACTTCAACACCAATGAAGTTACTTCTAAAACCTTTAACTCAAAATTCCTAATGGCTGCATAGTATTCCATGTAGGGCCACTCCTATACTTTAATCAGGCCTCTATGGACAAGCATTCAGGTAGGTTCCAATTTTTCCTTATTATAAACACTGCTGCAATAAACACCCTTGTACGATATAAAATACTTGAAAATACAACCGATAAACAGTCTTCCTCCAGCAAAAGTTGCACATATGCTGCAGCAGCAGGGTCACCCCCTCTCAAGGGATAATAATATCTGCCTTCCCTGCCTCCCACTGATGTTGTGAGGTTCAACTGAGAAAATGGAGACGTCAGTCCTTTATACACTGTAACACGTATGGGGTGACTCTTACATACGATCTAATTCTTTCACAACGACCCCGCAAGGCAAACATGGTGGATATATCCTCGAGGCACATTGTACCGACAATTTTGCCAGACATAAAGAACTCAAGGCTTACTTTTAGGCTTTTATACATGATGTCTCTTTAGCACAACAAAGAATTGTATGTAAGAAAAGCAGCCTTCCGGTACCAGAGTAAACGACCAGCTGGTAGTACATTTGATCTGTTCTGGTGCATGTTAACTCATGGTGTCCCCTCCAGAAGACCATGTCAAACAAGTGAAGGAATCTAATTCATCCAAGAGGTCCCTGGGGCTTGGAGGTCCCACCCTGCCAATGTTGGTTACCCCAACTCCTAGAACTGATTAGTCATGATAACTACTTTCCAGTCCTTTCCTGGTAGTCTCTTCCAAAAAGCACTTCAGGTTAAAAAAATAATTGCTTGATTAAAAAAAAAAAAACAACTGAACAGTTTAGTTTTTTTCTTTAATTGGGACTTTTATGTCAAGTGGAGAAGCTACATTGACATCTCATGTAAAAACCACCCCATCACTCAGAAGAAGGCACCCCATTTTGGAGGAATTCGTGATTTACCTTGTACAAATCTAAGTTCGTGGATGTTCTCTGCTCTTGCTGAGGCAATACGATTAAAATGTCAAACAAAGTTTCCTGGAGCAAGAGTCCTACACAGCTTTCAACTCTTAATGAAAGGCACCAGACAAGTTTTCAAAATCTGACTCGAGTCACGGTAATGCTATTTGTTAACTAGTGTGAAAAGAAAAGGGTTCAGTGCGTTAAAGAGGTGATGTTCTACCGAGGAAAATGATGTTCTGAGGCATGATATTCTTTTTGATTGCTTCTTTTCTATTGTGGTTCCGTTTTGCCACACAAATTCAATAAAGGGGACATAACCCTATGTTATAATGCCATAAAGTGTTATTTTAAATCCCCGTGAATTAAGAAGAGGCACCAAGCCTTCTCTCTGACTCTTTTCTCAACTACTTGTTCCTTTTTTTTCTTTTTAGATTTTATTTATTTATTTGAGACAGAGAGAATGAGAGATGGAGAGCACGAGAGGGAAGAGGGTCAGAGGGAGAAGCAGACTCCCTGCTGAGCAGGGAGCCCGATGCGGGACTCGATCCCAGGACTCCAGGATCATGACCTGAGCCGAAGGCAGTCGCTTAACCGACTGAGCCACCCAGGCGCCCCCTACGTGTTCCTTTTTATCTCTTCTGGGAAGGAGACAAAGGAGGAGTAGGACATGGTGTTTGTGTGCCAGATATAACTCACCTCAGTGGCACCAGGGGTCCACGGCTTGCTTTCTGTGTGAGTCAAGGAAGCACCTGCCACCGAGTCCCACAACCTGACCGAGAGGTCTTGGCAAGGAAAGGTGTGCACGCCTCGCAGAGAAGCTGAAATTGCCTTTGTTTCCTTCCTTCCTAATCTTATGTCTGTAGATATTCCACTCTTTCCATGGGTGTATTCATTTCCATCACCACCACTGCCTCATGGTTTTTTTTGTGGTTGTGTATTCAACCAAAGAAAATGAGTAAGAAAACAATTACGATAGTGGAAAAAGAAAGATTCAAAACTGCCATATGTGAGACCCATGGGAGTCCCTGATTAATTTTCATTTTCATCATTTAGTTCTGAGCTTGGCCTGATTCACTAAATGTAAGTAAGTATGGTCATGGATTTGATTTCCTTGCAGCTTTAGGGAAAAAATGAACCAGCCCAAGTCTCTTTCTTACCATGATCCGTTACTGAAAGGCAAGGTCTAACTCCATGTGCCAGTGGCCCCAATACCCCAGCAGCAGACCTCTGTCACCCAGCAATTCCCAAAGTGGGAATTTTGAAAGATTTTAGAGAGCACTCAGCTAACACTGAAAGCATCATGTCGTAGATAAAATTGTCCATTCCTTTGTGCTTCCCTGGTCTTTTCTTGGATCCATGTTCTCCTACCCATTTTGAGTGCCCAAAATACTGATTCTGAAGTAAGAATCTGTTAGCGAATAGTCACAAGGGTTAGGACACTCAAGGAGTCTCGCCAGAAAAAGAAGGATCAGCATGACAATGGCACAAAAAGTACTTGGGGAAATCCAGAAGAGGGGAGACCACCGTATGTCGGCAACCATTAGGAAAGGCTCCAGAGAGGAGCAGAGGTGAGCTGAGCCTTGGACAGACAGGAAGGTCAGATGGGACTGAGAGATGTGGGCAAGAGGAGGAAAGAAGAGGCATTTGTGGAGTGCGGGTTGACTGAAGTGAACAGGTAAGTCCGAACAGGTATGCTAAGGAAACGGTGAGTCTGATTAGAAAACATTTTCACAAAGGCAGCATGTCTCTAGGAACCACTTACTTCAATGAAAGCCCAAGAGATTTGGACTTGATCCTACAGGCAAAAGAAGGGAGAATGGCAGGGGGAAAATATCTTTAAAGACAATGAATGTGACACTTATGACCAACATTGGTGTCAGGAGGCTCCCACACAGTCCAGCTGAGGGGTTGTGAGACTAAGGAGGAGACACAGTGGCTATGACAACGGAGAGGAGGGTAGAAGCGAGTGACCGAGGCTGGCCAAGAAGACTTCACAGAACTCTGGGAGCTGCCCAGGGTCCTCTCGGCAAATGTGTCACGAATAAAGCCTTTCTCTTCCTCTGAAGTCTCCCCATTCTAGTCCTTTACTTCACCCTCGACGGTCTGATCAGCTCTGCTGTGCTAAAATGTTAAGGGCAGACTATGACTTAAAATAGGAGCAAGAGAAAAAATTGCACAGTGACAAGAAATATTGAGCTGTGGGCATGCTCTAAGAAATAGCATCTCAGAGAATTCCTTCAAAATTCTTGTAAAATATATTTTTCAATAGTAAGAAAACAACACAAAAAATTGGACAGGGTTGCAGGGAGTTACACAAGAAGCCATTTACTCCAAATTTTTCTTCAAGCTGAGGCCTTTGGGTTGTGGTTGATGGCTGTTGACACCAAGAGAAAGCACATCAGCCTGGATTAGATATCATTACTCTGCTTTCCAAATTGCCCTGATGGCTCAGGGTCGCAGCCCGCCACACATCTGGACTCCAGGAATGAGTCATTTAAAGAGGCACCCTCAAACAGAAGTTTCAGTTCTCTCCCCTCGCTCTATTGCGAACTCTGCACTTGGACGGTCTGTTAAACAAATCAGGGAAGAAAACAGGAGTTCTCTAAAGCAGTCATGCAAATTTGCACAGGCAGAGGGTCTGAAAGAAATTGGGCCTGGTCAAAATGACCTCAGGCAGCTGCCAAAGGAAAGAACCTTGCTTCTAAGAATGTTCTGCAGCCTTCCACGTCTCCTTCCATGACAGGCATCAGTGGTGTGACAATTAAGTGTGGTGGGTGGGCATTTCTGTGGGCTGGGAGCCTATTTTAACTTCCAACTGTGGGAGTGAGCTTTAACTCTGTGCTAAAATTAGGGGAATCCAGCAACTCCTGTGGTTATTTCAATCAGTTCCCACTTATTGAATAGCGGCAGCACAGTTAAGTAATAACATGGTAACCTTGCCAAGACATAAATGAAATGCTGAGTGTTGCCCAGTTGGACCTGAAATTGCTTCAATGATCTAAGTGGAGAGCCAAACCAACAAAAGGGCTGCTGGAACCTCCGAGGTGGGGGGAACTGGGGACATGGAATAGAGTCCCCACAGGAGCTCCTCTGATGTTTGGGGAAATTTTAAGGGAGCAGAAACCGATGGGCTGGGCCATCCGAATTTCCCTAACGAAGTGCCAAGATTCCCAAGGGTCAGGAAGACTTGGTTTGATCTCCCCTCTCAGAGACCACACCCTGGCTCTGCCAGGGCAGCCCATAGCCAAGGCCAGGGCATCATCGAGACCTTGGCCCTGGTGCGTGAGCTCACACCACACTAATGAGTGTAATAACGATCTAGATAAGCAGCTTCTTACGGCTGCCCTGTGCAGAGCATTGTTCTGCCTGGCTCTACATGGGGAGGAGGATTTTTCTCTAGCCGAGAGAGAGAGAAAGGCCGTGGTGCCAGCTCCCAGTTCAGAGCAGAGAGCCGAGATAAGGAGAAAATGAAAAGGAGGAGCAGGGGGGCAGAACCAGAAGCCTTGAAGGAAGCCTCTTTCAAGGATGCTTGGAGCACCAAGGGGCACATTGGCCCTGAACCATCCGCACTGGGTTGAGGCTAGAGATGGAGGGAGAGAGAAGGGGGGAACCTGATGTGGCAGAGGTCACTGGTTACCACAGTTTGAGCACCCGGATGCTGGGCTTTTCATTTCACCTTCCCCACCCTCCTGTGTTGGCTATTTTCTTCTGCATGGTTAGGTTGATCTGAGTTCAAGTCCAGCCCACAGTCAAGGGGCAGGGATGACACGGGGGCAGGACTGCCAGGAGGCGGGATTACTGGTGGCCGTCCTGGAAACTGGCTAAGTGCACACACCAGGATCATTTAGCCCGTCGGCCGAGAAGCAGAATGAACAACAGGGAAGGAAGGAGGAAATCAGCCTACTGTGCTATGGGCCTGACAGTGGTTGTCAACCCTGGCTGTGCTTCAGAATTATCTAGGGAGCATCTAAAAAATACTGACACCTGGATCCTACCCCAGATATTCTAATGTAATTGGTCACAGGTGGGGCCTAGGCATCAGGATGTTCCAACTTCCCCATGCCATTCCAATGAGCTGCAGGATTGGCAGACACTGACGAAGTCTTTCCAGCGAAGGTCAAGTAAGGGACAAGACTGAACGGAAAGCATGGGCGTACGCTCCGGGTGTTTCCAGGTGGAAAGGCCCATTCAAGGACACTGAAAGAGGACTCCTCATCCCCTACTTGAGGATCGAGTCACCTCCATACCATCCCTGACAAAGAGAAGTGCCTTAGCCTCTAGAAACCTCTTCTCCCCCACCCCCCCAAACACAAGGCCAGGTAGCGCATATTGGGACACAGCTGCCTGCTTGAAGTTCACCTTATGTTGAGCTGATTTCAATGATCTCTTCTATTCTTATTCCTATCCTTTGAGTTTTAGTAGAAAGGCAAAAAGAGAATCCCACATAATGTAAAAAAAAGTCTGAGCACTTGCTGTATTATTGGATGGAAGGTCTGGTCCTGTGATACTGTCAAACCATGAGGAAGCCCGCTCAGGGAGGGGCAGGTCTTAGCAGTTCTGAAGTTCCTCTCTCCTCTCTCTGCCCCTAGAAGCCCACCTGTGCCACATCCCATCCCCTGTACACCATGGCGTCCTTCATGTTCTGACAGGACCATGGGCTTAAGAGCTTAATGGGTTACTCTGCCTTTTTTTTTTTTTTTAAAGATTTTATTTATTTATTTGAGAGAGAGTGAGTAAGAGAGAGAGCACAAGTGGAAGAAGGGGCAGAGGCAGAGGGAAAAGCAGACTCCCCGCTGAGCAAGGAGCCCGATGCGGGGCTTGATCCCAGGCCCCTGGAATCATGACCTAAGCTGAAGGCAGAAGCCTAGCCGACTGAACCACCCAGGTGCCCCGCCTTTTGTTTTAATAATTGTCTTCACTGCCTTATCCTGAAATCAGGGATCTACAGAAAAGTTAGTAGATTTTGTTTCATTAATTAATTGTTTTCGTTCAATAAATCCTTATTAAAAGTCAGTTTGGTGCAGGGTTCCTGGAGCTATAATGGTGGGGCACAGGCAGCCACGGTCCTGCCGCCACAGAATAATCACACAGACACATGTCAACCACAAGTGTGATCAGTGGTGTACAGGAGAGCACGTCCGGGGGCCTGGCCCTGTGTGAGTGTGAGGAAAGGTGAGGAGGAGTTGGCTATGGGAAGGGTGGAGAGCTCAAAGAGCAGTTCAGGCAGAGGAAGAAGCCTGGGCCAAGGTCCTGGGCAGGGAGGGAATAGACGTATAGGAGGAATTGAAAAAACTGGTGTGTGGCTGAAGCCCAGAACAAGTGGGAGGGAGCTCAGGAGAGAGTGTGGCCGAGAAGAGGGTAGAAGCCATGTTAGGATGTATTATTATCATGAGAACAGTAGAAGGCCATCAAAAAGTGCTTACCAATCAAGGGCAAATGTAAAAATGTCAGAAAGAGCCTCTAAATTTGGTACTCTCCTACCCCCAGTTTATTTATTTGCTTGTTTTTAAGGATTTCTTTTTTTTTTTTTTAGATTTTATTTATTTATTTGACAGAGAGAGACACAGCAAGAGAAGGAACACAAGCAGGGGGAGTGGGAGAGGGAGAAGCAGGCTTCCCGTGGAGCAGGGAGCCCGATGTGGGGCTCGATCCCAGGACCCTGGGATCATGACCTGAGCCGAAGGCAGACACTTAACGAATGACTGAGCCACCCAGGCGCCCCAGGATTTATTTCTTTATTTGAGAGAGAGAGAGAGAGACAGCACACATGTGCACACATGTGAGGGGGGAGGGGCAGAGGGAGAGAGAGAATCTCAAGCAGACTCTGCAATGAGTGCAGAGCCCGGCGCAGGGCTCCATCTCATGACCCTGAGATTGTGACCTGAGCAGAAATCAAGAGTTGGATACTTAACAGACAGACAACCAGGGGCCCCGTTCCCCCAGTTTATGCCATTACTCTGCATTTGGGTTTTAGAACATGGAAAGTTCCTCCTAGAAATTTGAAAATCCTTTTTAAATAACCAGAGGTCTCCGGCATTTATTCATTCTACAACTATTGCCAGGCATCCACTATGCACTGGGCATTGCCCCTTGGCCACTGCCCACATAGGGCTTATAGCCAGGGGAGAGAGACAGACAAGGAAAAACAGCCAAGCTGCCAGGGGCCACCCTGAGGCTCCTGGTATTCCCAGTGCTTCTCTGCACCCAACCTTCCTCAAACTGGCATTGTTATGAGCAAAACTGAGACAAAGACAAGAGCAAACAAAACAAAGTCCCTCTCCTATCAGCCTAACGATGAGAAACAAGTAATACGCAAAAAAATATGCATATATACACAAACCAGGTAGTTATAAATGCTATGAAAAATAGATCAGGTAAGGGGGATACCAAATGATGAAGGGGTTGCTATTTTATATACAATGCTTACAGAAGGTTTCTGATTAAGTAACATTTCAGCAGGCAGCACATTAGGAAGTTACATGAAGAAACGACATTCCAGGGAGATGATAGAGCAAGTGCAAAGATCCTGAGGTAGAAAAAAAGATCCTGAGGTAGAAGCATGCTTGGCATGTTCCAGGAACATAGGGAAGTCAGTGAAACTGGAGGGGAGCAAGCAGGGAGTGGGGCTGCAACAGGAGATTGTCCCTCAGGAATAGAGGGTATGGCGTCAGAGAGGAGGGAGGAACCAGGTCACAGAGTCTCGTAGACCACAGTAAGGAGTTTGGACTTGATGTTGCAATGGAAAGTCAGCATCCGTAATAAAGCCTTGCACAAGGTGGTTAAGTGCTGAGAGAAAAATAAATCAGGTTAAGGGGATAGAGAGCAACTAGAAGGCTGGAGAAGCTATTTAAAACAAGTGGTCAGAGAAGCTCTCTGAGGAAGTGACTTCAGGGCTGAATCTTGAACTGTGTGAAGCAGCGACCATACAGATTTCTGGGAGAAGCCAGTTGCAGGCAGAGAAAATAGCACTCAAGTGGGAATACGCTTGACATAGTCTGGAAAGAGCAAGGAGGTCACAGTGGCTGGCACATAGTGTGGGAGGAAAGGGCGGAAGGAGACCGGGCTGGGGAAGGAGGCAAGGGCCAGTTCCAGCGGCCCTTGGAGGCCAGAGTAAGGCCTTCTGTTCTATATGCACCACAAAGACTTAGAGGATTTCAAGTAGAGAAATGACCTATCTGTTTTAGCAGGATTACTCTGATCTCCCGGTTGAGAACAGACCATAGCGAGGGAGAAGCAGCAGGAGGGACATGGGATTAGCAGTGGCCAAGTAGTTTTGGCCTACGACAGCAATGGCCTCAGTGATTAGGTTGGGGATCGAGTCTGAAAGCAGAACTGGCAGTATTCACTGATGCCTTAGATAGGGAGATGGGGGGAAAAAATCAAGATGGCTCCTGTTTTTGTTTTTTGTTGGTTTGTTGAATGAACCGAATCAAAACCCAGTGGATTTCTGCAGATGGAAGACAGCCTCGGGCAGGGGTAGGCCTGGGTGAGGGGCCACAGCCTGGTGATGGCGGAGAGGTGGAGGGGGACAGGAAGGCACCGTGAGGCCAGGAACAGGGAGCAAGGAAAGGAAGGGGAGCCCTGCGGGACCCTAAAGAGACAGGTAGGAGAGTACCTCTGGTGGACAACCTTCAAATTTTGCTCCCTACACTATTTTTTTTAAAGATTGTATTTATTTATTTGACAGAGAGAGACACAGCGAGAGCAGGAACACAAGCAGGGAGAGTAGGAGAGGGAGAAGTAGACTCCCCGCTGAGCAGGGAGCCTGATGCGGGGCTCGATCCCAGGACCCCGGGATCATGACCTGAGCCAAAGGCAGACGCTTAACGACTGAGCCACCCAGGTGCCCTACGTTATGTTTTTTAATAATTATACAGTAAAAATGACTCCGTGTGTTAAGTATAGGTCTACAGATTTTAGCGGTTGTATAGATACATGTATAACCACCACCACCATAAGACACAGAACAATTTCATTGCCCAAAATAACTCCCTCATTGTATCCCTTAGCTCTGTTCTCCAAGACCATAGTTTTGTCCCTTTGAAACTGTCGTATACATTGAATCATATAGCGTATAATCTTTTGAGACCTGATTCTTTCATTCAGAATGCCTTTAAAATGCCTTTGAGATTCATCCAAATTGTTGTTTGTTATTGCTCAGTTAACTGTTCCATTGTATGGATGCACCCCAGTTTGTCCGTTCACCTGTTGAAGGACATCTGGATCATCTCCGGTATGGGCAGTTATGAAGACAGCTGCTACAAACATTTGTGGATAGGTTTTTTTTTTTTCAAGATTTTATTTGACAGAGACACAGCAAGAGAGGGAACACAAGCAGGGGGAGTGGGAGAGGGAGAAGCAGGCTACCCGCTGGGCAGGGAGCCCGACACGGGGCTTGATCCCAGGACCCTGTGATCACGACCTGAGCTGAAGGCAGACACCTAACAACTGAGCCACCCAGGCGCCCCTCATGGATAGGTTTTTCTGAGAATATAATTTTCAGCCCTCTAGGGTAAAATACCCAGGGGTGGGATTGCTGAATAGTGGTAACAGTGCATTTAACTTTAGACTGTTAATATGGTGAATTGCACTTGATCATGGTACAATATCCTTTTTATATATTGCTGGATTTGACTTCCTAAGACTTTGTTGAAGAGTTTCTGTGTCTCTTCATGAGGGATATTGATCTGCAATTTTCTTTCTTTCTTTCTTTTTGGTATCATCTTTGTGAGATACAGATTAAAGCAGTGTTTAGAGGGAAACTACAGCATTATGAAATGCTAGAAAAGAAGAAAGTATTCAAATCAATAATCTAAGCTTCCATCTTAAGAAAGTAGAAAAAGGAGGCCAAAATAAACATAAAACAAGTAGAAAACAAGAAAGAAAAATAAAAACAGAAATCAATGAAACAATAGGATCTGTTTGGTATCAGGTTAACATTGGCCTCATAAATTGAGTTGGAAAACATTCCATCCACTTTCATTTTCTGGAAGAGATTGTATAGAACTGGTCTAATTTCTTTAAATGTTTGATAGAATTAACGGTGAAATCATCTGAGCCTTGAGATTTCTCCTTCAGAAGATTTAAACCACAAATCCAGTGTCTTTAAGAGTTACAGAACTATTCAGGTTATCTATTTTATCTTGGTGAGTTTTGGTAGTTTGGGCTTTTCAAGGAAAATGATACAGTTCTTCAAAGTTGTTGAATTTACGTGCATAGAGTTGTTTGTAGTATTCCCTGATGATTTTTTTTATTGTCTGTGGGATTTATAGCAATATCTTCTTTCATTCTTAGTACGGGTAATTCGTGTCTTCTCTCTCTCTCTCCCCTCTCTCTCTCTCTCATTTCATCTTGCTAGAAGCCTATCAATTTTAATGATATTTGCAAAGAACCAACTTTTGGCTTTTTAAAATTTTCTCCATTGTTTTTCTGTTTTCAATTTCATTGATTTTTGCTCTTTATTGCTTCCTTCTCTCCCATTGCTGCCATTAAGGGATTGCTTGGGGACTGGGGTATGAGGGAACAGAGAAAAGAAAAAAAAAGAAATGATGGCTTTTTGCACTCTTTCTGAGAATTAGGAGTCTCTTTCTCCAGTCCTTGAGCACTCCTGGTGCTCTCCCAGCCTGCTCTCTGGAGGCCACTTCCAGTCTTCTGGCTGCATCAAGTTCAGGATGGGGGCGAACAGAGGGAAAAAATGGTAAGCTCACCACCAGTTCTGTGGTACTCCGATTTCTGCTCTTCTTCCCCAATGTACTTGCTACTACTTACTTTTCAGAGTCTTCATCCATCCTGTCCAGGTTTTATAGCTGCAGTCATCAGAACCACCAGGTGGAGTGTGTTTCTTCCATCTGATCCAGACTGAAACTTTACCCCCACATTCTTTGAGCTGATTCAGAAAGGGTTTGGGGACCTCCTATGTGGGGCCATCCTATCTTCTACCCCCACCACTGCTCCATCTCCCTGGGCTTCCTTTGCAGCGCGACTGCCCTGACACCCACCCATCCGCTTGGGTTCCCGGGGATTGTCTGCAGCTGAGGTTGAGGCAACTTGCATGATTGGCGCATCCAGGACCAGACACATCTTGGACAGCAAAGGAGCATTTCTTTCTTCCAAGATCAATTCCTACTACATGAAAATTAGTAGTTCATTCCAGAGGAGATTCTTAGCGATTCGTAAGTCTTGGGGCATCCTGTTCAAACGTGGTTCCGTTGGTCCTGGTGGCTTACAGTTGATTTCATAAAGTTCTCTTCCTGGCCAGACTGATGGTTCCTAAGATGACTGGATTCTTCTTATAAACTTACTCAAAAGGGAAGCAAGCCTACCTCTTCCCCAGGTTCCTGCACATTCCTTGTGGTCTTTTTTTATGGTAGGTGATTTGTTCCAAGAAGGCACAGTCTACCGGAGCTGGGCATCCCCATCATCCTCACAGAGTTGCATAGCAATTCTCCTGGTGCAGTTAGAGAGAAATGTCCCAGTTGCAATACCCTGGCAGGCCTGATGGAGAGGAAGCCTGATGCTAAATGAGAAACCCAACCTTGTCCTCCAGGCCTGCCCGAACTGAAGTTGCCTAGCAAGTCCAGGGCCTGTCTTTTTAATATATTTTGAAATTAAAGTCAACATGGAAATGGGGTGGGTGGATGGGTGGGTGGCTCCAACGAAATGGTCATTGTGCACCAGGCTGGTTATCTCACTGGTTGTTAGATAATAAAAGAGGATCAGATAAACACAGGCATAACCTCTGCCTCCATTGATAATGTAAATCATCCCTTGTATCGTTTGTCTTTGCTTCAGACTGGATACAAAAGGCACAGAAATGAACAATTCATGCCTAAACACGGGAGAGCTTGAAAGCTAGTATATGTCAGATGTTTACTCTAGGTCATCATTAAGGGCTTGAGTGGATTTGCCTATAAACACAGGCTATTCTGTCGGGGGGGAGTGAGAGAGACAAACTGTCGTGTCGTGTGGAGACAGCTCTTTTAAAGACACACTGCAACTTTTCTGCCACGCACAGTAAGTTATATAGATAATTCTTTTTATAGGAGATGAAATGTTGTCTCCTGAGCAATGCAAAGCCTAATGTGTTATAGAAACAATGCTTTCTCTCTCCACTTTGTGCAAATGTCATTTTTCATTATCCACCGAAGAAGAGCTTGCTGGAGACTGAAATGAGAGCAACAGCGTCACCCCTTCTGCAGCTGGTCAGGCACTTCCTGACACAGACTCAGCACAGACCTGCCCTCCAGCCACGGCAGTTCTCCCCGGGCAGCCTCCCCCATGGGGGAAGTGCAGAGCGCTGAGTCCTGGAAAGATGTCGAAGCTTTCCAGGGTATCCCTTCCCACTGCCCTCACTCTCTGCTGAAGGGTTTGTGGGTGGCGGTGGTGACTGTCGTTCCTGCCCGGTCCAACCAAAGGCAGCTAAAGAAAAAGTGCCAAGACAAACAGAACGAGAGCCTTGGGGACCCGGTAATGGGTACAGAGCATAGAGTCTGGTAATCATTCTTTTGATTTGTGCTCAGATATGTTTTCTATTTGCTTTCGCACAGAATGCACATTTTCCCCCTGGATTGCAAATAATCGGAACCAGGGTAAAACCGTCACAGAGTGGCCTTCAAACATCATGTCTGTATTGAAACTGAATGACTGATCAGACACTTAAATATGGAAACTGGGGATTCGGGTAAATTGCACTGATACGGTTTTTAAGAACACACTCGGACTTGTTTAAATAATCTCTGCTTTCTTGGGTCTCTCTCTCTCTCTCTCTCCCCCTCTTTCTCTCAAGAGTTCTGCATTTTTTTCCTTCTAATTTTGCTCCCATTTGTTCCAATTTTAGTGTCATTCAATGATGTGGTTGCACCTAAGTTATTTTTACATCATTCCTAACAGAGAGAACAAGGAAAAGAAGATGAGATTGCATTATCAACATTCCCAATGTCTGGTCCCTCTGCCCTTTTTCCAGGGTCAATTTCTTGAGCTAATCCGCATCTTCTTACATTTTTATCAGGGTCTCCTGACAAGCCTCTTTGGAAGTCAAAGACAGGCAAAGAAATAAGCACACACTGAATGACTGAATGACCGACAGGGCTGCATGTCCTGCATACCCCCTCCCCCAGGAGATTGGGCGGGGGGAACTGGTGTAGGAACCAGGGTGCTCACACCATGCTGGGTGAGGCTCCTGTCTGGTAGGGCCCCTGACAGCAGTCAGGCAAAGGAATCCTACCATGGGGCTCTAGTCCCACATTAATGTCAAGCACTGTGTTTTCTTTTAGTTACTCAAGGATCAAAGGGAAATTATTCAATAAAAAGGAACTTAAAGGGGACTTCTCGGCCTACACAAACCTTAATCAAAAACACTTGTTCAAATGCAGCTTCCTTGACCTGCCTTTTCATATCGTCTTTCCAGTTCATATACACATTTGTGATTAAAATAAGGATTTTCTCCATCACAATTCAGCACCCCCTTGCCTCTCAGCTGACCAGACTTTCACAAGGGTGACGTGACAGTTTGTTGCTAAGGAACTGAAGATATATGTCACAACTCAGTGTTCTGATGAAGAAGAGTAAATTCTTTTCAACAGATTGAATATTAAGTATAAAGAAGCCGTGTGTGTGCGCGCGCGCACATGCACGTGCATGTATGTGTGTGTACGTGCGGTATTAGAACTGACAACAGCCAGAAGGTTTCACACAAGCGCATTACTGTCTCAAATGTGGATGATCAGCCACCTGCTCTGTAAAAGCTACTCTTTAATAACCCTCCATCGCCTCACTTGTAAGAATACCGTCATGCGTTTGAACTTTTCACTCCAGCTTGTTTGGCTCCCCTCTGTTCAATGCCTGTTCCCTCACACTGTCGTGTCAGGGATTTATCACACTGTGACCTCAAGTCACTGTTCTCTCTTAAAAGGAGTCAAGCACAAACTTCCCAAGTCTCTAATATTCTAGGTGTTCGGCAGGGAGACTGGAACATGAAATTCCTCCCACATGAAGTCCACCCACATCAGTGTTTTTCGAAAATCTACTCCTCTTAGTCACGACCTATGAATACGAATAGAACTCGGCTAATGTTTCCCATATCCCATGCGCCTGAACACTGGGGAAGGTTAGAAATTATATAGTTTGCGATTTCCAGGGAGAAGTGCAATAACTTCACAGTTTTTTTTAAATAGAATTCTTTAAGAAGCAGAACATTTAAAATGTGCCCTTCTTCTTTTGCAGCATGAAAAAAGATCTCTGCCTCTCAATGTGGTTTGCCTGCTATCATGTTGCTGATTCTGTGATCTTTAGATAAAGAAAAATGGGAAAATCTCACAGCAGGTAATGCCACAAACAAATGGTATGCATACAATAATAGATAAGTACACACCGTGAATTGAAGAGGAAATGGATATATGTAGAAAAGGAAACAGTGATCCTTTGAAAATTTAAGATAAGAGCTTAATTACTTATAAAACTACAGGACGATGTGACCTGAATTTCACGGAAGAGAAGTAAACGTCGTGGTCAAATCCTTGGGTACTAGGCCATCATTTTGCTTGAATTCTCTCTCTATGCAGTAGGGGGCCAATTCGGAGTAATGCATGTTTACTCTGCCTAATTGAGGATGTTGGATGCTAATGAGTTTTCTGAACACTGCAGAAAAGAATGTTGCATGTGAAAGGAAACCAAAGGGTACATGGAAATGTAAAAAAAAAAAAAAAAAGTCACCAAAGGATACATGGAAATGAAAAAAAAAAATGTCCTGGGAACATGGGAAAGTTCACTTTGGTAGACTGGGAGAAGTCCAAACAAAATAGGTTTTAGAAAGAGGTAATGTGGTTAAAAGACACTCACTCACCCTGGCTGGAACAGAACTATAAACAGAGTTTGACCGTGACCTCCCATAAATGATACAGGCATGTGTTGACAAGCAAACAGAGCATGTCACTTGATTCTGCCCATTATTTATGCTACCCTGTGATTTCCTTCTGTGCCCCTTGGGGTTTTCTCCCAACCACCCCAAAAGTTCAAACTCTACACACATTCTGAGACTAAAAAGTAGGAAGTACGTCTACATTGAAATACCTAATCAGAAATGTGTAACTGAAGACAAACCTCTGATTAGTACCAATATAGATTCGGTTTAAGGTGATTAGGGCCATTTAGTCTCAAGATGAGAACATGTAGGAGCCTTAACATATGCTGGATCCCTTCTGCCCTGGACTCTGTCAAGGGGCAAGCCAAAAAAAAAGAGGAAGGATGAGGCTCTGCCCTTGGGAAATTATGATATGATAGCAAAATTGTATCACAGAGACACACAGGACAGCATAAGCAAAGGGTTCTAAGAGTGGTTTTGGCCAGATGTACTCCCTCTGAGAGGGAGATACCTGTCCTGATAACTAAAGGATATGGAGGTGGAGGGGAAAGGAAAGGGTATCCTTGGGCTAGGGAATCATCCACGGAAAGGCAAGCAGGCTGAAGTAGCCCTGAGATGACCTTGAATATTCTGGTTATCTGTTGGTGTGTAACAAACTATCTCAAAATTGGATAGTTTAAAACAAACATTTTATTTCGTTCATAATATTTGTGTCTCAATAATTCAGGAAGAGCTCAGCTGCATGGTTTATCTCTGATCTCCATGGTGTCAACTGGGGCTAGATGATCCATCTTTAAGATGGCTTCTTCCCTCTTCGGTCTGGCACTTGGAGTCCCTGGCTGCCTCTCTCTCTACCATCTCCCTCACCTCATCTTGGGCTCCTCACAGCATGGCAGGCTCAAGGTAATAGAATTTCTTACAATAGCCGCTCAGGGTTCCAAGAGAGTGTCCCCAGGGTCACAGCTGGAAGTTCCAAGGCTTCTTATGACCTAACCTTGGAACATCCAGACATCACTTCTACCGCATTCTACTGGTCAAGCAGGCCACAAAGGCAACCCATATTCAAGTGAACGGGATTAGACTCCATCTTTCAAAGAGAAAAATCACAACTGATTTGTAGCCAATTTTAACCAACCTCAGAAAGTAATGAATAAAGCAGAATGGTTTAAGTAAATGGCCAATGCCAGAGAGCAGGAATAAGCACCAGAGTGCAAGGCAGAGAATGAGTACAGAGGGCTTTGAAGGTAAGAGATCTGAACATTCAAATAATAACACCCTTTCTCCTGATATATCCTCTCTTGTGGAACTATGTTTGGCCACACAAAAGAGGGCACCATGATTTTCTAGAGTTCCCAGGCACTGGACTAGGTGAGTGAAGGAAACAGAAATTTCCCATCTAAATCTCTCCAAAGGGATACTCTCCAGTCAGGGCATATGTGGTTGTGAAGAATATAAACTCTTTCAAGCCAGCTTAAGAAAAATGAGGACCTATTCAGAAGCACAGCAGGCAAGCAATAAGAGCATCCCAGGACAAGAGATGGGGTAACTGGGCCACAAGAAATGCTACAAGATGGACGCTGCAAACCCCAGAGCCAGGATGACCCTCTTCACCCCTGATAGGGGCCTGGGGTCCCCCATCTCTGTGCCAGCTTCGATCTCTTTCTTGTCTTCCCAGATGAGCTTTCCCTGCTGACTCATCAGAGTACCCATGGCCAAAAATCGCTGCTCCAGGTCCACGTGGCCTTGGATCCCTACATGGCCTATAAGCCTCCGATTCCTACCACTCAACATTATCTGATTACAGATTAGTTCATCTCTTAACTTGAATTCTGGAGGGGCCTCTTGTTAGATTAGACCAGCCTATGGATTGGTCCCCTTTGAGTCAAACAACTACTCTTAGTACAATCAAGTAGGGCGGGAAAACAGGTTTCGGTGTCTAATAAAAATGTAACATAAAAGCATGGTCATCTAGTCTGTCCCTGCACCTGCCCCCACAATCAGTGAGAGAGCATGGGGGGAGAGAGTCAAGGAAAAAGGTGCAGGAAGGCTAAGCAGCAAGTAAGGAGGATCATGTGGGAAAGAGGCCAGCCCGGAGCTGGGAAATGGGACGAGGACAGAATAACTTGGTCCCCAAGCCATTCATGCATATCTAAAACCTTTCCCTGGTGGAGGCAAACCCATTTCCTATTGACCTTGCCCTGGCAGCCTTGATGCATGAAGCAGTAAAGTAATGGACAGTAATGGATAGTATCGAAGAAGGCCCTTTCTTATCTGGCTCTCACAGAGGATTTTAATGCTTATAATAGTATTGGGGTATTAGCCCTCTCTTCCTATATTATTTTCCCGCATACATATCTATACCAAGCCATAAGGGCAATAAGCATAAGCTCTTTAATTTTGTCAATAGAAATTATTAATTAAAAAACTGAGTAAGAGGGGCACCTGGGTGGCTCAGTCGTTAAGCGTCTGCCTTCGGCTCAGGTCATGATCCCAGGGTCCTGGGGTCGAGCCCCGCATCGGGCTCCCTGCTCAGCGGGAAGCCTGCTTCTCCCTCTCCCACTCCCACTGCTTGTGTTCCCTCTCTCGCTGTGTCTCTGTCAAATAAATAAAATCTTAAAAAAAATTAATAAAAAAAACTGAGTAAGAAAACAAATCCCCATTGGAGAAAAGTATTAATACTTTTAATATCATACTGTCATAGAAAAATGCAAATCGGGATTTTCCTTTTCCCTAATCAGCAGACATAATACAGGATAAAAGTTTAAATTGATAAGAGCTCTTTCAACGCTGGAGAAAGGTATTGACCTTCTCGCAGTAAAGGTAAGTGTGAAGTACATTAAAATCACCATTTTCTCAGTAATCAAGTTTACCTCTACAATAACTTTGGACTATGACACTCCTTCAGAAATGCTGTCTGCTCAAAATTCTCCAAACAGCAACCCTGAATGGAATTCTGCTGGGGTAGGAGAATCGTGGCTGGGCAGTCAAAATCAATTTGTTCCTGTGATTGACACGAGGGCCTGCATGTCAGCCAAGCCTTCTCAAACCATCTGTGCTCTGATTATGATCAATAGGTATTCACGATATGCCCAGGAAATGTGCTGTTTGATTACTTTTACATGGGAGAGAAGACAAAACATCTCAACCTAGAGTCTCTTAATGTGGATGTAGAAGGTGGGTGATGAATTATTAGAATATAGAGTTTGCACTGATAAACTTTTGAACTTTCATTGAACTTGTAGATTAAGAATAGGCAGTTTTTCCAAGAGGAAAATTCACCAGACAACCAACAATTTTTCTTTCACATATTTAAGGGAGATGTTCGATCTGGTAAGGAAATAATAGTAATTTATGTCTTTGATAATTGAGAAGGATTATAGTTCTATACACAGAAAAAGCAACCATCACCCGGGCCCTGTGAGTCACAAAGCCATTAAAGAAGAAGCTTCCAGCTTAACAGCAGATGAAACCTCCGGATTTGGAGCATGATGTTCTCCAAGAGGGAGTTGAGAAAAGGAAAAAGAAATCCCCATCTACTTGTAAAATTAGGGCTCCCTCTCTGCCTTCCTTCCAAACAACCATAATGACACTTTTCGAATTCAGCTTGATCTCCTGCACTAAAAGAAACACACACACACACACACACACACACACACACACACAGAGCCATTTCTCTGCATGCATAGCTCCCTTGCATACACTGAAATGCACACATATAACAGACCCACAATGACCCTCAGTGGGAGGCAACCGTCCAAACGTAAGCAAGGAAGCTGCCTCCTTCAATCTGCTGAGACCCATCATTCTCCAAACATCATTTGTCCCGTAATCTGTAGGAACAGCCTGGAGCAGATGAAAGATTAAGAAGGAAGATTGCTGACCAGCTGGAAACATGTGTTTGGTACATTCAACTCACTATAAGAAATTATTTTACTGATAAAATAGTGTCAGCTGAGATCAGGTTCCTAAGAGATGGGAATTACTAATTTTGCTACAATGACACTGAACAGCTTGTATTAAAAATACACACTGGCTGTGTGTAGTGATTCTTTGGCTTGTTCAGTACAATGCACCAAAGACTTCAAGTAAATGCTGGCCACTCTCCAGTTCAGTTGCCCTTATTAATAATAGATCCTATCACCTTCCTTCCCCAGATCTCCTCACTATAATGTTTTTGCTTCCCTGGAATTCAATTTGAGTCAATCCTACCACTACTTTTAGCATGCAACTTGCTGGATGCTCAAAAGAAGGACACGATCTAATCACAAGAGGCTAATAGCTGGTGTTGATAAAGAACCATGGGTGTTATAATGCAAGGCTGGGAAACAGCCAACAAGAATGAGAAACACAGTCTCAAAGCAAAGTCTAAAGATGGAGCCAGAAGCTCCATTTGGGGGGTTCAGAGTGCCTATTTCATTTGCAGGAAAGAGACTTATGCAAGTTTTCTCAAGTCATGGGGGTTAGATGTTATTAAAAAAAAAAAAACAAAACCCAGACCTGGCATGGAAAAGCCCATCAGGAGCTTGGGCAGGTCTAGGGACTCATTATTCTATCTCTTTGTCTTATGGCATCTTTACCTTGCCTGCTGGTCTCTTCTGTCCTCCTATCTCTACTGACTTGGCTTACTCCAAGTTTCTGTTTCCTTACAACTATGGTTTGCACATGACTGCTCATGACCTTGACTCTACCTCCCGGTGTTTAGTTTTAGCACACACTGCTAACTGTCTTATTGGAATTTCTAAAGAGGAGAGAGAGAATTTAGTTGTCTCTACTCACATTTCATGTGGACATACTCTGGGTTAGTGGTCAGCCACTAGATGGATTACTTTAGTGCTGATGACCCAACCACAGGCCGGTTCTCTAAGGACCGGGTCTGGGGGTATAAATAAAGCTGTCCCTTCAGCAGGGGCAGTTCAATTTATAAAAGGCTTGGTCGGCATTCTAAAGGTTGATCTGCCTGGTCCAAGGGATAAGTGGGAAAGGTTCTGTGGAGGAGGTTACATTTGAGATGATCATAAAAGGATCCTGTGAATGGACAGGCAAAGATGGAGTAAACATGGAGGTGATTCCATAGGCAAAAGCCAAAAACAGGAAAGTAGGGAGTATGTGAATATTTTGTTTGGCTAGAGCAGTGCTTCTCATATTTTTCTGTGCATGTGAATCACCTGAGGATCTTTTTTTAAATGCAGATTCCTATTTTCCTATTCAATAAACCTGAGGTGGGACCTGAGATGCTGAATCTCTAAGTTCCCAGGTGATGCTAATGTGCTGGTAGAGACTTAAGAATAGTAGGGCTAGAGAAAGGAATATGCCAAAGCCTTAACTGGTACCCACTCCACTTCCAGCAGTAAGCAGCTCTGAAGGATGTGGGACAGAAGAATGACATAATCAGAGTGGTGTTAAAGAGCAGTTGATTTGGCAATGCTTTGTGTGATAAATCGGAGGAGAACCGGAAGATCAGCTCTTTAACAATTGTAAAGACGAGGAAAGAGGTATTACGGACTCAATTAGGATGACTTCTCTGGAAGGGGACAGGAAGGGATATATAAGATAAGATATATAGCCAATTGAACATGCCCTTCCCAGGGTCCTTACCCAGTCTTGCCTTACTTAACAAGAGAAGTCACTTCCTCAGGCGTCATCTGGTCACATCTTTCCATGTCCTTTGCAGGGTGTCTGCTTTTCATTTCAGATCACATCTAAAGATACACACTCTCTTTTACCTCTAACCCTTAATTTCATTCTCCCTGCCTAACTGCATTTTTTATTGTGTGCAACTTGCCACATGATTTAACTATATTATAACCACATAACTATGTTATTCCGCTATTATTTCATTGTGTACCAGTAACCAAATTCAGTAACTATATTTGTTCTGCTGAGGGGTTTTGTAGAAAGCTTATCTGAAGGGCACTAGGCAATGAAGTAAAGTCTATTACCGCCTTATCACCATCAAGAAAATGATCTGTTTGTTTGCAGTTCACTGAAGTACATAGCCAAAGAAATTGAAAGAGAGTATAGGGAGGGCTTGAGTGAAGTCCAGAGATGGAGATGGATGGATACTCTAAACACTAGGCTTTGGTTCAAGATGCCCAAAAACAGCTGTGACAATATGCAGTAGGGAAGTTGCCAGATCGTGTATTGACAGGAAAGGAGAGATAAGGTGACAAACCTTATATTAGAATTCAGAACCTCTGTTATTATGCAGCATACCTAGTCCCTACTATACATTTAGAACCAAGGGAAAGATAAACTTGATGTTAAATACAAATCCCACCTGAAATTTTCTTAAGGCTAAAGGCTTCATAATATCCTGAGATTAAGGCTATAAAGAAGAAATCTGTGCTTACCTATTGGATCGTTCGTGCCATTTTGAGGTCAAATTCTGAATACTGAACTTCGGTTTTCTGGTTGAACATTTGAGGTCCCTGTGCATTAAATAATTTACACACCAAGCAGGACTTTAAATCCATTCCTTTTCCTCCTACTGGGATGGGATTTTGTGCACACATGTGCACTTACATCTCAAAAACCAAGCAGTTGTTGCTGATCAAAAAACAAAACAAAACAAATTTTCCTGTGCTTATAGAAAGAAAGAAGGAAAGAAACAAGGGAAGGAAGGAAGGAAGGAAGAAGGGGAGGAAGGAAGAAAAAGAATTGTTCAGTCCAGGATATTAGAACTATTTTGATTGCACAAGAACATAATCAGAGTCAGGAACACAATGGAGGAAGTATTCCCAAAGGAAATCAAGATTAAAATGCACACTTGGCCTCCTCCTACAAATGCCAACCTCCCAAGCCCACAGGTCATTTTGTTTGACAATGTCACATCGATTCACATTTCACAACGTGCTCTTAACTTTAGAATCTTAATGTGCCGGATGGAATTAGCTGTGTCTTTTGAGTAGAGCCTAATCCTGACCATGTCCATTTTTGGAGAGACCTCCTAGTTGGTTGGAGGCATTGGCAAGATGCCTTGTCATTTTGGACTGTTGGGTGAGCTAATAAGCTTCTATCTTGTTTTCAAACATATTCACACAAACATACAGATACACATGCATGTGTACATGTATGTGTATACAAATACATATAGACATGAACTGAACAGAAACATTATATATATATATGTGTATATATATATATATATATATATATATATATATATATATATATATATACATATCTCCTTACAAGGCAATGGGAAGCCACACTTTGAAGAGGACATGGATCTGGGGGAAAAAAAATCCACATTCTCTAACAACTGTGGTAATTGTTTCACTATGTATATGTATATCAAAGCATCATGTTGTACACCTTAAATATATGTAATTTTTACTTAAAAAAATAAAATAATAACAAATAAGAAATACGGAAGTGAGACTTCCTATGATCAGTGAAGGTGATGGTAATGGGTCAAACTCTCTGACCCCATTTCAGAAGTAAAATGAGGTTTGGGCCACTAGCAAACGGCAGGGAATGAAGAGGAAGAGGCTTCTGAAGACCGGTATGAACCCGCGTGGGCCCCTGGGAAGGAGAAGGAACAGACACGCTGGACCTACTTCCTTTCCTCAGCTCCACTCCATGCTGGGGCTTCGGACTGTGGACACATTTCTGAATGTTCTGGTGGTGGCTGTGCGTGGGGAGGAGTAGAGCAAGGAGTCAGCCCGCCATGCTGACAACTTGTGCTGTCTCAAAGGCAGTATTTCCAGAGGGAATGATCCAAATCCTTCTTTCTGCTTCTCTCTGTTTCAGTTCCTTGCCTAGTCCCACTTGCCCAGAAAGAAGAACCACCTTCACCATAAGTAACATCCCTTCCCAGAGAGGTCATGGTCTATGGTCACACAGCCATAAAAAGGCTGCAACAAAGACATCCAGCTTCTTTGACTGCAGACTGCTGTAGGCTCTTTCCTCCTGGCCTTGTGAACAGAGCTTTACTTAGCATTTGTGGCTGCCCAGTGGGCCCTGCCTCCAGGCTGCAGGATGGCTACTGGGTTCAAGCCTCATCTGGCACTTCCATGCCGATGTCACATCCTGCCACTCTCTGCAGTCACCCTCCAGGCGGTCATCACAGAACCTATTCCTTGGTCCCAGCATCATTCACAACCACCCATTGCTCCACAAGGGACAGGGGAGCTGAGGTTTCGGGGCCCAAGTGTAGAAGCAAATTAGAGTGTTTTTAATGTTACAAGAATGGTAGCAAAAACTCCTGGAGGACAAGAGTTGCATTAATCAGCAAACATGTGTTATGAACAATCCCTAAAAAAAAAAGGTACTATAAAAGAGTAATGATGATAAAAACACATGTGTGTGAGCGGGGTGGAGTTTAGGGGTGGCTTCATGGAGCGCTGGGGTGTGTGGGAGCCACTCTTTCCCAACAGATGTGAGTTGGTGAAGTGAAAATCTGGAGAACACACTTACAATGCACCCAGCAGGAAAGCCACAATGAGGAGCCCAGCTGGGGAAGAACCCCATGGAGGGCAGGAGAGCCGAACCGCACGAAAATGGCTTCCCTCCCGGAAACACTTGACTTCAGAGCCAGCCATTATTCCGCCAAAGTCCGCACGGAGAGAATCCGGCTGTCAAGCTGGGGAGGTCCTTACCCCTCCAGAGACCAAAGCAAGGTGTCAGGGAGAGACCCCGCAGCATCAGTGGGGAGGACGCTAGTCACCGGCTTGCTCTCCCTGCACTCCGAGCTCCTCCCAGGCACCATCCCATACTGCAGACACTGGAACACGAAACACTCTGTTTCCAGTCTTCCTCTGCAGGTAGCCATCCAGACGGGATGAGGTTTGGCCAATCAGATACACCGGTATGAGTCCTCAATTTAGAGCCCAGTTAGGTGGGGGGAGCGGCAAGGCAGGGAGTCTTTAGGTGGCTGGCTCTGCCGTGGCAGGTGGGAGCACCGCCTTCCCGTCAGAGAGCACAGTAATTCCACGAGCTGGCATCGCTCCTGGGAGCTTTGACCACTGCTTGCCCAGCGCTTCCAAGTGTTCACAGGCCACTGAATACCTGATTATTCCTCCCCTCCTGTTCCAGCTAGCTAGAGGGATTCCCATTGTCTGAATCGGCCCAGACAGTGGCAGACCTGCCGTGTTCGACACCCAGAGTGGATCATTTCTTTAATGCCCTCCTCTATGGGACAAAATTATTTTCAGTGGTAATCCTGTAATAAGCAGTCATTACTATTATTCTCCTTATTCGTTAGTTTTAAAACAATCACAGGAATAAACTTCAGTTTTAGAGATACTATTCAAAACCAAACATCTCCTGTATGAACTAATTGGCATTTATGCAATTTTATACACTAAGACACCAAGTGGTCATGTGGAAGGACAGAACTGAATTAACTCGGGTTTTGTTTCTTGGCTTTACGATCACTGCGCTGTTACTGCTTATCTACTGTTTAAAAGCAGGAAAACCTAAGTACTGGGGGGGCTGCAGACATAAGTTGTGCCTGAAGCCAGCTCAAACCATCCCGGACCGTTCTTCCTGGGAGTTCTCCTAATTAACTTTCAGGTGGGATAGACTCTATATTAAAGGACAAGTAATAAAATATGCTAATTTGAAGGATATATGTATATTTATATATATACATTTATGTGACTGTATATAATTAAAATTCAACAGTCACCACAGCAATTATTTAGAACATGGACCAACAAAAGATTTTGGGGAAGGAGTATTTTATCACTGACATTGTTTAGAATTGCCAGCATGGGGATAATAAAAAGCAGACTGACTTACAGTCGATTTTATTATTGGTTTTAAATTCTCAGCAGACAATGCAGCCCCACACCACAGGCAGCAGCTAGGAGATCTGCCCCTGCGGCCTGTGCCGGTGCCCCTGCCCTGAAGTGAGCAGGCAGGGGTGAGCCTGAGAGAGCCTGACCCCAAGCGTGAGGGCTCAGGAGGGCCATGGGGCATCAGGGGGAGAGCCTGAGACACCAGGGCCTTCACCACACATGCCAAGGGACTCAGCCAGAGACCCTCCTGACTGCCCAGATCCACAGATATTGCTAAGGCGGAAAGATCCCCTCACAGATTGCCTTTGGTGAGGAGGAATGAAGAGCCCCAAGCCCTGTTGAAACACTGGTGCCCGATTCTCGGGAGTGAGGTGACTCACCCACCCGCATATGATGGAAATGTGCATCTCAGCATGATTAAAAATCACTTCATGCCACGAGCCCTTAAGGGCACACACAAATAGTTGAATCTATAAATGTTAACTCTACCGATGCCAAAATTCCACTTCCATCTAAACCCCCAAATTTCCTTGATTGGTCAGGCAGATGAGCTGCACACCAGCATGTTCGGGAGAAGGGGGTCAGGGAGGGTGAAGGCCTCCAGCAGAGGCTCAGCCACCAGGCCAGGCAACGACCCAGGCACCGTCTTTAAGGAAAGCACCTTCTCTCTCTTCTCCTCTGAATTGTAGCCACCCCAGAGGTAGCAAAAGCGCTCTGAGGGAAGAGACCGAGGTGCTGTCCGGGCCCTGTCATGGTCCCCAGAGGCACAAGTCTGATGCAAGGCTAACATCCCAGTTCCAGGGAGAGTCCAGTTCGTCTTTCCACCTTCAGATGACGGACTTTTAACACAAAGGTACAGACTCACCGAGGAAAGACAACACAAGTGGGTATTAATGCAGGCCCCCGAGGCCCCCTGGGAATTGAGGGGGACGCTCCCCTAGGACAAAGAAGATAACAGTTACTCACCACCCCCGGAGGGCACTGTGCACTGGCAGAAAAGATGCACGTCTGCATCGCCTCACACCGAAGGACCCACAGGATGTTCCGACCTCTCTCGTCTGGGCAGCAGCAGTGGGTCAGATGTGTCTGCAGGTACCGAAGACACAGCCATGGCAATAGGCCTCTGTGTCACTAGCAGCCCATCCTGCCGAGCGAGAGGGTGCTGTTTTATAATTAGAACTGGCAAGCAAGGCAGGGCCATTCGAGCACATGGCTAGCTAGTGCCCAGGTGTGTGGGAGGGGGTACGCCCTGGCTCATGCATTTCAAACAGCGCCCTGGCATCTAAACTCAGATTGCAGCATCTTGTCAAGTAGTGTCAAGCCAGCCTTATATCTAAGAGCTACAGGCCTTAATTACTCCAGGGAACAGTCTGGTGATGAAACAAAGAAAGGCTTGTTACAAAGGCCCCTTTGTTGAAAGGGCCTTTGCCTAGATTGCTCCAGGCACCCCTTATACCCGTCACCATCCGGGTGCTAGGAAGCAGTACCAGTCAAGTAACTTCTGTGGGTTTTGGAAGACCTATCCTCAAGTCTCACATTTCCTGGCTGTGTGATCTGTATAAGCCACAGATCCATCCCAAGCCCCAGTTTCCTTATCCATAGAATGGAGGTGATCAGTGTGAACTTGACCCATGTGATTCCAGGCCCTAGGCCTGAGTGCTGCAGGGTCGGTGGAGGTGCCAAACACCCCCGGCCATACCCCAGCACTGCTGAGCATTATTTGTGCCCTCCACAGGCAGGCAAAATCGAACAGTCCTTTGAATGATGTCCCACCCCTCCATCCCCCAGCACAGAATGAACACGTAGAATAAGTAAGAGAATGTCTTTGTAGTGCATATTTTTTCTTTTTCCTATCAGGGATCCACCACTCTTGGGGAAGCGGTGGCGGGGGTGGGGGCGGGGGCCAGTGTGCAGAAACCCACCTCCTACTAGGACAGCCAAGGAAGTATGTGCTGTTCCCTCTTCTCATTCTGAAAACAAAGAGAGGCAGGCAGGTGATCAGCCAGGCCAGGCCAGATCTCCTGCCCTACACTTGGAATCTCTAGGGAAGGTGTGAGACAGAGGTTCAAGGAAGATGAAGATTCTTCCTGATGTTGGTAGAGTCAAGAGACCAAGGCCCTGAAGCTGTGTCCAGGAGGAAGGGACATTGCGGGCTCCTAGCCCACTGTTTCTGGGGGTGGACCTGTGCTGTACTTTTGCTGCCCCAGCCCTGCATTCCTGCTGCTTCTCCAGCCTCCTGTCTATTCTGTGAGCTACTGGATGGATAGCCTTCTGATACATTCCCTTTCTGCTTATGTTGACCAGATTTGGGCTCTGCTGTTTGTAACCAAGAGTCCTATCTCGGACATAGTGTGAAAGATATGGCCAGGGAGGAAAATATCCAAAACACAGAAAAAAAAATATTTTAATCTACCTACACAAATATCACAACATGATTTAAAACTGTGAAAATGAGGGGTGCCTGACTGGCTCAGTTGGTTGAGCTTCTGACTCTTGGTTTTGGCTCAGGTCATGATCTCAGGGTCCTGAGATCGAGCCCTGAATCAGGCTCCACACTCAGCAGGGAGTCAGCTTGAGATTCTCTCTCTCCCTCTGCGTGCATGTACACTCTCTCTTTTTATCTCAAATAAATAAGTCTTTAAAAAAAATGGAACCTTTAAAAAAATAAAACCATGAAAATGGGAAAGAGACTCATACCTGACTGTAGTGACATGGTAAATGAACTGATTCATTCACTTGGAAAAGTAAGCAGTCATTAGAATAATGGGTATGAAGATGACATAACAATAAGGCAAGTGCTCATGAGATGGATTGACAAGTGAAAACAGGGTAAGAAGTTTTATGTACCAGACAGCTGACCTTCCTCCCCTCAGAATATAAACTCCCTGGGGTTAGGATTTTTTAGTCCATCTTGTTGAGGGTCCTACCTCAAGGCACTGGCAATAGTAGGCACTCAGCTAATACTTACAGATTCAGTGAATGAATGAATGAAAGGAACAATGATCTATCTGCACAGGGGAGGGATGGAGCATCGTCAGATGCTCTTAGTGGCTGTTGTAGGCTAGTCAGATTTTTAAAAGCTGTTATTTTCTCTATATCCAGCACTTTCCTTCATGTGGTTTTATTCGTTTTCCTGAGAAGCAAAAATTTATTTTTCTTACTCTAAACCACTGGTAGGTGACCCAACTTCTCCTAAGATGTCCCCTCTTGAGAAGCCTAAGTTGCCACCAAGCAGGGTGAGAAGGGCAAAGGAACGACTGCTCCCCTTGCCAACAGGAAATGCTTGGCTGAAGCAATCCATTAGAAGCTGGCCCTGCGGCCAAGTAAACATCACCTTCCTGCAGCAGCGAGCACCCTGGACCCTCGGAGCACTGCCCAGGCCACATCAAAGTCCTCCGGCCCTCCTCCGTGCCCCCTGGTCTGTCATCTTTCTCACTTCCTTACCAGGCATCCTCGCCAGTCCCCGAGCACCACAGGATCTAAACAATAGCAGATTCCACAGCCGGAGGGAGTTCAAAGGGGTCAACAGCCCAGGCAGATTGGCATTCAGCTGAGGCCGCCACCAGCTTAGCAAGTGGGATCCCTTCCCACCTCGGAATGACTAAGCAGGGGAGCAGAGGAGTCAGCATTCTGCAGGAGTCAGGAGGTGGACTTCAGGCAGCCCTGAACTTTGGCAGCAAAGAGGAAAGGGATATTAATCAGTCAGGTGAACTGTGAGGCTAGAATCTGCTACAGATGCATGGGCCGGCCTGGCGGTAGGTACCTGCTACGATCACCATCTTAAGGCCACCGCTGGCTTCTATTCACTCTGATGGTGGCATTCTCTCTCCTTCTCCCTCCCTCCCTCTCTCCCATCCCCCGCCGCCCACCACACACGCAACTTGCTTCCTGATAAAATTAAACCGTGCGAAGGAAAATGCTGGACCCAGAGCAAAGACACACATGAAAGCACACACCCTGCACAGACTCCACTTGGCCTCCTTCATGTCGTCTCCAGAAATTCTTCTCCGCAGCTGCCACTTCCCCATCTTATATAAAGACCTGTTAAGTCCAGGTTTGATCCTACCCAAGACCACAAGCCCCAGGCTCCGTGGCCCACCCTGAAGGCATTTTTCCCCTTCTGAACTTGGGCTGCGGTTTCATGGGTTGCGCGGTACCAGCTGGGGGGGCAGCCCTACACAGAGCTCTGGGTCCCACTACGCAGGTTCTCCCCCCAACTAAGCTCCTCAAGGCACCGGGAATCACCCAGTGCCCTCTCCTCAGAGCTCCGGGTCCCGGCTCTGTGTGGTCCCCATTCCAGGCTACGGAGGCAGTGAGCCACCAGGCAACCTCCTTCCACCAGAGGTCTGTATGTCTGATCTAGCAGAGCTCTAGAAGATTCTTCGCATAAGGAAAAATCTGTGTCCTAAGATGGCCGACCGAGCCAGAGAGGGAGTCCGGGGGCTCTTCCGGGTTCTTCTCCCTGCCCCGCTTCGTGAACACGCCGAAAGTGCCAAGTTTGCGGAAGTAGATCTGTATAAATTGCCCCCTTGGTTTGTGCTCGGGGCTCAGACCTTTGGAGATCACTTTCCTCAGAGCCCGCAGGCGTTAAACAAACCTCCTATCCTCCAAGATCTCCGGGTGCTGCTTTGTTCTTCCATCGGGCAATCCAGTCCAGGTTCTGTAACACTTCAAGCTTCTAGGTGTTAATAACCCAGTCTTGCCTCTGCTTCCCCAGACCTTGGGGTGGTAGCTGCTTCCTGCAGTTACCTCTGAAATACTTCAGGGTTCCTTTTTTGCCATTTCAGTCTGCTAACACCAGTGTAAGTAATTGCCTTTATGAGATACTCTCTGTCAAGATAACTACGGTGATCAACTCCTTACCTCAGTCATGTTTATATGATCAAAAGACTTTCTGGAGTGGTATTAGCAGTTTTGGTTAGTTTTACTGAATCCAATTTAAGTTAAAATTCATTGTTTTTTTTCCAATTATGCTTTAATTTTAGAATTTTTTTTTTTAAACGATGGTGGTTTTTGTTTTCTTGGGTGAATCCTATACCGACACTGGAGAAAAGCTATTAGGAAAAGATAGGTCGGATTGAACCTGCTAGAGAAGATACTTCTCTGGGTAGTTTGATGGAGGGTCCATTTCTTCCTCACTTAAAGTGGGGAGAATTTTTCATTCATCATGTTCAAATGACAATCCTCAAGAAAGCTGGAAGTTAGCACCCACTAAGCTGTCCAACTTATTGACCATTTCTTATCTCTGAGGGGTTTTAGGTACAGAAGAACTGTAGAGGAACATATGTCTTTTAAAAAGCCAGGGATTCCAGAAGTCTTGAAGAAAGAGGTTCTTGGCAAAGGAAAGAAGACCCAACTTGAAAAGAGAATGCTACAGAAGGATATACCAATAAAGTTAAGCAAACTAACTGTTCATAAAGACCAAAGGGAGGCCACCACACTCTAAGTCAGAGGGGGAGGGCTATTAAAATCACAGGTGGTTGCAATAACCACACACCCATTCAGTGCTGAATTTTCAATCCCTATCTTCTTACTTTGGGAGCAATTAGTCTCGGGTGAAAAATTGCACTTGCAGCTAATTGCACCTGCAATTACCTACTTCCGGGTGCAATTAGCCACTTGAACCTAATTCTGAGTGTGCAAGTGTTTAATTTCATGTGAGGAGGTGATTGCACATACAGTTAGTTGTGCCCTCAGTCTTTGCACCTGCAACTCATTGTGACTAATAAAACAAGTCTTCATGCAAGTCTGGTTGAAGGCACATATGGTGGACTCTGCTTGGGGACCCTGTTGGAGGGTCCAATCCCTCCAACGATTGGATTGGGTGGGCTGCCAGAGACACTTGTGTGCTGAAGGGACAAATTATTAGAACCTGTCACTCCTTGGATCTATGAGTACATCACCCGTGCCCCTTCCTACAACATGTTCCTCCCAAACTGTGGAATAAGAAGTCAGCAGACAATGGGGCGCCTGGGTGGCTCAGTTGGTTAAGCGACTGCCTTCGGCTCAGGTCATGATCCTGGAATCCCTGGATCGAGTCCCGCATCGGGCTCCCCGCTCAGCGGGGAGTCTGCTTCTCCCTCTGACCCTCCCCCCTCTCATGTGCTCTCTCTCTCTCATTCTCCCTGTCTCAAATAAATAAATAAAATCTTTAAAAAAAAAAAAAAAGAAGAAGTCAGCAGACAAGAAGCCCGGCTTGGCCAAGATAACACACCAACTCTTCTGCTGATGTTCAGAAGCACCCATAAGGCACAGGTCAGGTCAGAAATGCATTTCAGCCAATTCTCCATTATTTAAGATAACTCTGAAGAGGTTGTTCAAAACACTTAGGTAACAGACATTTACTGAAATCCTACTATGTGCTTACTCATATAGCAAATCCAGAGATTAATAGGCATGGCTCCTGCCTTCATGTTCATGTCAGCTCCACAAATATTTATTGAGTACCGACTATCTGCTTGGCATGTCCAAGTGCTCATGAGCTCATTGGGAAAATCCACTTAATTCTCTTTCTACAAACATCTATCAACACCTCTCGGAATCCACACTGAAGTGGGGAAGAGAGATGTTAAACAACTGTTTACACAATTAATGTCCTAATTAATGGCTGTGGGAGTGCATAATCGGAGGCTGCCCTGGGCTGAGAGTTCAAGTTAGGTTTGTCCAGAGAATTGATACTTGAGCTGAGATTTGAAAGATCACTAGGAGTTACCCGGGCAAGTGGCTAGGGAGGGAGAGTCCCAGCTAGAGGGGTGACACTGCAAAGGCTCTGATGCCGGAAGTAACAACACTGAGATGTGGAAAGATGGCCAGAGTGGCTGGAGCAGAGCAAGGGGATGGGAGGATGAGGTTTACATGATTAGTGAGAGGAGGTTCTTCAAAGTAGCCCAAAATGCACCCCAGGAGAGAACAGATGATGGTGGCTACTAGGAAGGAGTGCACTGTGTGGCCTCTCAACATTAGCCTGTAGGGACTCTTGATGTGAGGTATATTTTTTGCCCCTCTTCCTCTAATCTGACCGATAATGTCTTCATTATTGGACCCCGGAAGAGCACAAAGGGACATGAGGTGGAGGGAGGACAAACAGCAAATCAGCCCCTCCTTCTCAACTGCATAACCCTGAACTTAAACTTAGGTAAGTAACTCTAATTTGGAGGTGAGGTTGAAGATTTACATTAGACTGGACTGGACTTGTAATACTTGAAAATAAACCTCATTTTCAAAATTGAGGCTCTTCTAATAGTTGAAAGGGATCCAGAAAGCGATAAGATCTGCACGAATTGTCTCTAGAGGATGGCAAACGGACCCACCTGAGCACTTGAGGCTTGAATGGAAGAGACATGCAGCCTCTTTGTGATGACACTCCATTGAAGTCTGAGAAGGCAGGGAAGATTCCACAAAGGTAAGAAGGACTGTGGGATTTGATAGAGAGGAGCACTGCAAGGGAATAAGAGTGAGAACACAGGAGTTGAAGTCTGCTGTCTGCTGAGTGGGAAGCCTCAAGAAGTCGAGCCTAGCAAGAGTGGAGGATCTGAGGTGTGAGCAGTAGGGCTGGATTAAATGGGGTGAAGTCAGATGGGAGGAAGCCATGAAGGCCAGGCAATAGGAGTTAGGAGTCTCTAGCATCAAAACTGGCATCTCCTCCAGACTCTTAACAAGCATTGAAATGACTGAGTTTGAGCCTAAAGCGGGGGTTCATCTAGGTGAGTTCCCTTCTAGGGCTGATTAGGACTCCCCGCCCCCTACTTCTTTGTGTATTGTCTGGTGGGATGGGGAGAAGTCATTGTTGTGAGGCATATTAGCCCCTTTGCCAGCATTCCTGGCCACAGTGGAACATATGCTGTGTAGGTCTTTAAGGATATAGGGAGAGCATCCTCTCTTTTCCCACTTTCTTTACAGTGGCCAAGACTGGCTTGCTGTTCACCAATTCAGCTACTCCTCCCTCAACACACAGCAAGATCCTGTTTTCCAGTCTCCCTTTACACTTAGAGTCATGGATCTGGTTTCCAGTCAAGTGGCCAGTATAGCCCTGGGCCCTAAAACATTCAATCCAGCCTTCTATGTATTCTCCCCTCCCAATTCATAAGACTGGAAATAAAGGACTTCAAGATGGTGGAGACACATGCTAGCAAGAATCTGCTTCCCTGCTGACAGAGGCATCATCAGAACCCAATTAGGTCATGACACAGGCAGGGAAAAAGCATGCTTGGTTAAAGCATTCAGATGTGGATGGGGTACCTGGGTAGCTCTGTTGGTCAAGCGTTGGACTCTTGATTTCAGCTCAGGTCATGACCTCGAGGTCCTGGGATTAAGCCCTGTATCAGGCTCCCCACTCAGCGGGGAGTCTGCTTATCTCCCTCTCCTTCTGCCCCTCCTCTAAAATAAATAAATAAATCCTTAAAAAATAAAAGCATTGAGATGTGGAGCTATTCAGGACTGTAGTGTAGCCTAGTCTACCTTAACAGGGCAATCCACCCCAGCCCCAGTGTTCCCTCTTGCTTCCCTCTGCACCTGTCCCGCAACACCCATCCCACAACACCCTTGGCCTCATTATTTTCATGCAGCAGAATATTCACAGCTCTAGAGGTGGGGCAAGAAGACCCAGGAGGAAAACACTTAGGCCTTTCTCTTCCTTGACCACATTGCTGCATTGCCACACCATGGCCTTTACTGGTCCCTCTTCCTGGAATGCTCCTCCTCCAGATGTTCCTTCTGGTGGCTTCTCCTCAGCCGAAGGGACCCTTTCTCAGAGAGGCATGGGGCCACCTGCCAACAACTTACCATTACAGTACTCTCCTTTACTGTCTTCATGGCACTTACCAATCTATGAAGCGATCTTTTTTACCGTCTTTCTCCTAGGATATCATCTCCATGAGTACGAGGTCTAGGTTTTTATATATTGCCATTTCTTTAGTGACAGAACATGCCTACACCTACTCAGCAAATACATGTGGAATGAATGAATGAATCAATGAGTGAGTGAATGAATGAAGAGAGGGTATAAAGATTCATACCTCCGGGCTATCTAGGCTCACCTCCTTTACAGATGAGAAAATCGAGCCCACCTCCCTAAAAGGAGGAACCAGAAAAGCATCTAATGCCACTCTACCATGCTAGCTGTTTCTGGAGTGCTGAACTTGGACGTGATTTATTCAAACGAAAACTCTGGGGGAATTGTTTCAGAGGGATCCATAAAACAAATGTCATTTGCACCTGGAGAATTCACCCAACCTTCCAACCAATTTCAAATATGATTCCTTAACGCAGATTTGACAAATTTGAAATCTCTTATACAAAGCCATTTATCATCTAATGTGTACCTGCCCTGCACCGCAGTTTAAGTTATAGCTTTTAATGGGACAAAACATTTCTATAAAATCATCAAAATACCTTAAACCAAAACTGCCTATGAGAAATTGATGAGTTTCAAGCATTGACTCAACCCCTGAAAACATCAACCTTGCCATTGGCACCATGGGCACTTCTAATAAAAGCAGCTAAGGAGGTATAATGAATATCTAATGAACCATTTTGTATATCTATGTGGTTTATCGAATTGGAAATAAATCAATGAGCCTTAGTAAATGCATATTTTTGCGGTATATTCATAAACAACAATCTTGTTTTTCTATCATGACTCAAGTGTCATTCTTTTTATAACACAACTGAAGATTTAATCATTAACTTTATATATATATATACACATATATATGTATATATATACACATGTGTGTATATATATATTATGTGTGTGTGTGTGTGTGTGTATACACACACACACACACACACACATAACCCAGAGTGTAGAGAGGGAGGGCATTCTCAGGCAGGTTTGGTTCTTAAAATGTTTTCGTGTATGGAAGCTCTGTGGATCATGAAGGTAAAACCGAAACACTCACCAACTAGTAGTGAACACAGGGCATATGAATGATAACTGGTAAACGACATGGAAACTTCCATGAGTACAATACCAGGAGATAACCTAGACTGAGCACCGGGAGACAACATGAAGGAAAATAGAGGGCAGGGTGTCCTGCTTTGCAGGCACTGTAGCTGAGCCCAGCTGCCCCTCTGGGCTGGCTCAGCCAGGGGCAGGTGGTCTCATTGGCCTGGACCAAGCTTCTCGGGCAGTCCAGTTGGGCACTATGTTCCCCTGCAGGCCTCCCCCACGAAACCCTGCCTAAGGTCCGGCTTGGTTGTCCCACCAGCTTCCTCAGCTGGAAATGGGGAAGTTGCTTCCCCTCCCGTTGGCATGGGCTCAAACCCTATGATCCAAAGCTGCCTTTCTATCTCAGCGACTTCCCTTCCAGAGGCCAAATATAACCATGCCTTTCCCGGCTCACAAAAATTCCAGTCAGACAGCCATGCACAGGGACAGCCAGCCAAAGAGCGTCTCCCCAGGCCAGCCCACAGCCAAAAATAACAGCCACTCGGTTAGTATGGGCTGGATATTTTTTTTCCTGTTGCTGGGACTTTGGAGTTATTTTTTGTTTGGGTTTCGGATTTTGTTTTGTTTTTGTCATTTGGAAATAAATAGAGTAACTACAGAAGAAGCTACATCAACATCCCACATTAGGCTCATGGCTTTAGTGCCCGTCGCCATAGGTCATGACCGGAAGGTACTGATCTCTTACACCTCCCCAGTCACCTACACAAAAAGGAGAGTCTAGCAAGTGCATCTCCTCCCCACTCTGTCCAGCAGTGCTTCCTGCGGGGCCACGATCAAGGTTGGACACAACCACCAGGCTGTGTTTTCTCCACAGTCCAGCTAGAAGGACTGGAAGAGGCTCATCTGTGGGACAGGGTGGGGTTGGTTCCAGGTTTATCCCATGAGGCACCTGGGCTGCAGACAGGCCGTCAGCGCTGTCTGTTCAGTGCCCTCCACAAGGACTAAAGTGACTTACATTATTAATCTATTTCTTTAAAAGTACACAGTGTTTAACAACAACCAAGTCTACTTCGGATCTGCTTCCTGACACTCAAGGCTCTTGTCGACCAGGTTTCTTTTTGCAGGCCAACAGACACATCTTGTTAAATCTTACCTAGGGGGTAACACTAAATTGAAGCGTGCTAAAGAGATCCAGGCTGGGAAAGGTAATTGTCTTCTCCGTGCCCTATTTCCAAGCGCAATGAATAATAAGCAATTGTGCAAAACTATAACCTTCAATTGTTGGAATGCCTTTCTACTTTTGTTCTTCAAAGGCAAAATGTTTTCTAGCATGATATTTCTACCTGAGGAAGAAAAAAAACACACCCCTCGATTTCTACACGTGCGTGCATATCACAGATACATCTCATTTCTTGTCGTATTGCATGCTGTCCCTGGATCAATCAATAATTTATCCATTTAATGTATTTATCAGCTCTCGTGTGTGTGTATCTGTGTGTACATATACACGTCCTATGTGCTGGTGTCAAAAACGTCTTCTATATTAATGGAAAACAAGCAACCTCTCGGGTGTTTCTCCACCATGAAATTAACTTTGCATCTTATCCATCGAAGGAGTGAAAAGTGATAACTTGTGCCTGTTTTTTACAGAAAACTAAGTATCAGTCTACACCAGAAAAGAAATTATTCTAAGCATTTCACATTGCATATTTTCTGTAGTGGCCCCCCTCCTTTTTTTTTCCTAAGGAAAATCGTTATTACTCCGGGGCCACATAGATTGTAGAGGAAATATGGCTCCCGGGTTTCAACTTAGTCTATTTTGGTTGCCTTTCCTTTGCTTCCTCCTTGGAATATTTATCATGCTTGTCATCAAGAACTGCTTCTGATCACCTAGCAGTGCCAAGAGTGGTACCAGGTGTGTGTGCTTGGCAGTCCTCACCTCCACTGCCGTCCACAGGCTGCAACTTGGATTTAACCGTGGTCATCATTCACACCCTCGTGGCAGCAGCATCTCGGGGTGCTACAAGCATGATGACAAGCAGCAAGAATGAGCACCAGGACAGCAGCTGTTGTGGGTAAAGTCAGGCGTCTGCACCTGGCTTATGCTTGCCCTGCTGCTCCTGACATTTCCCTCCACCCTCCTTTCTCATCTGAAAGCCTTTTGTGTTTCATCAAGGCCACGAGAGGATCACCAGAATGACACGATCTTAGAGAAAGGGATCTCAAAAACAACTAGTTCGACCTGCTTATTTTAAAAATAAGGAAATGGAGCCCCAGTGGGTCAAGTTCATTGGCCAAGCTCATGCAGGTGGTTGTTGGCAGAGCAAGGACTGGAGTCAAGTCATGGAACCCACTTTCCGACGCTCTTTCTACCACACGAGTGGCTTTCCAACATCTGTTAGCACAATCCACAGCAGGAAATAAATTTTCTATCATGACCCATGATATCTACACATATATGCAACCAACACAAAAGTCTCGTAAAATAATACTGACCTTTACCATATGTGGTACAGTTTGGTATTTTCTATTGCAGTATATTCATTTTAAAATATTCTGGAGCTTGCTTGGCAGCATGTATACTAAAACTGGAACAATACAAATAAGATTAACATGGTCCTTACACAAGGATAACATGCAAATTCTTCCCATATTTTTTGTACATTTACCAAATGTTCCTTTTCTTTCCAGGGATAATATTTATAGGTATACAGTCAAATAATTTGCATTTTTCCTAATTAGATACATCTATTGAATGTCTAGGAAGGTGAGGGTTGAATAAGATACCGAGAAGGGTCCCTTCCAGCTCCAACCTGTCATGTGCCAGATTTGGAATGATCTTATTGTCTGATCTGTCTTTAATTCTGAAAGGCAGAATGATCTAGTAGAGAGAACACTGGGTCTAGTCCTGGCTCCACCATCTTCCAAGTATGTGACTTTGGGTGAGTTTTCTGTGTTCCATTCTCATCTGCAAGATCAAGCTGTTGCTAATTGACAGAGTTCTGAGAAGTGAACAAAATAATGCAAATGAATGCAATAAAAAGCTCTATACACAAGACTTGTTGGAACAGCAATGGTCTTAAATTCTCACATTTCAGAGAAATATGGTGTCTCAAGATGTTTCTGGATTCTCATCAAAACACCTGCATAATGTATTATGAATAAATTTGGTATCATAAAAGAAAAACTATACCCTGGAACGGACTCATTTTTAAAGGCATTTGCAGGTGTTTGGAGAGGGACTGACCCTAAATCTTGAAGATATCCAGCCTCAGAAAAGTAGAAGTCATTGAGACCAAAGATGACTCCAGACTCTTGAAAGGGAAAGGTGACGAGTCACAAACTCAAAAATGTATCCCAGAAAGGTTGCTACTAGCAGGTACGAAGAGGAAGAGTTGAATGAACATACGGCGATTGTTCACATACAAGAGCCACGCTGCAGGCTGCCGGGACAAGTGAGGTGGAGTGAATTAACGAGCGAAAATGTCCCAGAGGCACTGGATGCCAAGATAGCCCATTTTGAAGAAGGCATCTTTCTAGGAGGTGGCTGGTTTCAGGGTATTCCGTCTTTAGATGCACTAACTCCAACGAATCAGGATTTTAAAAACCGATACGGAAATTACTTTTGAAAATATTCAAAATGTCTGCAACAACCTGGCCAAGAACAACAGAAGGACCCTCGACAGCTGAGAACGTTAGGCAAAACCATTCCAAAGTTGGTTGTGATGCTTTGCTCAGAGATTTTGCGGCTCAGGTGGAGAAAGGCACTGTTGGCCCTACTAAGGGAGTCAGGGCCACCAGGCTGCTGCCGCTGCCGCTGCCGCTGTGTGAAATGGAGCCGAAGTTGTCTCGGAGACCCCAACAAGGAGGAGGCTCCTGGCATGGGCAGAGCGTGTGGAGGTGACAAGGAGGTAGCATATTCTAATCCCTCAAATGGTGCATTACCACCACGAATGAACTGTTACAAGAGGTTCAAAGCATGTCACTACCCGCTCACAGGTAACATATTCCGTGTTTTTGAACAGGAAGACATTGGCATCTTCCTTTTTTTTTAAATGCCAGCTATGATTCCAAAGTTTATTCCACAACCCACCGAACAGAGCACGTGAAAACAGCACACGCGTGGTGGGGAAGGGCAAGCCTTGAGCAGGGCGGGCAGCGTTGCACCTGCTCCCGCCTTCTCCTCTACACCTACCCCCCACCTCAGCCCTCATTCCAGAGCTTTTCCAGTGCCCCCTGGAACCTCTGTTCCTTGATGAGCAACCCCCCTCAGCTTTCGCCTGGGGGCAGGGAACTTTCCTCTTTGTTCCTGTTTCCTTTGAAGCCACGCTCTGTCCACTGGTACCACTCATCCCTTTCCACTCCTCCCAGACTCCCGGAGCTGTGTCCTCCCTTCTCCTCAGAGAGACCCTTACTCGTAAATCCCTCCTCTCCCTGTGCCACTTGGCTGCCCACCACGACCCCCAGACCTCCTAATGGCATGTGGGTGGCGCACCATCTTTGTTTCTAGCGTACAATCTGCCACCAACTCAGGCACTTGAATATCCATGCGGACCACACGTCCACCACACCGGCCCTCACTCCCCTTCCTTCCTTCCCTGCCCTGGGTACAAGCTGGCTTCTGAATTGCCTGCCTCATCCCACCTGAGGCTCTCCGATCACACCTCCCTCTCCTGAGATCTTGTTCCCTTTATTCCACAAACTCTGACGTTCCATCTGCTCCAGTTTGGCCATCCCCCATTCTTTCCACGTTCCCCATTCTCTCAGCATCCTCATGGTTTTGCTTCCTTCCCCTTCCAGCCTAGACTCCAGGACCCAGAACTTCGGCAGCTCCTTTGACAACGCTCTAAACCAATGGCCTGTGAATTTATTTCATAACGCACATCCAACGGTGAGACAAGAAATAGAACTGACCATCTCTCTCTGACAGGCCTCCCGCCCTCCCTCCCTTTCATTCTTCCTTCCTTCATAAATTGCATACTTTTTACTACTGGGCTGACATTTCTTCATTTTAAAACATTCCACAAAAATAAAACGGCATAAATGACAAGATTTCAAACAATCAGTCTAGGAAGAGCTCCAGTGTTCCCTGCGCATCCCCAGTGGCCTGTCTTTCACAGCCCCTGGAGGTGTGCACACCCCAGTTTGGGAACCACGGTCCTAAGCCCTATCACTCTTTTCCCTCCTGAACCCACCTAGCCATGAGTGCCCCGTTCTCTGCCAGATGGCTGCACGGTGCTGGGGGACCAGCGGGGTCCCAGGTGACCTCTCCAGGCTTAGCCTTTCTCCTCAGGGCAACAGCACTGAGAGCCTCAAGGGGTAGAGTCAAGCTCACTAGCAAGAAAACTTGCTTCATCTTTGTATCACCGGCCCCCAGCACGGTGCCTGGCACTAGCCTGTGACCCCCTAGCGTTTGTCGTGTTTGTCATGCTCAACAGTGTACGCAGGTGCCACGCCCAGCACTCTGGCTGCACTGTGGTAAAGGCGGGACGAGCACATCAACAAAGCCCCGCGGGGCAGCAGGGCCCAGCTGGGCGCATGCTCCATTCGGAAGCCGCGTGAGGATCCCTTGCTCTCATAGAACTGGTCTGCACCCCGACCCAAATGACAGACTGACCTTCCGGAGTCAGACACTCCACAGCAGACCCCAGCCCGACTGAGGCCCCGTGTGCCTCAGGCAACTTAACTGAAGCCCATTTCTCACCTTGCCTGTTCCAGCGGGCTGCTATGGAGGCAGGCCAGAGGGCCCCTCCAGCCCGTCTTCACCTTCCCTAGATGCTTGGAGCAGCCTGGGCCCAGGGCTCCAGTGCAGCCCCATTTCCCTCAGACGCCCCCTCACGGAAGGACTCCCTCACTGTCAGAAGGAAGAGGTGGACAGGAGAGTGACCAGTAATTTTAAAGGAGCAGCCTCAGTGGATGCCAAATGGCGGGGTGGGGCTGCGGATGTAAGCACGACTGCTAGGGAAGCACTGAGCAGAGGTGCTGCCCAGGGCCCACGAGATGTGCCTGTGACCCAACTGTCCTCTTGTTAGGGAACCTTCGGCACTCTACCCCTTCCCTGTCCCCTGCTTGCCACCTGCTACCTGGAGATGGAATCCCAGGGCAGCGGGGTCTTTCGAAGGACACACAATGACGACGGCACTTTCTCAGAGGGGTAAAGATGATTCGGGCAAAATTCCCTCCCCTCTGTCAGTTCTTCCATCTTCTGTTTCTCCCCTTCTTCGGCCAATGTTTTATAACCTGGGGTCCATGGACTGACCCTTACATCAGAGTCACAGATCTATGAGGAATGCAGATTCCTGGGCCTTGGGGAGATTGATTCAGAAGCTCTGAAGCTGGAGCCAGAGAGTCTGCATGGTTTTGCCCATTGAAGTTTGAGAACCCCTGAAAACGGTTACTTCTCCGTTCTTCCCAACCGTGCAGCCTTCGTCCCCAGCTCCTCTCCATCTCGCCACCAACCCCCCTCTGCCACTCCACTCCTCAAGCCATCATAATAAAGCCCGTGGAGACACAAATGGAAGGGCCCAGGCAGGAAGAAGACCCACTGGGCTTTCACTCTCCTGTGCTGACCTCGAGCTCCTCCCTTACCATACCTTATTTTAATTTATCTATGACCTCTCGCGAGGTTCTTAGAGGCCCTGCTTAATTTAATTTGGCCCACTTGCCCAAAATGAATGCTGGGCAAGTCGGGGACTTAGTATATTGAACTCAAAGTTGCCAGGAGGAAACCAAGTCAATCAGGGACCTGAGATCTGGCCTCATGTTGATCTATTTTGGGCCAAAGCCACATCTACTAATAGGTGTCTACTAACAGACTTGCAAAGTTGGAAATCTTAATCAATGCTAAGCAAGGGATATAAATAATAGGGACATTTGCCATCCACTTACCTCCTGGGGATGGGGTGTGAACTGGAGATGACTATGGCCACAAAGCACTCCAAACCCAAAGAAAATTCTTTGAACCATTCTTCCACTCATCGAGTTTCTGCAGCACCATCCCCGCGCAGCTCTGACAAGTGAGCTATTTTTGTACACGAACAAGGAGAGCTATTGTTATCTCTGCTCAGAATCAAGGATAAAAGGGAAAGGTGAGAGGGAGAAGGAGGGCACAAGAGAGAAGGAACGGAGGTGAGATGCAGAAATGCAGAAGGGAGACCAGAAACCAGAAAGAAAGGAGCCAGGTACCCTTCCCAGGGATGGAGTAACCCACAGGCCAGTGTGTGGAGCCAAAGCACCACGTGACCCCTCCGCAGCCCCAGTAATAGGCCCTCCCTCTGGTCTCACGGGATTCCGGTGGGACTAAGGATATGTGTCCAAGGGCTCTGGAAATGGTGAACCGGTGTCCATCCCGGGTGTCCCCTCTCTATGTGCAGCCAGGGAGCTCGTGCCCCTTTCCAACACCCCAACCCTGAGACTCAGGACACCCCAGACCAAAAGAAGCTTAACTAGCAAACTCTTTGCCATCAGTACGTGCATTTCCACTGTCCTCACACCAGACGACCTAGGATTCTCGATGAGGGTGCTATTTTAGCAAGAAACTGAAAACTACAACAGAAAGAGCCCACAGAACATGCTGAATCCCTGTGGTAACACACCCCCACTGAGGGGCAGGGCTCCACGTCTGTTTTAATACATGGACACGTATTTGTTTTGAGACCAGCAAGGCGGGTGCCACAGCTTCCTGCGTTCTACCCCGTCAGCATGAAAGATGTGCTGCCATAGGCTGGTTCAGCTCCCTCTGGGGCTCTCCTCCTCCGAGACTGACGAAGGTGAGACGCTTACACCACAGCTTAATGAAGAGATTTCCTTCAGTTCTCATTCCTGACTCACCCCCATCGGCTTCCCGGGGCCACTAATCATCCGGTCAGGGCGGCAAGGTGCGCTTGCCTCCGGGACCTTGCCACTTGGGGGAGCCAGAGAGCAACGAGGGCCCAACGTTTCCCAGGGAAGAGCTGAATCCCCACCCGACCCCCGCCCCCCACACCCACTCCCTCCTCCAGGCCAGAAACTGAGGCTTCTTAGCATTTCTGGATCCAGCGAGGGGGAAAAAAAAAAAAAATCTCACCTTCATTGTACAGTTCCTTGGTAAACTCTTACTTTCTTCTTTATCAAGTTTGGGTGGAAAACAAAACAATTAATTTAAAAAGCAGCACACAAGAACCTAAACATTATTTATGTCTCTAATTATCTCATTCTAGTGGGTATTTTAGTCCCTGTCTGGTCAGGACATTAATTATCTTCATAACTACAGCAAAAGTTAAATAATAAGCACCCAAGGCTACAGCACTACTGTAATGCGCAAGCTTAAATGAACTTATAAATTTTATTAATGGATGCTTTATACAACTCCATATATTATAAATCAAACAAGAAACCTATTTCTATCTTTTAAGGGTGCGGTGAAAAAGCTTTAACATTATTGAGGATAATTTTTATTAAGTTTAAAACTCCCTTTTTTTCAGTAATGAGACTGTTATGAGGATAATTTAATCTAGTTTGTCATGAGGCACCCCGGCTTGTTAAATAAGTTAATAAATGGCTGTGCATTAATCAAAGTGACAAAGCTATGAAGAGCTGGGGATGGGAGACAATTCTGGTGATAGTATTAATTAGTATTTAATTAGAAACTTAGGGCCCATAAATAAAAAAAATCATGGTAGAGACATTTATGCAAATCGCTTGGAGCTTGCAGTGGAGTTAGCTTTGCTTTAAAGAAACATGATTTTTTTTTCCCGGAGCATACTGTACACAGCAGCACTGTGGCCACATCACGTGGCCTCACCGAGCGCTCTTCTTTTGTTTCCAATTTGTTCCAATTACAGGCCTGTAAATTCAAATCATTCTTTTGACTGTCTTGATTGAAATGTAGAGTTTCCACAATTTCTACTGGGAGTTCTTTTCATTTTTAAATAAAAAAGAGAAATGTTTTAGAGAAATAAAGAGTTTCTGATTCTTTTTCTGCTGGGTTAATGAAGATGTGTGCCACCATTTTCTAAGAACAATTGTGGAGTCCATTTGGTGCACACACCGATGCCTCCTTTCTTAAGCCTGGCGAGCTGGACCGGGGTTTTGTTATGTGATACCGTATTGAAGACCGCATGGCCTCAACCGCCACCGTTTTTATGATGATCACAGCGCTTCTCCCTTTTGTCTCACTCACATGCTTTGATAAACGCGCAATTTTTGACGGCCCCAAAAGATAATAACCATTTGGTTCCGAACGTCACTGCTTTCCTAAGACCCATGTCCCCTTTTTCAGACTTTATTATTTGTTGCATTGATTCAAGAAAGGTTATCCACAGTAAAACTGCTTTTTCTATTCAACAGTCTATCTCTGTCATGGTTCATTTATGTGTGAGCATGACGGACTGAAACCCGTATTATCCACAGCTGACAAGTGTCAGGCCGACAGTTCAATCAGCCCTTCCTTAAGATGATGCCCAGGGCCCCGTGTTTGAAGTAGGACAATAAAGCAGGCAGCACAATCAGGGTCAAACTGATCCAATCCCTGTATATAAAGGGGATTCTGCCTAATAACACAGTACGATTTTTTTTCCCCTCTCCAAACACATTAGTCCTTAAACAGTGAGTTGGCCCTTAAGAAATTCTGTGACTGACATGAAAATGCTGAAGTTTTAACGTGGTTGGTTTATCCGTAGCCTCTTGGGGTTGCTGCTTTGTGCAGACTGGTTTTGTCAAAGTCAGAAAAATAATGTATTCAGTGTCTGATCATTTTTAGGGAGTTATTTGAATGGGATTTTAAGTCAGACATCCTGATGTTGACACAGGGATCATTTTCTTGTCCTTTTGTTTTACATTTGTGGAACAGATCATTTGCATCAGCTGATAAAATTAAATCTCTGAAATGCATACAAAAGCAAGCTCCCTTCAGTGACTCTCCCCAGTCCCTCCACCCCCCTGGTAAGCAGAGCTGCTGGGGGTGTTTCTTTATATGAGGTCTGTCTAGAACACATGCAAACCTGTCTTCCAAATTATGCTCCTTCAGCCCGGGGAACACTTTGACGCAAACATATAGGAAAGCATCTCACTATGAATCCTAAAAACTAACAGCGGAGCCAAAGTCAATAAAATGCTAATAGCCTGCACTTGGCTCCTTGAAGGGACATGGGTGCTGCTGCCTTTGCTAGTCTCCAAGCTTTGCAGATGATGGCAGGCAAGGAAGGGTTGCTCACCTATTTGGAAGGAGCCAGAACACTAAATGCCCTTCATAAGAAGGAAGCCAAAGCTTCTCCCTCCCCACCCCGCCCTTACAGCACCATTAAACTTTCAAGCCAGAAGGCACCACAGAGAACATCAAATGCAAGCAACTTCCAGACTATGGATGAAGGAGGCTCGGGGACATTTTGTGACTTCCAGTGGTCAACGAGCTTGTAAGCAGTGGTGGAAGGACAAAGTTAACAACAACAAAATCCTCTATATTTTGCTTCTCTCTATCTGGTGTCACTGGGTAAGGCCAACTTAGTGTAGGAGAGTCTGATGAGAAGAAAAATTCAGGTATTGGAGAATGGTGGTGCCCAGAGCTACCAAACATGACTTAGGTCGATTCCCTTCTTAGACAATTCTAGAAGTTCTAAGAAACATGTTCTCTGTGTTGGTTATTTGCTGGGACACTGCTCTGTCACACTCCATCCATTTCCCCACACCTGCTGCCCTGCTCTGGCCCTGCTGACCCACCACCCAGACTCCTTTGGTGGCTAGAGAACTTGGGGAGGCCTTGATCATGGTCAGTCAGAGAGTGGGAGGAGAGAGGCCAGCATGTGCCTTCCTTTCTGGCTCCCTGCTCTGATCCCCCATTTCTGAAAAGGCTGATCTCTCCAGCACTCTCACCCCACAGAGTGTCCTCTCCTCTAGGGCTCCAGCCATCATGAGCACCCATCATTCGGTTTCATCCCCTTGCCTGTAGTCCTAGGGGGCTAATAGCTTCCTACTATTGCTAATCTCTGGGTGCCCCAATGTCTCTTGCTCATTCAGCTATCCCTGCCCACACTTCTGAATGTAGTCCCTTCTTTAAGGCTGCCATGGGAATATTCTCAGGTGAATGCTATTTTTTGCCAGAACCCTCAGGGACACACTCAAGTACTTAGCTTCCTAACTAGTCTCCCTGCTTTTAATCCAGTAGTTCTTAACATATTTAGAATCTCATAGAGAATGTGATGAAAGGCATGGGCTCTTCCCCCAGAAAAAATGCACTCACACTTACACACATATACACAAAACTTTATGTACAGTTGTAGAGTATCCACAGACACATAAAGCCTATCTACATATCTTCTAAGGGGTCCCTAGCAGCTGTAGTCCCTTCCCTCCACCTCTCCTAAAACACCCATTTCTTCCATGTGATCATATCCATTTCCTCCTTAGAAACCTCCAGTGGTGTCCTACCAACTTCCACAGAGCATGAAGCCCAGAATCCTCAGCCAAGCACATCAAGCTGAATCTGACAAGGTCCTATTAAGAAAGGACTTCAAGCGAAGGAATTGAATGCAGGGGAGTTGTTACAAAGATATTGAAAGAGGTGAAAGGGATGGTAAGACAAACACAGATGAGCACAAGTGGTAGCCAGTGCTACGGCTGGAGAAACAAACGGAAGAGTCCCAGAGCCAGGGCTGCCTGGGAGGCTAAGATTGTAGACGGCACGGCTAAGCAGGAGCTGCAGTGTGGGACAGGGCACAGCCACTACAGTGACACTGCCCAAAGCAGGAAGAAAGGGTGAGGGATATCCTGGCTCCTTTTGTCCAGTTGTTCTCGAATCTTCCACACACCACACTATCTCAGAAGCCAGGTGACATGGAAGCTCTCAGGAGGTCAGTGTCTCGAGGTTCAAAGCAGGAAAGGCGCATGATGGATCTGAGATCAAACAGGTCAAGGACTTTCACAAAAGCCCTCCAAGACCTGGCCTCACCTGCCTACGGAGCCATGGTGGAGCCTCGATTGTCTTCAAAAAGCTCGTTCTTCTGATGTCTACTGTGTACTGACTGTGTGCCAGGCACTAGTTCCAGGAGGAAGATGAGGGAAATGCAGCCCTCGAGCGGCAAGTAAATAGTCAAGACTGAGGCTGATGACTTACTCGTGTAGGCAGAAGAGTAGCCAGGGCGGTCAGTTAGAGCAGGCGACCACAGTAGGCTTGGGTAGGCCGGCAGGGCAGCGATAACTCAGGAGTTTGCTACCGGGAAAGGTAGAGAGAGAATGCAGATGACTAAGTGAAAGAAGAAGACGCTACATATGGTGTGAGTCCCACCATATGACTTTCTAGAAAAGGCAAAACTATGGAGACAGTAAGCAAATCAGTGGTTACCAGAGGTTGTGCGGAGGAGGGGAGGGGTGAACAGGCAGAGCACAGAGGATTTTTAGGGCAGTGAAACTACTCTGTATGATACTATAATGGTGGGTATGTGTCATTATGAATTTGTCCAACCCACAAAATGTATAACACTGAGAGTGAGCCCTGTTGTAAACCGTGGACTCCGGGTGATAACAAGGTGTCAGTGTAGGTTCATCAACCATAACAAATGCACCACTCTGGTGGGGGGTGTTGATAATGAAAGGAAGACTATGCCCAGGTGGGGGTACAGAGTATACAGGCAATCTCTGTACCTTCTGCTCAATATTACTACGGACCTAAAACAGCTCTAAAATATAAAGTCTATTAAAAAATTCCCTCTCCCCATAAAGGGATGCCTGAATCTCATCTAGTGGTGTATTAGAGCCAGTTCTTCCCAGCTCACAAGAAACTGTTACATTTCCAGAGCCAGTGGTTAAACACAGCCACTATTCAAAAATAGATTATATAAGCAACAGTTACATAAGTCTTATTAAAAATAAAGGTAACAGATACTCAAAATTTATCATTTTCTGATTATTTTACTACTATCTGTGCTCTTGAGGTTGGCCATTGCCCACGAATGGCAGAAACATGACATAATGATGTGCCATCGTGCATCTCTTCCCAGCGCCTCATTCAGTGCTGTCACATTGATGGCTTATGGAATATGTACACCACAGGAATCAGCAAATACTGTAAATCAGGGCTTGATTTGCTGTGTTGATATCTGGATGAGGGGTAAGAAAACCATAGCACCCAGGTCAAATCCGACCTGTAGTCTGTTTCTGCAGGACTCACCAGATTTCACATTTTTAAGGGATTGCTTTAAGGGGGAGGGGCAGGGAGAAAGAGACAATTTGTGGTCCACAAAGTGTAAAATATTCACTATCTGGTTCTTTACTGGAAAACTTGCCAACCCCTGGTCTAGACTTTAGAAAGTGATGGGTAAGATGTTATAACACAAATTAAACTTAAAAGCATATCCTATCTGTAACTGTTACATGGCAAATGGCACAGAAAATTGAGGAAATATTCCTCCAGTATTTGAAAACTTTGACACCGTCAGCAAAGAATTCTCTCGTGTCATCAGTCAACAGGTGAAGTTCCAACATACATCTTTACTGTTTCGTGTTCATCTTATTTGTCAATGTAAATGAAAATGTCAACTAACACTCATGCTGGAACTCTACCCATGAGTCAATGGGTGAGTTTGGACAGTGACCAAGCATTCATTAGCAGTCTGGTTTTGTGAAATCACAGTTGAATCACAGCCATAAGTTAACTACAGACACAAGAGCTCAGGAAAAAAAAAAAGGAAAGCATTATCTGAGAATCAATGGGCTAAAGAACATTCTGTAATAAAGAGTATTATATATTTTATTATTTGTAAGTGGTAGGCTACACAACATTCATATCAATAAAATTTATAATAAATTTATGTGTATATATATATACATGTATTGTTTTTTTCTAAAGAGCCAGTTATTAAACTTTTACCAGCATACCATTGACCCCACCCCCAGAGTCTGACTTAATTGGTCTGGGGAATGGCGGTGGCCTTGGTATGGGGATTTTTACAACATCTCCCAAGTAAATCCAATGTGTAGCCAATGTCGAGAATGACTGGCTTCGAGGAAAGATCAAAGTGCAGGGAGCAGCATCCCCTTAAGATTTCATTCTTCTTGATCAGAAAGGCTGCTTGAACCTGACCAGGGAGGCTCCAGACGTGAGCATGATGGGGGATATGCTGGGGGCAGGGAGGGTGGAAGGTTCCTCCCAGAACTGGACACACCTCACTGGGCTGACTTTTTTTCCAAGTTCTCAGAACAAAATTTCTTTTTTTTTTTAAACATTTTATTTATTTATTTATTTGACAGAGAGAGACAACGCGAGAGAAGGAACACAAGCAGGGGGAGTGGGAGAGGGAGAAGCAGGCCCCCCACTGAGCAGGGAGCCTGATGAGGGGCCTCATCCCAGGACCCTGGGACCACAACCTGAGCCGAAGGCAGACGCGCTTAACGACTGAACTACCCAGGCACCCCTTAGAACAAAATTTCTTGAAGCAATGTTCCCACAGTCTCTTAGAGATGCCACTATTATTACTTCCTTTTGCAAAGTGACTCACTACAGCTTTACCAAATGTCCCTTTTCCTCTCCTGTCTCCTACAAACATCGTACCCATCCCCCACATTCCAGCTTAGCTATCCCTTCTTCTCTCAGAACTTCCCCAGTTATGACAAACTCATTCATCTCTCCCCACCCACCCCTATATCCATGTACCCCGTGCTAAGAAAACCCTGATTTATTAAGGAAAGCACTGTGCCCTGCTAAATATTCTTTCCAGGCCCCCATTCCAGCCACGAGCGGCCCATGTGACGTTGTTTTAGCTAAGGACACCTAAGCTGAAGTCTGATGAGTGTTTAGGACAGAGCTTGCGCTTTCCTGATAGAAGCACTGGACACAGCTGGTGCAGAACCCTGCGCACTTCCACAGCGCTCACTTCCAGAGCCGGGAGCAACCAGCCATATGCAAAGGTGGAAGAGGAGAAAAATAAAAGGAGCGGGGTCTTTGATGCTGTCAATGAGCCACAACACCGGTCCCTGACTTCTTGCCTGGGGAAGTCTTGTTCTATGAGAAAAATAATCTCCTAGTTGTTCAAGCCGCTCTGGTTTGACTCTTCTGCGGCTTGCAACCAGGCGAAACGCGAGTCTAAAAATCTCACAATTGCCTCTCTGATAGCCCTAGACTCCTACAGACGTGCTCCACACCACCCATACCCGCCAGCTCCAATGTGGGAACCGGTCATGTCCCAGGTATTTAATTACAAATCAGTTGTTTGAAATTTGGATACACTTTCCTTACAAGATTGGCCTGGCCCAGGAAAATCCAGAAACAGTTTTGAAGTAACATGTCAACTCTTTGGAACAATCGAGATGATTTGAAAGAAGACTCGAGAGGAGTTAGATGCATACACTTCATCAGGAAGTGAGGTCGCTAACAGTGACTTGTAAATAGGAAGGCTATGGTGAGGAATCATTCCCAAGGACTTGGCTTTTGCCCAGAGCTGACTTCTGTGGGAAGAATGCATGTAGGTACAGCACGAACTCGGTGGGTACATGTGTTTGGATCAGAAGGTAGAGGGCACAGAGCGTGGAAAGGCCCACATCTTCAAAGTGCAAGAGAAAGGAGATGGTGACATCTGTACCCCGAGCCTCACAGACCGCCTGAGCCATAACTGTTGCATACATGGTTGCATTCTATTTTTGTACCATATTAATGGATATGATATTGGTAATTGTTCTTAATAGAATCACAGAAACGAGAGATGGAAATGCTATATGGTATGATGGAATGCTGTTCCTTTGCCATTTATCATGATAATAAGCCTGCTCATTCATTACTTATAAACCATGCTACAACTTTGCCAATGAGGCAGACCAAAATGGGGAGATAAACAAAATTGGTTTCCTTGCTAAATGCGATGCCTAAGTTTTAAGATATTTTGCTGAAGTTTTAAACTGATTGTCAATTAGTCAATGAGCTATGGCAGGCAGTGTATTTCTGGGTAATTAGTACGTGTCTTTGGGGGGTTATTTGGCATGAGGCTGAGGGCAAAGTAATTTGTATCTCCCAGAAAGTGCAATAATTGCCTCAAGCTGAACTGCTTGGAAAGTGTATTAATTCTATTAGGAAACATTTATGTTATTTTATATGGCATCCTGTATATTCATGAAGTATACTCATAAACCATAAATTATTCATTTCGGGGGCATTATCACATGAGCATGCCATCACTGGTAACTAGGCAAAAGGGTGGGGTTGTTTGTGCAGTTGGAGAATTCATGCCTTGTCGGAAAAGATGCAGGTTGGGTTTTGGAATTTATCTTATTAGAACACTGGATCCTAAGAGGGTGAAGAGGTAGTGTTGAGAAAGGTCAAAGGTAAGGTCATTTGCTTTAAACTAGCTTTTCAGGAAGCCAACAGGCCTTCTATTCAGTTTGCTTATGTGGTCTGGAAAAAAAAAAAAAAAAAAAAAGCCCTGTGAGAGCTAAGAGCTACAGAGATTACAGGCTTAATCTTGATACTTTGGGACACTTCCTTCCCCAGTCCTGCTCAGAAATGTCCAGATCATGAAAAAGGCTTGTGAATGAATGCTCAGACTGTGTAATAGTTATCTACTGTGGTATAAGAGATTACTCCAAAACTTAGTAGCTGAAAACAACACACATTTTTAAAAAAAATTTTATTTTATTTTATTTAAACTTAATTAATTAACATACAGTGTATTATTAGTTTCAGAGGTAGAGTTCAATGGTTCATCAGTTGTATATAACACCCAGTGCTCATTATATCATGTGCCCTCCCATCACCCAGTTGCCCCATCCCCCCACCCACCTCCCCTCTAGCAACCTTCAGTTTGTTTCCTAGAGTTAAGAGTCTCTTATGGTTTGTCTCCCTCTCTGATTTCATCTTATTTTATTTTTCCCTCCTTTCCCCTATGATTCTCTGTTTTGTTTCTTATATTCCACATATGAGTGAGATCATATGATAATTGTCTTTCTCTGATTGACTTATTTCGCTTAGCATAATACCCTCTAGTTCCATCCACGTTGTTGCAAATGGCAAGATTTCGTTTTGTTTGTATAGCTGAGTAATACTCCCATATATGTATATATCATATCTACTTTATCCATTCATATGTCGATGGACATCTGGGCTCTTTCCATAACAACACACATTTATGATCTCATGATTTCTGTGGGTCTGAAACCATGTATGGCATAGCTGGGTCCTCTGCTTCCCAGCCCCTCACAAGGCTGCAGTGGAAGAGTCAGCCCAGAGTCTGTGGTCTCCCTTGAAGGCTCATCCAAGGAAAGATCTACTTCCAAGCTCAGTTCCAAGCCCTCATTTTCCTGAGGGACCAAGTTCCTGGATGGACGCTGACCAGAAGGCGCCCCCAGTTCCTTGCCACTTGGGTGTCTCCAATATGGAAACTTGCTTCATCAAATTGCGCAAGCCAAGAATGGAAGGCAAAGGTCATGATCTTTTGTAACTTAATCGCATGCATTCATCAAACAAGTGCTGACCATCTGCTGGTGTCAAGCACTGTTCTTGGATGTGGAACTCACTCACAGGTGGAAGGGAAGACTGGCTTTGAGTAGGAAACACTGCGTAGTTAACACTGTGGTTGGAGCTATAAAGGAGAAGTTAGGAGAGAGATGAGAGCATGAAAGGAAGGCCCATCTGTGACCTGGTCTTGGGGGGTCCAGGAAGGCTTCCCCGAAGAAGGGTCATTTACGCTGGATAAGAAAGTAGGAGAACATCCTAGGCACGGAGAACAGTATGAGACCCTGAGACCTCAAAAAGCTTCCAGAAACCACAAAAGCAAAATCAAAACCAAATTAACAGAGTGAATGTGAAGACGCTTGACACCAGACGAAGCCAGAGAAGTAACTGGTAGCCAGGAGGAGCCAGGCCTACCCAATCTACTTTTCCCTCTCCTCCAGGATAAACAAGAACAACATGGCCACAACCTTGGCCTCATTTGACCATTAGAGTAGAAACACCACTGGCACTAATTTGTGCCTAGAAAGATGTATGATAATGTTTCAAACAGCATCTTGAAAATGTCTTATCCTAGGAAAGCAGCTTCTGTCTTTGTGATACAGAACACGAGCCATTTCTGTCCACTCAGCAATCACAGATTTGCACACTCGGCTTAGTGGAGGCAATGTGGCTGTGACTCCTTCCCAGGGAAATACACCTTCTGCTCCGAGCCGTGACTTCTCATGCAACTCAGGAAGCCTCCATCCACTGTCCACTGTCACTCTTCTTCCTCAGTCCCTGGAGGTCAGTGGTTCTCAGTGGGAGAACTGTGAAGCTTGAGGGCATGTTTTTGGTTGTGTCAGTGACTGCGAAGAACCATCAGCATTTACTGGGCAGGGACAGAGCCGCAGACATTCTTGAATGTATGAGACAGTCACAGCAAAACTCTGTCCAGGGGTCCCACCAGGTATGGATGCAGGTGAAAATCCTATTTACAGTTTTCCGAGACTAGAGCCTAACTATGCTTTACATATAAACACAATTTTTTTTGCACAGTTTCCATATACCCTTCATTATCCAATAATGAAACTACAGTGGGAATTGGGGAAGGATTTACTTTGCTTTTTTCCAAAACTTTTCCCAGAGTTAGTCACTATTTCCCCAAATCATATCATGGTATTTGAGTCACCCATAGGACATGTATAAATCTGCCTTTGAAACTGTCACATTCATGATGATTTTATATATATATATCTTTCTTGTCTCAAAATGTCACTCTAAAGAAAGTGTCAATATTCAGTTAGATGTGGTTCTACCTCTTTCAAATCCAAATACATTGGTAATAAGATGAGGAAAGCACCTGGGTACTTCCTTATGAGCCCCAGTTGCTTGCTGTTCAAGGGGTGCTCCACAAACCAGCAGCATCTGCATCTACCAGCACCCTTGTTAGAGGAAGGATCTCAGGCCCCACCCTGGATCTACTGAATCTGGGTCTGCACTGTAAGACCCCCAGATGACTTAGATTCACATGAAAGTTTAAGATGCCCTCTTCTCCATTAGGTATGAAAAAGCACTGGAAAAGCATTTTTTTTTAATTACAAATGATTTTCCTTCTATTTCTCCTCTCTATGACATTATATTAATTAAGGCATTATATTAATCTTTTAATTATATGGAAAAGGTTGCTTCTGTTATCAATGAATTTCACCTTAAAGTAAAATGGGAGTTACAAAATCTATTTTAAGGAAAGACAGTGCTGTGTCTGGTAGGGTTGAGAATGATGCTCTCAGATTCCTGGAATTCAATAATTGGGTGTGGTGAACTTTGGAGCATCTGAACGGGATAGGGCATCAGAGTCAAGTTTCTCTGAACTTGGTCATTTATACACTCTAATGAGTCTTAAACCTGTATGTCCAGCTCCGTGTCTCCCCCCCAGAGCACAGCAGATACCTCCCTGCTTTCTAAAGATAGACTGGCCAGCTCACAGAGCAAGTGTCCTGCTGTTTTCTACAGGGTCAGGCCACACTCATTTATTCTACAAATGCATTTTGATCCCCTTCTATGTGCCATGCACTGTCACAGGGCTGTGAGTAATAGAAAGACAAAGCCGGCCTTTGTGGAGCTTACAACAGACAGCCTCATAGGAGAGCTAAGAGGCCCTAAATAACTGTATGAAGAGTTAGGAAGAGGTGGGTGCCCTCGGAGAGGCACAGATCATGCAAGACCCCTGTGTGTATGAGGGGGAAGGAGGGCACACCCACATAGAAAGAGTACGGAAAAGTCCCTGGGACTCACCCGAGCCTCTGCGCTGCCCAGAGACGGGGCTTCACGCAGGAGCTCTCTGGTGCCGCCACGCAGCTATTTAAACCTCCCATGCTCCCCTCAAACCTGGCTGGCCACACCTGTCCCCCCACCCTCAGCAGGAGCTTGCTTCCTTCTTCTCAAAGTAAAAAGAGTTGTCAGGTGGAACTCCTTGCACTTCCCACCATTGCTGCCTGGGCCCTCAGTGGTGCACATGTCCTCTCTACTGGACCCTTCATATTAACTGATAAACACACTTCAATGTGTTCTAATGTCATTTTTCAACCATCACTCAAGCCACTGGCCTCTCCTCTCCTCTCTTTCACAATCAGACTTCTTTAAAAACAAAATGTATTTTTGTATTTATCTCCACCTCCTCAACTCCTACTCACTCTTCAACCCACTGCAACCAGCCTCTGACCTCACCACCCACAGAAGCCCCTCTTACTCATATCGCCAACTGCCTGCTTCCTACTAATGCCAACAAACCCTTCCTCTGTCTCCCTCTCATGGGAAATTCAGCAGCATTGGACATTGCCAATGGGGCCCTAGAAACAGCCTCTTCCCTCAGTTTCCATGACACCACACCCTGGTCATCTTCCCCTACCTCATGGACCTCTTCATTTCAGCCTTCTTGGAGGGTTTCTCATCTCTTAAATGCTGGGGTGTCTTGGGGTTCAACCCAAGACCCCCCCTTGCTTTTAATAAACACGTTCTCTGGACTTGACCATTTATATCCTTTAATGATTCCTAATCTATAGCTCCAGCCCAGTTCTCCCTCTTGAACAGATTTCTGGACAATTCTACTTGTCCCAAAGCTACCTCAAACTCATTATATTCAAAAACAAACAAATTCGTTACCTCCCACCCCACCTGTTCCTCATTCCTCGACCCCTATATTATTGAATGGCACTACCATCTACCATTTGTCCAGGCTAGACACTGAGGCATCATCCTTGACTCTTTCCACATTCTCACACACAATCAGTCACCCTCAAATCCATGCTTTCTCCTATAGCCAGAGTCATCTAACGAACAGGTATTATTATTTCACCACTCCGCTTCAAACACACCCATGGCTCCCTCATTACCCTCGGTAAAGTCTGGCCCCATTATTCTAATGCTTCACTTCCTTCTCATTTGTCCTCCAACCTCAGACCAGCTTGATCTTTCTAAAATATAAACTTACTCAAGTTACCCTCACTTCTTCAGCTTTTAAAAGTGCTGATGGAACCCCATTACTAAGAGGACCAAACTAAACATCTTAATTGATCAGGTTCTGTTAGAAAAAAACATGGAGCATTCAGAATGGCTAGAGCACAAAGCGTCCTTCCGGAGGGACAAGAGATGACCTGGAGAGGTGCACTGAGCCAGATCACAGAGGGCCTTGAACTCCCAAATAGAAAGTTTACACTCATACCAAGAACAGTGGAAAACATGTATCTGCATGCAAAGTTTAAAGCAGGTGAGGATTTTGCATAGACCGTGGTGCTCCTCATCGCCTCGCCTCCTCTATGGTGGCCAGTTGGGTGTGAACACAGACTCTCCTTGAGACAGTCCAGCCTGAAATATGACCGACCTCAAGCTTACACCACGTCCATTTCCGCTTGCAGCCTCAGGACTTTAAGACAAAAACTGTCATGAGATGGATGAAAATGCATCCCGCCCCCCAAAACTCCCAACAGCTTAGGGTAAGAAAGAAGGAGGAGGCAAGGCTGAGCCTATCGTTCAAGCCGGGGGTGATGGGAAGATGAAGGTGCCGCCGGCAGACACAGAGGGCCTCATCAGGAGACAGAGGCGGCTTGACATCGGAATGCCAGTGAGCAGAAGAACGAGGAGGCAGGAAAGCAAGTCATGTGGGGAGAAGTGGGAGTAACTTGGGGAGTTCCGAAAAGCGAGGCTAGAAAAGCGAGGGGGACTCAGAGCCCCTTCACCCACCTAAGTGTCTGTCAGGAAGGAGGGGGAGGGAGAACCAGCAAAGAGAAAACACCCTGGAGGAGCAGACGGTGCCTCAGTCGGTGAAAGTGCCTTCTAACTCCTGCCATGTCTGTGAGGGCGTGAGCATCCTCTCCCCGGGACGACTGAGCGGGATGTGCAGGCACCTGTGGATCCGAGTCCTACTTCCAGAGGGAGGGCGAACTAAGTAAGAGTGATCCAGCTCTGAGTGTTCCACCCTCCGTCTTCCTCCCCCTCGCCCCTGCTGCTCCCAGGCTTCACGTTGGCGATGCAGCCTCACCATGGGCTTTACCTCAGGAGCAACTCTGAGAAGACAAGCCAAGAGGCAAGGCTTGCCCTTGGTGCCCTCCACCATCGCCCCCTCGGGCCTTTTCTCGGCCACTATTCCCTCCCCACCAGGGGCCCAGCACTGTCCTGCTGGCCTCCTCCTCACTCCCCGTGAGGCCATGGCCAGGACCTCTAGATCCTTTAGAACCCATCTGCCCAGGTCGCCCCAGCCTTGGGTGCTCGGCTCTCTGGGCTTAGACACTCCGGGACCCTGAGCTGGGCTCTGGACTTCGAAACGACTGCCTCTATTTGCACACACTGAGACCTTCTCATTCCCCCTCAACCACACCGGGCTCACATCCACCTAACCCCCTAGGTCCCCTTACTCTGGGAAACCATGCATCTTTTCACACAACGGTTCCAGGAAAGGGCAACAACTGCCTCAACCTTTTGGGTGAGACAATTTTGCCCAGCAATATGTACCCTGTTGTCCTTCTTCAGACAAAGGGGGGCCTCTGACATAAAACATTTTTTTGGGAGAGCAAGATTCTCACACACACACACACACACACACACACACACACACACACACACACCCAGACATCAATTTGTCTTAAACATCAAATTGTCAAATTCATGATCCAGTCCTCTTGGGGGAAGTTTCTTTGAACAAGTTCGAGGCAAAGGAAAATTAGTTCAGGTCTTTCACTCAATAAATATCTTTTTGAACACCTGTAGTGAATTCGGGGCTAAAGCATACAAGAAAGGAATATCACATGTCTCCCTGGCCCTTAGAATTGCTTTGGGAAGGAGAGACGCTCCCATGGAGGACGCCAGGTGACAATATAGGCAGCAGGATAGGGTGAGGACCACAGGACCAGATGAAATCAGGGACCCTTACACCCAAGTGTGCCTAAGAATCCTCAAGGTATGGAGTCATTTAAAATGCAGATTCCTGCTCCTGCAGATTCCAGGAGCTCAGAGTCACTAGGTCTCTGGTCAGTCCCAGAAATCTGCATTTTAAATAATCCTGATGTGGGTATTATCTTTGAGAAATACCGGTCCGGCCAGTAGCTCTTTCTAGGGACCACAGGAAAAAGGAAGCCCACTGGGCAGGCCCAGGAAGGGAGCTGTTTTTTGTGTTCAGACCTTAAGAAGCTGACAAGGAATCCTTTTCATTCTTCCTCTGCAGGGTTGAATGTTTTGAAGAAGAGCCAATACCTTGCCATTATCTGGAGAATGTGCAACTGGCACTGGGAATAAAAAAGGACGTGGACCGCTGAGTCTAGAGTTGATGAAACCAGTTTATCTGAATCTGACTCCAGGCCAGTCTGATGCTGAGAGGTGGTGTCCTGACTCCCTGAAGCCTTCTCGTCTATTGTTTTTCTTTTCCTGGGTGGCTTTGCCAGGACCTCATAGATATCATTATTTTCAGATTACTGTTATTACTCACATTCTTCTTGAATACAATACTACTCTGTTTTTATCTCCATAGAGCAGAGGACCAAGTTGCAGTTGTTTTTTTATTTTTGTTTTTGCTTTTTTATCTATATGTATAAAACAATCAGAGCAAGGCCCTCCAGGGGTTATTCTCTCTGCTTGTGGGTGTGGTAGAAGGTGAGAGGAACTACAGGAGGACCTGCCCCAGCGTGAGAAAAGGCACTTTAGGGGAAGCTCTTTATGCCCCTCCTGTCCAGCCACCCACTGCTTCTCAACCTCTACGGGGCACTCACTCTGCACCAGGTGCCATGCTAAGATTGGGGGCTGCCATTCCAGAGGAGGGATAGAGAATAAATAAATGAACAAACACCGGAAAACAACATTAGTGGTAAGTGTTATGGGTTGTTTTTGGTTTTTTGTTTTGTTTTGTTTTGTTTTGTTTTAAGCCAATGAAGTAGTAGAGAGGGATTAGACTCGAAGGCCAGGGAGGAGGTCATGCGGAGCAGCTGTAGGGAGACTAGGGGGAAAAACATTCCGGATGCCCTTTTGGAGGAACGATCATAGCACATTCAAAGATCAGAAAGAAGTTGTAAATGTGGCCACAGCCAAAATGAGATCAGAGCATAAAAGTAATACAAAGAATTTGGAGAGGGCCCAGAGGTTTCGTCTCAGATGGGAAGAACAAGAAGCTAAATCCTTGGGCTGACTTAATGATTTCCCTATGACCAAGGGGACAGGGTAGTGCCCATTTCCCAGCAGACATTCCAGAAACTGAGCTATCACTGCATCAGGAGCCAATTAAGTCTGATACAAAGAAAATGAGTTTCTGCAGTTTGGCAGCGATGAGTGATTGATGAGTAACACTCCCCAGAAACTGACAGATTGTCAAGCCTGCCTGCTACCCCTGGGTCATCTCAACCTAGAATTTCTGGCCCAGAGAGAGCAGTCATGGCTTTCTCCCTCAGTGGATTTTCCTATGGAGAGCTCAGGACAGAAGAAAAAGAAAGACATCAGCAAGCTTTCTGAAAGCCACGAACCGACGGGATTCTGTGTGCTGTGCCTGCATCGGGCTCTGTCAGTATCTCCACAGTAGCTCTGGTTGTGTGTAGCTATCCGCGCGGGTGAGGCACATGGATGAGGGGCATGTCAAAGAGTGGATTGCAAACCAAACACGAAGAACTTATAGTGGTAAGTCATATTTTACTAAATACATAAGCCTGTTCGGCTGACTCAGGATCTGGCCTTAAAAATGGACCTTTGGTAGAGGTTGAGCCGAGGGAAGACACCTGCCTGGTTGGCTTTGGCCCCATACCTGGGCTTGTCTCGGGCCAGCTGTTCTATAGGGGCCTCCAGGACAGTGTGGCCAGAGAAAACACAGCATGCCTAGTTTAACTTGAATTTCAGAAAAAGAACAAATAATTTTCAATATAAGTATGTTCCATGCAATGTTTGGGATATATGTATGCTAACAAATTTATTCACTGTTTTTACTGAAATTCAAATTTAACTGAGCGTCCTATATTTTTATTTGCTAAATCTGGCATCTCTCCTCTATCACAGTGTGTGAACATCAAGCTTCCCTGGGTTGTAATCCAACACTGAGACCCCCAGTGGGACTTCTCAGAGTGGGATTTGTTTCCACCCTACCCAAGAAAGTAGAAAGCCCTCTGTGTGAGAACATATACCTAAGAGCCCTCTGTAGGGCACAGCCGGCCTGCAAGAGGAATCATTAGACAAGGTCAGACGCAAAGACCACCTTCGATTTTGTGGCAAAGGGATCCAAAGTATGGCTCCCTGGTTAGCCTGATGGTACTTCCTAATGTTGATCTTAAAGATTGAGCATATCTCAGTTTTTCAGAAGGGTCAGTCTGTGCAAAACATTTCTCATCCTCTACTCCTGAGCTATGCCCTTAAGCCCTAAGATGTGGGTGCCCTAAATACAAATGCTGTCAGGGAGCCCCCAGATACAGGTGCCAGGACCCCCTGCAGACGGCACCCAGGAGTCTCCTTTGGACCATGCTTTCCAACCTCGGCTCTCACCCAGGGCTCATTCGGTCCTTAGGGCCCCGGATGCTCTTGCATGCTCACCTGACCCACCCTTCTCTTGCCTAATACGACCTTAGTAACCCGACGCTGGTTCTGGCGGCCTGCCCCGGGCACCAGTGGGCTATGTTCCTGGGTGTTATTGCTGGGATTTGCTCCAGCCTCTTAAAAATGCCACCTCGGCCAGCCCGTGTCCCCAGACCCTGCTGGCCTGACCTGTCCAGCAAAAAGACGAGACACTAAGATCATTCAGTTCTGTCCATGCCTTCACACAGGACTGTGAATTCTATACTGTGGTCACATACTATACAAATAATGCTTCCCCTTTATCCCCCAAAAGTCCCTTAGACAAGTTCAACCCCCATGTGCTAGTTGTTGAGAGTGCTGTGACCACGTATGTTCCCCTGACCATCCCTTGGCTCTTAGGCACGATGGCATGGAAACCCAGGATGGTGCTCGAAGGCAGAATCCTCTCCTTGAGGCCCCCATACAGCTCTAAGGGCAGAGGGTCCCATCTAATGGTCTGCCCTCCTTTCACGACCTCCCCTCTCATGGTTTTGGGGTCTGGTCTCTGGGTCCTTTCTCACTCCATTCCCTAGACACATTATCCACAACTGCGTCAGGGATCCTGGGGCAGCTGCACTCTGGTTTGATAGAGATGTGATGTAAGGTCGCTTTCCACCTTATTATCTTGAGAAAGCATGAACGTACCAAATTGGGGGGGCCTGAAGCCTATTCCACTCCCTGACCCAGTTCTCTTGCAGAATCTTCGGAACCTGTCTCCACACCTTCTCTATGGCAGACGGCTGATGTTTCCCTGCATTGTTGTCTTGGGCTGAGGCTGCAATTTTCCTGATTTGGCCCTTGCATATTATTTAATTGTTTATCTTGACATACAGGTTTGTCCCAGAGGGGAATGCTTAAAAAGTGGCATGGCATCCCTCGATATATATAGAGAGAGAGATGCAGCTTTCACTCCCCATGGACAGGTTTTCTCCTGCCAGACTCCTCCCAATTATCCTGCAGGCTTCTTTGCCCCGAGGGCAGTTTGCAGCTCCAAGGGACTGGAATTGACTTAAAAAAAATTCTTTCCTCTCTCTGCCCCATGTGAGGGGGCATTGTGTGCTCTCTAAATAATAAGCCTGGCTTTGTGTGACCTAACTGGACAGGGCCCTTTGAGAGATTTTTCAGTTGCAGAGAGAGCAGTCAGCTGCACCCTAGGAAACCAAGAAGTTTCCAGACCAAGGAGAAAAGTCCATGACAGCAAGATTTTTTTTCCTTAAATCGTATTGTCAACTAATTCCTCTCCTCCACTAGTGTTCAGGGTAATTAGGTAAAAGTGTAGCAGAAGAACACAAGTTTCTATTTTGGATCTGATAAATGACAGCATTTAATCAGATGGCCCCCACCCATTGCTAACAAAACAACAATCAACCAATCATTTAGTGACCTTATGAGTTAGATGCAAGTCATTGTCATCAATCAAGGTAATTATTATACTTGCTGATATCCTCCGCCAGACCCAGGACTGGCTAGAAACTAAAGGGTTAGAAAGAGGTAGAAGTCACAATGCTTGGCCTCCACCTCACAAAAACCCACTCAGAAGAGGAGAAACTGACCAGAATTGACCACCTCCACTGTGCCAGGCTGGGGATTTACACACACAAATTATCTCATTTAATCGCCTCAATAACCCTGTAAGGCAGAGAGTAGCAGCTCCATTTTACAGATATGGAAACTGGTATCCAAAAAGCATTTAAGTGGGAGGCAGAATAATGTCCCCCCAAAGATGTCCATGTTCTAATCCCTGTGAATATGTTAGCTCAATAGGAAAAAAAGGGGTGAGGAAGAACTTGGCAGAAGTGATTCAATTAAAAAAATCTTGAGATGGGGAGATTGTCCTGGATTATCTGAGTGCATCCCAGGTAATATCAAAGGCACTTAGGACAGGTAGATAAGAAGGTCAGAGTCAGAGCAACAGAGATATGACAAAGGAAAGAGAGGCTGGAGTGATGTGGGGCCACAAACCAAGGAATGCAGGCAGCCTCTAGAAGCTAGAGAAGGCAAGGAGGTGGATTCCCCCTGGAGCCTCCTGAAGATACCAGCCTTGCTGACCCATTAGACTTCTGACTTCCAGAACTGTAAGGTAAGAAAGGGGTGGTGTTTTAAGGTACTAAGCTTGTGGTAATTTGTTGCAGCAGCAATAGAAAACTAACACACTGTGGTTATTCACACCTGCCCCAAATGCATTCCTCAGATGACTTGAGCTGGCCGGAGAAGGTTCCTTCAAAGTGATAGGGCCAGGCAGGGCTGCCATATTGCCTCCCTGGCCCCTCGAGTTCTGCAAAGCAGGGGCCCCAGGGCAGGATTCAAACCAAGTCAACAAATGTGTCCTTAACGTCTATATCCTTTTTTCTTTGCTGATCTGCTCTCTAAAGATAACATTTAGGGGCAAAATAAGCAAAATGTCAAAAGAAATATTCCAAAATAACATGATAAGCTTAATGAATGACGAAGGAGTTCAGGAAATAATGCTGTTCTGAGAAATAATTAGTGGTGCATACAGCGGTGATCAGAGCCAACCTGGTGGAGGGAGGGCAGCTTCACCTGGCCCTCCAGCATGGGTAGGGTAGGGGTAATGCAGGAGGCAAACAGAAGGCCTTACAGATGGGGAATGGCCTGATATAAGAAATACTACTAGGAACAGAAGCAGCAGCCCATCTCCCCACCCTTGATCCTCCACCCGCCCCCCCGCTACCCTCACCCCTCCCCTGACTGTGGATTCCATTAAATCTCCCAACTGAAGTCTTGGCAAAGGTTTTATAACATCCTGTGTTGTCTCGTACCTTACAGATGTTGTCCCGTACCTTACAGACCCAAACAGGTCTAATGTGTCTTTCTTGCCCAGAGCTACCCAGCAATGAGGAACAAAATGTTTTCAGTTCTTCAAAGTCAACAAGCATACTCTGTGTACGTGTGAGTGGCCAGTTTGATTCAGCATGTCCAAATAAGGAAAATTTGGAAGAGAATTCCAGACTTTAACCTGGGTGGGGCAATTTTGTTAAATACAAGGACGGTGTGTTCAGAGATACCTTTTTAAGCCACCTTTAATTTGTAACAAAGCAGATTTTTGTGCAAGAGGTGGCATATAATAAAAATGACTTGGAGGCAAAAGACCCAACCTCTAGTCCCGAGTTCTGTTGTCACCTGAAACATGACATGGAGCAAATTCTGTTACAACCTCTACGAAATGAGCACTTGGTCTTAAAATTCTCTTAATCATTTAAGATGCTTTGGGCCACAGGCAACAGAAATCCTGATTCAAACCGGTTTAAACATGAAGGAAATTCATTATCCTGCAAAACAGAAAGTTGAATGGCAGGGCAGCTTAGAGGCTGTATTAGTCAAGATTCTCCAGAAAAACAGAACCAACAGGATATATATAGAGAATGAGATTTATTATAAGGGATTGACTCACGGTTATGGAGGCTAAGAAGTCCCATGATCTGATGTCTGCAAGCTGGAGGCTCAGAAAAGCTGGTACTGTAATTTCATTCCAAACCCCAAGGCCTAAGAACCAAAGGAGCCAGTGGTGTAAATCCCAGTCCAAGTCTGAAGGCCAAAAAATGAGAAGCACTGATGCGTGAGGGAGGGAGAAGATTGATGTCTCAGCTCAAGCGAAAGAACAGATCTACCCTTCCTCCACCTTTTTGTTCTACTCAGGTGCTCAACAGATTGTTTGGTGCCCCCTCACACTGGTGAGAATGATCTTTACTCAGTCTACAGATTCAAATGCTAATCTCTTTGGGAAACATCTTCACAGACTCACTCAGAAATCATGTTTTACCAGCTATGTGGGCATCCCTCAGTCCAGTCAAGTTGACACATAAAGCTAACTCTTACAACGGTTGATTGATTCAGTGGTGTGGATGATGCCATCAATGACCTGGGTTCTTTCTCTCTTTCTCTCCATTCTTGCCATCCTGAGTATCAGTTTAATCCTTATGCTGATAGTATGGTGACTGCCATGATTCTAGGCATCACAGTTGGACACAAAGTATCTGGAGGAAAGGGGGAGAGCATCCTCCAGAAGTCTTCCCCTCACATAGCACTGGCCATCGGTGAGCCACACGTACCCATTTCTGAACCAGTTACTGAAAAGGGGATCCCTTGAGAAGGGTTGTTCTAGCCCCTCCTGAGGGTGCGGAAGAGGGAAGACAAGTGAACAAAAGCATGATTCTGTGTGGACGGAAGATGGGAGAAACTGCAGGTGGACAGGAAATTTAAAGCGATCTCTGTACTCTCAAAGCTCCAAAAACCCGTAAGTTAAAAACTCAGTGGTTGCCTGATATGGTTTAAACCCAGACTGTCAAGCTCCATGCCTACCCAGAACCAAGCACTGGGCTATACACCAGCACTGAGCAAGCGTCAGAGAACTTTCATGAAGCATCCCTTCAAGGGGATCTTGACCACTTCACAGCCAAGACAGTCAATCCCATTGCTTTAACCCTTCTTACCACTGCTGGAGAATTGAAGCCTGGCAATTTGGGTTATACAGATGAATGAGAGGGAAAGGTTGCTCTTAATTTATGCAAGTTCCGGGACAATCAGCCAACCTACCTCCCTGTTTTCTACCCTGAGACAATCCAAGCAAATTTTAGGGTGTCACATGGTGAGAGAGAGGTAAAGTGGTGGATAGGGCTATGGCATTTTCTTAAAAAAAAATTCAAATTGGCTATTAGAGTTACTGACCTAACATTGACCACTGGCAGATTGTGTCTGTTTAAACTCATTTCCAGATCACTTGAATGAGAAATAGCAGTTTTCTCCTAATGTATACCAGGCCCCTAGAGTTATTTCCTACAGCTGCAATGACTATTGTAAGTAAGGAGAAAATAGACGGATAGAGGTTTGATGAGAAATTTTACACTTCTCGTGAGTCTTTTTTTGAGGGGCTCAGTGTGTTTGCTCAATTCCAATTACCTGCCTCTTTCTTCTCTGGCTGGATTAGTAACTATTCAGTTCAACCAAAGCATAGAACAGTATCACTAAAATGATTGTTCCTCTCCCAACAGGATACTTAGGTTTTGACTGAGTAATCAAACTCTGTAAGAAATTTCGCCAAGATATTTATTATACCAAGTAACAGGAATAGGAGGTATACTTTGTTATATAATATATTGTAACTAGCTAGAAGAAATAGATGAAAAAAAAACTTCCTTAAACATGAAAGTCACACATATGTGGTAGTAAATTTATGTCCCCTGTCTCACAACAGTGTTACCAGACAACCAAGAGAATAAGAAGCATATAAAGTAATAAGTATATTTGAATAAGCAAAAGAAGTAAGCATTTTTCAAGTAACAACTTTTCTGGCAAATTATTGCTGGTAGTTGTCGCACTCTGGAGAAGGCGTTCTGTTCTTGTTATAAGGCTTGAAGTTGCCATATAAAAGTGGATCTAGACAGCCACATCGAGGTGAATCCCATAGGACCTGCGATCATAATTAATTCTCTCTTCCTCCCCATCAAACCTCTAAGCACACCTACTCACAGATGTTATTCTATCTCGTAGGGGGTTCCATTCCGTTTCCATTCCATCCCTGGTGGAACTGCTAATGGCCCAAACAAGGAGAAATAAGAAGAACCAGAAGAAAAACAAAGGTCCAGAATCATCCGCAAGCTGAATAACACATACTTGGGGAAGGGTGGGCATAACAGTAGTCAAACGAGAGAAGAGGTGAGATGTGTCCATTTTCTTTCAGCCTCTCATTCCAGGTCCTGGGTTCATCCTACCTCACAGGCCGTCTCAGTGAAGGGGAAAAAAAAAAGCACACTCATGTGGTGGAGACTTCTTATTTGATGTCTTCAACATCACATGGAGCATTGATTTTTTTTTATACTGTCTTTTGCTCCCCTGCTTGAGGTTTTCCTTGGGTGGAAGGCATCTTGAAAGCCTTCTGCCTTTCATTCTCCCAGAATCTATGCTCTGGTCTTGAGACATTAGTCACAGTTCCAAGGAGGGGACAGGTCAAATAACTTTACAATCAAAACCCAAACCTAAACAGATGGCTCCTTTATTCCAAGAAGGCACAAGCACTTGTCACTCTCTTGTGATAATGGGATTTGGCCTCAACGTTAAGGCATCCCAGAGGCAGAAAGCTGCAGTTTGGGCCCAGTGGGCTCTCTGCTCAGTTTCAGCTCCCAGCGAACCGACTCGAGATCTTCCAGTCAAGTGTGGACTCAGGATGCGCTAAAAAGATGAATGCCTGAGGAAATCCTAGGCAGGCTGGCTACGTTCTCCAAGTGTGGTCTTTGAACTATTAAGTGCATCAATTCACCTGAGGACTTGTTAAAAATGCAGATTCCTGGACCCCCTCCCTGATGCTGTGAATCAGCCCAGGAATCTGCTTTTTCAAGAGGCTTATCAGGTCATTTTAATGCTCTTTGACATCGGAGGACCACTTCTAGACCCTCGGTACACAAACGTGGTCTTGAGACCAGCGGCATTAGCAGCATCCAGGAGTTTGTTAGAGATGCAGAATCTTAGGTCCCACCTCAGACATCCAAAATCACAATCTGCATTTTAACAAGATGTCCAGATAATTCCTTAGAGTTCGAGAAACATTTTGCTAGAGTAGTTTTGTCTTATACCCTTGTTCCCACCAGCTCAGAAGAGAGTGCAGTAGCACAAAAAGGGGCTTCCTCTCAATCCTAAACTACATATTAGGATCAGTAAGGAAGTCTTTAACAACACTGATTGCCATAGCCAATTTAACCCAGCCTTCTGGAAGGGGGACCTGGGCATCTGTATTTTTAAAAGCTCCCTAGCTAATTCCAATGTGCAGCCAGAATTGAGAACCACTATTCCACCAAAGCAAAATTCAGAATCAAAGCTTACCCTAAAGACAGTGTGAAGCTGGGTCTCACTGCCCTAAAAAGCGATCAGCCATTTGCCTAGTAACAAGGGATTCCTAAAATATTTGCCTTTTACTAAGAAGAGGCAGCTTCAGCCTTTTGAATGACTACTCACTGTCCATGCCTCATACAAATATGTTGGGTCTCCACCGCCCAGGAGCTCAAAAGCAGCATTCCCGTCCCCTTTGTTACTCAAGGCCAGGCTCTGGCATCCTTGGGATGGGAAATGGCTCCTTCTGAGGCAGCATTTCTCTTAGCTTTCTCTGCCCCTGGGATTTGTGATTCTGGACAAGGCATATGTCTTCTCACCATGCCATTTCCCTCATTTGCAGAGGGAAAACACAGTGTTCATTGATTCCTTTGGTTAAGCTGACTGGTGCCCCTGGCTCCCGTCCAGTGACTATTTCTCTTTGCAGCAATCCTCAGCTGGGGGAGAGCCAGGAGGGAGATGGCTGCCCACTTAGAGCCCCGAGCCCCCCGTGCTCTCTATCCTGTGAGATCTCCAAATGCCAGCTCATTCCGCTGATTCTCTTCCGCCCAGGCGGGTCCATCAGAGAGCCCTGGAACAGGTTTGAGAACAGAAAGGCTACTGGATTCCTTTGAAATACCTGAGTTCAGTTTTGACCCCGGCTGGAGAAATAAAACCCGTTTCTCCCAGGGGAAAGCCTCCTGATTGATTTGGATAAACACTCTTGAACTCTAACTATAGCACAAGGACTCACCACTGTTATTTCTATAATTACTGATAGCTGATGTTTCTTTTTAACAGTTGCATACACCTTTCCCATCTTCTCTTCACCTCCTACTAATAACACTGATGGCTTGCCATGTGCCAAACACATTACCATGTGACCCGCACATCCATCTGCAGAGGTAGGTGCTTGCTATTTGTATACCCATTTTACAGATACAAAACTGAAGTTTCAATAAGTTCAACAACTTGCTCCGGGTTCCACATGGTGAAAGTGGCAGAAACTGGATTTCATCCAGGTCAATGTGATTCCACTAGGATACGTCTACAAAATGGGCCCTTCCTTTGGATGTTTCCCATACCCTCACCTCCAGCCTCTGTGCTTCCCAGAGCAAGATCTCAGCCACCAGATCTTCCTTTCTGGCTTGACTTGTTTCAGAATTAGCTGGAGTATGTGCCAGAGTCAAAACGATTTGGAACCAACAACAAGTGAAGAGGCAGTGAAGAGGAGTAAACTCAGATTCCTATTTTATACCATATACCCAAATAAATTCCATATGAATGAAACATTTAAATGAAACAATGGAAGTACTAGAAATATTTGTAGGTGGGAGACTTAGGAAATCCTGAGGTAAGGAAGGACTTTAGAGAGTGACACCAAAGGCAGAAGCCATAAATTAAAATATTAAGAACTTCAACTGCACAAAAATTTTAAAATGTAATTTTAAATGTGAAAAGCAATTGACAAATTGGGAAAAGTAGAAAACATATAAGACTTAATAGAGAGAATACAGATATTTTTTTAAAAAACTCCTACAGACCAGCAAGAAAAAGACAAACACTCCAATTAAAAAAAAATGGGCAAACATAAAAGAATAAAAAGAAGACCACAAATACTCACGATTGATGATGATGAATTGTGGCAACAGATTTTACATTCTCTGCAGGTGGGAGTATGAATTGACATAACCTTTCTAAAGGTCAATTTGACAAAATGTAGTAAAACTTTTCTAAAACACAGAACAGTTAACCCAGCTGTTTTGAGGAATCGATCTTAAGGAAATAATTAAGGACATGCACAGTGACCCAGCAGGAGAATGACCCGGGAATGGTGTGGACAGAAATAAGACACGTGACAACACTTTAAAAGCCCAGGAAAGGAATGGTTGGAAATCTCACCCCACATCCCTGCAGTGGAGGCACTGGGTGGTCTTTAAGGACAGAGTCTATTTATTCGACCATATTCATTGTAAGGATGCTTCCGTGGAAAGATGTTCACGATATTTTGTTCAGAAAAAAAGGAAGTCGCTTGTCCCACAGAATAACTGTGTTGGCACTCAGGATATACAAGAAAGGTTTGTCTCTAGGTAATGAGAGTGTTTTGGGTTTCTATTTTCTTCCTTTTGCATGTTTGTGTTTTCTCGTTAGTTCAATTAACATGTACTGCTTTTGTGATGAGAATGAAAAATACAATAGGAGTTGTAAAGGGGACTCAAGGAGCCCCAGTCCTAGTCTCTGGTGACCAACACTGAAAGGGATGGACTGAGTCAGAGAAGCGACCCACACTCCTGAGAGCTAACTGGGACCTGCCCAGGGAACGTCTTGCCCTCCGGGCACCTTGCCGGCCCACTGGAGGCCTGTCCTTCCCTGCGGCCAAATCAGCAGTCACCCCCGCCTCTCCGCACCCTTCTTTAGAGAGACCTGAGCCGCCGGCGTGGGTCCCAGCCCTGCAGAGGGTACCGAAGAAACAAAGTGGGGACAGATACAGCCTGCGCCTGAGGAAGCTCCGTGCGGCAGCAAGGACGAGGCGCTCCTTCCAGGCTTGGCCCCTGTTTCGACCGCATGTGGGTATTTTCCTGAGATAGGTTTCTCTCCCTTGGACTTGCCTAAAAACATCCTTTGATTAAGATTCTCCTGCCCTTGATTAAGATTCACTGGTGACCGAAGGGGGCCGCCTCTCTCTGCAAGTGCCGACAGCCCCACCAGCCTTTCGGCTGCTTCCTCTCCGTCTCCCTCCCCTGTCCCGGGCCAACCCTGACCACGCCTCAAATTGCCCCTAGGAGGCAGAAATGCCAGCTAACCACCACGGTGCCTGGTGCCCGGCGCAGTGGCCGGGAGCCACCCCGGCGCCGAGGCCGGCGGGCCTGCGCAGTACCCCGCGGCTTGCTGGAAACCCATTTGCAGCCAGTCACTGGATCCCGGAGAGGGGGACCTGGGTTCATGAAGCCAGAAACCGGGGAGGCGCACCCCGCCCGGGCAGCTCGCTCGCAGGCATCCCGCAGAGGCCTGCCCGCCCCCTGGAGGCGCGGGGGACGCAGGCCCGCTTCAGGTTCCGCTCCCGAACCCCGGGAGCCCCCTTCCCGCCAGGACGTCGGTCACGGGTCTCTGGGCAAGGTCGCCCCGGGACGCGAGTTCCCGCCCAGCCTCGGGCCGACGACTTCCAGGATCGGAAAAGCCACGCTCCGCCGAGGCCCTGGGGCTGCTCCGGCTCGGCCTCCTCGGTGGCCGGGAGAGAGAGGCAAGGAGCCTCCCGCGGCCCGCCCGGGCGCCTGCCCGGTTCTCCCGCTCTCCCTCCTGGGCCCGGCGCGCCGACACCAAGAGGGCTTCCTTGCACCCACCCCCAGTTGACCAACCTAAGGGTGTCGGATCCCGCCTCCCCCTCCTCCGGCACCCGTCCCCCCCCCCCCCCCGCCCCAAGCCCGGGAGTTGCGGGGGTGTGGTCGCTTAGTCCGGTGGCCTCTGCCACCTCCCTGCAGGACCGGAGGTCTCTCAGGAGCACAGCACCGCCCCCACCCCTGCAGGACTGGGGCACAGAGGGGAAGGGGAAGGGGAAGGGGCTGCCGCGCGCTCCCGGCACGTGGCGCTGCTGGGCACGCGGAGAAAGTGACCCACGGACCGCGGACGGGGGAAAAGGAGGCGAAGGCCCCCTCAATCCAGCCTCCGCAGCGCTGCCGAGCTCACGGAAGGACAGAACTAATTTACTAAAACAGCACATTTTAAGAAAGGAAATTTGAGACAGCAATAGCAGCATCTCAGGGAACGGCAGGGGTAAAAAAAAGTTGCGAATCAGGCTTTCGCGCAGGGACTTAGATTTTGCAATAAGCGCTTAATTAAAAGTAAAATATATTGATGCGGTAGGCAAGTCGCGTTCCTGGGAAGGTAAAAATACAGTGGACTCCCCCACACCCCAGATGCTCCACCTGCCTGCTGTAATTACAGGGCTTCAGAGAGGAGGGGAAGAAAACACGACAGAGAGAAATCTGCTTGCATATTTTTCTTCTATTGTGCTGGGCTCATTTGAATTATAATGTGTTGCAGGCCGGAGTCGGAAATTTTGTGCCTTGAATAATGAATCCCCCTGGAGCCCACAGTACCTGTACTTCTCTTTAGTGTCCACTGAGAATAACGGGTTCGACATTCAAGTGACAACACTGGAAAGGATTTCAAAGCCCCTGAGCCCCAGAACGCTGTACAGCCCCACGGCTCTTCTGCCTGCCCTCTCTTTGGCTTCCAAACGCAGCAAACTCCGTCGTGACTTAAAATACACGGGTCCTGGCTGTGACCACAGAAATACAGTAGAGATAAACAGGCTCTTACTTGTGAATCTGAGGTAGTCCTGCCCTGCACAAAGTTTCAAAGCTGCTAAGGCTCCAGGATACTACCCAGATTTTTTTAAAACAGGGCAACAGAGAGGCGCACTGTCTTGTCCCAAGCCAGGACAGGCTCTTCTGGCGTGAATAGCGCTGCACTGGCTGAGGCTGGCTTTCCGTAAGAAAGATAATAAACATTCAGTGATTCAATAAAACAGACACGGTTTAAATCACAGGCAATCACCAAACCTCTGGGACACTTTTCAGTTCTGAACAGCTATTTGACAGAGGTTTTAAGTTAAGGGGCAAATGTAGAACAACAACAACAACAACAACAACAACAACAAAATCTGAAAATCTCACTAAGATGAGAGAATGAAAGCTTTTCAAAATGATAGAAGTGACCTTTCATGCTTCAACTTTCAAACAAGTGTTGTTTTGTTTTGTTTTTGTTTTTTAGTTGAGCATTCTTTCTGGTTGGAAATAGATTCAGAAGTCCTTTTAAAAACAAGTCACTTTTGGCCAAATATATGAAGGTTTATCCACAATACCATGGGACCATTAAAAAAAAAGTTCTTTATTGACACGAAAGGATTCCCAAGGTACATTGCCGAGAAAAAAAGTAAATATACTACTATTTGTATGGCGTGAAAAGATTAAAAAAAAAGCCATGTATATACCTATTTGTTTGTATAGCCGTAGAATATCTCCGGATGGATATTGTCTCTTGGGGATGGCAGGAGGGGGGGCAGGGGAAAGACTATCCCCTGTTTATCTAAATCCTTTGCCATTTTGTTTTTAAAAAACGTATTTGGACTGCTTGGTTAAAAAACAAATAAAATTTAATAAATATTAAAGTCATTCAAGCTGGATTACAGCCAAGTCAAGACTTGGTGATGGAGGGAAGGTCGGCACAGTTAATAGTTAAGCCTGATTCTTAAAGGCAACTATCATCATTACTTTCTCATCTTTTCATTGAGTCTGTTAACAGCTTGCCCAAGGAAGCTGATACAGAGTTTTCTCTGCCTGCCCATCTTCTCCAACATATGCACAAACAGGCAGGGAAATGACCTGAAAATGGGATGTAGGAAGGAAAAGAAAAAAGAAGCAAATTCTAGGTTTAAACAGCAAGTTGACAAAGGACTGCTGACTACACTCGTTTACTTTTTGAGCTGGGACATTTCCTTTGTATCCCAAGCATTATTTCAGTCCCCACTTATTAATATTCTAAGAGCTTTGAGCTGAAAAGAAGAGAATCCCGAAACCTGGGAAAGGCAAGAATTCTACCAGGCCTTTGGGTCTGGCTGAACCATCTTGAAATAGCCCTTTAGAGTTTGCTGTACCACTTCCAGCAGCCGCTTGGAGCAGGGAAACGCAGAGAATCATCTACATGGTGTGAGATGTTCCCCCCCCCCCCCCCCCCCGCCGCCCCACCGCCCCAGGAGCTCTCAATCCTGCTTCTCAGATGCTAGATCCTACAGTCCTGCTGATTCCTAAGGTGGCCAGAGAGTGAGCCCAAGAGCCCAACTGGACCCCAACAGGGGACCATCCTCCCCAAAGACAGGGTGGAAACTTCCCCTGTGATAGACTCCTCTCACCCAATCAAAATACACAAACCCAAACAAACAAGAAGACAAAATTTCTCTCCTTTTCACCTGCTCTCTGATTCCCACTAACAGAGCCCAAACCTTCCTTTCTCCACTTAGAGCAGGATTTCTCAACCCCGGCACTTCTGACCCTTTGCTCCAGATAATTCTTTGTTAATGGGGGCTGTACTGTGCCACTGTAGGATGCTTAGCAGAAATCCTGGCCTCTGTCTACTAAGTGCCAGAAGCACCCCACCCTGAGCCGTGACAACCGAAAATGTTCCCGGACTGCCAAATGTTTCCTGGGGAAGGGCCTAATCATTCCCAGGTGAGAACCATTCAATTAGAAGCTGAAAGCTGGTATTTCTGAAAGATGTAACAGCTTCTTTCTGTGTTTAATAAAATGGTAAAATAGAAATAATATTTTAAAAAATCATTGCCAGACCAATAAAATGAGAGTAAGAAGTCAAAGTCATGGAGAGGGAGGAGGAGGCACAAAACACAAAATGGAAGCCATTTGGGGGAATACGTATCTGTCAGGGGGCCGAAATTTGGACCCAGGTGACATTAAGATGTCGCAAGCTGGGTCCTTTCCATTTACCCCTACAAATTCACCTTCCACCCTTCTCCTCCCTGCTTTGTGCCTCAGGAAGTATATCCTGATGGGTGGTCCTGACAGACTTCATCAACATGCCCTCTCTCTTCTCTGGCTTCTGGGTTTGGTCAGTGGAAGGAAGAGGCCAGCGGGTATGTGGGAGGAGAGAGAGACTGATGACTCTGCATCTCCCCTGGCCAGATTCTGGTTCTTTGACCGCTTTTGTCTTCCATAGGCGGGAGCCTGTGGACAGCGGGCTATTTCCTAGAATGACAGCTCTCTGGCATGAGGCAGCTGTGCCCTCCTCTTGGCTCTGGCCTCCAGGTTGCTGGCCCCTGCAGTTGCTAGCTCCAGGATACTGAATCACCCCTCGCTGGTTTGACTAAACCCTGCCCACACTGTTCTAAGCCAGCCCTTTATTTAAAATCTCCTGACAATCCTTGGTTTGAGGATGCCATCCGACAGAGAAGGGTCTAGTTCAGAGCTCCCACGAAAGTCATCTGTTTCCTACGGGACCATGACTGATACAGATGATAAAAGAAATCGTTTGAAGAGAAGGGTTGTTGGCCTGGGCCAGGATTTAGGAATCCCTCCGTCCTTTGCCCAAATACCCAATAAATTGTACCTTGAACCAAAGTGATCACGGCTCCTGTTCTCCTCCCCCCAATAACCAAACGCAGGCCTGAGATCTCCCAGTTAAAACCTGAGAAAGCCTTTGCCCCAATACCAAGAGTAGAGGTTGTCCAGGCCATGCCTCGACTTCTTGAAAGGCACATGACTGAAGATGAAAAAAGCATCCCCCCAAAAAAAGAGATAAAGAGATCTTCCCCCAGGACAGCGAAGTCTGCCTCCTTTATCACTTACTCCACAAGGATGGAAGAGGAGAAATACCGACATGTTAACCCCCTTCTAAGGGCATTATCTAGAAAAGAAAGACAAGTGAGTGTCCTCTAGTTTAGCACCAAACTGCCTTCTTTGAGTATTTCCATCTTCATGGAATGTGTCTGGGAGGAGAAGTAAAATCTGTCAGCTGCATGGAGGAAGGCGAAGCCCTCTTCCCTGGCCCCTGGGCCATCTGGGTTGGGCAGGGGCATACACGGGGCCCCAGGCTTCAGCTGCAGGAGGTAGGGAAGCGCCGAGCTCCTGGAGGTGCTGGTCCGCAGGCGAGCAACAAGGAGGGCAGGTGCGGCAGGGATGGTCCAGGACACCCGCCCTGCGTCTGCCAGCAGTGCTTCCGGGCCAGGCTGGGACAACAACCTCAATTGTCCCTCCCAACAGTAGCCTGCTGATCCCAGAGAAAAGACAGCCATGGGGCCATTTGGACCAAGCCTCCACAGGAAGAATGCTGCCCTTTCTCTGCAGCTCTGGGTCCCAGAGTCATGGAATCCACAGCTCAGAAGCTGGCAGCCCCCTCGGAGGCCTGGGCAGCTTCCCCTATGGTCACATGGCCCCGAACACTCTGCTCTTTGTGACAGCAGCGTGGCTGGGTGGGCCGAGGACCTCTGCAGACAAAGATACTTCAGGTGCCCCCTGAGCCCCCTGGAAAGTGATGAAAGAGCCTCTCTCCTCTCATCTGTGCCCCCGGCATGCCCAGCTCACCTGGACTCTGGGCCCCCCACAACCTGCTGCTTGACTGTTATTCACAGGAGAAGCGGGTCCCAAGCCAATGTCAGAGACGGCCTCGGATTCAGGGGGGCATGAGGGCAGCGCAGACACCTTCAGGGCTTTTGCCTCATGCAGCTAACGTCAGAGATGTTTTATGAAAACAAGATTTGAGGTCACATTGTTTCTTGGATAAAAGGAACTTTGCTTCAAAGAAATTGACTTGCTAAACAACGCTAGGAAAACTGCCAGAATACTGCTAGGCACAGCCGGCCACTTTTGAGTCCCCCAGTGTTTCCACAAGCACAGAGTAAATGACTCTCATTAGATCAGGGCTCCTGTGACCGGGTCCCTGAACCTCCTGGGTCTTCATCCCCACCCCCCCACCCCCCCGTAAGAACACAGAGCCTGGACTCAACGGACCTCCAAAGCTCTTCCCAGCTCTACACTCCATTTCTACTGAGCAGCGTCCTGTCTCCTGGCACCTACTGAGGAGAAGTTAGCCAAGAAGGAAAAGAAGGCAGCACAGCTCTGGAGCCAAAGGGCCCGGGGTTGAAGCCCAGCCCTACTCTGTACCGTCCGCGTGACACCGGGCAGGTTATTTCCTCTCTGTGTGTCCTCATCGGAAAATGGGAAATAGCGTTAGCCCCTCTCCATGGGGTGGCCATGAGGGTCACGTGAACGAGCATATAGAAGGCATGAGAACACACCCAGCACAGGGGAGGCACCCCAGCAGCATCTGCTGTCTTCGAGACTCTTTTCACTTTTAAAGATGCCATCTGAGTCTTTTCCTGTCACCAGTTCAGCCTCACTAAAAGCAATTTGGCAAACAGACCCTCGCAGGGCAAAGAATGGTCATTTTATCTGGGGGAATTGAAAATAATGCCAACCTTATCTCCTTCTCCACGAGCATTCTCCTGTGCTGGGAAGGAGGCTTGGCGAGGGGTCCGTAGTTCCTCACAAAATGGGGCAGGATGTTATTTCTCCCAGATAGGAGAGAAAAATGAAGCACAGAGAGGGGCCCAGGCCAGGGCCTCCATGCAAGCCATGGCCCCAACTTCTGCTGACCCTGAGCCTGCAGCAGGCACCTCTACCCACCCAGCTGCCTCGCAGCTCCTACCTAGAGCACCCCCTCACACCCAGCCCCGCCGAAGCCCAGGTCTGTGCTCAGGGCGCTCACAGCCACCGCTGATCAGCTGGGCAACGCCAGGGAGTCCACTCAGACCATTTCCGCAGGCCCAGAAGCCACAGCCATAGGAGCCAAAGGGCTGGGCAGTAACTGAGCTGGCTGCAAGCTGAGGAATCACAGGCCCTGGGGGCCAGGAAAACAACCACGGAGGGAAGGACAACGTTGGAGTCCCCCATTTAACCCCCAGGCAGCACATGCACGGTAGGAATAGACCGTGACCTTGGAATCCCAATGCACGCAGGGCCTAAGAGGCCCTGTCATCCAGTCAGTGCACAGAGAGCCTTTAACATGTACGTGGCAGGGGAGGTCCTGGCCATGTCTACTTCACCCTCCAGACACCCTCCCGCCTTTCCAGGGGTGGCTCTGCCCTTTGCAGGAAGTACCTACAGGCTTCTACTGCATTTGGCCAGTAGGAGGCAGTACCGTGAGAATGGACAGCCAAACTCAAATGAAGTCAGGGAGTTTAGTTCCCTGGTCTCGTTCCCACCCCCACCCTGGGTCCCGTTTCATAAAGCCATAGCTTCTCTGTCAGAGAGCTCTTTCCTCAGCCTCAGCTCTCTGCTCTGGATCCCTTCAGGTGTAGGAGTGAGGGAGGCCTCTTCCTGTCACTAGGCACTGTTGCTTTCCCTTAGCCCTGCCCAGGCTTTGCTCAATAGCCCCGAACTCCCTTTGACTACCCCACTTGAGCACGCTGGCTCTTCCCTATGGGACCCTGCGAGAGGCCAAGGCCTGGCCCAAGGGCTCATTGCTCCATCAGCTTCGCCTTCTCTTTCTCTTTTTGCATATTTGTGCCATAAAATAAAACACAAAAATACCCGTTAAGATATGAAGCCATCACCCAATGGGAGAAAACACAGGAATATCAGTGCATTTGACACTTTCTGTGTGCTAGCCACATCTCAGACACGCGCGTGCGCACACATACACAGAGTACACCATAGCAAAAGGCTGGGGGAAAGCCAATTACCTCCCCTTTCCACTTGTCACATCCCAGCTGGCACATGTAACCCAAGAGACCATGTACTGGAAATGCCAATGGAGCGTGAGAGCCACACAGAGTTAGACCCTCAATGGGTAGAACCCTGGGGGACAGAGAACACTGGAGTAATTCTGATAGTCCCTTACGCTTCCTAATGGGAACTGGGACCGAATGCCACATACCCAGGGCTTTGGGGCAAGTTTCCTTCCTTCCTGCTGCGATAATCATTACTGTATGCAGCCCAGCAATTTGGCGCCTCAGCAGCCAGACTCCTGGTAGGTGCCTGGTCTTGACCATTATGGGGGATATTATGATCCTGATGACAGGATGGCTGAGCCGTCCAGCAAAGTGACCGGTAATTTGCAATCTAATGGTCATTCAGCGGTGGGTAATATTATGGACCTTACCCTGCAATTGTAAAACAACCAGCCCTCTCTAACGTAGCAGTTTTCTCATCAAAAGCCTAGCCTGTGCTTTTGATTTCTGCTAATCAGTAACTGTGCCAGCTTTGGCTTTGGATTTGGAGAAGCTAAACAAGGGAGCACGAAATGATACACTCTTCTTCAGGGCCCCCAGAATGAGAAGTCTGGGCAGCTCTGTCGAGTGCAGGGGGAAAAAACAAGTGAAAGCATCTGGAAGGCAATTTTATTTCTTAAAAGAGCAACAGAAGCTGGCTCCCAAAGCTTTGTGGAATGCAGCGAGTGTGGCCTGGGAATCCAGGAGCCCAACACAGCAAGGCAGGACACACACAGCCAGGCGTGTGCACAGGACCTGTTGGGTACCTACCCCCAGCTCATGCCCATTTGTGGTATATACACGCTCACATACACACACGCCCAGAGGAATACAATTCCTTCCAGCCACAGGGCTGCTTCCTGACAGACTGCCGGAAAAGGGGCGAAGGCCCCTCCTGTGTACTGTCCACCATCCTGCTTGTGGGCACAGTTCACTTCCACCGGCCCCGATGTCAGCAGGCACTGTCAGGAGAGAGGAAACTCTGATTAGATGTTCAGGACCCAAGTGGGTCCCAGTCCACCAGGACACCTCAGTGGTAGGCCACTCTTTAGCACTAGACAGCACAGCCAGTAGGAATTGCTGGGTGCTCACGAGTTCAAATCCATCACTCATGACCAATGTGACCTGGATCGATCAGCCTAGCCAGGCTGGTGTGTGGAGGGCAGTGGAAAAGATGACGTCATTAACTTTCTGCCCTGCTAGGTAATGGCTTGGTTTTCCGAATGCAGTTGCCTCAGCTATAAAGCAGGGATGATATACCTTTGCTGCCGATCCCACAGAGGACATTCCATGAACCAAATGGTGGCAGATGCCTGGAGACTGGTGCTCCAGCTGTGCACTGCCCTTATTGTGGAGCACCCACCACTAGGAGAACTCCAGAATATAAGAGAGGAAGGAAGGATGGAAAGAAAGGAGAGAAGGAGAGAGCGCTAACAGGATTCAGTTCTCTCAGCCCATGGCCGTGATCGTATAGATGGAAAGTTGTGGCTTCCCAGAACACATAGAGGGGTCTTATTTTTCTGATTCCTGGCTTCTTCCCTTGGCAGAAAGGCTAACTTGCCATGACCCCCATGACTGCAAACGATGGTTGGAGTCCCAATACAGCAAAGTGTCATGAGCACAAAATCTACACCTTTCCTTCTAAACCCTGCACCAGGTCACTACCAGAACAAGGAGTTAATGGGAGCAGAGTGGTGACCAGGGGTACATGGCGGTGGGACTTGAAATGACGTTACCTTTCAGTTCCAGTTACAAGTGATCTATGTGGTCAGAAAACAAAGGAAGGCACAAGGGGATCACCCTACCCTGAGGCCCATTCCCCAAGCCCAGTTCTGCCTCCCCTCTGACCTGCCTCACTGTTCCATGTCTCACCTAGGACTATGGGACCATCGAATGTCTACGCCCATGGAATGGGAACATGGGGACCAGAGTTCAGCAGGTAGATGAGTCAGGTCTAGAGAGATGATAGAAAAGATGTGAGTCCTATCATCCCTGGCCTCAATAGAGTCTAGGTATGGGGTGCCCACCTGAAATCAATTCAAAGGGGGCTTGCAATGCAGCTGGATGGTAAAAAGGGAAGTAAGTGGCAAATAGCTAAAGATAAAAAGTTAGAACAAGCTAGAAAGCAGATAGATTACCAAGCAATAAAATAGCTAACACTAGAAAACATGGTGGACCTTGGGTTGCCTCCTCCAGATCGATTCCACCTTAGATGATTATGTCAGTCAAGTAATCCCAACACACCCACAACTGAACTAGAGCCTATGAGACATGGCGGGGGGGGGTTAATTTATCTCCCTCCTAAGAGAAAGCCACAGAAGGGGACAGTCCCTCTTCTTCCTTTAGATTTCTTCACATCCAAATGTGATGGCTGGGACAGCTGCAATCATCTTGCCACCAGCCAGATGATGAAGTTAATATCAAAGATGGCAGAGGGCAGAAGCACAAAGAATATGGGTCCTAGATGACATCATTCATTTAAAAAACAACCAAGCCTGGTATTTACTCAACCTGGATCTTCAAGTTATGTAAGATAGTACATGTCATTCATCTGAGCCGACTTCAGTAGGGTTTTCTGTTAATTGCCACTTAGAGCACCTTAATTGATATAAGAACCCAACCCAGGAAAACTGGGACACTAAGGTTGGAGTAGACCCAGAGCCACACTCAACGTTGATCTGTTGAGAGCTCTTACTAGTCCTCCCTCCCTCCAAATAAACCTAGGAGCAACCCCAGGGCAGCCAGGAGTCAGCTGAGTCTACAGGTGTCGAATTCGGCCTTGAGCTGCCAGTCAAAGAGCTGAGAGGGCTCAGAGCCAGGCACCCCTTATAAAAGCCCATTCTAGGGCTTCTGGAACACAAATGTCCAGACCAGTTGGGCACTTCCCCTTCCCTCCAGGGTCCTCCCCCAGCTCCCTCGGCAGCCAGGCTCCACAGATGCCTGCATAGAGACCAACTCCAAATGGGAAACAGTGCTCCACGGAGTCTGTCTCAGAACGGTATATCCCCTGAACAGCTGGGGCTTTGGGGCACTTGTCCCCTGTGAAACTCCTCATTCCAGAGCAGTTGGAAATGCACATTTGAAGGCATCATCTCTCAGACCCTCTGCTTGGCATACTGGAGATGGCAAAAAAGGTGAAGTGGAAGGTGTTTCAGATGGAAATGAGCATTCTGACTTTTGGGTTAAATGCCACCTGAGTTCTTAACGTTATTTGTGACTAGTGATTCTTTTCCAATAGGGGAGACATTGAAACATCAGTGTTGACTTAATCACTCTAAGGAGATGCAGAGGGTACCCAGAGGAGTGGAATCTAGAAAGTCCATCTCCTAGTTTTACAGGTGAGGAAACCAGGTCTAAAAAGACGTGAAAGGCACTTGCGGTGCCAAATAATGAGTGACGGAGGTAGGGCTAGAGTCCGCGTCTTCCCACTCAGGGTTGGCAGCATCTCCTTCCTCTCCTGGAACAGAGTCATGCTGGGAATGTCCACAACAGGGTGGTGAATGCTTCCAAATTAAGAATGCTACTTCACAAGGCCCTCTGGGGATAAAACCCCTTTTTCACCCAACAAATGTTTGTATCATAAATCATGAACAACAGTGTTGGTGTATCGTGCTGCTCAGTGGCCAACAGGAAGTGATGCAAGTGCCCGTCACATACTTCCTAACTGAAGAAAGAGGAAAAAGGATTGTTTGCCCTGGGCATAGGGGTCTCGCTGCATGCAGCGTGGTGCAGGCACGAGCTAGGGAGATTCTAAAAGGAGAACAGTAAAACAGCAGCTCTGTATGTGCTGCCATTGGAAGTGGAGAAAACAAGGTGTGGCCCAAGGCTGATGTGCTTGCTTCTATGCCCCTCTTGCCTCTTTGTGGCCTCTTCCTTCTCCCTCAACCCTCACAACTGACAGAAGGACTTCAATCTGGTGGATTCCATCTCACTAATATCTCTAAATCCATGCACTTCCATCCCGGTTGCAATATCTCCCTGTGCATCCCTGCAACCCAGGCTTCAGCATGTGTCCCTACATGCAGATGTGACCACTGCCCCACCCCCACCGTCAAATCCCTTCAGGCCTCACCATGGCCAGCTCCTCGGCAGGACCTAGAAAGTCATTCTTGCCCCTGCTTGCGTGTCCAGCTTTATCAGCTGCAACTCCCCAGTCTCCCACCATAAAATTTTAACTCTTACAAGGCATCACGTTGTCTCTCCGGCCTCTAGATTTGCTGCTTACTCCATCCCTGCACCCCTACTTCTAGTCACAGCCAAACACTAAGGTGTCACCTCCTTCACAACTCGTCCTTGACCCGCAAGGGCTCCCAAGTCCAAGGCTCCCATAATATCCCCTTGCCTCTCCCACCGTGGCATGTTTCTTGCCACACTGTAATTGCATGACTCTTCCTCCATAACTTCAATGTACCTTACGCTCCGGGAAGGGAGGGACTCGTTTGTTTCACCCTAAGATCTCCAGGGCCAGGCACGACCATGAGGCAGATGCTTAATAAGTGTTTGGTGAATTAATAACAGCACTCACCACAACGTATTAAACACTATCTGAGCTCAATCAATGCTAAAGTCTATGTGACAGGTGCTGAGGAGAGGAAGATGAATGCCACCTAAGGAAAAGAATGCTCTCCTCCTCCTGTCATACATTCGATTGCCCCAGGTTCCAACCAGTGCTGTGGAACATCATGCAACAGTAACTGAAAGCCAATGAAATGGGTTAGAAGAAATACACAGGATTATCGTGCAGGTCAAAGAACTTCACCAGTAATGAAGTTCTTCATCAGAAAAACATGGAGCACTTTGAAAATGCATTTTTAATGCACTTTTAATGCATTTTTTTCAAGGACTAATGAATACACTCTAAGAAAAACGTAACTTGGAGGAGAATACTGGGTAACTTAGGGTCATTGATTACTGTTCTAAACATTTAGATTCCATACTCAAGAATATGAGGAGCCTCTTCTTTCTCTTTAGCACACTTACCACAGTTTGCAAAAGCATGGTTAGTTGAGCAGTTATTTGTTGAAAATCTAACCGCCACTGGCCTTTAAGCGATGGTAAGGGCAAGAATAATGACTGTTTTACATCCCCAAAGCCCAGCACAGTGTCTTAGCACTTAGTAGATGTTCAGTAAACATTTGTTGTCTGAATGAATGGATTCGTGAATGAGTGACCACACAGAGAATACAGCCCGGTAGTTAATTCATCCTTGGAAAAACACTGAGCACTAGATAGGAAAAAGCCATCCTGCAAGCCCTCTGATGAAAGATAAGGAAAATGAAGAGTAGGGATACATCAAGGTCACTAAAAAATCAGTTCAAAAAAAAAAAAAAGAGAGACAACCAAAAATATGGAACCAAGAAGAGAGATGCTATATAATAGAGCACTGACTGATAAATTCAGAGCATTGTTACACCTCCGACCTGTGAATAAAATCCTGCTTACCTAAACAGTGTTGGCGAGTTTGTGCATTGTTTGTGTTTTGCTTAGATGAGAACACCACGGCCACCCCGTCAGCCTCCGTGTTCAACTGCCCCAATCAACTGCCGGTGGTAATTAGGGAGTGCTGGGGAAAGGACGTTGAAGAGAAATTAGAGTGCGTATTTTTTCTTCCATTGTGGCTGGCTCATTTGAATGATAATGTATTGCAGTCCGGGCTGTAACATGGACTGCACTGAATAATGAGGCGGCTCTGGACTCCCGGCACCTGGGCGGCCAGTGGTTAGTGGCCGGCGACAAAGCAGGAGCAACATCTTTGGGCAATAAAAAGGTGATGTCAACATGGCCAGAGACAGATGCTGGGCCATACCCCACTGCAGGCACCATCGGGAGCTGCCATCATTGAGAGCTTCATTTATTTTATTCGTAGTCATATTTCCAACTGAGAGACTTGAAGATGTCTGACTGGTGGCATCCTGAGGAGATGAAACACTGGGGTCGGAGACCAAAGGAGGCGCAGAGCCCCAATCCTGGGGTACACTTCACATCCATGAGCCTGCTATCTGTTTTCAAGGAGTCAGGGATAAAGTTGGTTCAACTCCAGGGACATGGACAAATGACTGCTCGGGGTCCTGCCAGCCTAGGGATTTTCAAATATCACTTTATTTTTGTTAACACGGATATCCCTTGTAAGACGCCCACATGTGTAGACACGTGGCGCTGGAAACCGGAAGCCAGGTGCTAGAAGCTGCTTGGTGTGCGCCCGGGAATGCAGTCTCCGGATCCAGACTGACTGGGTTTGAAGCTTCTTGTGCCACCACCAATTGTGGGCCTCAATTTCCCCATTTGAAAAATGGACAGGTAACAAGAGCATCTACCTGATATGTAAGGTTGCTACAAGGTTTAAATGTGTAAATCAGTGTAATGCACTTAAAGCAGTGCCTCATAGTCAATACCCAGTAAATATTAGCTATGATCAGTACCGCTCTATGCAAATGCCAGGAGACACTTGACCTCCGGGTGGTGAAGCATGACCCCCTGGGATTGGTGGAGATTCTCAACCCAGACGGATCAGGGCACCACTCAGCCGCCTCCTAGCCAGTCACCTCAGACAAGTTACTTAACCTCTGAGCCTCAGTTTGCTCCTATGTAAATGGGAATACCTAATAGTAACTACTTCACTGGGGCTGTTGTGAGGGATGAATTACAGATAACATGCACAGGAAAGAGAACCTGGCACATAGTACACACTCAGTAAACACGGAAGAGTAACAGTGCCGGCAATATGCTATTATCACTATTATCCTCACCATCACTATTATTATGACAATCCACCATTAAGGATTTTGGTCATTAGGCAGTAGGCAATGAGATGTCATGAAATGTTCATTTGAGGGATTATCTGTCCTGATCTATGCACCTGAAATCTGACTCCGGCAGCAAGTGGGCTGAACAGGTAAGTGTCGGCAGAGAGACCAGGTAGAAGGCTTTTGCAATGATCAAGGCAGATGATGGCAATTGCAAAACCATCTTTAAAAACTCCTTAACGAGTTGCACTTGCAACTAAGTTATTTTATTTGTTTGTTTTTCTGCTATGCCATCTATCCCTTTCCCGGGAGTACTGGTGGACAAGTACTTGGAAAAAGTGACAAGGTAAATGAGGACACTTGCCTCTCTCTCTTTCTCTCTCACCCCCACTCACAGCCCCCACATAAACATATGTTGTTTAGTTTGTCTCAATTTAAATATGCAGCCCAACTCTTCATAACATATCACACCGAGATTCCTAAAACCTTTCTGAATAAGACACGTGATTAGGGCAGAGCTAAATCATGTGAGTGACTTGGGATCGGAGGAGTGGGGGAGGGAGTGACAAGAGTTTTGCAAAGACGTTTTGAATCTACACCTAGACACCTATGCTAATAAAGGCGCCCTAGGCACCAGTCCCAAAGCCTTCTGGGTCCTTAGTCTCAGAAATCTCACAGGAACATTGAGATCACTACCTATCCCCATTTTGGGTGCCCACCCTCCCCTCCACTTCCATTCAGTCTACAGTCATTTCTAAGTGCTCTTTCGTATAGGAGGTGTGGGCCCAACCCGCTCACCCGCCACCCTCCCAGCGACAGGCCACACCTTCTCCTTCATCTCTGGGCTTGTCAGCGGAGCCAGGATCCATGAATGGCAAAGCATTCAGAACTGGAGCTCAGACAGTGCTCATCATCCTGTCACCAGGACAAAGGAAGGAAATTCCATTATGTCACCTTCCACAAGGGAGAGACAGCGACAATTTCCCCCATAAACACTGCACTGACACTGTTATGATGTATCTCAAGCACTTCTAATCAGTATGGAAGGGGAGAGACCGCGGAAGCTCTTCAGTCTGCAAGACACCGTTCAGTTGGGATCACGGTCTCCTGTTGTTACTGAAATGACCCAGCTCGGAGCTTCCACTACTCTCTGCATTCATCGCAGAGATTACATACACACACACACACACACATACACATACATATATACACACTACATATATAATATATATATGTATATATATATACATATATACATAATTTTCTACCTTTGCAAAGTATATCCACATTGTTCAGTTACTGTGGGTGAGCACCAGAAGTCAGGAGTATTTAAATTCAGACACCACATTTTCACCTGTTCATTTTCACCTCCTTGCCCTGTCTGTTCTTCCTCCCCTACAAATTTTAAAAAGACAAAAGGTTTTCATTTCTCCATTTTGAAAAGAAAAGGGATTTTTTTTCTTTTCTAGTTTTAAAGAGGGAGAACTTACTTTCTATTACTTCTTACCAGTGGCAGAAATGGGTTTGATTTTCTAAAGGTTTAGTCAACACTGTCCAACCATGTGTTTTCAGTTTAAAACCTGCTTTCTCTCTCTCTGCAAATTATTTATTAATTATGAAACCAGCCACCACCATAACCACATGATCAAACTTAACATCACCAATAATGGGACAAACAGACATCACCTGCTTCCTAATGTGGTGCACTCAGGAGGACAGAATGCCACCTATGTGATAGTCCTGCCAAAAGAGACATATCCAGAACTGAATCGTGAGGAAATACCAAACTGAGGGAATTCTACAAAACAACGAGGCTCTGCTCTTCAGAAATGTCAACGTCATGACTCGGGAACTGTTCTAGAGTGAAGGACACTAAATAGGACTGTGGGGGGGGGAGCTGGGTGGCTCAGTTGGTTAAGCATGACTCTTGAGTTCAGCTCAGGTCATGATCTCAGGGTCCTGGGATCAAGCCACGCCCCTACGTCAGGCTCCATGCTGGGTGTGGCGCCTGCTTAAGATTCTCTCTCCCCTCTCCCTCTGCCCCTCCTCACCCCTGCTCGTGCACATGCACTGTCTCTCTAAAATAAAATAACATAACATAAAATAAAATAAAATAAAATAAACAGAACTGTGGTGATAGGTTGTAGTATTGGACCAATGTTAAATTTCAAAAATTTGATGACTGCATTGTGGTTTTATAAGAGAATGTCTTTGTTCTTAGGAGATAAGTGCTGAAGAATTTGAGGAATAAAGTCTGCCAATTACTTTCAAATGGTTTAGCAAATAATAATAAAAATGTGTATATGTGGGGCGCCTGGGTGGCTCAGTCGTTAAGCGACTGCCTTTGGCTCAGGCCATGGTCCCAAGGTCCTGGGATCGAGCCCCGCATCGGGCTCCCTGTTCAGGCGGGAAGCCTGCTTCTCCCTCTCCCACTCCCCCTGCTTGTGTTCCCTCTCTCGCTCTCTCGCTCTCTCTCTGTGTCAAATAAATAAATAATATCTTTAAAAAAATGCGTATATGTATGTATAAGGACATAGAGAGAGATAAAACACATGTGGCAAAATACTAACAGTTGATGGGTCCACTGAAGGGTAAATTGGTGCTTGTTGCACTATTCTTGCAACTTTGCAACTAAAATGTCCTTTGTGTCTCTTACTTCCCCATCTGTAGGTTTGAAATTTTTTTAAATTACAAGCTGTGGGGAGTAGGGAAGGAGTCTGTTTACCAAATGAAAAATGGGAATATCAAAATAGAGAAAAATATGCTTCTGACATTAGATGTAGGAAAGCATTGCTTAAACAGAACACCAAACACACTAACCATAAAAGAAGTGTTCGTAATTATATTACACCATAAGAACTTTTTTCTATCACATTAAACTTTAAAAACTGAAAAGCCAAAATCCAGAGAAGATATTTTGCAACATACAAAACCTACAATGTTTTGGTACCTAGAACATATAAAGAATGTTTTCTACACTATATAACAGAAAATCGGGTAAAATATATAAACAAGTATTTTAGAATAGAAGAAATACGTGACTCATAAATACAAGAAAAGATGTTCAACCTCAATAGAGATCAGGGAAATAGAAACTAGGACCATAATGACATAAGAAATTGCATCTACACTGGCAAAACTTAAGAAGTTAATAGTACATGATGGAGAAAATTGCGATCACCAGAACTCTGATATCCTGCCAATTCGGAGCATAAATTGGTAAGGTCACTTTAGGAAAACAATTTGGCGTTGTTTTTCACTAGCTGTTCACCAAATCCATTTCATTTTTCTTCTGGGTCCCAGCCTCCTTTACACTGGGGTATGGCCCTGTGACTAAGTCCCGAGCCAATGGAATGTAAGCAGAAATTATTGGAGCCACTTCCCTGACAATAAAATGTCCTTTGTGTCTCTCACTTCCCCATCTGTTGGCTATCTGTATGTTCCCAGGGTGAATTTAGATGCCTTATTTTCAAGCTGGTGAGCTTCTATCATCCTGGATTCCTGAATGATGCGGTGGGGTGGGATCCCTAGCACACCTCTCACCCCACCACCATCCCCTCTGAAAATAGGCTTTACATGAATAAGAATCCCTCCACTCTGTTAAGCCCCTGAGATTTTGTTTGTTTTCTTTGACAGCAACTAGTGTTACTTTTGAAACAGAGACTTTAGGTTGAACATTTGCATATGTCACAACCTAGGAATTCAGTTCTAAGTAAATGCCCTAAAGAAACTCTTGCACACATACATGGAGAGGCATAATAAGAATGTTCTTAGTGGCACAGATTGATACAGGAAGAAAGTGGGAAAAAAGCCCATTGAAGCAGAATGAAAAAATAAACTGAGGTTTAAAAAAAAAAAAAATCATACAATGGAATATTATACAGCAGTTAAAATAACCAAAGTACAACCACACAAACAACATGGATGAATTGTAGAAAGGTCAACGTGAAGGAAAATCAAGCCCCAGAAAACTATACAAAAGCTGTCATACTGGATAAAATGTTCAAAAACAAACACAACTAAACAATCATTGTTGAAACAGGCAAACATTTGTATTAAAACCACTTATCTGAGAGGAAAGATACACAATATTCAGGATATTGGCTACCTCTGTATACACCTGACATTTGATTTTTTTAAAGATTTATTTATTTATTTATTTGACAGAGAGAGACAGTGAGAGCAGGAACACAAGCAGGGGGAGTGGGAGAGGGAGAAGAAGGCTTCCTGCCGAGCAGGGAGCCCGATGTGGGACTCGATCCCAGGACCCTGGGATCATGACCTGAGCCGAAGGCAGATGCTTAACGACTGAGCCACCCAGGCGCCCTACACCTGACATTTGAAATGCAACCTGTCAGTGCCAACCACTTGGCCACCAGCCATAACCAGCCAGTAAGCTGGACAAATGTGGGCGTGGAAAGGGGAAAGGCAGAGAAATAGGAGGGGGAGAAACACAAAGGAAGATGCAAATTATTAGTAATTTTTGAGTTCCTGAAATCTGGGATGGGTCTAGGAATCCCATTCTATCATTCTCTAACGTGGAAGAAGCCATGAAGCAAGCAAGGCTGGGCTCTAGGGTGGAAAGTTGGAGGTAGCCTGGCCTGGGGTGGTGGCAGGGATGGAGAGTAATGGAGAGATCCAGATATCTATGGAGGAAAATGGGCAGAACTTCATGGTGCAAGTGGAGACAAGAGAGATGAAGCTATTGGGGACCGATTAATTATTACGAACCAGATAATCACATGAACTCACCTGCAGAAGTGTTTCTCTCCGCCCTTCAAGCAGTTCACTCTTCCTATCCAGTGACATTCTGACAGCCACTTCCAGTCAAGCCAGACAGCAAAGGTCATGTGCACAAGAGAGTGACTGACAAATGCCCAGGAGTATGGGGCCCCGCAGCCAGTCACCATGCAGACCCCACCCACAAGTCTGACCAAGAACCAAGGGCTGGAATTATCTGGAGACCCTGCAGGCAGCTGGGCAGCCAATGCTACAAGTGGGGTAAGAAGGCGTGGGTCCATAGGGTTGGGCTCCTGGCTAAAAGAGCTCCTTGCAGAATTTTCTTTTTCTTTTCTTGCCTTCCCCTAGAGGATTATAGATAGCTGAAGTTTGTGAGTTGGAATGCTTCCATCCATAAAATAAAGACTATAAAGTCTTTTCGCCCTAATCAGAAAAAAGCATCCTGTTGTGCCACTATATTCATCAATATGTCATATTTAACAGTTACAATTATTGACAGGTATATAAAACGTTTGGTGACAGAGAAAATAGCTTCCTATAAAGTGTTTATTCTTTTTTATTGATAATAAGTTGGCTTCCCTAGCTCTACCGGGAGAATACAGACCACTAACAAGAGATCAAATCCATTTATATGGCTTTCTACAATCATTCCTTATACTCTGGGGCTCTGTTCTAGGCCCTGTCTTTTAAATTTCAGCATCTGTGAGAGCTTGGAGCCCTAAAGCAGGGTCACATTACTTCTGTAATGAGGGAAGTATAATTCTAATAGCATCATTTACAACACCCTTTCATTTTTCTTCTTCAAGACAGACTGTGCTACTGTGTGCCTATGACTTGAATCTTTAAAACAGAAAAATTTCAACTGTAGAGAAATATTAACCAAAGAATCTGTGCACCATGCCATGTGGGCACCAAGCACAATAACAATAATATTGTATTAATAATAATTGTAAACATCATTGCCACTTTTATTTAATGCCTACCGGGTACCAGGCATTTCAGCAAAGCCATAATTTCCCAGGGCACAGCTGGGTCTGGCTGAGGGGCAAGTGGGGACTAAAATGTACTTGCCAAACCCTTTGTCCTTGGGCAGGCTATGTCATCCTGGAGCAAGGGGTGTCTTTGTAACGTTCTATCACGTCATACTAGAAGATATCTGGCTTATATGTTATTTCTGATCCCTAGGACATCGATGCATTTCACAACGAGGAACTCCAAGTCTCAAAGCCTTTATGTTTTTTCTCACACAATATTGCCTTTCTACAGAAAGAGAACCTACAGATTGAATTACTTTTTTTTTAATTCTAAGGGAACATTGACCAGAAATAGGATTGATTCACCCATTCTTTTTAAAAATATGTATTCACTTACTCTACACAAGAGAAACTTCAGCCGACCAAGGGGTGAAGCCTATGGTAGTCTCCAAGAGTTGACATTTTCATGAGAGAAACAGGCTGTCTGGGCAAATAATTACAACCCTAAAGGGGATAGTTCCAGAGAGGGAGAAATTTCCCCCCTGAGATGCTGGAGCAGCCTTTGAGCAAAGCCTTGAAGGGTGAGAACATTGGATATACAGAGATGGCAGTGCATTCCAGGCAAAGTCAAGAAAGCTGCCCCTGTGCGAGGCCATGGAACCTCGAGCATCCCTTAGCCTCCTCACCTCCTATCTTGTGGAACTGGCCGGATCCTTTCCACCTTCTGCTTTTCTCTTCCCAGGCCAGGCTCACTGGCCCATCATTTTGTTCCCCTGCACAAGCCCAGTAGGCTGTGAAGTTTGATGGACCCCGCCCCCCCACCCCGGCCCCTCCGTTGCACCCACACAGTCTGCCTGTGAGAAAATAAGTCCCCCGGCGGCAGGGGCCACCTCAGTCTGGACCCTCGCCAGAGTTTGCCCCCCTAGTTTCCTGGGGGCTCTGCTCCCTCTGGCACCACCGCTAAGTCAAAACTGTTGCCTCCCCGGGGGCGCTTGCGTCCCCCGCCCCCCCACCTCCCCTCCCCCTCCCCTCCCCCTCGCAGGGGCCTGAGGCAGGGCGCCCCCAAGCTGGCCCAGGTGTGCCCGGCTCCCCACTCCCGGCAGAGTGGAGGCTGGGCTCCTCCTCCGTGCCTTGCTCCCGACCTCATCTCCGCCAGAGGCCTTACTGGGGTATCGTCCCTCTTGCCTCCGCTGGGTCCCTCTGCCTCCGCGCCAGGCAGTGCGGCGGGGGCTCCGCAGACAGCAGCGAAGAGAGCAGCCGGCAGTGTGGGCCTGCGTGGAGCTGACAGTGGATGTGGCCCACCCCGTGCAGCCTCCTCCTCCTCAGCACGGAACAGGCTCCAGGCTCCGCCTGAACGTGACCGCTTCCACACCGCCATCCCGCCTTACAGCCTCCCCACCTTGGCCTCTGCGCTCTCCTTGCCTGGAACGTCCTCCCCACGCCGCCGCCCTGCCCTCGGGTGCCCTCCCACCTCCCGCCCAGAGCCCTTCCCGCCACCCCCGCCCCCCCCCCACCACCCCCGGCCCCGGGCCGCCCCGTCTGGGCCCCTCCGGGCGGCTCTGACCTGCCCTACAGCTGTGGCCGCCCACCTGCTCTGAGACGCACGGGCCTCATGGGCTGTCTCCCTAACAGACGGTAAGACCCCTGCAGCCCCAAACGGTGGCTCCTGGGTGTTGGCGCTAACGGCCCGTTCCACAGCACACGCTTGAATACGGTGATAACGTTCCCAGCCCCCCCCACCCACCCACCCATAGCATCACCACCTGCCGGGTCTGTTCCAAGCGCAGTTCTACACACATTCTCTTCTAAGAATCATCTAAGGTATTCTCTACTCCAATAAAGGAAGAAACTGGTTGAGAGAAACTGAGCAACTCTCCAGTTGACACCGCTAGAAACATGTCGAGCCTGAATTCTGAGCTGGGTCTCTGTGCGCACCAACTCTCCGCCACCACTCACGAGGGCCTGTCCACATTTGACCACAACACAAAGACTTTTCTAGACAAGAGATGAGTAAAGGAAGAATCTAACACTTGACTGCCTGCTATGTGCCAGTATTTCCAGCACATCCTCCTATTTCATTCTTACACCCCTTCTGTACGTTGTGCCTATGTGGTATTTGGGCACTACTTTGAATTTGAATTGTAGTCTCAGAGAAGTTAAGAAACCCGCTCCAGGGGCACCTGGGTGGCTCAGTCGGTTAAGCGACTGCCTTCAGCTCGGGTCATGATCCCAAGGTCCTGGGATCGAGCCCCGCTTTGGGGTCCCTGCTCAGAGGGGAGCCTGCTTCTCCCTCTGCCTGCCGCTCCCCTTGCTTGTGCTCTCTCTCTCTGTCAAATGAATAAATAAAATCTTTAAAAAAAAAAAAGAAAAAAAGAAACCTGCTCCAGGTCACACAGCAAGTAACTGTGGTAACCACTGAATTCCCAGTTCTCTGATGACAGAGCCCTCCTTCCAGCACAGGATCCAGCGCTCCCTGGCAGGCACCCTCTCAGGATATGTGGGCCAGGCCCCCCACTTTGGGAGGGTAGAAGATTCTCTCCATTTCTGCAATCCCATCATCTCTCCTTCAAAATCTTTTCCCAGGGGAAAAAGGAGGAGAAAGCTAGCCTTAATTCTTCACCTTTTCACATAGAAAGAGTTTTGTTTTGCTTTGCTTTGCCTTTTGTGCCTCTAATTCGCATTGCTTTAAGTACTAAAATTTGTACTAGACCTCACTAAGTTTGTAACAGAGGCTGCTGGTGTTCCAAGCTGAAGCAGTGGTTTCTCTGCCTCTGGGAGGCATTATTTTGCCTGAAAAACGCCCTAATCCTTATCTTCAAAGCTTTGGGCTGACAGATGACCACGATCTCCCGCACACTCAGACGCCATCTTAGAGAGAAGCAAGCAGGAGGATGCAGCAGCCTCCACTGGAGCTCAAACTTGAAAGAGACCGAATGTTTACCAGACAGAAACAGTTTACACACGCAAGGCAGAGAAACCACTGACCGACAAAACGTGCTTTATCCCTGCTAGCCAGAGGAGTGGGAGAAGGGAGGAGAAATGATCTTGGGCTCACAAGGACACCAGACTCCTCACAGAAAATAAAGAAACTGCATTTTCTTTGGGGGTGGGAGGGGAGCTGAGCATCCCCCCCAAGCCTCTGCCTTGCTTGGTTCATGGTTAACAACGGCAGGATGAACTTGCCAGGGGTGTGGGAATTTGCTTCCTCACATCCCCAAACACTCCCATTCCAGCTCTCATCTCCTCTGGACCCAGTTCTGCAGGGCACTCAACCCTTCAACCCACTGGACCAGAAGGCCCAGCTCTGCCTGGGACTTGGCAGAGCTCCTCTGCTCCAGGAAGTGAATATTTTTCCTCATTCCCACGAAGTAAGAATGTCATGAGAAATGCAGGGGTTGTGCTTATTGAGGCGGGTCTGGTGGTGATATTCCCAAGTCCTGTCCCGTGCAAGCAGGAACCCCAGCAGCCAGGGGGCAGCCAGCCTGGGGTGGACTCAGACCTGCAGGCCAGAGAGGGAAGGACAGACGCGGCGCTGTTAGTGGCTGGAAGTAGGTGCCAGGGACCGCAGTGGCTCCCCGTCTTCGGTAAGCATCAGAGACACCTGAAGGGCTTGTTAAGGCACAGCTGTCTGGACCCCATCCCCAGAGATTCTGACTCAGCAGGTCTGGGGCAGGGCCCATTAATTTGCATTTCTAGCAAGTTCCCAGGGAGGCTGCCGCTGCTGATGCGGGCTCCACACTTTGAAGGCGACCGCCTCACTGCTACACTCTGTCCCTCGGCCTAGACTATTAAAACCTGGCGGGGATTAAACACTCCAAAGGCCTGCCTTGTGTGGCTGCGCAGTTTGTGTGCTGCCCAGAGGCGCTTGGATGAAGGGATGAGGGGCATGGTAATTGAGTTCATGCTCTGCTGGCCAAGCCATGTGCTCTGCCAAGGGGCTGGGCTGGCCTGGAAAAAAGGGCTTGTGTATCCAGATAGGGCACCTTTTACTCATCATCCACCCAAAGTGAGTGCCTTTTCCTAATTTGCACAAAAGCACACATAAGCACATAGTGGTGACCCTAAAAAAAAAAACAAAATGCCCTTCACCCACAAGTCCATGCATCAAGTGCATACCCACTCTCCGGGTCCCCTGAGAGGCTCACAAGGGCAGAAGCGATGCTGGCTTTTGGGGGTGGGGGGACTGGCACTGACAACCCCAACCTCAGTCTTTGTCTCCTAATGTTCTCCCATCACATGAGAGACAAGTCCTTTCCACTGGCAGTGAGGGTGTGTGGTCCCGTTACTTCCTGTCCCACGTCACACCACTAGGCCCAGAGGGAACATTCCAGAGCTAATCCCGTCTTACCCACCAGCAGCCCGCAAGGACCAACACCTTCTGCTCCCAGGCACTGTTGTAGACACTCGCAGAGAACTGCTGTCACGCAGCTTCGCCAGCCCGGACGGCCCCGACGGGCGGGCGCGCCACTCTCTCTGTAAAGCCTTCCGTCGAGGGCCCACGGCAGGCTGACCGCCTCAGGGGGCAGATGGCCCCTCTCGCGTGCCGCACGTGCCACCTCTGCCAGCCGAGTTGTGTGCCAACCGAGACCCGGCTACGTGTGCTCCCCAGCCTCCCGAGGCTAGCTGCGTGCATCCCTGCCATCGAGTAATTTAATTAACTATCCTGTCAACGGGTGAAACACCCAGCAAAAGAGAACTTTTGTTTCCGTGAAAATTAACTTGATTGCTTTGGAAAAGCTCAATGAAGGCATGTTTCCAAAAAAGATGACTGTCACATTGGCTAGCAGTGCAGGAGACCACTCTAACAGACGGAGGAGGGGTGCGCAGAGACGGGACCGAACACGGCGCTCAGACTGCTCGCCAAGCGTTTGAAGTTCCTCCTCGGAGGACACTGGAGTCGGAACGGGTGACCAGGCTCCGTGGGCCTGGAGGAGGGGGCTCTGGAGTCGGCAGAGCCCACACCTGAAAACAAGGATTAGGCCATAAATCAAAGGGGTGGGGAATGCATGTACAGTCATCAGTTGTAAGATAAGAACACATTTTAGGCACCATCGGTAGCAGGGAGCCTATTGGAAACAGCTGAATCAGCCGCCCAGCTCACTCTGCCCCTTTCCAGCTGGGTGACCCGGATGAATAAGTGTTCTGAGTCTCGGGATCCTCCCTGTAAATGGGAGCAAACCTCGTGTGAGGAAAGATGCAATGCATGAATATTGGTGACTTCCACTGCATGTGCAATGCAGCATCCACTCACCCCTCTGCAAGGCGACCACTCTCCTATCTCTTTGTGAGGAACCTCCTCTCCCCCACCTCCACATCCGACCTTTCAGGGGCAGAATACCTGAGTCAGGATGGGCAATCCTCACGCACCACCCACCTGGCCATAGCGATTGCCTCAAGGATGGAGTGTGGTTCAAGCCTGGGCAACTGGGAACGGTAAGACTCAATGCTTCGGGTTCTTAAGTCGTCAGGGGATTAGCCTCTTTCCTCCCCTGGCGTGGGTACCGTGATAATGTGAGCCTGAGGGCAGCTAGAAAAATGGGAGGAAGGAGCCAAACCAGAGAAGACAGAGCCAAGAGCAGACTTAGGGGGGAGGGAGCAGACATCATTTGAACCCCGAATCAAGCCAATCCTGAAGCCAGACTTTCAATTAAGGAGCCAATAAATTCTTGTTTTACTTTAAGGCAGTTTGATTTGGGGGTCCTCTTTGTTTATTTTCCCAGAAGCAAACTCTAAGACAAAGAATGACCTGCAAGTCGTTCGTGTGAGAGAGAATCACAGGAAAGCCAGGAAGAGGAGTGGGGTAGCAGGGTGAGCCACAGAAGGGAAGAAAGCCAGGAATGGGGACCCCTTATCTGGCAAATTTCACTGCACGCAGCTGGAGCATTATCCTGTGGAGAAGCTCTGGGAAATGGAGGGAAAAAGAGCATTACCTCCCTGGCACAGCTGGCCTGGCCTGAGCACGGGCAGAGTAGACTTCTGCTTCTAGAAGGGACCCTCAGACAGAATCACAGGGGCGGGCAGCTGGAAGTGGGATTGGTGTTTATGAAAACGATGGGGCCAAGATGCGCCAGCAGCATCTTCTCTAGCTGGATTCTTCTGTTACTTGCCAAAGGAAGACCTCGCTCATACTTTGAGATGCTTAGCATGATGCTTGGGACATAGTAAGCACTCAAAAATTCCCTTCATCAGCAATATTATTATTAGTGCTACTGACCAGTAATTGGCATTACAAAGACCCATTGTATCATATAATTACAAGTATGATATTTGTAACGTAAGAATGCTTTAGGTCTAGGCAAAGAAGTGATGTCTCAAAAGGAGGCCACCCCAGCCTCCCAGACACAGCTGCAGGTGGGGGGACTCCACCCAGGGCTGGGTTCCCCCACAGCGGAGGATATCTGAAGGCCTCGGCCAGCCTTGAGCGCAGATGATCCCTTCCAGGGCCCCTTGCCATGGGGCGCCCTAGGCAAGCACAGAGAATGGGGAAGCCGGCCACAGAAGGGCCTGGTAATAAAGGTGGAGAAGACATGTACAAAAGAGACCTTTTTGTCTTTTTTTTTTTTTTTAATTTTGATTGCAGTTGTGGTTTTTTTCTTGAAGCCTGCATGAAGAAACTGATATAATGTTGAGGCCTATGACTTATTAATTCATTGGTTGGAATACACACACTTAAATGCTGCAAGGGTTTGGCCTGAGAGATTTCCCTACAAGAGTCCAAACATCTGTCAGAAAGAAAGATTCAGTCTCACCCACTTGATCTGTTTGGGTCTCAAGATGGGTTTGGGGCCCAGAGCCAGAGGAGCTGCATGGGTTTGGGCAAGGCGCACACACACTCACAAGCTGGCTGAAGAGGCTGCCCTCTTCCTGCGTTCCCGCAGCTCCTGAGACCCAGGGCCAGATGTAAGCACTTTGCTACCTGTGAAATACGATTTTTATTAGCCCCATTTTACTGATGAAGAAACTGAGGAACCCAAAGGGCACACAGCTATTAAATGGCAAAGGCAAGATTTGAACCCGAGCATTCTGGCCCCAGAGGCCACTATGCTCTATGGGTTAGAACCTGGCACTTGGAACAAAGCCAGTTATACAAGCCCAGATTAGGTACAAGCCTTCTCCACCCAACCAATAGATTAGAGACGCCTTTCCATAGTCCCCCTCTGCCTCCTCACACACCATGGCATGCGTGACCTGAATAAGGTAAAGACGTTTGCCCTCCGCACACACAAAATCCATGTATAACTTTTGATTCCCCCAAAACTTCACCACTAATCGCCTACTGTTGACCAGAAGCCTTACAGATAACATAAGCAGTCAATTAACACATATTTTGTATGTTATATGGATTATATACTATATTCTTACAATAAAGTAAGCTAGAGAAAAGAAAATGTCAAGAAAATTATAAGGAAGAAAAAATAAATTTATAGTATGGTAATGTATTTATTGAAAAAATTTGCATGTAAGCAGACCTGCGCAGGTCAAACCCATGTTGGTCAAGGGTTTGTGTAACAGAGAAGCAAACCTATGGCTTTGAGCACAGGTAGAATCGACCAGACATGAGCTCACAGTGCAGCTCTACCTGGGGACATGGGGAAGGGACCTTCCTTTCGGAGCCTTGGTTTTTCACATCTGTCAAACGTGGACAAGTGTGCCCATTTGACAGGATTGTTGTAAGATTTAAACGAAAGAGCCAAGGCAAGGCTGGTGCCAAGTACAGGTATACAGTGGGCTTCTAATAAGTGCTCACTCCCTTCTTCCCTCTTGGTAAAGGAAAGAAACAGGGCATGTGGAAGGTTAACTATCCTCCAATTCCAGGAATAATGGCAATGGTTTTGCTGATGTCATGGGAAGAAGAGCCCCACTTGGGAATGGATTCCATCTAGGGAAGAAAGCTCAGCGTCTATACATCGTGTGGGGGTTACTTACCTCAGGCTTCCTGCAAGTCATGGCTGTGAAATTATGGCCGTTGTTTATTTGACCAAGGGAGAGGGGGAGGGGAACGGATTCTTTGCTCGGGTCCCCACGTCCTCAGCCCACACGCGCACCTCCTGGGACTGCAGCTCTGGACTGAAAGTGAACCCGGCAGTTTGTGAATTTGTTTGCTTTGGGCAAATAATGACTTCCTGTTTCTTAGAAGACAGAGCAGAGCTTCCCAAGGCTTTTCCACTAGGCAGCACTTCTTACCAAATGACAGGAATGCTTGTGGGGTAAACAGAACAGAGACACGGGGATGGGGCCCGCATTCTGGGTTGCCCCAAGATGCGGAATTGGGGTTTGAGAAATAGGCAGGACATTTCAGCTTCCCCAAGCTCCCAAGTTTTAAATGAATTCCAAGAGCAGTTTCCAGGACTCCAAAGCCCCTGCCCACACACACTGTATCTGCCCTGTGAGATTCTCACTGGACCCCCAGGGTTGGCACAAGAACCCTGCCTCCTGTGCCACTTGGCAGCTCTTTCCACCCACTGGGCAGTCGGAATTCCTCTCTGGCCAGAAAGCATACCAATCTCATCCTCATCTCCAAGCCCCCCTAAGTTGTCCCATTTGCCTTCCCAGCCTTCTCATAGGATTCGCTCATACTACCCTTCTTTCAGGAAGTCCTCCCAGATTACTCCTCTCCTCTTCCTGGTCACTGCCCTTACCACTCAACACTGTTTGCTAAAGTTAGTCTCACTTCCACAGCCCCAAACTGTACATTGTCTGAGGGTTAAGGGTCTTAAAAACAGCTAATGGGTGCTGAGAGCTTTACAAACTTGATTTCATTTAAACCCTCCTGCCCCTTGTGAGGTAGGCACTTTCATTATCCACATTTTACAGATGAAGAAATGAAAGCTCAGGACACATAAATAACATACCCAAGATTAGAGAGTTAGTGGCAGAATCAGGCAACAACCCCACTCTGATTCTAGCACCTCTTCGTGGGAGCACTCTGGGATGCTGCCTCCTAGATAAATATTTTTAATTTATTGTTGATTAGACAGACCTGTGGTTCTCAAAGGATGGCACCCAGACCAGCAGCAGCAGCAGCATGGGCGAACTTGTTAGAAATGCAAATCATCGGGCCCTACCCTAGACTTACTGAATGAGAAACTCCAGGAGCTAAGTCCTAGCAGTCTGTGTTTTTAAAAGCCCTGAAGTTTTTTCTGATGTTTGCTGGTGTTTGAAACGACCTTACTAGCCCAAGGACTGGCAAACTTTTTCTGTTAAGGGCTAGACAGTAAAGATTTCAGACCCCGCAGGCCTAGAGGGAAAATAATATAGGTACTTCTATAACAAGATAGAAAACAAACTTCCAGAACTTTTTAATTGATAAAATTCAAACTATGATAACTGTTGAGTATGACATTTTGATAATACAGGTCTACTAATGAGAAGAGTAAAATTCACTTCTGGGGGTGCAGATAACGTTTTGCTTGCTTGGGGTTCAAAGTCAGCATTCCCCATCATCAAATCAATTGCAAATGTTCAAATGTTTGTTTGTAAAGAGCGTACTGTGTTCCCTGTACGAAGCCGGCAGTGGGCCAGATTTGGCCTGCAGGCTGCAGTAAGCCGATCCCCGGACCAGACCAACCCAGCTGAATCAGTAAGTGTGGGTACACTTGGGTCGATTCTGGTCTAAACAGAGCAGTCACCATAAACAACCAGTTTAGTGATTCCATACCCCCGACCCCACTCCTCCACCCCGCAAAACAGTTGCTCAACAGAATTGACAGATAGGCCCAGGCACTTTGGCACCCTTGTAACTCTCTGAGAGGCTGCGATAAGCCAGGCAGGCCCTGGCTCACATAGCTCCCTGATAGGGAAGACAGCTGCCCTGCCAGGTGGCCGAGCAGCTGCAGGGAGCCCTGGGCCCTGCTCCTGCCACCACCTGTGGCTTCCCTCCCTACCTCAGCTGGCCCTGCCTGGACTTCCCTGGGACAGGCGCCCTGCTTGCTTCAGGGAACGTGGATGCCTGCAGACGACAGAAATGGACCCTCTGCCCCACTTGTGTCCTTGACTTGGCTTTCTCAGCACCTGCCTGATCTCAGTGCAGGATGGGAGACTGCAGGAAGCTGAGACAGAAGTAGCAAGAGGTTTAACATCTCTTTTTAAAAAAATCCCTTAAAAAGATGGGCAGAAGTAACAAACGGCTGAAGGACTCCATTGAGTCCCCACTATGTCCCCCAAAATAATAGCTTTGAGCCTAACCTCCAATACCTATGAATGTGACCTTAGTTAGAAATAGGGTCTTTGCAGATACAGTCAAATTAACATGAGGTCCTACTGGATGAGGGTTGGTGCTAATCCAATGACTGGTATTCTTAGAAGAAGAGAGAAGTTTGTTCACAGATACACGGGGACACAGAGAGAACACCACGTGAAGATGGAGACAGATGCTAGAGAGATGGGTACACGAGCCAAAGAACACCAAAGATTGGGGACAACTTCCAGAAGTTGGGGGAGCAGCAAGGAACAGATTCACCCTCTGAGCCCCAGAAGGAACCAACCGTGCCGACACCCTGATTTCAAACTTCTAGCCTCCAGAAGCATGGGAATAGATCTTTGTCATCTTCGGCTACCTAGTCTGTGGTACTTTGTCCCAGCAGCCCTACAAACCCAACACGGCTGATGTAAGAGAGAACAGTATAACACAGCGAGGTACCTGACAATGATGGACGGGGGAAAATCCCTATGCTGTCAAAAATCCCTAGCACTTGAGACTGTGCTTAGGAGAGAAAGTTAAGCAAAAGAAGCAGATTTCAAAACTAATTTTCCAATTTTAAAACATATGTATACACACATAAATACACCGACAAAAGGCTGGATGAAGATGTAATAGAATATTTGCATGATTTATCTCTGTTCACCACAATGAACATGGGTTCTTAAAATTAGGAAAAATGGTAATTAGAAATTAGATCAGTAAGACTGAAGACGAGACCACTGGGAGAGCAGGTACAACCGTGTCAGGTGCCCAGACCCCTTCTCAGCCCGGTTCACATGAGAGCCTTCTGCGAAGATGTCCCAGGAAAGCAGCGCCCAGGCCGCCTGGGCCAAGTGAATAAACCAGGAGAGGTCACTAGGACGGTGTGAAATTTAAACCTCATCATAATCAGTCTCTGTCTTGAGGAAATGCTGTGCGGGAAAACCTGAGGTTTGCCTCATGCGGGATGGGAGGTGACAAAATTAATAACAGGTAACATTTTTTCACATTTGCTACATGGCTGGGATAATTCTAGATTATTTACATGGATTATCTCCTTAAATGTCATAACAGTGTCAGAATCACAGTCACCGTGGTGATACCCATTTTGGAGATGCGAGGACTGAGGCTCAGTGATGTCAAGTACTGTGGCCAGGGTCACAGAGTTTGTAAGTGACAGAACTAGAATCCAAAATGAGGAAGTTTAACTTTTCACCATGACACTACCCTCCATCTTTAAAGCTTGAGCCATGATTATCCAAGCTGGGAATTTGATAAGGACGACTGTAGTTGCTCAAATCCAGACTGACATCTGGAGCCCTACTTTCCCCAGCTTGACACAACATGGTCAACTACTCTGGCCTCAGCATATCTCAGTGTGCATCCTGCATGGGCCCTGTGTGTGCAACTAATATAAAAACTCAGTCAGCTGGGGCGCCTGGGGGGCTCAGTCAGTTAAGCGTCCAACTCTGGATCTCAGCTCAGGTCTTGATCTCACCATCCTATGTTCAAGCCCCGCTGGGTGTGGAGCCTACTTACAAAAGAAAAACAAAACAACAACAAGAACAACAACACAAAAACTCAGTCAACTAAGCACCTGGGAAAGATTCTCTACTTTCAGAACTAAAGACGATAGGCTTTTATCCTTGCAGATCTTTGCTAAAGTGCACAGAGCCACTGTTTAAGGTGACTCACCAGAGACATTTCTTTCTCGTCTCCAGACTGAGGACTGTGGGGCTGGCTCCTCTGGAGAAACCTGTTCACATCTGTCATGTGGACATGAAATCTTAATGGTGTCACCTCCCTCCTACCCACATGTCCCCACTACCCTAATGTCCCTTCATTGCTCATCTCTTTTACGTTTTTGCACTATTTTTTTACATCACTTAAGTCAGTGGTCTTTAAACTAGGCCATTTCAGAATCATCTGAGGGGATTTTAAAAGTCTTGATTCCCGACCACACCCCAGACCAATGGCATCAGGACCTCAGGATGGAACCACACACTGGGTCTTCAAAGTTTCTCAGTGGGCAATGAGGAGCCACATGTGTTCTCAAATTCTCCCTTGAAAAGTGTGGGGCAATAACTAAATAATAATATAGCCCTAGATCATTTCAACGTTCAAACCACTAACTTACCATTACCAGCATGGGTCTTTTTTTTAAAATGCTCCCCCTGCCCTTTGACCGCGAAGCCTTTGTGTTAAGAGGGGCAGCCACTGAATTCTGCTTCTCCTGTCTGTTTCTCTGACTCCTCTTCCTCTGCCCTCCCCCAAGCCAAGCCACCTGCCTCTTCTCATTCAGAAACCTCCTCCCACCCATCCGTCTTCACGGACCCCTCCCACCCTGTTCCGACATCTGTGCCTCCACTGGGGACTTGAAGAGCAAACCTAAAACCACAGCAAACCATTCTTCTGTAATTTGCTGAGCTGCCAACCTAAAAAGAGACTAAATATTCACCCCCTCTTTTTTGTTTAAATGAACTGTGAAACAAACCAAACTTGTGGTTTTGTTTTCCAGAAACAACTTAGTAAACTAGTTTAATGCAGAAGCACAGACAATATACTCATAAAACTACTGAATGCAAAAAAAAAAAAAAAAAAAGAATCTCCAAAGGCACCTAATGGCTTATATTCACTGGGAGTGATTCAGATATACACACACAAATAAATCAGGTAAGGGGTGAGAGGTGGCAAGTCCAAGTATCAGAAGGGTTGATCTTTGAAAATCAAACAACAGGGTGCCCCTGAAGACAGAAGCAGGAATGTTATCTGCAGAGGCAGGGCAACAATACAGGGCAAAAGTTTTTAGAAGTATTAAGCTGCCATCTACCCTGATCGGAGACCCTTGCCATCCTTCATGCCCTTGGCCTTCTCTCCCCTGTTTCCCACATGGAGGACTGTGGCTGGCAAGAGAGTGTCCAAGAAGGTATAGCAATGGATAGGGTGAGCTGGGGTTCAGAGGCCCCACTACCACGCTCTTTAAAAGGGCAGCTGGGTGGGTTGTATGTAGCTGGGATCAGACCCCAGAGCTGGTCTCATCTCTGATTTAGCTGTGGACCCCGATGAAAGTCTCTCCCCATCTCTGAGTCCCTATGGTCTGCTCAGTAAGATGCAGAGTCCTCTAAGATCCCCTCCAGGTGTGAGATTTAGGGTAGCAGGCTCTAGGAGCCAAGTCGGGTCCCTGGCTCAGGATCCTAGGAGGGCTCAACTCTAACTTCCAGGATTTGGGGAAGGGCTGCCCCCCATTTGCAGCTGGGACCCAGAATGGCAGGCCCTCTAGTTTCTATGGAAGGAACTCTCTGGAGCACAAGCAGAGGAAATCATCACAACAAAAAGATAGCCAAGAGAAGAACCAGCTCACCCAAAGCGTTCTAGGCTCTCCAAATGACCCTGACTTCATGAGATGCAGTACACAGAGCATGGGCTTACACACACACAATTTTTATAAGAATACTACATTTAGAGTCAGGAATCCTGTGTTGTAATTCCGTTCTGGCACTTACTCACTAGAACACTTCAACAAAGTTAATTTTGTGTAAAAACTGCCAAATGTGGCTCATAATACCTACTGCAGTAAATTAAAGATAGCCCCCAATTCTCTGTTACACCTCCCACTGAGAGTTGCCACCTGATTTGCCTCCCCTCAAAGCCAAGACATCCTCAATGACTGCCTTGACCAAGAGAATGCAAAGGAAGTGACACTCTATCTGCCAAGGCTAAATCATTCCGAGCCTTGGTCTTCCACACTGAAGTCTCTCGGAGCAACTTGCTTTTGGGATGCGTTCTCTTGGGACCCAGCCACCATATTCCAAGAAGCCCAAGCCACATGGAGAGCCGACCTGTACATGTTCTGAGCAACCACTTCCACTGGGCTTCTGGCCAACAGTCAGCATCAAATGCCATCCATGTGAATGTGTCATTCTAGATATACAGGTATTACATTTGGGGAAGTGTGTAAGGCAACAATAAATAACTGGAACATCAAACTTGCACAGCAAATGATTACCATGTGAGATTAACTGTCAAGATTACAGAAAAGCACCTGAAAATTATAAAGTACTTCACAAACGTAAAGACTAGTTGTTAATATTGTGAGTTCTAGCATCACCCTTCATGTCCTCTCTCAGAGAGAAGCTCTGGGCCCTTGTTCCAGCCCACAGCAGTTTTCTGCCTTGGCTCTGTGCCTGGCTCTCAGAATTTCCAGGTGAGCTTTTTTTTTTTTTTAAAGATTTTTATTTATTTATTCATGAAAGACAGAGAGAGAGAGAGAGAGAGGCAGAGGGAGAAGCAGGCTCCCAAGGAGCAGGGAGCCCGATGCAGGACTTGATCCCAGGACCCTGGGATCATGACCTGAGCCAAAGGCAGACGCTTAACCATCTGAGCTACCCAGGCGCCCTCCAGGTGAGCTTTTAAGAGAAGCCAAGATCACAGAGAGGAACCCCTGGGGTTGCTTACCTGAGGTTCCTGACTACACTCTCATCCCTACATCCTGCTCACAGCTGACATTTCAAACCTCGGGTTTCCCAATACCTACATACTGCTGGACATGGAGATACAAGCTCCTCTGTCCATCTGTGTCCTCAGAGCTAGACGCTCTAAATAGTCTCTGAAGTTAATGTCTCTCCAGCCAGAATCTGTGCTCCTCCTATGGACAAGTACTCACTATCATGGTGAAACAGAGTCCTACATTCAGAGAGTCGCAATTGACATTAGAGTGGAAATATGACCAGAATCAGCTTGTTGTGATTTTTTTCTCTGATGGCCTTATCAGACCCAATGTTAGAGAACTGTGGGACTATTTTTCAACAGGGTTTGTTCACTGACACAGATCCTTTGGCTTGAAACATCTTTAAGAGTGGTCCTTATCTGTCTCTGTCCTCTCAAATGACATTAGACGTGAGCCAATGTTCAAGGCAGGCATTTTTTAAAACCCATTCAAGTGTTGTCATTTCCTGGTCATCCTGAGTAGAAATAAATGAAGGGATCTTTTGATTTAGAGGTTATTTCTCTGGGGGCACCTGGGTGGCTCAGTCGTTAAGCGTCTGCCTTCGGCTCAGATCATGGTCCCAGGGTCCTGGGATCGAGCTCCGCAACAGGCTCCCTGCTCAGCGGGAAGCCGGCTTCTCCCTCTCCCACTCCCCCTGCTTGTGTCCCCTCTCTCGCTGTGTCTCTCTCTGTCAAATAAACAAATAAAATCTTAAAAAAAAAAAAAAAGAAATTACTTCTCTGGACAGATAATTAACAGAATTATTTCTGGATTTTCCCCCTACATTAGTATTTGAAGTTGGGTTACTCTTGTCACCTGTCCCTCCATTTCCTCGACCAGTCAGTGCAGACAAAGGACAGTGCACACCCATGCTGCCTCATAAACCTGATGGCGTCAACCCCCACCTCTACACTCCTTGCAGGGAGCGATGCTGGTGTCATCATTTGCCTCATGCCATTCTGGCCATCTGTGCTCCTCTCTATATCACATGGGGCTGGAAGCCTGCAAACAGCATTTCCCAGGTCAATTCCCTCACCAACTGGCTTCTAGTTAGGTTCTGTCAATAGCAAGCACGGGCAGGAGCCTGGGAAGAGGGAAGAAGAGAAACACCATCTTTATGTTCTTTCTGCTTCCGGGGTCATGAGTGCAGTAGTGGTAGCAGGCAAGGGGTCACTGCTGGGTTCCTGGGCAGTAGTGACAGCAGCTTTGGCAGCGTGGTGCTCAAGGGCTCTGGCCCTGCATCAGCACTGTCAGGATGGAAGTATTCAAGTTCCCAGGCTCCTAGAGTGTCAACAAGAGCACAGGCTTCTGGCTTCCTGCAGTGCAGCAGCAGCAGCAGGTATACCAGTAGTCCAGGAGCCCAGCAATCCCAAGTGTGGGATAACACCATGCGTTTTTCTGCAGCTACAGCCTTGGGGTGGTAATGCCTCCACATAACTCCTAATGTCTATAACTCTTCCTAACCCCATTTTCCTCTTTTCCTTTCCCTTGGCCCTTCTGACTCTTCTTGTAGAAAAACGAAATCCCTGCACTGACTTCTCTCTGTATGACATACCTTGACTGGTTTCTATTTTCCTTCCTAGACCCTGCTGCTAGTCAGTAGTCGAAGTACCTATAGAAGACACTGTTCATTGCTTACCCAATGACCGTTCCTCCTGTCTTTCTTGTAAATGGAACTCCAATTTCGAAGAGATCTACAAGGTTCCTGGATGAATACTCATTTTTCCAGTCTCTTTGCAGCCAGGAGTAACCATGTGACAGTTTTGGTCCATGAAATATAAGGAGTCTGCTGGGATTTAAAGGGGGGGGGGTTCTTTTCCGACAAGATGAAATAGGTGGACCCAGTGCCACCTCTTCCACCCTCCTTCCTACCCTGAGTGTAGATGTGACGTGTGGACCTACAGCAGCCCTCTTGCATCCCTGATTCAACAAACATGAGGACAAAAGGCAATACTTCAGGGATGAGGTAGTGGAAAGAGAGAAAGAGCCTGAGCCCATGATAGCCTGGTGAGCAGCTAAACTGACTCCTGCAACCACCTTGGCCCTAGGGTCCATGCTTGAGTCCCATCCCACGACAGATTTGAGTTCTGGAACTTTCCTCATCTGTTCCATTTCTTTTCAGTAATGTCTGCCTTAATGTGACTACATAGAAACATTGGAAAATAGTTTCCAGCTCCTGTTTAGCTCAGTTTGCATATATTCTCACACGGGGCTTCTTCAAAGAGGAGAAAGAGGGCAGACTCGGAAAACGAAAAAAAGAACATTCCTATAAACAGGGGAGCAAGCAGGAGTGTGTGCTGGGCAGAAATCTGACAGGAGCAGCCCACACAGTATTTGACCTCCCTGTTCTCATTTTGAATTGCCCTTTATAAAAGCTCACCACACAATTCTCATTAGGGCCTCAGATAAGCTGGAGTAGGTCAGAGGCAGATTATTTGGGTCACAGCCAGTAATACAATATCACAAATCCCTTCCACTCACCCTACTTTTCTCCTCTTCTTTTTTACCCAAATTGGCTTTGGAGCCCCATCTTGCTGGAGAGGTGAGCTGGTGATCCCCGCTGACCACCGTTTCTCTTGGCAGCAGGTCTAGTTTGCTCGGTACCCAGTATCGCTGTGTCTCTCTCCCCGGGAGATGCCCGCCGCCTGGCCATGCTTTAATTAAGCGGACATCTCGTTCCTGCAGAGCATGTGCAGCTGCTGTGTTTTGCTAGTATCTTGAAGCCAAATTAGAATTTTAAAAAATCCTTAGCTTTCATTTGTTGAGCTCCCTGGTCTCCGGTGGGAAGTGCGCCCCTCAACCCCTTGAACCCCCCCACCCCCTAGCACCTCTCCAGGAGCCATAGTTCCTTTGGAAGTGTGGCCAAGGGGCAAGGGGGCGTCCCTCCCTTGAACTGGGTACTGGTCATGTGCACATGCCTTGTTAATGAGAGCTCTATTTGTGAAGAAAGGGAGGGAATGAGGAGAAACCTCATTTCTCTCCTTCGATTTGTTTTTTAATCAAATCAAATTCTTAATTACATTTGGCTGGAATGAAATTAGGCCTCTGAAGAGCTTCCAGATGGAACTAGGAAAGTGACTTGAGCTGAACTCTGCAGCCATTTTAATCAGTATAACATGTTTGCTTCTGAAGGGGTTGTCAGCCTGGTGGTTTCGCTCTGAGGGACAAAGGGCGCTTCTGTACCATCCCACCCCCCCCCCACATGTTTCTTGGAGGCTTCTCACCTGACTGGGCAAGGGGACTTCTCAGTTTCAGGGTTTCCTCACAAGTCAGCTTGATGGGGACCCTGAAAGGCAGTTGGTCTAGCGAAGAGCTGGTGGGGTTTATCATCAGACAGACCAGGGACCGAGTGCTGAACTACTCACTGGCTGTGCGATACTCAGCGCCACATAACTTCTCTGAGTCTCAGCTTCCCTGGAGAGTTTTCTTATCTTATAGGATTATCGTGAAGATTAAATCCTATGGTTTGCGCACAGCCTTTATTCCCTTCTCTTTCCTTATTCCTCACCTATCTCCTCAGAGAAAAGCCGCACAACACAATTGCAATGAAAGCTAAGAAGCTACTTTATTGAAAGAAGCTCTGGTTTATGAGCCACGGTTTTCAGGATCTCACGAAGTGGGTAAGCAAACGAAGACCGTTATCTTACAGCAATTTAACTACTCACCTCTAACCTGGCTCCAGCGCCATGAGTCCTGAAGTTCTGCTTCCCTCAGCCTTATCACGGAGCTTATACTGCCTGAGCATCCTCTTTCCCCTCTCTGGATGCAGCATCTTTGCCTCTCCAACACCATCTCCTAGAATTTCATTATTTTAATTAAGCCAACCCAATGTAGCTTCTAAAAAGACAACAGAGGGGGCAGCATTTGGGAGCACAGGAATGTGCTCCTCCTGGCTCTGTCCAGATCCCCTGGCAGGTGCGGGAGAGGGAAGGCAGGAGAAGAGTGGACCTGGTCATGTGGGGCAGAGGAAACTCATGTTTTAGCCAGTGGTTCCCAGGCTGTGACGAATTAATCACCTAATCCAAAAGGGAGGCTCAGCGGCCCACCATGTGATCAGGTGCGCCCAGCACGGATGCAGGTCAGCAGGCAGGCAAGACGGTGTGGCACCTGCTGCTGAAACCTTCAGGGCAGGACTACAAATGCCTTGGCACTCCAACTGGTCATCCTATTTCCATGGCGCGTGCCACCATGAGCACATGTAGAATCCTACAGGGGACTTGCATTGGGATAAACTTTTATGATAGCTCCTTTTAGAATTTTTTTTCAGGGGCTTTTGCCAGACCACCCCGAAATGCTCATCTGATCTTCTCTCAGCCCAGGGGTTATCACCAGGAGGAGCTCAAGTCAGAGGCTGCTCCATTTTCTCTGGAAAAGAAAGAGATTCTACTCTTCTCTTTTCTCCATCTTCTATCTCCAGCTCTAAGTTAAACTGAAACATTATGAAATATGCTTCTTAATCAAATGTTATGAAAATTCCTATTGAGATACTACTGTATGCAGAGCATAACAGCTCTTGGGTCAGCTATTAATCTTTGGACTTAATTTACGGACTTAGTTAAAACAGTGTGCATGTATGAGTTCTTGGACTTCAGAAATTCCAAAATGGTTTCCAAAGTGTTGCAGCAGATACTGTAGAATGGCTTACCCGATACCTAACCCCAACAGCTGTTTTCTTTATCTTTCTCTAACACAGAGGCGGAGAAAGCTAAACACTCTGTCTTCCTAGTCACCTTCCAGCCAGGAATGGCCGTGTTCTGACCAAAGAGATGTACAAGGAAGCCCCATGGAAGCATTTCCCTTTCCAAATAAAAAATAAAGCCTCTCAAGAAGATAGCTTTTGGCCTGCCCTCTTTTTCCTGCCTGGAAGCAGTCTTGCAAACAGGAAGCCCAGAGCTGCATTCTAAGAATAATGGGACTGAAACACACAGAGGACCTGGTGGCATCCTGGAGAAGCTGTACCAGGCCTGGGCTGCCCACCTCCAGCTGCTTGCCCTATGAGGGGAAATACAGCCCAACTCAGTAGTTTAAGGCTCTTCTGGGTGAGTTTTCTATTGTTCGGAACAAAACTGATTTCTAACTTATACAAGTAGAAGCCCATGGAGCCACTGCAGATTTGACATATTTCTTTTCTTCTGACCATAAAGAACCACTAATGAGAGGGTTAGCCCTTGTTTTGGTGTGATAGGGAAAGGAGCAAAGAGGAAGAGTTCAAAATTGCCCACTGGTCTCTAGAAGAGGGGTCAGAGCTGCTGCCCCTTGTGGTGCTGGAGTTACAGACTTCCTGTTCCTCTGTAGTGGGGGATTTTTCAAAATTTGATATTTAGAAGGCTAGATGAGACTCAGGTCTCCTGACATCAAAACATGAATGGTTTCACTTCTCAAACATTTCGGCTGAATGTTTGCCAAAGTTTTTATCTCAGGGAAACTGTTTGCTGAGGTTCTAATATTATGTAAAATACTGAAGCGAGCCTTCCTCCAGGGGATTATATTACTATTTAGTTTTATATTTCTTCTGATGCCTCCAATAAATCATGAACTTTTTCAGAGATGTCAGAGGGCAGCCTGTCTCTCCGACTGCAAATGACAAGCCATGAATAATGCACATGGGTCTCCCAGAGAGGCTCCCAAACCCTCAGCATGTTGCCTTTGGGCTCTGGCCTGTTATCAGTCTATCCACTTCAGCGGAGCCTGGTTTCAGCCTGGTGTGGGGTGAGCTCTATACTGACCAATCGCTAGAAACCCCCAGCCATGGGTCTCAGTTCAGAGTACATGATTCCTGGGGCCAGGCATACCGTCAGGGAATCTGCAATACCAAGAGGTGGCCCCCAAAAGAATGAAACTAGAAAATTCCAGAGAAGGTAGCCAGTGCATTCTAATCTTCTCAGCTAGACTAAAGACTCTTTGAGGGCAGTCCTGGTTCCCTACAACTCCTACGATAGTGCCTGGGTCTTAATGGTGGCTCAATAAATATTAACTGTATGAAAGGATGCATGGATGGAGGCATGGATGGAATTCCATACAAAAATTGACATAAGTAAAACAACCAGTGCATAAAATCATAAAGAATAGACAGTAATGAAGAAATATTGTTTGTCGTATATGTCAAGTAAGAAGAAACTTCATGACAATTACAAGTGGAGGAAAGCAAGTATGACAGGACTTTACATAGCAAAGAAGAAAGCTTAGAGAACCCACTCACTAGGGTGGGTTGTATATGTAAGTAATCTAATACCTGCTCCAACCTTCCCTAGCCTAATATTTCTATCATCCCTCCTCCCACCTCATTTTTCACTGAATTGCCAGAGGAATAGTATACATCTTCCATCTACACAAATAAATCTGGCTTTCCCCTTAGCCTGCCTTCCAAATCTGCTTCAAGATCTCATTAATGACTTCCAAACTGCAATATCCAATATCATCATCTAAATCATCTTCTTCCCTGACTAGGTGGAGTTCTGATACTGTGACAACCCCTTAAATTCCTTTATGTTCTCCTTTCTTGACTTCTACCTCTCAGCACTCTCTTACTCTTTCCTAGGCCCTATCCTAAGGCTGTCTTTCTTCTTCTTTTTCTGCTGCCTCCTCTGAGCCTGCTCATTCCCACCCAATAAATTTTTGTCACATACTGTCTTCATCCTTTCTCTTTTCAGGCTACATTCCCCTGGTGACCTTGTACACACCTAAGTCCTCAACTGTCCTCTTTTGGCAAATGATCCACATGTGATGTCTTTGGCCCCAAGAACCAGACCGGATACCTCCAGCCACCCACTAATTCATTAACCAACCATTTATAGAGACCTTTGCATGCATGAATTTTGTTGCTACAGATTGGGGAGCCAAGAAGAATATGACTTCTTTTAAGGATATCAAAGTTTAGAGGAGACAGAAGTAAAATGACAATAATGCAGGATAACAATTGTCACCAAAGAGGAGGGTCACCTAAGAGACCCTAAGTAGGGGTTGGCCCAGTGGATGTAATGGCAAAAGACATCCTAAGCAGAGAGAGGACACAGGCACGAATACATGGAAGGTAATACATTGGTCAACTAACAATGACTGGTTTCCTATCAAATACCAGGCCCTATGCTAGGTATTTTCACAAAATAGTATTACATCACATTACACAGTGATTATTAAGTAAAACACACTTTTCTAAGTCCTTTTCAAATAATATTACGTCTTCAAAGAATCATACAAAATGAATATTATTACCTTGATGTTACAGATGAAGAAACGGAAAGCCATCTGTAAAATGAGCTCAGTGACTTGGGTAAGGCACATGATTCAGGAATCGCAGAGCCAGAGGCTCAGGGACTGATGGTTTAGCACCATGAACAGAAACTCCACAAGTTAGCTGAAGCACAGGCAGGTTTCTTATAAGGCAGCCAGGAGGTCTCCTAGAACCTGAGGGTAAGAGCAACAGTCAGGCTCACCAGGAGCTGGGGCCAGGGCGCTGAAAAACAACTGGACCAAGGTTGCTGCTCTCTCTTCCTCCCTCATCAGATGACCTCTCATCACCATCCCTCTCTGTGTGCCCCACCCTCCTTCCTCTTCCTACATCTGCATGCTGGGTCTCTCTTCTTGCTTAGCATGGTCCACGGTACCATCATGGAAAGTCCAAAATCAACCCTTATCCCCCCACCCCAGACTACAATACCTCACAAGTCCATGACCCACAAAGACTCATCATAGTCATGTATACTTATTCCAAAGTCTTGTGGAAGAGACCCCGATTAGCCCAGCTTATATCAGAAAACAAATCCCAACCACATCAGCTATAGCCAGGGATGGAGGAAGTAGATTAGAAGGGTACCAAACAGGGCTGTAGAAGAGGTGCTTCAGAGAGAAAGAGGCAGGGACTGGGCAGATACTCTCCAAAGGTGCCTTTTACAGCTGACAATCCATTCCAGGTGTTCTGACTCCACGTCATTTTTTCTCTATCCCATACTGCCTTATTTCAAATTGGACATATCCAAAATCAAGGTAAACCTCTTTAAACAATCTCCTCTTATTTCCTTATTTCAATTAATGACTTAACATCAGCTCACTCCCCCAGCTTAACATTTCCAAATTAACCTTAATGATACTCTTTCTTTAATACCCTACCCGTAACACTCTGCCCTTACGATAGTCAGTCTCCTGAGTTAGTCGTTAAGTCCATGCCAAAGAATCAGCCACTGTGGTTCAGAATGCAAAGAGTAACTATCATGACTTATAAACCAAAGAACAAGACCAACAAACCTCTAGTCTGCTCATAAAGCCCAAGAGTAAAGTTGGTTGAAGAAAGTTTGATTAAGCTATCTTGAACCAAATCAAGAAAATTGTAGCAACAATTGCTATTACTAGTGTAAAAAAGAAAATGATGAGCAGATGCAGAAGAATCCAATGAGTGACTTTTTTAAGGTCAAGGCTGGCATTGCAGTTGGTCTCTTTGTTAAACCCGAGCTGATGAAAAAAAGTGGGAAGGAGTAGAAGGAAAGAGAGTGAGCAACTGAGATGGTGCTTGGTAGTAGAAGACAATTCCCAAAGACATGGCTGGCAGATGGGAAGGAGCACACCAAGATCAGTTAGGGACACACCAAAACAAAGTGGCCAGTCTGGATCAGGGGCCCTAGTAGTGTGCTGGTAAATGTTCAACTAAGGGTCACTCAGGAGGAAAAAGCCTCGAATTTACACCAATTTCCCTGGTGTAAACACTCCCACCACAGCCAATTTCAAATTACCAATGAAACCTCATCAAATGTGGAATTAGGAAGAGGTGCTTGCTGCTGAGTCTCATGAGCCCAGGAGACCTGGTTTCAGCACACCACTGGATGTTTCTAATGTTCCTGGCTTTCGGCGTGTCCTAGGATAGACAGATCTTCAGTTCACCCAGGTCAGAACTCCTGGGAACAAACAGCTGTGCACTTTACCAAATAGTCTGATGCTGAGGTCTTTCTATCAGTTTAAAAAAAAAATCTACTCCAAAATCAAACATTGCTCCAATCTTGCCATAAATCAATTTGTAATCTACTATACATTACAAGAAATGTACAAGACAGACTTAGAAAGGGCTCTTGAAGAACAGAGAAAAAGAGAAAATGAAATCCCTATTGGCATAAGGAGGACCGCGGTGTCTGAGAACAGTGGAGTCACGTGGTGGGAGTGTAGGTGGGTGTGGATGGGTAGAGGGTGAGCTCAGATGAGGTCCACCAGGTCAGCCGGGGGAGGGGGGCGCCCATGCCTCTGCCGCACTCTCTAGCTACAAAGGGACTTTGTCAGAGCTGCCCTGGAGGGAGACCATTCTGGAAACAGAGTAGTGTTTGGATGGGGTGGCAGGGCCATGAGTCAGTGTGATTGTGTCTGTGTGTGTGTGTGTGTGTGTGTACACGCACACCTATGTTGGAGGAGTGCTGAGGGTAAAAGGGAGAAGGATGTTGGCAAAGAGATAATAAAGAAAACACCGCGAGGTCCTGAGACTTAGAATTTCAGGGAGGCAGCAGGGAGAAATAGAAGGAAGCACTGGATTCCAGAGACGTTGGTCACTAAGGAGGTACATGTTCCTTCTACAGATGGAAAGCCCTTCGGGAGGAAGGTTAAGGAGTATGAACTCTTGGACCTCAAGTTCTGATTTTCATTATATGAGTCAAGAAGTGTCATTCACAGATGCACCCCCGCACTGCTTCTTTCCCTGCCCTGTCCCTAACTCCTGTGCAGACATGGCCTAGTCACTATAGGCAAAGAGGCGACGCTGGTCTTGACGACTGAGGGCCTGGGGACACCTCTCGACCATCCTCCCACCTCAGGCTCTCGTCCCGCTGCCCGGAACCGCCTCTCCTCCCACTGAATCCCAGCTCTCATGTCAATAGGGATTTCCTCCCCTCCCTTCTCTTTCTTCTGTTCTTCTTCTCAAAGTCAGCCTTGCTCTTTTCTTATAAAGTATGCTAGACCATAGACTCCTTGAGTTAAATGCATCTGTCGTGAGTGGACCCCATCTTCTTTCTCCTGACTCAGCACCTACCAGCAACTTGGAGACTGGGCGTGTGAGACCCAAACTGCTACCTGTTCTGTCTTGGCTTCTGCGGAGAAGGGCTGCCTTTCAGCGGCACGGATGGCCTCCCAGAGTGAAGCTTACGTTTCCTAGTCTCCCTCGCGTTAGCTGTGACCCTGTGCCGAAGTCCTGGCCAAAGAGAAAAGCACCAAAGGGCACGTGCAGCTTCTGGGGTTTACCCTGAAAAGGAAGGGGTGCCCCTTCTCATTCCTGTGCCCTCCTTTTCTCTGGCTGGAATGCACGTGTGCTGGGCAGCCATGTTGGTCCAAGTAGCCCTGCGCCAGCACCAACGTATCAGGAAAGAAGACAGATGGAAGAGCTTCCCCCACATGACACGGAGCCACCTTCCTAGCCAAATGATCTGCTTCGACAGAGGCAATGACACAGGAGAGAAAGACTTCTCCACTGTATTTAAGCCACTGTGTTATTCTGGGTTGGCCTTAGAACGGCTGCATTCACATTCTCACTAATATAAGGTGCTTAATACACATTTACTGAATTAAATTCCTGGATGATGGATTCTGGGTTTGTACAGAAAACAAGAACATTGAGGGGATCTTGCTTCACGTGTTTAGACTGAAGTTTTCGGCAACTGGACCTCGCGGAAGCCATCCCACAATACCTCTGTCAGACAGAACACTCGTTAGAAACTGTCTTAAACAACTTTAAGACAACTCAGAGTTGTCTTAAACAACTCTCTTGTTACTCTCTTTTTTAAGTAATCTCTATGCACAATGTGGGGCTCAAACTCACGACCCTGAGACCAAGAGTTGCACGCTCTACTGACTGAGTCAGCCAGATGCCCCTAAAAGGATTTTATTTTATTTTTTTTAAAAGTAGGCTCCATGCCCAACGTGGGGCTTGAACGGACGACCCTGAGACCGAGTCACAGGCTCTACCGACTGAGCCCGCCAACCACCTCCCTGTTCTTACTTTATTGATTAAAAGTATTCATCCTAAGATTAAAAACACCCCAGCGGTGCCAGAAATCACCTTTGTCGGAGGCCTGGCTGAGCACTATGATTTTTTTTTTTTTTTTTTTTTTTGCCTGCGAGGTCTTCCCACATTGGGAAAGTCAAATAAAGAACAAATGTTCACCTGAACCCAGGGTGGCTGCTTATCAAGGCCCCAAGTAGTCTTACAAAAATTCTTAAAACACAGATGTGTCCTCTGACTTTCTTCTGTATTTCGTTTTCTACTTTTCTAGATGCGATGGGACTCCAAGGGCCTGGAGCATCATGCCGATGAAGACACGTCTCCTCATCTATTAATTCCACCACTGTTAAGCCACCCCCATCCTGGGGCTGGTCCGCCAAGACAGTCACAAACGAGCAGACAAGTCCCCACCTCAGACTGCTCCTGGGCATGGAACAAGGGGCCAAGGGCCTTGTGGGATGTGCCCTGTCATTTAGTGGAAGTCACCTAAGCCTCCCTGAACGGTCACCTCCCTTAACCACTGGGCTCGCATCAGGCCACTTACAGGAATCAGGCACCACATGTCGAGTGAAATAGGAGGTACAGGAAATGAGCCAGATTCCTGGGTTTGAGGGAGGGCTCATTGTTAACCAGGAAGGGACCAAACAAGAGCCGCCACACGTGGTATTCCAAGCCCTCGGCAAGCTACACAAAGGAAGGCTGGCTCTATCCACCCATTCTAAAGACAGTTTATGGCTTGGATTCGGGAGAGCTCACTTCTTTTCTTTTGCTCTAGGCAAGAAACATGGAAAATTGAAAGTTGCTTCTGTGTGTGTGTGTGTGTGTGTGTGTGTGTGTGCACTTTAAACATGGCTGTGGATCAAACAGTCTGAGGGTTCTGCAGGCATTTAAAAGACAAAGTAGACTTGCAGTAGACAAAGCCAATTTGGGAAAGAAGTCCAAATGTGAGGTCTGGGAAGTGCCCCTGACTCAGCAACTCCAACCACGGATCTAGCCCAGCACTTTCAGAGCCCCATTTGTGGCAGTTAAAATTGGGGTGACAGGATCCCCAAGGAGTCTGAGTACCCAGGCCGGGGCTTACCCACATAACCTCACACTCTCCTTCTTCCTCCTCTAACCCAAGTCACTCCCTCCAGGGACCAGTTGACTTAAAATAGCCTATTTTCTCCAGTGCTTTCTTTAAGACTCTCTTTGCTCCTTCATCTTCGTTTTCCCCCAAAGCCACGTGCACACGGAGTCCCAGCTCCTCCAACAGGACTATAAGCCTCCTGGGGGCAGAAACTTCACCATCTCCTTCTTTCCTCCCTCCATGGTGCATTGCACGAAGCAACCCAGGCAACTGAAAGGACTCCTTTTCTCTGCACTTCCTAAAATAAGATAATAATCGTGTCCAGTCACCTCCACTATCAGATGCAGAGGCACTGGCTAAGTATTTGCTCCCTGTCCTCAACTGTGGAACAACAAAGCAAAGAACAGCATACTCTGAGGTCCCTTCCCTGTGGCCTTTCTTCTCTCTAAATCTCCTGTGCCTACAAGAGATAGCTAGTGAACAACTCGGGAGTATTACTGACTTGGAACAACTAGAAGGGAAGTTAAATGATATGAATTCCTGCTTCACCATTGCTGGTGGGAAGCTCAAACAGTAGAACGGCACCATGACCCAAGTGCAACACGCCGAACCTGATTCCTCAGGATAGATCAAGCCCGGCCCGCTGCCTCTCCCAAGGGCTGTGAGGGGGCCAGAGTTCCAGCCATCTACCTTGGGCAGGGCTGGAGGGGGGGACCCCATGGGCCCAGGGACTTCTTCCAACAAGGAAAAAAATGTGCCTCCACACAAAATGGCTTCCTGTCAGAGCCAGAGGACTAAGCAGCTCTTGCCTGGTGGCACCAGACTAACACTGACCTTCTTGCTTTTCCAGGGCAACAGAGAACCCATCACAGGCCCGGGTGTCTCCAGACACTCTAGTCACAGGTCTGGTCTATCAGAGGTGAGCTGCCTGTTTCCTGAGGTGTTCCGAACAGACCCTTTTCCTCAGCCCAGCTTCCGCCTGTGTACACAGGGAGCAGCAGGGAGCCCGTGGGCTTGCACCTGTGGAGAAGGAAAGCATATTTTCATTCCTCTCCCTCTACCCGCTCACTTTCTCCTCTGCGCCCTCAAACAAGCCAGGCTTGTCCCCGCCTCAGGGCCTTTGCTTGTTCCCTCTGCCAGGAATGCTCTTTCCTCGGGTGTCTTCACAATACTCCCTGCCCTCATTCAGGCTTGCTTCAGTATCACCTCAGACAGTTCCTTCCTGAAAACTGCTCCCCACGCCCCTCCAGAAATCCTTACTCCCCTTCCGAATTTTATTTCCCTCTTTCCCTCAGCTACACCTGTCATTGCCTGGCATTCTATCACTTTACTTACACAGGCCATGTGCTGCCTCATTTCCCCCTTCGGAAGCTAAGTTCCACGAGGGCTGTGTGGTCCTCTGCTGGACCCTCAGGGCCTATAACAGTGTCAGGTAAAGAGTGGATGCTTACATGTGCCAAAACCATTTGCCAGGAAAATGAATGAGTCATCATCCCTGTTACTGTTACAAGACAGGAGTATAAGTTACCCTGGACATCAGTGGGGAGCCATCAGCTGGCCCTCCCGGGGAGCAATGTTTGTGGAAGGCCCCCGAAGGCTGTGCCATGTGACACCCTGGATCACTTTGCTCATGCGACAACAAAAATTTGCTGTCTCACAGTTCTGGAGGCTAGAAGTCCAAGATCAAAGTGTCAGCAGGGTTCAGTCCTCGTGAGGACTCTGAGGGAGGATCTCTTCTGTCCTCAGCTCCTGCCCTAGCTTCTGGAGGCTTCCTGGCAATCCTGGTGTTCCTTGGCTTGTAACGGCATCACCTTCATCTCTGCCTCTACCTCCCCGTGGTGTTCCCCTATCTACCTCTCAGTGTCCAAATTTCCTCTTCTTATAAAAACACCTGTCCTACTGGGTGAGGGCCCACCCTACTATCTCATCTTAACTCATGACATCTGCAATAATCCTATTTCCAAATAAAGCCTCATGCCTGGGTACTGGGAGTAGGGTTTACATAGATGAATTTTGGTGGGGGTGGGGCGACACAAGTCAACCCATAATACTCTCCACCTTGTCTCAAGACAGAAATGGTGCCCCTCTCACTGCTTCTCAAGGGAAGGAACATGGATGTCAGACAGGGCTGGCTCAAGACCAGCCTAAGAGCCCGTGCCCCCTTCCTCAGGCCCTCCCTTAAGATGACCATTGTCCAGGCAGTAGGGACCTCTGGGGCCTCTACTCCTTGCAGCTGGGGGTGGGGGATGGAGAGACCACCTGCCCTCTGGCATCTGGTAGGCCCCCTCAGCTGGACCTGCACTGCCTCTCTAGGAAAGACAAACAGAGCCCCATCTATGTCCAGCTATAGCCCCTCATTGGTGCAAGCATTTCTACCTGCCAATACACACAAATAGTGCTCTGGAGGGAAAGCATCTGCCCTGAAAAGTCAGACATAGGATATAACTCAAATGAACCCCTCCAGCAAGAGGGGCCACTTGCTGAAATGAGGCTCAAATATCACATGCCCCTTCTGCAGCTGGGGATGGGCCAAGAGGAATTTCCTGAGAGCCTGGGGCAGGTAAAGCGGCCAGCACCTAACCAGGGCAGCGAGCACACAGTTCCGGATACAAACACTTGGAGAGACGGAAATGACAAGATTTATCCCAAACAGCAAGAAAACAACACCTAGATCTTTGCAAGCCTTGGTGGGGTTTAGTACAGAGTTGCCCATTCGCATGAGCACACGAATGCTGGTATCTGGGTCTCCCGCCAATAAGCCCCATTCCTGGTGTTTTACAAGCTGCAGTAAACCAGTGGGCCATGGCCTCTGAGATCCTCACCCAGGTTTGAGTCCCTGTGCCTTTGCCCCAGAAAGGGAGCTAAAGAACACAGGGAGGCTTTTGTTTTTATGGCCCGTGACATTCTGATTTACCAGAACTAAAACTAGAATAATTGAAATGCAATGGTGTGAGCTTAGTTATGTGAACTCAATAAAGCCTAAACTGTCTACCAAAGAATGCACAATTTCCTAGAGCTGGCTACCAACTAATACTCCCTTCACTGCTGCGGCAAGGATTGGATGAGGTCACTTCCGCACTCTGCACACAGTAGGTACTCGCTGCATGCAAGGACGCTATGTCGAAGAAGGGAAATCTTCCAGCACTGTGCAGGAGCATGCAAGGAGCCCCGGGCACGGCGGGCTGTTGTGGCCTCCTCCCCGTGGCGGAGAGCACCTGCTGCTGCCAGAGGCAAAAGGCCAGGAAGAGTTGGGGGTTTCAGCATTCCCGGGTGGGCGAGTGCCGTCTGTGGCACCTTTTCTCCTGCCCAGATTTAAATTAAAGGACGAAATTTGCATTCAGTCCCCTCAGGGCCTGGCTCTGTGACCTCAGCCTCCGGTTTGAAATACTTCTGCTCCGGGGAACTGCAGGTTCAAATCCCAGGAGGGTTTCGGCAAGGCCTGGCATCCTTCTGAGACAGATCATTTGAATAAATGCAATTTAGTGAAGGCAGACCTTTCAGAGGAGGCCTCTGGAAAGGAGGGATGGAGGCCCTGTGGGAGGGCGTGGAGGCTCAGAGTTTCATCCAGTTTTCCTGATGTCCTTGCCAAATGTCAGGCGTGCACTTAGAACTTTGGGGGAAACCAGAGAAAGCGCACAGAGGACTCCTGTGCCAAAGCCTAGCCCCTGCTTGCCTTTAGTGTGACTCCTCTGTCATTCTGTTTCTCTCCAGCTCTCTGCCCAGAGAGTAGATGTTTTTAAAGAAGGAGTCCTTCTGCCTACACTCTTTTCCCAATTTGGAGATGGGTCTGAGCCCCTCCAGGCTACAGACACAGGAGGGATAGTTTAGCATAGTGGTTACAGCTGCAGAGCTGGGATCAGAGGACCTGTGTGTAAACCCTGGTGACTCCCAGTCCTACCTGTGTGGCATCGTCTATGTCCCGCACCAAAAAGGACACTTGTCTCTGTGTATTTTGCAATGTCCTATGTTATTGGTAAGGTACTGCCACAGTACCCCCCTGCTCTGAGCTTGGGGACTCACAGGAAAAAGGGATCTCCTGGAAAGTTCTCTAAGAGCCCCAAACAGGGGGAGCAAGGAAACAGCAGTGTGATCAAAGCCTTCATAGCTTTTGAAACATACATTCAAAAGCCACTTCAATTATTCCTCCTAAACTTCCCATAGTTCCCCAGAGTCCAGTCAGAATCTTTATGGCTTTTTAGGGGCCACTGCCCTCAGTGCTCTGATCTACATGGCAAAAGTATATAAGAGTTATGGAGAGACCACCAAGGTGGGAAGTAAGCGAGGGGCCCTGCCTCCACTGAGGGAGCCCAGGGACTGACATAGGTTAATGCGCAAGACGTTTATCAGGGAGTGCTCTTGGGATCCACACCTCTTGTAGAGGGACGGGGAGGAGGCACGGGAGGGCCGAGGAAGAAAGCAGGTCATGATGCAATCTCAACGGAGGCCTCAGCTGGGAGCGCCTACAGGACACACTTAAGCAGTCCAGGAACCAGCAGCCTCTTCCCGCGTGCATTGACTTCATCTTCACCTTGTTGCTGCAAGAGCCCTTAGCCATGAGGCCCAGCTCCACCTCACAGGGGAAACCCCTAAGGCCAGAGGGCCTCAGCGACTTTCCCAAGCTCCCCCTCCTGGTTAGTGGTCCATCCAAAGCTAATCCCAAAACTCCAGCCCTGAACACAAAAGCGTGAACACTGAGTGCCCCCCTGCCATCCTCCTCCCAAATTTCACATTCCCCAAACTGAAGTGCCCTTGACCGGTTCTCTGGCCAAGGTAGCTCGGGCTTAAAATGATCTGGAAGCATTTCAGCTCCACTTTGCCTCTTCTCCCACAGTGAGGTCTCTGCAAAGGGCTGATGTCTATCCGGGAAGCAAAGACAAGCAGAGGACAAGGCCTGGGAATTCCGGCGGTGAGAAGGTGCAGCCCACCAGCCAGCCCTTCCCAGACAGGAAGGCTGACATGGTAGGTGGTACAGAGTCTCTCCGGGCATTACCTTGTCTAACCAGTTGTCAAACAGGACTTTTCCGGTCTCTGAGTGTTGCCTGAGGCCCCCAAACTGAGAACAGTAGATACTCAACCCCCACCCTCTAGAGTCCGTCTAGCAAATAGCCTTTTCAACTCTGCTGCCTGGAGGTCGTGACCGGTGAAGGCCGTAGCTCTGCTTTGGAGCTGAGGAAGTTGAAGAGGCTGGTAGGAAGGATTTCTTTGGAGAGTCGTGAGACTGTGTCAGAGGCTGTCTATTGGTGGGGGCAGTGAGTGAGGAGGAAAGTGAGGAGGTCCTCAAGGAAGTCTCTAGAGGAGAGCTTGATTTGTGTCTCCGGGAATTAGGGAGGATGTAGACACTGAGCGCCAACTCCAAGATGGCAGGTGGCTGAGCCAGGAGGCAAAGCTCTGGCGAGGTGATGTGGTGCCTGCTCCAGATGGGCCCTAGGAACAGTGCCAGCCTGAGGAGAAAGGAGCGGGGAGAGGATGCCAACCGAGGGATGGGCTTCTGGAAACTAGAAGGAAGGAAGGATGGAAGGTATGGAAGGTATGGAAGGAAGTGGAAGTGGAAGGAAGAACACTAGAGAAGGCATTGCCTGCGGTGAGTCACTACAAATGGGAGATCCCTAGGGATGGGGGTGAATCTCCAAAGAATCATGAAAGCATAACATACTTGGGCCCAGAGTGCCTGGACGCCAGATTATAACCTCATCATCCAGATTCTGCGCACTTGTTCTTGGATGGCCCCTTTCCCCTAGGCTAGATCCTGAAAAGGCCAAAAGAACAACGGGGTGAGTAAGGTAAATAAAAGATGAGGTAGAACAAGGAAGAGACTTTCCCCACTGCAGGCTTCTAAGACAAATTCAGGCCAAGAAGGTGTGTGCATGGGGGGGGGGGGGGGGGGGGGGAGGGGCGGCAGATGCAAAGATTTGAAATATATGAGTAACTAGAGCTTTAACTTGGATGTACTAGAATTTTAATATTTGTGGACAATTAAACTATTTTTGATGGTGAAACAGTTTGAATGGGAAAGTCATGTGATGATGCAGAGCCATGGAAGGAAGAACCAGGGTATGGCACAGATTTATACCTTATCAAGTCCAACTCAGTCGATAAACTGATGACATTTATTCAAAGAAGTCCAGAGCCTCCTTCTGGGTTAGTTGTGCCCGGTGAGGTGCTGGAGCAGAGGAAGGGACAGGTGTCCTGCACACATGGGGAGCTCTCGGTGTCAAGGACCCTGTCCAGGAACCATGTTACTGGGCCTTCTCATGATGAACATGAGAGCCCTGGCTGGGGTCTCCAGAAAGAAAATTCTGGGCCTCAGAACCAACCCAAAGGTGGCCCACAAGCCCCATGACCACAGCCAAACACAACTTACTGGGAGACTCGCACCCGGCTCCCTCCCTGGCCAGGATGTTTGCCTTTCCTCCCTTCCCACACGGACATCTGAGTGGAAACGACCTTTCTTTCCCCTCACGCTGATGAGAATTTGTTGGCTGGGAGCCTTTACAGTGTGCATTTCCTTCCCAGGGAAGCTGATGTCTTCACAGATGAATTCCTTGCCTTGACATGGAGAAGAGCTGCAGCAGATTTCTCCTCACTGAGGCCCCATCCATTCTGGGTCCTGTGAGAACAATGCCTGGAGCCACTTTTGTCCCAACAAAGGAGGAATTGACCAGGTTAGTGCTCAAGGAATGGCCTGGACCTGGTGGATGCCCCCCTCCATCCTTGTAAGGCCTCAGCTGCCCGATCCCAGGGAAGGGCGCGGAGAGGAGGGGCCAAGGCTGGGGATCAGATACATCCAGGCCCTTGATGGGGATCTCCCAGGAGAGTCAAAGTGAGTCTCTGACTCTGACCAGCCGTGGGACCGTGGAGAAGTGACTTCACATTTTGGCATCTCAATCCCTGCATCCATAAAGTAAGGATAACAATGTGAAACTCAGGGAGTGACTGAGACAAGTAAATAAAATGAAAGATGGAGCAGCGCAGGCACATGAAATATGGGCAGTCAGTGTTCCCCACTTAAAAATTAACCCCCCTGATGCCTCTGGCAGCCTTCCTTGATCACCCCACTTAACGCCAGCGTGCCTATCTGCTCCTCCTTTCATTGGCTGTTCTCCAAAAGCTATGGGTGCGAGCTGGAGACACAGCCCGTGGCCAGGGGTAAAGTGGTGTTTGGGCAGACTGCTGGCAGCCCCCCATCCTCGGGCTGGACCTTGTCCTTCCAGCTTTCTGTATTCTCAGTGCTCTCTCTCAGTGATGGCGACCTAAACCTAGTCACATGTGGCCATGGCTAAGCCCGGCTGCCAAACTGTTGATGCCAAGGGGAGAGGGTGGAAGAGGGAGAGGGCGTCACTTTCCAATACCTGGAGCACACACAACACTGTCCAAGATGCTGATGTCCCCAGTCCTGAGGCTCTCTCTCCTTGGGGCAGGGAACCACAGGGCCCATTTGTCCATAGGGTACCTATTTTTCTGAATTTCCTTGCAGACTAGTCCCGCCTTGTGCCTTCATCAAATGTGCTAATATCAGTGATTATGCCACCATGAAGTAGATGTTTCTATGGGCCCGGGGAGGCTTCAGGATCCTTTCATTATGTGCTGATTTCATTAGTGTGGCTCTCGCAGCCTCCAGCTGATTGAGTGATGAAGAACACTGGACATGGTCCCAGTCTCCTGAGGCCTCGGATCATCTCAGCTGTCAGCCCCTCAGAAAGCCCCTGTGCAAAGATGATCTCAGCGCACTAGAAGGGTAGGTCTGGCCTCTGAGTCAGACATGATAATAGCACCATATGAATGACTGAAGAAACACACCTCTGGCTTCTTCTGAGCCATTATTCCACATGCACCAGAGCCAAGGGAAGACCAAAGGGCCAACTAAAAGCAAGAACTTGGGGGATGAGGGAGTGGCTGCCATTGAAATATTGAAAGGGATAAAGGAGTTCAAATCAGAGGCTGCTCAGAGAAGGAAAGTTTCCAACTTGGTGCTAGGTTGTCTGGCTGAGCCCAGCTGCCGGAAGTGGAGCGTGCCTCTCACCAAATTGCAACAAAAGTCAATCTCTGTGCCACAAGTCATTTTCATGTCCTCTTCGTTAAATCTGGGTCTGTGAGTAGGAATTCCAACTCCCAGATCTGGCTCCTCTGGGCTTCTCCAGGGGGCTAGGAGGCCTCCATACGGCACCTGGGATGTGGCACAGGCCAGACCGCAGCTCCACGCCCCAGACCTGGTGGGCATGGCTCTCCAGGCCCAGGGGTGGCAGAAGTGAGCGTGGTAATGTGTGGCATCTCCAGATACTTGGAGAATTCTAGAATTGGCTTCTAAGCCATTCCCAGTGAACAATACTGACAGGAAGCTCACTGTTACCCAAGAACCCACTCAGGCCACACAAACTGGGGCCCATGCCAAGAGTCTCAGGGACACAGAAAGATCTCCCCAGGTGCCATATCAGAGAGGGAAAAAAGTTGGTCTATGCGCTACCTCAAGTCCTGACGTGACTGGGTCCAGTCTGGGTGGACCACCCCCCCAACACACACACAGTAAACACTTCTCTTCTGAAGTAACTGAGGTATCTCTGCCTGTTGCCATGGCAGGAGCTTTCATGAAACCATCTTCAGCCAAAGAAACAACCAGAGGCTGAGAATGCCTTACAGACCCAATAGCTTATCATGGCGATTGCACTATGAGCTGTGAATCAAATGCCTCCATTTGTTTGATAATGGAATGCCTCAATTTACTGAGCACCTCCCCTACTCCAGAGCCTGAGAGGTATGTCCTCTTTACACATTATGTTCCACAAGCTTCCAAGTACTAAGTGGGGTAGAAATTATTAGCTCAATTTTATGGATGAGGACAAGGACTATCAAAATGACTTTTTAAAACCCATGGCTAGAATCCCCATACATTATGAAGGGGAATGTAAAATGGTACAGTCACTTTGAGAACAGTCTGACAGCACCTCAAAATGTGAAACACAGAGTTACCATATGACCCAGCAACTCTACTTTCTACCCAAGAGAACTGAAAACATATGTCCACATAAAACTTGTACATGAATGTTCACAGCAGCATTATTCATAATAGCCCAAGGTGGAAACAACCCAAGTGTCCATCAAGTGAAGAATAGCTAAACAAAATGTGGTATATTCATAAAATGGAAACATTATTCAGCAATTAGAAGGAAAGGAAGTTCTGATACATACAACATGGAGGAACCTTGAAAACATACGCTAAGTGAAAGAAGCCAGACACAAAAGACCACATTTTATTCCATTTATGTGAAATGTCCAGAATAGGTAACTCTATGAAGACAGAAAATAAATTAGTAGTTACCTAGGGCAGAGGGTGGGGAGAATTGGGAACGACTATCAATGGGTATGGGGTTTTTTTGGAGTGATGAAAATATCCTAAATTAAGATTATGGTAATGGCTGCACAACTATGTAAAACATACTAAAACCACTGAATCATGTACTCTAAATGGATGAATTTTATGGCATGTAAATTATGTCTCAATAAAACTGTTTAAAAAAATAACATGGCTGGTTGAACCCTATGGGATATCTGTACCTACAAAGTTACCTCTGAACTGAAGGGCAAAACCAGGGTTACCTGTATGTGTTGGTAGAAAGCACAGAGCTCTAGTAAGAGAAAAATCTGGACTTAGGTAACCTTGAGCAAGTTATTCAGTTCTTGTTTGCTAATTTCTATGACTTTTATGGAGATAAAATGGGATAATGCCACTCACAATTTCCTATACTTGTGTTTGAATGTATGTGAATTATAGCTACAATTTCTTAGAAGGGGAACTCAGAAGAACAAGCCAGGGTCCCAGCCCTGAAAAAGACACAAGTCATAGGACAATAACAGAATGCTAGGACTAGGGGTACAGCTGAAGCCTGTCACAAGTGTTTTGGCCCAGTGTGAGGACACTGAGGAGCTCAGTAACAACCCTAAAACCCAAGACTTGGGTCCAATCAACAACCAAGCAATCATGCTGAGCCTCAAGGAGGGGACCTTGACATACTAAACACCCATTTGCCTTGGTCATGCCTAGTTCTACAACTTGTGAGAGGCCTGAAAAAGTGGTAGAGACTCCAGTTGCAGGGGGTAAGGACTTCAGAAGCAGGGTGGGAAGGTGGGAAGCAAGAAAGAGAGCTACATGAATAAGCCCAGTCCTTTAAAGATTGTCAACATCCCAAATGGCCATGTGAATCTATAAAGACCTATTTCATTGTTGTGAAATGGTCCAGAACATGCCATATGGATGGGAGAAAGAAGGTGGCCCTACTTAGATTATCTACAACTTCACTTTTCATTCATCACATTCATCCCCAAATATTCCCATTCCCAAATCCAAATCTAGGCCAATGGCTTCAAAACAGTTATTGTGCCCCAGATCTTAGAGGGTAGAGGAGGAAGCAGTACGTCTACATCAGTCAATAAGTTCTGCTAATCCTTCTTTCTTCTGCAGTGTCTTTAGCACTTATCTTCTTTTGAAAGACAGGGAAAGAAGAGAAAAAAATATATGGGTGTACAGTTAAAACTTCAGCTCCTGATTTTCAATTCAATTAACCCACTTGAGACTCAGGAAGAGTACCATGCATAGTGATGTAGGAGAGATCTAGGTAATAGTAAGTACCTCATAGGATCTCTGTGAAGAAAGAATAAGATGGTGACCCCACTGAACAAACTGTAGATTTGGAGGCAGGCAGAAACTGGCCTATGTCTGAAATTTCTTTAAACTTCAATTGCCAATCTCAAAAACTGCCAGGAAATATCTACTCAGAAAATACCTAGTGCCATGTGTGGCATCAGTAAGCCTCAACAAATAGTAAGAAAAGAGAAGCACTTTCCACAGTGATTGGCACAGTCATAGACCCTGCCTACACTGTTTCCCAAGGTAGTAAGGGTCAGACAGCCAAGATGTGATTGAGAAGAGGCCAAATACACGCAAGGAAGGGCCTAGAAGACCCCAGTGTGGAAGAGGCTAGAGGAGAGCTATTGTACGTGGCTTAGTCTGGCTCAGAACTGAAGCAGTTTCTGTCCTGGTTGGAAGCTTTCTGTGGGGGAAAACACCACCTCTGGCTGCCTTGAGCAGGAAGGCAGACACTGTATCAGGAAGAACTGGTCAACTTGGCAAGAGAAGAGTACATCCTGATGCATGGATTTACAAATATGAGAAGGGACTAAACATCCAACAGTGATCAGCAATATTTGACCTCAATTGGCAGTAGCTGTCCTATCCAGCCCATTCAGAAAGTCCAGAATTCTGCAAGGCACAGAGAAACACAATTTGGCATGATTCACCAACTCTTCCACTGTCTCAGTCTGAGGCTTCTATTGAGCCCTTAGAATCAATAATAAAGAAGGAGGTCACTGTTTATATCCTGAGTCCTTTGTGCAGACTATTCCTGCCTCAGTGGGTTGAAGGTTGTCTGCAAAGGAAGAAAACAACCACTTTTATTAACCCTCTTTGTAATCTTTGGCTTTTCCCTAACCTTGTCTGAAAACAGGTTTTACCCCACTCAGTAGTGCACATTCATCTCAGAGGTCAGAAGTTTTCATATCAAAGGAAAGTGCATGTGGTGAGAGGCAAGAGGTAAGGTGGTGGGGTGCGGATGAGACCAGAGAGGGTATCTTTTTACCAAAAGGTGATTCTCACCAGGGCCTTAAAAGTTCCAGGATGACAAGAAAATAGTGTGTATCTTTTCAGGCAGGCTTAGCGTGATAACCTGGAGACCAGCAAAGGGAGCTCAGAGCCAAGCAAAATATACCAAAATGTAAGGACGCCCCCCAAATAATTCAAGAACAAAGTGGTGTGAACTTGAGGCTCATGAAAATGTAACAAAGCCTAGGTTAAAAATAACTTATTGATCAGTTGGTGTAAACACATGGTATGAAATTTTGGAGAATGAAAAGTAAGTCTTCCTCCTACCCACGTATCTTAACCAAGAAGATCCCCACCCTGGAAGTAAGCATTATTAACAAGTTTGTGCATATTCTTCAAGAGGTAATCTATATATCTATATACAAGAATATATATATATATATATGTATATATATATATATATATACGAAATCTTTTTCTTTTTTAAATATTTTATTTATTTATTTGACAGAGAGAAACAGTGAGAGTGGGAATACAAGCAGGGGGCGTGGGAGGGGGAGAAGCAGGCTTCCCACTGAGCAGGGAGCCCAATGTGGGGCTCGATCCCAGGACCCTGAGACCACGACCTGAGCTGAAGGCAGACGCCCGATGGCTGAGCCACCCAGGCGCCCCATATATATAAAATCTTATATATATATAATATATATATAATATATAAGAATCTTATATATGCCCTGCCCTTTACACAGTACTATACTGTAATACTGTTCTGACTTGCTTTCTTTCTACTTAACAATGTATCTTGGAAATTACTCAAGAGTTCCGTCTAGTCATCTACAATTAAATATACTTATACTATTGTCACTTACCTGCTATAAAAAGTATCATCTGCCCTCCGGCTCTAAAATTTTTGGAAATCAGTGTGGATTTTGCTTTTTTTCCCTTTTAGAACCTTGGTGAAATATATTTTTTCTAGATTGAAATTTTGTATGACACTTACATTCTATATCTCAACCATAATTTCCACAGATGTTTTCTTACTTCTACAGTTATAAGGATTCACTGTTTACCACCATTCCTCTAGCCAGGGTTTTTCCACTGATCTCTTGACTGAAAAATTTGCTATCTTGTACTTTCTTCAAAAAGTGGTCAACAGAGCTGCTTGTCCTACCTATTTGGAAATGTTGTCTTTTGCTTTTGTACTTGATTGACATGTTGGCTGGGTATAAAATTCTTGGATTCCTCACATTTTCTTTCCATAATTTGAAAAAAAATATCAGCCATTTTTCTGGAGAAGCTTAACACCAGCTTGATGTTTTCCCCTGTATAGGCAACTTCTCCTTTTGGTTAGAATGCTCACAGAATTCTTTCCTTATCTTTGATGTTTAGTTACTTTACTATGATTTGATGCCTATTGTATCAATTTTTCTGGGGACATGGCATTCCCTTCCATCGTAGAAATTCAAGTCTTTTTCATTTCTGGCAATATTGTTGAATAACATCTTCAAGTATTTATTTTTCTCTACTTGCCTGGCTCTATAGGGATATTATTTATGGATCTCATCTGACTGACATGCCTATCTATTATTTTCATGTTAGTCTTGCCACAGTCTCCTTCATTTTCAATTCATTTTGCCTGCTTCCCAGTCCCTTCCCCTGTGTCCTTCTTGCATTTCCACAGTGCTTAATCCTTCTTGTGTTTATTCCATTGTGGGTTTCATTTCTCTTTGTCTCCTTCATGGACTCTCCCAGCCACTGAGCCATAGAGTATAAGTGGTTAAAAGTGAGAGCTCTGAAGTCAGAGTTTGATATCACTTACCAGAACATTAATCTGATTAAGTTACTTGACTTTTGGCATTTTGCCTTTAAATTGAGTAAAATGAGAGCATTTATCTTATAGGGCTGTGGTAAGAATTGATGAGTTAATACATAAAAAAACAATTTGAACTATGATGGTCACATTTTAAGGTCTATTTATGAATCAGCAAAAGGGGGTAATGATGATGATGATGTTGACAATGATAAGAGCTGTTTCTTCTCTGAGCTCTTGTCTCTGCTTTGTGCTCTTAGATCAACTTGTAACATTTTTTGCATTCACGGTGATATGGTCGTAATTTCATCTACGTGATGGCCACATTTTTCTGGTGCCTGTTTCCTATCATCTTTTCATTCTTTTCCTCGTTTTTCTTGTAACTTGTTTGTGTCAATCCTGTACTGACTCTTTTTAAATTATTACATATCTTTCAATGAGGCTAGTTCTTCCTGGACCAGCCTTTCGCAGGAGGTTCTCAAGGCAAGCTAGTCTGGGTTTCAGACCAATAGAAATAGAGTGGCATATATGAGCAAATTATCTGTCCCTCATGGAAATCACCAGTTATAAGACTGCATACCAAGTGGAGTCTCTTCCCCATCCTCCCCAAGAAACTGCCTCCTTCCAAGATGATTTCTGTGTGCTCCTCGTACAGCCTCACATCTCTGCCACTTGCTGGTATCAAACAGGGGCCAGAGAAGCTCCTTTCATCTGCTGATGTACCCTAGTGCCACTGATCCAAATAAGGGATGGGGATTTGAGCCCATTAGGGTTTGTGAGAGAATTCTGCTCTCCCAGGATTGCCTGAGATGTACAGATGGAAACTTCCTCCCTCGAGATGTTCCTGTACCACTCCATTTGGCAGCCCTCCCTCATATATTATGGCTAGGGTCATGGGATGCCTTCTAGTTTTATCCAAGAAGGAATTTGAGTTTCTTGATTTCCTTCTTTGCTTAGGTGGGGCTGTGGCTTCCATGGCTTGTCAGAGGAGAGGGCAGAGACCTAGAAATGCCTTTCTCTCCAACAGCATTTATGAGGAGTTCTGACCCCATCCAGCAGCCACACTGTGGGAGGGAGGCCTTGGAGGACTCAATGGGCAACTGACAGGCCTAAACTTGTCTTCTCTTTGGAGCAAAGCTCACATCACCATGGCTTTACATGACCACTCAGAGATCCGGGATACTGCTCTTGGTAAAATAAAACACTTTTACCATATCATACAATCTCTTTATTATGCTTCACAGCTGTGACAATGTCTGTCAGAGCTTTAATTGGAGAGGCAAGATAAGCCAGACACTTTCTTTTGGTGATATGTTATTCAAAGGTTACATTCACTCACTGACTAGCAGGCATGGAGCCTTTCTCCCCTTAGAGTAACCAGAAACAGAAGCACCAAGTGGTGGGTGACAGGTAAGAATATTTTTAAGGGTCTCCTTAATTAAAAAACAAAAACATCTGAGAGTTTGTCTGGTTTTCTCGTTTATTGGACTTGAGTAGGGTCAGACAAGGAGTCTGTCCTGAGTCACCTTCAGCGAGGCAGAAAGTCACTTGTCATCGGGTGTGAGAACATGGCTGGTTGGAAATGCTTTGCAAATACAGGAAGCCACTTTGTCTACAGAGGTTCTTGTGCACAGTGAGTCCAAGTCTTACCCAAAAGGCCTCGGAGGGAATAAACCATGGCCTGAAAAGACATTGCCCTTTTAAAGCGTGTGGTGGAACTTTGGGGCTTTCAGACCAACTGCTCAGAGTAAGAGGCACTTGAGAAAGTCATCCAGATAAAGAGAAATGCACTGCCCCCACTTCCATTTCACCTGAACCACTGACAGGATATTCATGAAAATCCAGTGGGACCTGAAGGGCAAGGAGACCTTGAGTGTGAATTCTCTGCCTAGCAATTTACAGGAATGTTTTTCACACATCATCATCAGTTCTGAATCCCCCAAATCTCCCAGAGTGATGGCAATCGAAATTGATTTGGGGAATTTCATCCACAAATTAAATTGACTGGTTCCAATATGGAAGCTCAGTGGCTTTATCGCATGGCCAGCAAGGTGACCGGAGGGTTTGAGGTATGACGTGTGAAAGATTAAAGGCACGTGATCATCTGGCATAACTGAAGGGTTGAAAAGCAGACACCCAGGGGTACTTTCAGCTCTGAGAGCCAGAGCCGGCAGGGCCATCTGCACCTGTTTGGGCCACATACTTGGCGTGATTTTAGAAGGGCTTGTGTCTTCCAAGTTTATTGCTGCCTAATTTTTCCCAGACTCACTTGCTTTTTTTGTTGTTTTTTGGTGCATATGGACTAACGTATTGACTGCCCTGGGAAGCCATCCCTGTCTAAAACTTTGCTGAATGCTCCATTCATAGTTTTCACTTAGAGGGAGCTCACCCGGTGTCTAGCCCATAGGTATTCTCTGGTTGTATGTCACATCCATGTGCAGTGGCACTCCCTGACCATGATGACAAACACTGTTTCTCCAGGTGAGACATGGGAATCAGAGAGAAGTGCTTCAGCAAAGAGTTGCTGGCAAAGAAGAAGGCAGGGTTCCAACATCTAGGGTGGTCTGGCTTGGCCCACAGCCCAGCCTCCAAGCTCACTCTTTCTAGTCCACCTTGTTTCATAATTGACCGTTTATGCAGACCTGGGAATGCTGGCTATGGAGGTAAAAAAAGAAAAAAGTCTTTAAAACTGGAATTCCTTATACAGATTTCTGTGTCTCCTACTAAGAAGGTCAAAATCATTGGTCTGGGCTGGGGTCCAGGAGTCAGCATGTCTGATGGTGCCTCAGGTCATTCTAATATAGGTGGTCCATGGACCATGCTTTGATAAACACTGCTATATGAGATCATTCATAGATTAAGGAAAATCAAACGTAGTTTGTTAATGTGGAAAAAAAAATTAATGGGCTTGTCCTCCCCTTCCACCATCCGCTCCTAGCCACTGACTGGTGATATGACAGCAGGATCAGGTTAGTATTCCCAGATATGGAAATTGTGGATGTACTCTGGATTATCTCTGGACTGTTAGGTGAGCTAATAGGCTTCCATTTTGTTTTCAAACACAGACAACACATACACACACATAAAACTGCATCTACTTGGCTCAGATAAAGATAAAATTATTCCTGTCATGATGCTCTACTAATAAAAATTCAAGATGGTTGAAGATTTCCACCCACCTTGCTTTACCCATTTTAAAATTTACTGTGGCATTTTCTTCTTGAGGGTCAGAACCATGTCTCTCATTTCTGTGGGTCCTCTACAGTTCCAAGAATGCTCAATTAACACAATTAATTCCAAGAGAAGCAATAGAGCACGATTGCTTGAGTGTGACTTTGAAACCAGTTGCCTGCGTTTGAATCTGCCACTTACTAGCTATGTAGCTTTGGACAGCCTTTCTGTGACTCCGTTTCATTGGCAAAATGGGGACAATAATATAATACATCCTTCACAGGATTGTTGTGAGGAATTAATTAGTTAACATACACAGAACAGTGCCTGATACACAGTAAATGCTAAATGTGCTTGCCATCATCTTTGTGATGATTACTGTTATGGTGATGATGACCGAGACCATAGGATGGGACCAAAGTGTGGTCCCTAACACTCTTTCAGTATCTCTGGATGTGCACATTGCCCTATTCTAAAATGGAAGCAATGTTCAAACTATTCTGAAGTACATTTCATCTTCTCTACAGTTGATATTACTTGAAGGAACGTATTTACCAAGCAGCAGTCCATTTAAAAATCATCCGAGGGGGAAAAGCAAAATTCCTTCGCACATGCTTATTATGTTAGAGGGTCCCACATCCTTCAAGTTACGATTTATCAGTACAGCTGAAGAGCTTTTTTTCTTCTGATTAATATGCAGTGAAATAAGGCAATTTCTTTCCAAAAGTAGTTATGCTTTTCTTCTCCATACTTCTCCCTACCTAGAGTAGGAAACATATTGTTTCCAGTTTGGCTTTGATGCTAAGTGAAGAGGAAAGAGGCTGTTCTCGTCCTTTCCTATCTTCAAACTGGGTTCCCTGTGCAGGAGCGATTTGCATCACATTATATTAAGTCACAAAAGGCTAAATATTAATCACCAAAACACTTCAAGTTTTACAGCTTGTGTGAACATTCAGGAAGTAACATTTTCCACTACTCGTTCAACTTTCCTGCATGTCTGAAAATTTCAGAGTAAACAGTTGGGTAAAGGAAAACAAGAAAAATAAAAATATAAGGAAAGAATAGGGACCATTATTCCCTTATCTAACCTTTAAGCAATCCAAGATTTTCCACAATGTAGAAAGTATAAAATTCTTGCCCAGTGACAGGACAAAACAGGAAAAAGTCAAAATATTCATAAGGCAGTTATATCCGTAAGGTTATAGATCTGTAAGGCTGCCTGTCAATAGGTCATTAGTGTTCCTGGCATAGAAGACACCAAAAATAATGCTTGCACATTTGAAAATCAATCTCTCTACTCTGGAATCCCACACCCAGTAAATAAAAGGGACCCCATTTCCTTGGCCACGTCTGTGCTCTCTGACGCTCCTCCTTATGTCCGGGGCCAAGCCATAGCGCGTTCTTCCCTGGCATCGGCCAAACTAGAACTACTAAGAAGAGAAGGTCCTTCTCTGGTGAAGAATGGTGAGACGTGAGCATCAGAAGTTTGTTTCCTATCTGTGGTGGAACAATTTTAAGAGAAGAAAGCCAATATCCAGTGAACAAAGATAAGGACTCAGAGGACTCAGGGCTAGGAGAATCCACTTGGAGGTCAAGAAGGTGAGGAAGGACAGGCAAGAGTCTATGTCAGAATAACAATTAAATCAGGGAAATGAACGTTTTCAGGACTCTCTATTCTGGATCAAATTATCTTCATTCATTCCCTGATCTTTCTCCTGAACAAACCCCTTCTTTAAAGCACCCCATGGGTGTCTTAGGGGCGTCTCAAATAGAATGTGTGAAACTCAACTCCTGATCTTCCCCCACAAAAATTGCTCCCCAGCATCTTCTCCATTTCAGTTGCTGGCAACATCTTCCCCCCCAGGTGCCCACGTTTACAAATCTGGGAGTCATTTTTGATGCCTTTCTCACGCGTCACATCTACTATCAGGAAACGGCCCAGCTTGCCAGATGTACAGACTCTAACCACCTGTCCCCATCTCCACTGACTCGCGCAGGGCCAGGCTCTATGATGTCTTGCCTGGCTTTTTCTAACAGCCTCCTAATTTGTCTCGCTGTATCCCACCTGCCCTCCTAACCACATGGCAGCCAGTGACTGGCTTCTCATCTCACTTATAAATCAGGTCAGACGATGCCTCTCTCTACTCTGAATCCTTCAAATAGAGTAAAGATCTTCACCATGCCCTACAAGCCTCTATAGGAAATAACGGTAAAAAAATAATTTTGATATAGTCCAGCTCCCCTACTCTTTGGTCTTATCTCCTCCCTCTCTCTGCTTCTTACTGTCCCCACACCCTGTTCTCTCCCAGCCACAGTCCTTTCCCTTTGCTGACCTCAGATAAGGCAAGTGTGTGCTCACACTTCTACCTCAGGTTCTGTGCACTTGCTGCTCCTAGTGCCTGAAACACGCATCTGCCAGACATGAGAATGGTCAGCTTCCTCCCCCACTTCCCTCACGAATCTGTCCATATTTCACCGTGAAAGCAGACCTCTCTGACTGTTCTACCCCAAATAGCACCCGTCCCCCTGCTTTTCCTTATAACGCACATCATCAGCTAATAATTATTTATGGCTTTCTCCCACTTAGAATATATGCACCACGAGAAAAGGCATTTTTCATTCATTACTTGTCTTCTTAGAGCCTAGAATGATGGCTGTCATGTGGTAGGCACACAAAAGATGTTTGCGAAAGGAACCATTCCAATACGTCTCACATTTCAATCTCTTTTACCCAACCTAGCTTGAATCGGCTCTCATACCGCTGTAGAACAGTTAAACTTAAATTTTACTTCAGTCCTGTTTCTTTCACAAAAATACATCAGATTATGTAATGATACTGGTTTTTTCCCTACGTCTTCCATTCTCCTCAGTGGCCATTTATTAATTCCTGAAATAGATGCCATTTAACAATGTTTTCCAGCAATTTGGTAAAAGCTCAGGTTTCCTTTGCTACTATATTATATAATATTGTGACTACAGTGACTTAATAATTTTATTCAAATGACAATACTTGAAAGTCATGAAACATTCATTCCCCCCCAAAACTATAGTTTCTATTCTTAAATGAAATCACAAATCCAGAGCAGGGAACTGTGGAACTCTACAGTCCAAGCCCCTAATTAGGAACAAGTTTTCTCACCTCTGAATTATCTAACCCTTCTTCCATTTCTCCTCCTGCTAATCAAATTTCAACAATCTCAGGACTTTTTCTAGCACTGGCCCATTGGAAGGTAAGAAAATGTGTACCTACCACATCTGTTTGTCTACTTGACCACAGTCTTAACCCAGGGGTGGAAGTCATGTGGTTCAAGAATGTTGGCTAAAATGGGAATGAGAAAGTAATGTGAGTTCATTCTTCTGACATCCTTGAGCTCCACCTTTTTTCTGAAGGCCCAGAATCATTTTAAGATCTCTCCACAAAGGTGGTCAAAATAATTCTCCATCAGGGTAGCTCTCAAACTCTACACTGCTCCTCCAAGACACCGTTGTTCCTCTGACACCACCCCTCTTGACTCTTGGGCCGTCCACTTCATTAAGAAATGTCTGTTTTAATGGACCCACATGAACTCATATTTACCCTTAGGCAGCATTAACTTTCAAAAAACCAAGAATAAACTTGCAAAACAGAGCCAAACCCTCATACCATTTTATAGTTTTAATTTTTATTTCTAATGGGATTTTAAAATGTCACCACAAACTCACTTATTTTAACTTCCACCTATTGACTTAAAACTCTTTAACATTGGGAATGCACTGTTAAGATTGGATATAAAACAGAAACTTTAAAAATATTTCAAGGGATTAAGTATTTTAAAAAATGTAGTTTTAAAAAGCATATTTGTCAATATTACTTCTGGGTATATAGCCACAAGAACTAAAAGCAGAGTATCAAAGAGATTTTAAGTATCCGTGTTACAGCAGCACCATATATGATAGCCAAGAGCTGGAAGCTACCCAAATGAACATTGATGGATGAATAAACAAAATGTGATATTATATATATATAAAATGAAATACGACACAGCTTTAAAAAAAAAATAAAGGAAAACCTAACCCACACTTCTATGGTCAATCTATGACAAAAGAGGCAAGAATATACAATGGGGAAAAGACAGCCTTTTCTCCCCCCACCGCGTCCCCCCAAGCAGACAGCCTTTTCAATAAAAGGTGTTGAGGAAAACTGGGCAGCTACATGCAAAGGAATGAAACTGGGCCATTTTCTTACACCATATACAAAAATAAACTCCAAACAGATTTAAAGACCTAAATGTGGGACCTGAACCCACAGAACTCCTAAAAGAAAACACAGGCAGTAATTTCTTAGATATTAGCAACAGCAACATATTTATGGCTATGTCTCCCTCAGGCAACGGAAACCAAAGCAAAAATAAACTATAGAGACTACACCAAAATAAAAGCTTTTGTACAACAAAGGGAATCATCAACAAAACAAAAAGGCAACATACTGAATGAGAGAGGGTATCTGCAAATGATATATCTGATAAGGGGTTATCTATCCAAAATATATAATATCCAAACTTATACAACTTAACACCAAAAAACAAAAAAAAACCCAAAAAGACAAAAAAAAATAATCGGACTGAAAAATGGGCAGAGGACCTGAATAGACATTTTTCCAGAGAAGACATACGAATGGCCAATAGACACATGAAAAGATGTTCAATATAACTAAATCATGAGAGAAATGTAGATGAAAACCACAGTGAGATATCACCTCACAACAGTCAGAATAGCTAGTATCAAAGAGACAGGAAATAACAAGAGCTGGTGAGGATATGGAGAAAAAGGAACCCACATGACCCATTGGTGGGAAAGTAAACTGGGGCAACCACTGTGAAAAACAGTACGGAGCTCAACAAATTAAAAATACAAATGCAGGGCGCCTCGGTGGCTCCGTCTGTTGAGTGGCTGACTCTTGGTCTCAGCTAAGGTCCCGATCTCAGTGTCATCAGTTCAAGCCCTGAGTTGGGCTTCATGCTGGGTGGGGAATCTACTTAAAAAAACAGTTTTTCTCTAGAGGGGGCGGAGCAAGATGGCGGAGGAGTAGGAGACCTGGATTTCATCTGGTCTCGGGAATTCAGCTGAATAGGGATCAAACCATTCTGAACACCTACAAACTCAACAGGAGATCGAAGAGGAGAGTAGCAACAACTCTCTGAACAGAGAAGCGACCACTTTCTGGAAGGTAGGACGTGTGGAGAAGTGAATCCGAGGCGATATTCGGGAGGATAGACGGGGGGGGGGGGGGGGGGGGGGAGGCCTCCGACGGCTGCTTCTGGCAAGTGCTAGAGCCGCGGAGCACAAAATCGGACCTTTTAGAAGTCGGCTCCACGGAGGGACGTCGCTCCAGTGGCTAAGCGGGGGGTGGAACCCTCGTAGGACAGTGTAGTCTCAGGACCCTCGGGGTCACAGAAAGACTGGGGGTGCCTGAGTGCGGCAGAGCTCCCAGGTATCGGAGCGGGGAAGCCGGCTGCAGAGACGGAGCCGAGGCGTGGGCTCTCAGCTCGGGGTGGCCATAAACTGTGATCCGCGGCCCAGTCGGGCCACTGCTCCTCCAGCAGGGACCCAACAAGCGGCAGATCCGGGGAGACTCCTCTTCCTCCCCCGGGAGGAGCGGCGCAGGAGCGCTCCGCAGGGATCTGCTGGGTTTGGAGACTCCACAGGGGGCCGGGTGCCAGAGATAGAAACGATCGGTCACAGGCTGGGTGAGCACGGAGTGCGGCCAGAGACCGGGGACACGGGAGTGACTGACTGCTTTTCTCTAGGGGCGCACTGAGGAGCGGAGCCCCGAGTTCTTGCCTCCTCTGGGGCGGAGATTGGGAGGCTGCCATTTTCACTGTCCTCCTCCAAAGCCGTTCGGAAAGCTTGCAGGGAACAAAAGCACCTGAGAGCAAACCCAAGCAGCTTGCTTAGCCGGGACCGACAAGGGCGGGGCAATTCCACCTCCGGCAAAGACATTTGGGAACCACGGCAACAGGCCCCTCCCCCAGAAGATCAGCACAAACAGCCAGCAAGCTAAGATCAAGTTTACCGATCAAGGAGAACGGGAGAACTCCAGCGCTAGGGGAATACTGCACATAGAATTCATGGCTTTTTTTACCATGATTCATTAGTTTTTTGAAGTTAATTTTTTTAACTGTTTTTTAAATTTCTCTTTTTCCCTTTTTCAACCAACATCTTATCAATCCCTTTTAAAAAAAAAACATTTTTCATTTTTAGAGTCATATTTTATCCCTTCATAGTAGTTACCCTTATTTTTGGCATATATATATAAGTTGTTCTCTCTTTAAAATTTTGAGATACAGTTTCTTCTAACAGATCAAAATAGACCCTAAATCACTAGTGTATGGCTTTGTTCTAGTCTCCTGCCTGTGGATCACATTCTCTCCCTTTTTTTCTTAAATCTTCTTTCCTTTTTCAAACTTCTTATCGTATCAATTCCTTTTATAAAATCTTTTATAATTTTCAACTTTACAGTCATCTTCCATCCCTTCATTGTATCAACCCTTATTTTGTACATATATAAGTCTTTCTTCCTTTAAAATTTTAGGAGGCACTTTTTTCTAACAGACCAAAATATGCCCAAAATCTAGTCTATGGCACTGATCTATGCACTAGCCTGATCATATTTGATCATATTCGGGTTTTTTTGTATTGTTCTGTTTTTGTTTTTAATCTTTTTGTTTTTTTCTTTCTTTCTTTTCTCTTTCTTTTTTCTTTCTTTCCCTTTCTTTTCACCTGATTTCAGGTCTTTCCTGATTTGTATAGAGTATATTTGCTGGGGACGTTCTTAATCTGTTGGTATTTTGTTCTCTCATTCACCTATTCTCCTCTGGACAAAATGACAAGACGAAAAAAATCACCTCAGCAAAAAGAACAAGAGATAGTACCGTCAGCCAGGGACCTACTCAATATGGACATTAGTATGATGTCGGACCTAGACTTCAGAATCATGACTCTAAAGATACTAGCTGGGCTTGAAAAAAGCGTGGAAGTTTAATTAGAGAAACCCTTTCTGGAGAAATAAAAGAACTAAAATCTAACCAAGTCGAAATCAAAAAGGCTATTAATGAGGTGCAATCAAATATGGGGGCACTGACTGCTAGGATAAATGAGGCAGAAGAGAGAATCAGCGATATAGAAGACCAAATGATGGAAAATAAAGAGGCTGAGAAAAAGAGAGAAACAACTACAGGATCACGAGGGCAGAATTCGAGAGATAAGTGATACAATAAGACAAAACAACATTAGAATAATTGGGATCCCAGAAGAAGAAGAAAGAGAGAGAGGGGCAGAAGGTATATGCAGCCAAGAATACTATATCCAGCTAGGCTCTCATTGAATATGGAAGGAGAGATAAAAAGCTTCCAGGACAAACAAAAACTAAAGGAATTTGCAAACACGAAACCAGCCCTCCAAGAAATATTGAAAGGGGTCCTCTAAGCAAAGAGAGAGCCTAAAAGCAGCACAGATCAGAAAGGAACAGAGACAATATACAGTCACAATCACCTTACAGGCAATACAATGGCACTAAATTCATACCTTTCAATAGTTACCCTGAATGTAAATGGGCTAAATGCCACAATCAAAAGACACAGGCTATCAGATTGGATTAAAAAACAAGACCTATCAATATGCTGTCTGCAAGAGACTCATTTTAGACCCAAAGACACCCCCAGATTGAAAGTGAGGGGGTGGAAAACCATTTACCATGCTAATGGACACCAAAAGAAAGCTGGGGTGGCAATCCTCATATGAGACAAATTAGATTTTAAACCAAAGACTGTAATAAGAGATGAGGAAGGACACTATATCCTACTTAAAGGTTCTATCGAACAAGAAGATCTAACAATTGTAAATATCTATGCCCCGAACATGGGAGCAGCCAATTATATCAGGCAATTAATAACAAAAGCGAAGAAACACATTGACAGCAATACAATAATAGTGGGGGACTTTAACACCCCCCTGACTGAAATGGACAGATCATCTAAGCAAAAGATCAACAAGGAAATAAAGACTTTAAATGACACACTGGACGAAATGGACTTCACAGACGTATTCAGAACATTCCATCCCAAAGCAACGGAATACACATTCTTCTCTAGTGCCCATGGAACATTCTCCAGAATTGATCACATCCTAGGTCACAAATCAGGTCTCAACCGGTACCAAAAGATTGGGATTATTCCCTGCATATTTTCAGACCACAATGCTTTGAAACTAGAACTCAATCACAAGAGGAAAGTTGGAAAGAACTCAAATGCATGGAGGCTAAAGAGCATCCTACTAAGGAATGAATGGGTCAACCAGGAAATTAAAGAAGAATTAAAAAAATTCATGGAAACCAATGAAAATGAAAACACAACTGTTCAAAATCTTTGGGATACAGCAAAGGCAGTCCTGAGAGGAAAGTATATAGCAATACAAGCGTTTCTCAAGAAACAAGAAAGGTCTCAAATACACAACCTAACCCTACACCTAAAGAAGCTGGAGAAAGAACAGCAAATAAAGCCTAAACCCAGCAGGAGAAGAGAAATCATAAAGATCAGAGCAGAAATCAATGAAATAGAAACCAAAAGAAGAGTAGAACAGATCAACGAAACTAGGAGCTGGTTCTTTGAAAGAATTAACAAGATTGATAAACCCCTGGCCAGACTTATCAAAAAGAAAAGAGAAATGACCCAAATCAACAAAATCATGAATGAAAGAGGAGAGATCACAACCAACACCAAAGAAATACAAACAATTATAAGAACATATTATGAGCAACTCTATGTCAGCAAATTAGATAACCTGGAAGAAATGGGTGCATTCCTAGAGATGTATCAACTACCAAAACTGAACCAGGAAGAAATAGAAAATCTGAACAGACTTATAACCACTAAGGAAATTGAAACAGTCATCAAAAATCTCCCAACAAACAAAAGCCCAGGGCCAGATGGCTTCCCAGGGGAATTCTATCAGACATTTAAAGGAGAATTAATACCTATTCTCCTGAAACTGTTCCAAAAAATAGAAATGGAAGGAAAACTTCCAAACTCCTTTTATGAGGCCACCATTACCTTGATCCCAAAACCAGACAAAGACCCCATCAAAAAGGAGAACTACAGACCAATATCCTTGATGAACATGGATGCAAAAATTCTCACCAAAATACTAGCCAATAGGATCCAACAGTACATTAAAAGGATTATTCACCATGACCAAGTGGGATTTATCCCTGAGCTGCAAGGCTGGTTCAACATCCACAAATCAATCAACGTGATACATTAACAAAAGAAAGAACAAGAATCATATGATCCTCTCAATAGATGCAGAAAAAGCATTTGACAAAGTACGGCATCCTTTCTTGATCAAAACTCTAAAGAGTATAGGGATAAAGGGTACATACCTCAATATCAAAAAAGCCATCTATGAAAAACCTACAGCAAATATCATTCTCAATGGGGAAAAGCTGAGAGCTTTTCCCCTAAGGTCAGGAACGTGTCAGGGATGTCCACTCTCACCACTGCTATTCAACATAGTATTAGAAGTCCTAGCCACAGCAACCAGACAACAAAAAGAAATCAAAGGCATCCAGATCGGCAAAGAGGAAGTCAAACTCTCACTCTTTGCAGATGATATGATACTGTATGTGGAAAACCCAAAAGACTCCACCCCAAAACTGCTAGAACTCATACAGGAATTCAGTCAAGTAGCAGGATATAAAATCAATGCACAGAAATCAGTGGCATTCCTATACACCAACAACAAGACAGAAGAGAGACAAATCAAGGAGTCGATCCCATTTACAAGTGCACCCAAAACCATAAGATACCTAGGAATAAATTTAACCAAAGAGGCAAAGGATCTGTACTCAGAAAACTATAAAATACTCATGAAAGAAGTTGAAGAAGACACAAAGAAATGGAAAAACATTCCATGCTCATGGATTGGAAGAACAAACACTGGGAAGATGTCAATGCTACCTAGAGCAATCTACACATTCATCGCAATCCCCATCAAAATACCATTCACTATTTTCAAAGAAATGGAACAAATAATCCTAAAATTTGTATGGAACCAGAAGAGACCCCGAATAGCCAGAGGAATATTGAAAAAGCAAAGCAAAGCTGGCGGCATCACAATTCCGGACTTCCAGCTCTATTACAAAGCTGTCATCTTCAAGACAGTATGGTACTGGCACAAAAACAGACACATAGATCAATGGAACAGAATAGAGAGCCCAGAAATGGACCCTCAACTCTATGGTCAACTCATCTTTGACAAAGCAGGAAAGAATGTCCAATGGAAAAAAGACAGTCTCTACAACAAATGGTGTTGGGAAAATTGGACAGCCACATGCAGAAAAATGAAACTGGACCATTTCCTTACACCACACACAAAAATAGACTCCAAATGGTTGAAAGACCTAAACGTGAGACAGGAGTCCATCCAAATCCTAAAGAACACAGGCAGCAACCTCTTCGACCTCAGCTGCAGCCACTTCTTCCTAGAAACACTGCCAAAAGGGAAGCAAGAGCAAAAATGAACTATTGGGATTTCATCAAGATAAAAAGCTTTTGCACAGCAAAAGAAACAGTCCACAAAACCAAAAGACAACCAACAGAATGGGAGAAAATATTTGCAAATAACATATCAGATAAAGGGCTAGTATCCAAAATCTATAAAGAACTTATCAAACCCAATACCCAAAGAGCAAATAATCCAATCAAGAAATGGGCAGAAGACATGAACAGACATTTTTCCAAAGAAGACATCCAAATGGCCAACAGACACATGAAAAAGCGCTCAACATCGCTTGGCATCAGGGAAATTCAAATCAGAACCTCAATGAGATACCACTTCACACCAGTCAGAATGGCTAAAATTAACAAGTCAGGAAACGACAGATGCTGGCGGGGATGTGGAGAAAGGGGAACCCTCCTACACTGTTGGTGGGAATGCAAGCTGGTGCAGCCACTCTGGAAAACAGTACAGAGGTTCCTCAAACAGTTGAAAATAGAGCTACCCTACGATCCACCAATTGCACTACTGGGTATTTACCACAAAGATACAAATGTAGGGATCCGAAGGGGTACGTGCACCCCAATGTTTATAGCAGCAATGTCCACAATAGCCAAAGTGTGGAAAAAGCCAAGATGTCCATCGACAGATGAATGGATAAAGAAAATGTGGTATATATACACAATGGAATATTATGCAGCCATCAAAAGGAATGAGATCTTGCCATTTTCAACGACGTGGATGGAACTGGAGGGTGTTATGCTGAGTGAAATAAGTCAATCAGAGAAAGACATGTATCATATGACCTCACTGATATGAGCAATTCTTAATCTCAGTTAACAAACTGAGTGTTGCTGGAGTGGTGGGCGGTGGGAGGAATGGGGTGGCTGGGTGATAGACATTGGGGAGGGTATGTGCTATGGTGAGCGCTGTGAATTGTGCAAGACTGTTGAATCACAGATCTGTACCTCTGAAACAAATAATGCAAGATATGTTAGGAAAAAAAAAGAAGATAGCAGGAGGGGAAGATTGAAGGGGGGAATTCGGAGGGGGAGACGAACCATGAGAGACGATGGACTCTGAAAAACAAACTGAGGGTTCTAGAGGGGAGGGCGGTGGGGGGATGGGTTAGCCTGGTGATGGGTATTAAGGAGGGCACATTCTGCGTGGAGCACTGGGTGTTATGCACAAACAATGAATCATGGAACACTACATCAAGAACTAATGATGTAATGTATGGTGATTAACAATAAAAAAATTTAAAAAAACCAGAAAAAACCCCAAAACACACAAATGCCATATGGTCCAGTAATTCCACTATTGGGTATTTACCCAAAGAAAATGAAAATACTAATTCGAAAAGATACACACACCTCTATGTTTATTGGAGCATTACTTATAATAGCCAAGATATGGAAGCAACCCACGTGTCCACTGATGGATGAATGGATAAAGAAGATGTGGTATATATGCGCAAAGGAATAGTACTCAGCCATAAAGAAGAATGAGACCTTGCCATTTGTGAGGCAACATGGATGATGTAGAGGATATTATGCCAAGCGAAATAAGTCAGACAGAAAGACAAATACCACATGATTTCACTTATATGTGGAATTTAAAAATCAAAACAAACTCATAAATACAGAAAATAAACTGTTGGGGGGCAGCAAAATAGGTGAAGGGGATTAAGATACTAACTTCCTGTTATAAAATAAGTCACGGAGATAAAGTACAACACAGGGAATGCAGTCATGTTGTACATGTCGTTGTATGCTGACAGATGGTAACTATATTGATCACCAAATACTCACTATGTATAGAATTGTTGAATCGCTATGTTATATACCTGAAAGTAATATAACACTCTATGTCAACTATAATTCAATAATAAATTGTTTTTTAAAAAGGAAGAAAAACCTGTAACATGCTACAACATGGATGGATCTTGAGGACACTATACTAAGTGAAAGTAGCCAAACGCAAAGAATACTGCATAATTGCACTTATATGAGGTGTCTAAGGTAATCAAATTCACAGAAACAGAAAGAATGGTGGTGGGAGAAAGGGGAAAAAGGGCAGTTGTTTAATGGGTATAAAATTTAGTTCTATAAGATGAAGAAGTTCTAGACATATTGCACAACAATGTAAATATATTTAACACTACCGAACTGTACACTTTAAAAAAAAGTGATTAACACGATGTTTGTGATGTGGTTTTTCACACACACACACACAATCTACATGTACCATTTTGCTATACATCTTTGATGGTGATGGGATGGGACAAATGTTTATAATGTGTATGTAGCATTTACTCCCTATAATGCAATTTCCTTTGAAACCCCACACACAGAAAACTCTCTCACAAACTCAGCATTTATTAAATATATCAAGTCCTGAGCATCTTATATTATAGTTTATTAATTAGGGAGGAAGGACCAAATGTACAGACTGAGGAAAAATTAGCTATTCTGTCTTGTATTTTATCTTTGTGATTATCTGATTCACGTCGGTCTTCTCCAAGCAGACTGTAAGCTCCAGTGCCTAGTTTTGTTCACCATTTTATCTCCAGGGCCTAGAAAATAGTACATAAATATTTACCAGATGAATGAGTATAGTATTAAACACTTGGAGATGTGGTAACATCCAGGCCTATAATCACCAAATTCAAGTGTAACACGAGATATACCATAAAGGAGGCAGAATCAACTTTCAAAAAACTAATTTTAATCAAAACAAAATTGTTGATCATTAACAAGTTTATAAAACAGTGATTTAGTTACATAAATAAATTGATATCAGTGTATCAAATCTTAATTACTTTCAACTTCATGAGCATGTTTACATGGGTGATGAAGTACAACCTTTTTTTTTTCTTTTTACCTATTATAATAAATAAAATGGAGCGCATGAAATAGTTCTTCTAAACAAAAATACCTACAAACATACCTCTAGCATGTTCTCTAATGAAGGGAACAGGAGACACTGGACAACTTTTGCACCAAAACATAAAAATTGCTTTAAAAAGCACAAAGTTACAGAACCATCAGCTAAAGTAAAGACACTATACTGTAACCAAAGTTGGTATTTAATAATATAATGAACAGTTTGGTAGTTAGATCTCCAGTTTGGTTATTTTAAAGCATTAAGACAAGGCAAGATAGAAGGCTGCTTTTGTTTTGAGTAATTCTAGAGAAAATAAAATATATTTAAAAAAAAAGAAAGAAAACTGAAAAGTAGAACAGTCATACCTACACAACTTTCTGTCCTGCACAAAGTCAAAATACCTATGCAGAATAGATATATAATATATATAATGTTATTTGTGCACAAAGGTTAGCTTATTATTAGCTCACTGCAAAGGCGTAATGTATCATATGTCAATTGTTTTGGAAAACATTTTCCATTTTGTGTCAAAAGGATATTTCTTTTAAGTTTCCTAGGCTAGGAGGCACGAACCCCAATTCCGGCATACTGTATATTCTTAATGCTAAGGCTTGCTGCTCTGGCTGTGTATTTTGTTGTCCCTCTTTATTCTAGTGCCTGTTACAAGCATGTGTGGTACAGTGGTTGTTGTTGGTGGTGTGTGTCTGGTGTCTGTGTGTATACATATATATATGTATACATAAGCTGTATAAATATATATACATATATAATCTCTCCCAATAAGATCTCAGTCCAACCATGCAATCCAAAAGGCGGCTCTGCATAGATGCCCAGCATAAAGTTCACCGCCTGAGCCAACCCTGAAGCAAGGCGCACTTTTAGTCCTTCTGATAGGTTTTCTCTGTTTTTTTTTTTGTTTTTGTTTAAAACCAAGCTACTGCAGCTTCAAGTATTTTGCATTACATAGAATATTTTTTATAAATTAGTTAATGTTATATTTTCAATATTCAGACATATACTATAATATATATACAGTACAATAAATGCTCTCATTCTTTTTTTAATTTTTTTTTTTTTTTGATAAATCCCTGAGAATGTATGTTGACAGTCGCTAAGTTTCCACATGCACAAGCATCGTGTGCCATGCTTCTGGACGAACAGCACTGCAAAGCCACGTGGGTCAGCCTTTTAACTATTAGTATTTCATTTTGTTGGTTTGTTTAAATATGCTGAAAATGTAAAGATGAGTTACAAAGGAGTAAAGCTGAATCCATTCGAGGTACTTATCACAGGATGGAGGTGTTTTGTTTGGTTTTTAAAGCCATTTCAATTATTTTTTTTGAGGCTGTGAACGTATACAGAAAACAGGAGAGCTATGTGGACTTTCGCCACTTGACAACATATACTCAGTGTAAACCAAACCTTTTTAACCTCTCTCTCATACAAAACCAAAAAAAAAAAAAAAAAAATTATAATAAAAGGAAAGAAAAAAAGTAAGAAAAAGGGAAAAAATTAAAAACACACAAACTTTCACAACATGACAATTTAGTCTGCAAACGCAATAGAACTATACACATATAATACCGGTGTGGCTCTGTTCTTTAAGTTAAAAAGGGTACAAAGGCAGGCTCAAGTAAAAACAAACCATCCCTCCCATTCCCACCCCCCACCCCCATTCATACAAGTTCTATCAACCAAACCTCTCCCGAACCAACATCATCAGTTTCTTTTTGCCTTTGTAGATTTGTTTCAGGTTATCAATAAACTGTGTAAACTGAATGTGTCCATCATGCGCCATTAAGAAGGTCTCTCGGGCCTTGCTGAGGAACTCGATAAACTCACTATAATGCCGAGGACTGATGTGTGTGAGTCGTGAATGCGTCGTGTTGATGTAGGCCCCAATTGTGGCATCCAAGAGTTGCCTCAAGGGGGCCTTGTCCAGTGACATGAGCTTACCAGAGTTCCTCCTTCCGTGAAGTCCCACCATGCCAGGAGTGGTCAGAGTGCATCTGCGCAAAATGTCTGACAGTACCGTTGCACACTTGACACTCTTGACCACCAGAGGTATTATAGCTGCAAGCTCATTTTTACCAAGGGAGTGGCTGAGTGCACAGGCCCACAAAACATCATTAATGGCAGGGTGTGTGTCCTGATTGTAGCTCAGGTTGAGATGCGTCATGGCCAGGGTGGCCAGCTTGTAGGCCCTCATGGGGTACCCGCGGTGCTCCATGTACCGTGCTATTGTAAAGAGCTGGGTGTAGCTCATGCCAGTCGTAGCAGCGTCAAGAACAATTTGGTACGCCGTCTCGAAAGCTATGTGATCCTTTTCACACAAGGTCAGCGCGGAGAGGGCACAGTTCTGAGGGTCCTTCATGGCACACTGCAATGCAAGTGTCCGGGCACTGCTGGCCAGCTTTTCCTGCTGGTGGCAGTCCAGGTGGAGGCGGACAATGGTGCTGTTGGACATCACGGTGGTCGCAACTATACTTGTGGCCTCAGTGGGAGTAAAGAGGGTAAACCAGCTCTGCATGATGCTGTCCAGGGCATAAACACCTTCAAGGAACACAGAGAAGCCCTATTACTGATGAGGAGGCTGCCCAGAGGTCTTGCCTTATGTCCACCTCATAATCAATGCTTACATGGTTAACCAGCACAGGACATGAGCTAGGCCGGAGAATCCTGTAAGGTAATGGGCCTGGGAGCAACCTCTTAGAATAAGGTCATTAGAGACTGTTATTCAGGGAAATGCCTGAAAGGAACATGAACTTCCTGTAATCAACTTCCTCGGGAGCTGGTATTTGCACTGTGCTGCTTTGCCATTTCAGAAAATGGCTTTTTGCTAATGAGTTCTAGTTCACTGGGGCCTCCTGTCAGTTCCCCACTACAGAATCTGAGGCAGAAGAAACTACGACTCTCACCAAAATACAGACTTTTTATGTGGTACGTGTGTTTGTAACTTTCAAGTATACACAATACAAAATGATTTAAGACACACAAAGAAGCAGAAAAATGTGCACCATCGTCAAGAGAAAAGAGTCAACAGAAGCAGACCTATGGATGACTCAGATGTTGGAAATAACTGACAAGATCTTTATAAAATAACCATTTTAAGTGCAGAGACCCAATATGCCTGAGCCATATAGGAAAAGCCTAACTTTGAGTGATTTAAAGAGAAGGTACGAAAATCTCAAAGAGAAGTTAGGTATATACCTTGGTACAGGGTTAGGGAAGTTGTACAGCAGTTCTTCAACTGGTATTATCTTTGTATTGCTTCACTGAAGCATCACTTCAACAATTTAATAATATAATTTTTATATTAAGACCAATTTCCCTTTTTCAAAGTAACAAGCCATTAAGATTAATAAAAGAAAAAAACAAGAATGATTTTACATGATCTAAAAACTGAGGAGGCAGTATCCTCTCAATAAGAAGTGTGTACCTTTTTTTGATGCAAACAGGAAGGGAGACGGACAATTCAACCAACATTTATTTAAGGCAACCACCATTTTGTTTGTTGGCATTCCTACTGGAAATGTAGTTTTCTTTGGGACCGATTTACTGCTAGAGAGGGGAAACAGTTGGTTGATGGTCTCACCAAATGCAGATTATGGGCAACCAGAAGGATCTTCCTATGCCTAGCTTTCACATACCTGAAAGCTGACCTACACCACACCCAGTAATCATTTATCTGCTGGATACAATGACATATGCCCTCAGACGATAAAGAAAAATCTCAGCACAACTAGATAGCTTCATATTATTTTCACTAAAATGGACTGAACCACTAACCCACAGTCTCAAGTTAGTTTCAAAGGTGGTTTCCACCCTACTAAGGATTCACTCTGGAACTCTTTAACATAAAATTATAAACCTGATTATCACAAAAAGTTACCAAAAGCACCTTAAGAGTGACAGAGCACAAAAAAAAGTGTTTACTCAGTGACTTAATTTTAAAAGAGTCTGAAATCCCACAAATGTGATCTTTTGGAAGAAGAACAATGTGAGTGTGTATAACTAAAGGTTGAAGGCAGGGGCTAGGGAAGACCCTGTAGGTTGCTAGGAGGAGCAAGGAGCCTTGGAGAATTCAAGGTAAAAGAGAGAAAACATTCTTATATTTGTAAATGACAAGTTAAATCCGACCATGAGGTCCCTGGGAAAGCTCCCACTCCAGAGTTTACCTACCCACTTCAGTAGCACACGTTACCAGCCACCTCACCATCTCCCGCCGTCGCCAATTTAAGGTTGACAGTGTCATCCGCATAACCTATAAAGACAGAATAACAAAATGTTTCGTAAGATTAGTCTACGTTAATGGAAAAGGAAAACAATTCATCCCAAGGCATAAACTACTAGGAATATTCCCTGCTACCAGAAGGATGGAGAGCCATATCTAGAGCCAAGTTCTGCATATCAATTTGAATTCATTCATGGCTCCCCAGCCTAGGAGACAGAAGGCCCACATTCTACTCCAGGTGGGTTGACTGACCAGATGCAGCATCCTGGGCAAGTTGCTCAATTAATCACTTTTCTCATCTGCAAAATGAAAGGGCTAGACTGCAACATTAAGCATAGTCCATGCCCTCTTCTCCTCCTCAGCTTTAACAAATTCCATGGTTCTAGATTTTTGAGGCTTCTCATGAACGAATTCTGACTAGGAATCCTGATTTGGCAAAGAAGTATTTTAAAATAATCATTTTAATTATCCCTTCAATCTCTGGTTGCTCTTTTTCCTGGTGATCATGAAGATAACCCCAGGTCTACGGAAAGAAATCATTTTTGGCATCATTAGTCATCTGATTTTGTTTTTCACTTTCTAATAAGATCCCCAAATAAAACTATCCATCTCTTGCTGCTTCCCCCATTCAGAACATCCAGGAGATGACATGCCTAAAGCCTCAGAAAGGTGCTGTGGGATTCCTTCTTGGGTCCTAGAGAGAATAAGGCAGGGACTAAGTTTTCAGTAATCTGCCATTTATCCAAAAAAAAAAAAAAAACAAAAAACCTGTCAGAATTCCAAATAACCAGAAAGTTCATTAATGGGTCTTTCTGTATCATACCTCTATGAGGCAACTGATAACAAAAATAAGCCAACTAGCATCAATTTATTTTTAAAAAGAAACTTCTAAAATGTCATTGTGTAGCTTAAATGCAATGCCCTATACTCTCTGCTAGTACAGTACAATATAGGGTAAGTGTACTTTCCTGTAATCTAATCCTTAAGCTTTATTAATCATCATAAGGAGAATCCATAACTAAAAAAACAGATTAATCATCTAATCAGGGCATTCTATTCCCCATACTTAAGGTAATTAGATAACAATTTCCTTCAGTGCTTTTAATGGTGACCAAAAAAAGCAAATGTTAAAAGAGAATTCCTTAGAAAAGTCAGAATATAAACTTTTCAGTCCCTGGTTTACACAGTAATTATTTTTTAGAAACTATAAGGAAGCAAACATCCATCTGTATGACTAACTCAAAATGTCCTTGGTAAAATGTCTAAGCAGGTGTCTGGAAAGGTGAAAACTGGACCCTGGCCCAATCACTCCTCCTTTACCGAATATTCTCAGAGTTATAAAAAGGAGCTAGAATTGCCCATCTATTATGAAAATGCAAACATCAATAAAAATTCACACTACCTCTAAAACTTTAACCCTAACAACTGATTAATACATGATAGTTTCACGTAAGTCTCTTACTAGAGATAATCTCCTCTATTCGCTAAAGGAGAAACAGTGATGTTAAGGCTATAATTCAGAAAATGACCTTTTTTATTGAAGGACAAAAATAGGGCTTCTAAAAGTACAGTCCCTGCATCTCAAGCAGCAGTCTGGTTCGGCTGGGAATGACCGCAGCTCTGAAGCATAGTGCTCTCCTGAAGTGTAACAGTTCTGTGCACTGAAGAGTCACGTGGCTGCACCAAAATATCCAAACAGAAACAACCTGAGATGGTGCCTTTATTTAGCAGTCCTTGGGGCCCCAGGAAAGACCACCAGTCACGTACCTGCAGGCCCAGTTCCAGAGACACTTTCAAAAGAGTGATGTCTGGCAAACTGTCCATGAGAGTTGCTATTTTAAATGCGTCTTGGGCAAGCTTGAAGATGTGGGATGAGGAGTGAATGTTTTTCTGGATGGATTCTAATACTGTTTCCAGCCTCCGAACATCGCCTGCAACAAACAAGGGAAAACCAAACCAAACCAAACCAAACATCAAACAACCACAACACACACACACACACACACACACACACACACACACACACACACACACGAGGAAAAAAAAGGAAACAAAACATAAAGCACAAGTTAATTTACCTGAAATGTTCACATATAGCACAAATGTTACTACAACTTAGGGTCCCAGAGTTACTGAAATGCCTATGAATCACAGTTTCACAAAAAAGATACACCAAGACACACCCTTGGTGACTAAAAGCACCTATTAACCAGAACTAACATGAGAGAGCAAAAAGCCCCCCCAGTTCCTATTACATATTTTTGGTGAATATTTCAGGGAGGAAAAAAAAAAATGTAAGCTAACATTTTAATCTGCTTCTGAACCTGAACCACCATTTATATGGTGTGGTAACTAAACCTAAACTCAGCCAGCACCAAGTTTAATGATGCAATTAAAAGAGGAAAAGGTCAGGTTCAAGTGAGCAGCACCCATCCTACCTCACAGGCTAACATCTAAGGAAAAGGATCCCCTACATCTGGACATTGGCACCACTATTGACAATTTGATAGAAAACATAATCTTTAAAAAAAGAAAAAAGGCAAACTAACACAATAACCATGAGGCCTCAGGACAATCTAGTACCTTTGGCTGCAGTCAGCATGGTGGACGCCAGCTCACACTGCTGGGATTCTATGTGGCTTAGAGTGAACCAACGAGGATACCGGTTGGGAACGACTGACGCAATATGGTGTGGGCGGGTGAGGTCTCCAGTCGGAGCAGTAGATTCCAATACTAGTAACCTGTAATGAGAAGACAAGACAGTTGCTTCCTAGTTATTCTTTGTTCATCCCCTTGGCCACAGGATCTGGTCAGAAGGCAGATGAGTGGGTAGATGGTGGGAGAAACTGTTCAGGTCCTGGGTGCAGGAAGAGCTGGTACAGCTACACTCTGCTATCTGGATGCCAAAGACACCTTGTTAATTGCTCAGTACTCAAACCTAAGAGATTTCTTTTCTTTACCATCATTCAAAAAACTGCAATATTCAAGAAAATTAAGAAAAGGAACACTGAAGAGATCTGAAACACAAAATTTGATGTTCACCTACTGTAAAATTTTTGAATCTTATCACACTCAATAAAAAGTAAAAGCCAACAGAAACTCATAGGCAAGTGAACATTTAAGACTGAGATTACAACAGTCAGGGAACAGTGGATAGCTGAAATGGATAAGCTAACTCATTAAAACACAAAATAAGGGGGGAAGTTAAACAAAAATGGCCTCCTTTCCATAGATTCATACTTCCTGCAGAATTAGTTCCTTATTACTTTAGGAATTTATAGTTAGAATATGTTGTATCAATCCTCTCAGAGATGATGAATGCAAATGATCCAAGTATTTGTGCTTTGACAGCCATGCTTAAATTCAGTGTGATCTCTGATTTCAATCAATCTATCTTTTGATTAAGAATATGTCGACAAATAAAGAACAATTACTGAAAACAGAGCACATGCTTAGCGATCTCTTCCAAATATAAGTACCGAAGAGATTAGCAGGGTAGCTACAACTGCAGTTGTTCCTTCACAGTCATCAAAACACTGACCTTAACTCAAGTATACCAGTGTTAGGGAGTAAGAGCTAAGGACCAAGAGGAATTAACATGGTCAGGTCAGGGTGAGATGCTGGCCTTGGGGTCCCACCCAAGAGCAGTTACTGTTCGGGCAGGCCAAATGCCTCACTTTCTTTTCCTTTTATCTAGGGACAAAGAGATGTTAGCATTAAAGGGTGGCAAGGCAGGCAATTAAGTAATAAGAATTTTGGTGAAGTTGCTATTTATAACTTCTCAAAAAACCCAGAATGTTCCTGTGTTCACCAGCAGATCTTTCCAGAGTTGCTGTAGAGGAAACTAGTTAACAGCCCTGAAAAGATGAGAAAATGAGTGCTAAAAACACCCTTTTCCAGCTCCCTACCCTTCCCCCACTTCCAGAAAGACTAAGAAGCAAGTAAGCTACAGGTCTCTTTTCTTGCCTGTTCCCCTGGTGCCTTAAGATGCTTTAGTAAGTCACACTACCTCCCTTCCACAGCAGTCCTTTAGCAGAAGCAGTGGCAAGAAGAAAAGAGGTGGAAAATAATCCCCTAGTGCCCCACTGATATCCCCCATAAACAAACTGCCTTGGCAGCAACCAAAGACAAACATAAATGAGTTTCTGAGTGTTAGAAAAGCAAGCCTTTCCACTTCACAGATACCTTCCCATAAGCCAGAATCACAGAGAAACCTTATCACACTTTACCCTTCAACTTTACAGTGGTCACAGCAATAGCATCTGGTGGCACCATAACATTAGCATTCTTCTCTTTACAACAGGAGTAAAACTCTTAAGATTTAAGAAGTATAGAGCTGAGTATCTGTCTTTGTCTGACAACTTCTATTTCAGCTTCCAAAAATGGGAATAGGCACTTACTTACAAAACTGTGCCCTAAAATACAAACCAAGGGGCATAAAGTAATTTAGTGGGTGTGGGGGGTGATTTTTACTTATGTTAGTTATTAATTTATTTGGGGGTATTTTTAAAAACAGATGAGAATTTCACAAGGTTTCTCTGATAGGTTAATGAGATTTCATGGTGCCAAGGGAAGAATGCCAAGTTAAAAGATGTCAGCCTCAATACACACTGACACACACACACACTCACTTACTGCATAGAAAAGAGGCCCCCTGAAAGATATAAACTACCCTCATACAAACAAGAATTTCTTTTGAATCCACTACACTGGTTGCAGACAGAGAGAATCTCTGGTGAAAAGATTCTATGGGATCAAAGTATTCTCCAACACCTCAAGCTCTTGGGTGTGTACATGGTTTGTCTTTGGTGACTATAACTGGGTCTAATCTGCACTTTCACATAGGAGTGTTTTAATTTTTTAAAAAAGAAAAAAATCTCATGTTTTAAGAAAGGTGGATATGACTTTCAAGTTCTTAAGGTTTAATAGGCAACATATAAGATTGAAAAATACAGTCCTGAATTCATTAAAAAATACTCACCTAGACAAATTCATGATAAAAATATTTGGTGAACAGACTTTAAAAAGGAAAGTGAAAATGGAAAGGTCAGTGGCAGAGAACAACATTTTCTAATTATTATTATTATTGTAAAGGAGGGGCTGGAAGCAGTCAGAGTGTGGAGAGCAGGTCCTGGAAGATGCCTAACAGTGATGCCTTCAACCCTAGCCACAGGCCCCATCTTCCCTCATCCTCCAGTTGAGCACAAAGGTGTTTTGGTGATACTAAGGCCTTCCTGCACTAATGATGCAATGTGGGATTAAAGCAGGTGTGAAGGGCTCCCTCAGTTACTACATTCAGGCAAGTATACTTATTATTTACCACCGCTTCAAAAATCTAATTTTTTCAAAACAACCAACTATTTAGGAAGGTTTCAATCGGTGCTCCCTTATGATTAAACCTGGCCTAAAATTGTTCTCTAATTCCCAAATTCTAGCTTCAAGAGAAATAAGGAAAAAGCCACCAAGAGCACAAGTACGAAGCAGTCTAGGATACAATTCTTCCCTTTCTGTAAAACAAAAGCCAAGCAAAGCAACAAACAAACCACCACTATAACAATCCAAGAAGCATAAATAGTTTCTTTAGCTATTCTGCTGCCTACAAGAAATACAAATGAAGGAGAAGTCAGTGAACAGCCATTCTTCCCCGTGGGGAATCTGGATCGCCTCTGCCCGGCCGGGCTGTGAATACGTACCGCATCGCTCTCAGTGCAATTTTGTATGCCAATTCAGCATCATGAGGTAGGAGAGAGGTGAAGAGATACTTGGCAAATGTGTGCATTGGAACGCTCTCCCGATGGATTATTTCGCCTAAACCACTATATGGTCCGGCTGTGGGAAGAGAGCATACACATTTTACATTCCTAAAAAAGGAACTAAGACTTCTTGTAAAGTATATTTTTAAAATTTTTATGTAAAGTTATAACATATACAAGCTGATCTAGTTAAGAATGTAATCAAAGTGACATAGTAGAAAGAAATACAATTCTTAGTCAAAAATGATTCTACAGGGTATAGTAGCCAATATTGAATTCATTTCAGGAACAGTCCCCCAACTAACTGTACCACAGCTAAAATGAGAATCACAGAACTAGGGGGCAGAGCTTTTTCATATTATAACTGCTTCAGAGAAAGAAACCCTCCGAAGCACATCTCACTGAATTCAAGAAACATCTGAATTCAAGAAACATTCTCAATGTTTAACATCTGAACATCCAGATTTTCAAATACACAGATGACTCTGCAGCTTAACTTTGGAATCTGCCCCTGGACTCAATCAGTCTTATGGGCACAGACAAGCCGGGTTTCCAGAAAAGAGTGCTCTGCCTCATGGGAGGCATCTAAACCACAAATCCCAATACAAAGACTTTAAACACTGTTGCTTCTAATAAGCAGAAATAGATATTAATTCTCAAAAAGTGATTCATAATAAAAGAATAGTTAGTAACCCATTTGATACTCACCATAGGTAAAAGAAAAATAAAATTAAAGTAACTGGAAATCTACCATTTTGGGGGCTCCAAAAGACCAATTTCAAAAGCAAAATTACATTTAAGCTGTCAAAATTCATTTCTTAGTAAGTTATGACAGGCATGGTGGCAGTGCTAACTTCCCCTGTGTGCTCTTGGAATGCTGCCCCTAAGAAAGGCAATACCGAATTTTAAAATAAATTTTGAAAGGAAACCACAGTGGTTAGTTCAACTACTTTCCACTTAGGTACTTTGAGGTTTAGTTCCTGTAAAGTGTTTAATAAATTAGTTTCCATGTCACCTTTGGGTAACATCTGTTTCACGATTTCTAGAATTATGAACCATGACACTGCTGCTCAAAGGACATAATACATTTGTTTTCCATGAGAAAAATCAGTCTGGCGAAGAGTTTAGAATGCAAGAAATGGCAGTTCAGAAGAAATGGTGAGAGGAGTTACTGAACTGGGCACTGGGTAGGAGCACGATACAGTCTAGATCATTTTAACGAGATTATTTTAACATTTCATTATTTTATTTTTGGTTTAGTGTTTTTAATTGCTCATTATTTAAGTACTTTGAAAATCATATTTTCATAAAATCTTATTTACCTAGGCAAACTAAAATCCATCCAATGTTTCTAATTTTACCAAATCTATTACCTTTCCTATCTTTAAGACATTTAAAATGTTTAGTGACCCAAAGTCTTCAAAAGTTGATATAGCATCATAGTTCTGCCTTTAGCCAAATTTTTAAATTATTATTACTATGAACTGAATGTTTATATTCCCCACCCCAATTCGTATGCTGAAGCCCCAACTCCCAGTGTGACCGTACTTTGGAGATAGGGCCTTTACACAGAGGTAGTGAAGGTGAAATGAGTTCACAGTGTGTGGCCCTGATCCAACAGGATTAGTGTCCTTATAAGAACAGACATCAGAGAGCTCTCTTGCTCTCTCTCCCCCTTTGCCTTGTGAAGTCACAAGGAGAAGACAGACATTTATAAGACAGGAAGAGAGGGCTCACCAGAAATTTAACTGACAAGCACTTTGACCTTGGACTTCCCAGCCTCCAGAACTGTGAGAAATTTCTATAGCTTAAGCCACCCACTCTGCAAAGTATTTTGTTATGGCAGCCTGGGCAGACTAAAACACTAACTCTTATTTTACTGAAGGCCTCATTATAGCAAATTTGTAGATTATCCATTTTCTTCATTTCTCCTCCATTTCCTTTCAGTGTTTCCCTTAAATCATCAAGTTACCTTTTCATGCTATGCAAAAACAAACAAACAAAAAACCCCAGGATGCATAATCAACACTTAACGTTATGACACCTCCCAACAAGAAAAATATTCAGTCAGGGATCACAGAATTATTTATGGATTAATAATGACTGTAATCCCTGAACTCCCAGAAATGCTTTACCAATATACCAACTGATGCAATATGCCAGTATTGTATTGTGGTCAAAAGTGATTAACACACAGCAACAATACGGGGTTACTGCTTTTTCTTTTTCAGAAAAAGTTAGCATCTTTTATTTCAGAATAGTTAGTGTCTGCTAACAACTTTGCCCCTGAAATTTCCAGAGTGTAAATACATGAAGAACTTGGTGCCCCAGTGCTGTGAACTCAATCATGGAGTGCTTATTTTCAGGAGTTTATAGAAATGGTCCCTCGGCTTCCCTTTGGACTGCTTCCTGTCCTGCACTACCCACTTTCTACAGCCCTAGCAGGACCAGGAAAGGAAAAGAGGTTGTGGTGAGTCAAAAAGCACTCCACATCAGGCACAGTTAAAAAAAAAGTTTAATGGGGAGAGATGCACTAGTCAAAAACTAAGAAAAAGTTTTAAAATATTCATGAGTAATGAACATGGAGACATCCAAAAAGGCAAATGATAAACAGGTATCAGACACTATCAACTCTGAAAAGCACACATACTCTTCCTGTCCCTCAATATAATGGCAATCAAAAGTTGGTTACTAAGAGCCAGTGATAGCAGTAAGAGTTTGTGGCTAACGATACTGCTTATATCAAAAGGAATTATACAGGAGGAAACTAAAACAAAACAGTAATGAAAGAATGAAGATCACTTGAAATTTGCCAACATAGGCTTTTTTTATCTTTAGAAGAAAAAAAACTTTAAGGTGAGGGCTTCAAAATATTAATATCAGGAATTTTACCAAAATTAAGCATGATATTAAGAACATTTTCCCTTTAATTTTATTTTTTAAGTAACATTTTCCCTTTAAAATGCACTTCTAAAACATACAAATGTATAATATATTTGATGAAAATATTTTCTTTCAAAGAGATCTTTAGCTTTGGACAAATAAAAGAGGTTGTCAAATGTTATTTTCTCTAAATCCCTTCCCCATATTGCAGCAGTTCTGAATATAAGATGAACACACCACACTTTATTAACCTATCCATCCCAGAGAATCCCACAATAATAACGCCCACGTACTGAAGAGATAGAAGCAATTTTACCGATTAGGCATCACTTAAATTTGCGTAAAAGATTAGGCTATTACACTCATTACGCTTACTCTTTTCCAGAAAAAAACAAAAACAAAAAACAAAACACTTTTAAAAAATAATGCCAACCAAAATTTCTTAGGCCATTCAGCTCTTGACCTTATAAAAGGAAGAAAATCAGACTTTGCCTTAGAGAGTCCACGAAACTTTGAACTTGGTGAATCTATGCCTAATGAGTTCTCTGAAATAATTAGCACAGTGGAAATTCATTCCTGCAGCCTCCAGTCCTTTGCTAGCATGTGCAAATGACATATTCAAAACCCAGTAACAGCCATAATAATAATTCAGAGGAATGCCAACGAATTTCCATTTCATTATTTAATGGATCGAGCAAATAGGTACATGGCTACCAGCGATAACTTGCTAAATATCAAACTTGCATTTATCTCAGTAACAGCACAGACTAAATAACAACAGTCCTTTTCAAAGTGTGTGACATTAAATGGGGCTCATTTCTAACAGGCTATCTTACACGACCACTTAAATCAAATGACACACATCTGAACATCTATACTTTTTGACTGAGTGATACTACTTTTTGGATAGTAAACAGTCCTATGACACTCAGAGACCATACCAATCAGAATAACTACCATACTGAACGCATTCAAGCAATACTCCTGACATAAAGAAAGCTTAGTGCCTCAATAAAATTGGCAAAACAAGTGGAAAACTTCTTTATCACACTACCTTCTAATAGGAAGACTGCTTGCTTGCGAAAAATTTTCACCAGTGTGTCATCCAATTCAATTTCCTGAAGCTTGGAAATGAGCTGCTCCTCATTCCGGCAAACCTTCTCTTGTGTGTACAGCCCATCAGGCATGATACGCTGCTGTCCCAGCCCTATCAGGGCTACTTCCACAGCTAGTGTTAAATAGGATTCCCCTTCTTCTAAGAATTTGTGTGCAGGTAGATGTTGGTATTCCAGAGACTTGCACTGTCCCATATTCTCTGTAAAATGTCACAAACAAAATCAGAGTTCAGATACTACTTTTGCCTGTACTGATAGGTATGAATATTTATTTTACCCAGTACTGAAAAATGAATTATTTGAGAACTATATAATGGTTTTCTAGGATCTTTTAAAACATGACCATGAATGACCAGTTATGTGTGTTTTGGGGGATAGAATTTACATTTTTCTCCCAGTGAAAATGAATCACCAAAAAAACCCTACAAATCTAAGAAGAGATGGTAAGAATACTTAAGAGTGAAAAAAGACTTTAAACAAGAGCAAAATTACATGACTACAATAGGTACCAAGTCTTTAAAGCATGGCATTAGAAAAAAATTATCACAATGTTGAAATTTAATGAGAAAAGCAGAGAACACAACATACATATAATCCAATTTCAAGGTCCTTTCTGTTACCAAAGAGTCATCAGTTACCAAAAGAGGAATGATTCTTTGAGCATTCTCTTATCTCTGTTAAAGTATTTCTCTTAGAAATGTTAACAAATTTTAACCAGCAAACTCCCAAGGAAAGGGAAGTCAGAGTCATACCTTTCACAGTCCTGATAAGAGTTTGGGGCACCCATAACCCATGAAGGCAAACACCACAGGAGAAATTATGGAGGTGCAATATAATTCATCCTCTGAGTTCACCCAGGCATGAGAGCAGCTGAGGGACAACCCTTCCTGCCTCCCACACCTCCATCCACAGCCCATGGGCAGTCATTTTAGGGATGATGCTTAAGTCTCAAGAGGCAGAGAGAAATTTCAAAACACTGCTTTATAGGAATGTGTGATGTAAAACACTTTTAATGACATTAGATACTTCTCTTAAAGTAGACTACAACCCATTTAAGTGACAAGAAACTTCTAATGCAAATTTCTAGTTTTAAATGCTATGATACACATCTTTATTTTAAATCATGATGCTGAAAAACAATCAATAAATGCAGATAAATTCTTAGATGCAGAATCACTGGCTAGAAGAAAATAAGTATCTTTAAGGTTCTTAGAGATTTTTTATTTACTTATTTGGGAGAGAGAGAGTGAGATAGAGAGAGAGTATGAGCAGGGGGGAGGGTAGAGAGAAAAGCAGACTCCCCCGCTGAGCAGGGAGCCCCCGATGCAGGGCTCCATCCCAGGCCCCTGGGATCATGACTTGAGCCGAAGGCAGACGCTTAATCGACTGAGCCACCAGGGGCCCAGTATCTTTAAGGTTCTTAACACATGCTGCCAACTATCGATTCTAAGACTTTTCCCAGTTTGTAAAACCTTCCACAAAAGCACGCTTTCCTTGCTCCCCTGCTCACTGTAAGTACTATTAACCCTATGGATTCATAAAACAAACTGACAAAAACAATGACCAATGCCACTCAGAGCTTAAGGGAGAAAAGCACATGAGAGAATGCCACCAGTGTTACCTGTAAAATCGGAGAACCCAGAGAAGTTTTCATCCTCGATTCGGCAGGCTTCCATGAGGCTGCTGAAAAGAGTTCCCACGGGGTCCAGGGGGTGTCCAACCCAGCCCTCAAGATTGGTTATCGAGGTGATGCTTTTATGGGGTAGCTCTGTGTAAGAAAAGGGAAGTGAGAGATGGAAACAAGGAGAGGAAGAGAGGCTTTACCACTTAATAGTGTCATCCTAACAGATTAGTACTGAATTCAATTGGCAATTCCTCTTTAATGAAAAAAACAAAGGTACACATAATTCCCAACATGTTAACTATTTTGTGTTCATAAAGTCTATCTGTAAATCAGTATAAATGGTGCCAACTTTCTAGGACAGCCCCCGAACATCAATTCATGTGCCCAAGGTACTGGGTGAATGTTATTACTTATACTATTAAATGATGTTGTATGAGGACAAATGAGTTCCAAATTTTCATCTGAGAAGTGAGGACAACTCCCCTCACTTCCCCAAGAGTTGCATTAGAGAAGACTACGAAGTCCCCCTGGAATGATCACTGGCTAACTATATTAAGAAGATACCCTCAGAGTCAATGTTCACTGGGTCATCTACACTGGAGACCAGAGGGCAGCGGTAACCTGGGTCCAACCTGGACTCCCCTATGGAGATCATTAAACTACTCCCCTTGCATCTATGGAAGGCCTCATTATCATGGATCTATATGCCATTTAAGAGAGGGCCTTTGCCACAAAGGGGAACTACAGCAGAAGGTAACATATAATTTAGATGAAATGTATCCTTTTCATTTTCTTCACAGAATGGTAGCACTTTCAAGTTCTTATGTTAAATTACAGAGTCCTGAGAAAAAAGCTGTAAATATTTTAAGATATGTTCCTTGTTGTAAAGAATGCAGTATTTTATATCCAAATGTTTACTAATAGTAGCTCTTTCTTACAGGAAAATATAATGAAATCTATATATAACATAAAATATCCAAGACAAAAACTGGCTTTTTACAAATAGCTAAAGAACCATTCCATGAATCCAATATTCCTTTAAAAGTCTTCCAGTTTTGGACTATCAACTATCAGGACATAAAAATAAAGAATGGCCTGGCACAAGGTATTAAAATTTATAGAAGCTGGGTCCTATATTCCTTGAAAGGGTCTTTCCCTTTGGTTTCTGTCACTGGCCTTCATACACATAACCAGTATAAAAAAAGGAACATGAGTATTACTCTCAGAACAACAAAATATATGTGTTTGATGGGGGGAGAAGGGGACATACGTGTCTGTGTGTGTGTGTGTGTGTGTGTGTGTGTGGTGAAAGGAAGTGTTGTACTTACACAGATAAATTTATTACTAAGTGATGGAAACGAGAGAGAAAATTTTATAAAGTATTTCCTCTATTTTCTTTCCACACAAAAACTAGTGAAAACAACATGGAAACGAGAGAAATGAATTTTAAAAAAGGAGTACAACTTTTTTTCAGAATCAAGAACCTAAGTGAACTAAGAGAACGACAAATACCATATGATCTCTCTTCTATGTGGAATCTTAAAAAAAAAAACCCAAGCTCCTGGATACAGAGAATAGACTGGTAGTTGCCAGAGGCAGGGGTGGATGTGAGTGAAAGGAGTCAAAGGGGAAAAGGTACAAACTTGCACTTATACAATGAACAAATCATGGCAATGTAATGTATAGCATGACAACTATAGTTAATAATACTGTGTTACATATTTGAAAGTTGCTAAGAGTAAAGTTATCACAAGAAAAAAATTGTGTAACTATATATGGTGACATATTAACTAGACTTACTGTGGTGATCATTTTGAAATATATAAATATCGAATCATTATACCGTATACCTGAACTAATATGATTTTATGTCAACTATATCTCAATTAACAACAACAAAACCTGACATACAATGCCAAATACTACTGAAAATGTATAAGGTATATATTTACTAATCTTGACCACATAACAAATAAGTGTCATGGCAATTTGGAATTTAACAGCTATGAAAAACCTATTCTTTAAATATGGACAAAAAAAGGGAGGGAAAGATACAGGTAGAGAGGTGCAATCACAGTAATACTTAATAAGAGTCTGAAATAAGTTTTCATTGCTCACAAGATAAAAGAGAAATGGGTTCAAGAGTGGTTTCAAAGACAAAGGGGTCTAACTTAAATATATTCTAACTTACCTACACAAACTAACATTTTTACACTTTTCATTTCTTAGATATTGCAACATTTTTATTAAATTTATTTTAAAAACATTTCTAAGAAAAGTTTACAATTTTTTAATCTAATAATCATCATGACCTAGCTTTAATTTTACAATATAAAAAATACCTCACTCTCTCTTAGCCTGGATATTACTATCCTTCATACTTTCCAGAAGTAGGTATCTTCTGGCTATAGACTGTTTATATTTGGGAGGAGGGGGTATTTCAGAAAAATTTTCCAAAGGTCCAAGCAATATATTTTGCAAACATATGGGAATCAGTTATGTTATGAAGAACATGAAGAAACGGACAAAATAGTGATCACCAGGGATATCACATTCCAATTCCATTTAAGCTCCCCTTTTTGGTTCAAATTTTAACTCTAAAAAAGTTTCTGTCATCATACATATGATAATGTTAGTTAACATTTATAGTAAGTCTGATATAGATGGTATTAAAAGTTGTAACAAAAGCTCACTTTAACCTTCAGCTTATTTCAACAACTTCTGATAAATTTTAGCTGTATCCTTGGTGTGTGTATAATCACAGGATTAAAAACAAAAACATGACTCAAAAAATCCCCCAGCAACTAAAAGTATCTCTCTGAATAAGCAATAAAACTCCAGAGTGAAAAAACAAACCTAATCAAAGAAACATAAAAAGATTTACACCTATAGAAGGAACAAGAAGTGCACTGATTAATCAGAAAAAGCATATATACATTTTTTCTGGTCAGTGCTTATGCATGTAATAAAACTCTCTGCAACTGCTATTACTCAGTAGTACTTATTTAAAATTTAAAAGATAAATAGTGAACTAAGATAAAGCGAAGTTAAATTAAAATGTGTTGTCAGTTGGCAGCTCATCAAATGTTATTTACAGAATTTAAAAAATCCAGGAGTTTTGATCACTTAAAATAAATACCATGTCCTGAAGTACAAACTGTTACAGGTAAAATGTTTTAGAGTGCTTACACACCGTGCCAGCTCTTTTAAGAGCTTTATAAGGATTAACTAGTTTAATTTTCTCAACAACTCTTAAGAGACAGGTCTTCTACTGAGCCCCATTCCACAGATGAGGAATCTAAATCACAGAGCTCCAGTCACTGCCTAGGGTCTCCCAGCTGGGACCTACAAGCTAGGATTCAAACACAGACAGTCTGGCCCCAGACCCCTCACTGTTAGAATTAAAACATACTTTCACAAAATAAGATATTTGGTTGACTGGCATTTTCAATAATTCAGACACACAAAACTATCCCCTAAAAAAATTAACTAACCCAAGAAATATTTTTAAAAATTTCATCTCTTACAACATTCAACCAGGAAAAATGTGCCTAAAATTTCTCACAGATCAGCTATTAAATATTCCCAATGAATGGTCATCTCCATTGATCTCATTTTAAAAGCCATCTCTCTCAAGAGAGGACAAAATCTAGTGATGTCATCACCAAGAATCCCATTCCAATGGAAACAAACTCCACATTCACCTTTTTTTTGAGTTCGGAACATTTCCAACTGTTTCTGTTGCTGTCGTCTTAACGTGTTAACAATAGCTATTGCTAATCTCAGTGCTTCTCTGGGGTACCCATGAGAACGTAATGCGTCCACTCTTGCACAAGCTGTAGGAACATGTTCTAAAACAAAAAGTTAAGGGGAGAAAGTTGCCATCGTCAGACAGATCTACAAAAATAGCATTTAAATATAGTAAGATGTTTTTCCCCAAAATACTATTAAAAAGACACAAGAACCTACTTCTGAACTTGGATTTGAATGAAACACTCAGCTCCTACTGCCAAGCATTCATCCATCTCCCACTGAATCCCTCCACTCTGCACCTCCCACTCCAATAATGCTATAGAAACGAAACAAAGAAGTAAGTCATGGAAACGTCTTTCCGGTTTGGCCACTTACCATGCCAGAGGGGCCACCCGCGGGAGTCAAAGAGGGAGTTTTCAGTGTCGTCATGGTAACAGTAGTTGGTGTATAGGTCACTGCTGATAATGTGCTGCAAGTGGCTATCCTGCCAGTGGAGATCGCACGCCTCAATGGCTCGGGTGAACACTGTCCGATGCGGCCTGTTCGATGAATCTGTTTTTCCCACAATTCAGAAAGCCAGGTCAGCTATTATTCACATGTGAATCCATCAGTCATACCATTCTGTGGCCAGATGTTCATGAACACACCCACACACACTGTCCTGCACCCCCTAAGCGGAAGGATGAAGGGTGAATACTCTCATGTCCTAAGTACTAGGAGGCAAGTCAGCCCAAAGAGCCACCATCCACTCACTTGTTTTATCAAACACACACACTCTGCAGCCATCAAAGCTAAGGTTAAAGGCATCCTGCAAAAAGAAGTGTCAAGTCTAGTTTCCATGCCAAATACACTGAGGAGGCACTCGGCACAAAAGTCACATGAAAACTCACTGCTCCCCACTTCTGAGGTGCTGTGGTGGGCTGCCCTGATGGGATCAACAGCTCTCACAAACACTATGCAAGAGATGCGACACCAGCCATGGAACCTTTCAGGAAGATGCAATCAGCCTTTAAAGATACGCAGAAGGGTTGTGCTTTTGGTTGTATTTTTTAACTATATTGTGCGGTTTTGCACAATTAAAACTATTATGCTTCTTGGGATATAATGATTAAATGCCACTTTATATCCCAAAGGGCATAAATGCATATATTTAACATTTCACAAAGCCACACAACATAGCTACAAAACAAACCAGCGCACTTACCTTGCCCCTACAGGCTGCCTCCTGACTCCTGGGCAGGTTCCATGACTGGTGTGATGTCCCCAGCATAGTGTATGCCGGGGCATCACAAAAGAGCAGAAGCAAACACTCCGAAGAGGATTCAAGTTTCAGGACCTGACGGAGAAAAGAAATGTTTGGGGAATAAAGAATATTCTCATCCCAACTCCTGGGATTATTCAGTCCCTCTGGATAACATGGTTCAAATTCTGTAACTGCAATCCCACCCCTTGGGTCCCCACTCCAGACTTACCTTCAATTGTGGCACAAACCTTAGCCAAGTCTCAACTGAAAATCAGGGTAACAAACTATGCTTACATATGTGTATTTTACTTGGCTCTAGTATCACACCTCACTGTACTGAGACTTAATAAGAAGCAAACTAGAGCTTTGGCTAAACAAAGACAAAAAAAGGGAATCATAAAAACCAAAACATAACCAAATTGAGAAGAACTCTGGGAACTCATCTAGTGCGATGAGTTCAACTCCCCTATTCTGCCGATGGAACCGAAAACTCAGAGAAGTGACGTGACTTGCCAAGGTCACATGGCCAGGCAATGGCAGTCAAGATCAAAACATAAATATCCACACTCTAAATTCAGCTATTTCAGCTGTTATGAAAGTCTTCTGAGAAGTCTTCAGCTTGGTTTCAGGTCAACTTAGACCTATCTATATTTGAATGCAAGACGTATCAAAATGTATGATGACATAATTTGAGAGGCATAAATACTGACGTCTCTGCTACGGCCCTGCCCAGTGCACAGATGCACACCTTGCAAATAGGAAGAGGGGGCCCTATATTTAAGGGCCTTTGAACCTATCAGGCCTTTTTGCTGAGCAAGGTAGAGATACTCCTACCCAACAGAAAATTGGTTCCATGACTTCTGTCAGTTGGTTAAATATTCCCAAGTCCAAATTTTATACATTTTAAGTGACTCTGTCATTTTGCTTTTTTTATTTAGCTGAAATCACAGAAACAGAATTTAAAACTAGGAGACTTTAAAAAAGCAACTTAGTATTATGCATGTATTAAAAAATCAGAGTTCTACTTCTCAATTTGGCTCACTGTGGTATCAATAATAAAATTAAGGTGTAGAGTATGATTCCATTTATTAAAAAAACAAAAAACTTAACTTTTCACATGTTTGTATGTATGAGCAAAGAGAAAAGTACAGGAACACACCACACTTTTAACAGTGATTAGCTATAAAAGGCCAATAAAACCAATTCTAACAAAAAAGGTTAAATATTCTGGCTCCTCTAAACAGAAAACAAAAAAGAAGAAAAAAGCTAAATACTAATGAAATAATAATTAAATGAAAATATAAGAAAGTCTCTAATAACATGGTAAATAAAGGTTGTGTACATAGACAATGACTACAAAGATAAAACTTGATTAGTATCAAAATTATGGCCAATTTTTATCTTACATGTCTAGTTTTTAGTTTTGCAACAAGATGGAAAAAAGAAATGGATTATCTAACGAAATTTTCAAAATGATAAATACACAAATTTATAAACAAATTTTAAATAAAGTATATAACACATTAATACATGCTGATTAAAGAAAATTTGGGAAATTCAGAAAAGTAAAAAGGGGAAAACTAATAGCTCTTTTATAAAAAAATTAAAATTAAAAAATTGGCTATCATTCTGGTATATTAAAAAAAAACCTACTCTTTCAAAGAGTCTGGATTTTAATGTTGCTAATTAATTCTAACAAATAATCTTAGCAAAGACAAGGCCTGATTCCCCTTCACATTCACTCCAGTGTGCCAGCACATCCAATTCTGCCCACGGTCTGAGTCCTATGCACACTCTACCCAGCTGCAATGGTGTGGTTGCTGGGCTTTGCTAGCTACCACAGACTCTCCCCTGCATTCCAATACAGGTATGCAGGCCGAACATCAGTGTCCCTCTGTACAGATGTCTCTTCTGACAGCCCCTCTAGAGGATGTGGATATTCTGCTAAAAACAGGAACCCTGTGCCTTTACACCCAATAGCGAGAAACATAGCCCTTAGAAACTAGATTCTGACTTCATGTGCCTCGACCAAACCAAATATGAAATGAAATTTCATCTGGAGGCTGGACATCTTCTTAAAGGCTCTCTAAAGTCCATGGAATCTTTCTGTTTAATCAAAGAGAAAGTAACCAAATGTAAAGTAAAGTAGTAAACTGTAAAATGTTAGGATGGCAGTCCCAAAAACTAGGTGGGGAGTGAAATACAGAGAAACCTCCAACTATAGTTAAGTAAAAGGAGATTAAAGAGATTACCTATGTAGATATAGGCATGCCCTTTCCTAGCAAAGGAAGGAAATAAATGTTGAATTGTTAAATTTGAAAATTCTAAGTTTCTGGAAAAAAAGAAACGGAGTATACTTATTTTCTTTGAAGTTATTAAACAAAATAATCATGGGCAATAAAGATATGACAGATTTCAAATACTAAAATCCCAAGGCAAATAACTCTAGACAAAGCAAAGCCAGATCTTTTCCAAGTCCTAAAACTTCTTTTTGATTGGACAATCCCTATGGAGTAATACATCTCATTTTCTCTCTTTGTAGAGACTGAAAACACTATGCTAACATTCATACTCAACACAATGTCCACCTCCTTCTAGTAGAACCAGCCTCATATAGGGCCAGCACATACAGAATGACAACTGCGATTCTGGATCCTTCCAGGGTCATTTAACTCCCACCTTACACCGATCGTAACTTTAAAGTCTGTCAAATCCCCCACAGCATCTCTCTCCCCGATCCCCAAAAAAGGCAGCAGGAGCACAAAATCACACAAAAATAGTGACATGAATTGGTGAATTAAATTTTTATTTGTAAGATTTAACTTCTTTAAGGACTTGGTTCTGAAAGAGAGAAGAAAACAGTACAATAGCTGGAAAGGAAAATGAGGCCAACAAAGGATTTGGGGTTTTTTGGAAGATGAGAGGAACTTCATCTAATTGGGTGGGTCCAACAGAAAAGGAAAGGCTGAAAAAACAGCACAGAAATGAGAGACACAGGTCCTTAAGAGGACATATGGAAATGTCCGAAAAATCTCTTAGTTGTCCCAAAGATTGGAGGGCACTATTAGCTTACAGCAGGTGGGAACAGGTATGCTAGACAGTCCTTTACAATAAAGAATTTTCCTACTCCAAATGCCAACAGAATCTCATGCCCCTCCAGCCTGGTCATAAATGTTTATTTGCTATATTATTAAAACTAACAATTTTTAATGATGAAATTACAAAGCAACCCCAATATGAATTGGTGTGTACCAAGAGAGATAAAAACACACAGTTTCTCAAGCCTCTCAATATTTAGTTTTACAAGGTAATATATTACCACCCTATTCCATGATTTTAATTATTTCCAAAATTAAATAATTAATAGGGAATTTTAACACATACTAATACATAAAAGTATAATATCTCTCTGTATTCTGATAGTATGGACAAACATACACAAAGGAATCAGATAAAAATTAAAAATGCATACATTCATATTCAAAATATGAATGCCTTAAATTACTGTAAGTTCTAGGTGGCAAAATAATTTTCCTACATATATTATGAGTTACTGTTATAAGCATATATGCACAATTAGGTTGATACAAAGTGAGCAGAATATTACTGTGGACTCACCTTGGTTGGCATTTGCACCCTGAGGCAAAGCATTGGTTAAGTTGGGTAATTCACTGCCATGATTTCCATCTTCCCATGGACAGACATCAACACTGTTCCACTTTTTCAGCTGTTTTAGCCAACTGGCCTTCTGCTCCAACTTGCAGTGGGGGTTTAAAACTATACACATCCACAGAGCACCTAATTTAAAGGGAGAGAGGGAAGTAAATTTCAAAAATTATAAAAATTTCCAATTCTAATAAATAATGGTACATTTTAAATGCTTTCAAAATGGACTCAGGTCTGCCATTTTTATAACTCAATTCTCTCCTTAATCCAAGTGATAAATCTCATACAGAGTTCAATGGAAGAACAATAGAGCCCGAATTTGAACCAAATATCCAAACCATGTTACACATAAAGATGAAAGATATTTCAAATGATAACTGTAATCACCTTCTTATTTGTGTGACATTTTGGACAAAAATGTCCATAAAGAATACAACCCTACAGTCCAATTTGCCACTTTAATTTACAAACAGGTTTTATATATGAATGCTGCAACAAACCACTCTAAATTGTTTTTCAATGCAAAAATTAAATTTCCCTTTTTATAATAAAATCATAAAGGTATAAAATGGACACAGTTTCCTAGTCTTCTTATAAGCTTTCCAAACTTTATTATGTTTTTAAATTAGTATGCATATCTATATATCAATGTGTATTTATATATCAATAAATCTTAAAAAAATTTCACTTAAACATACTTCCCTGAATGATTTAACCAGAAACTAATCTTATTATAAGTGAAATCACTAAATTTATGTCTTTATGTGAATGAAATCATTAAACATGCATCAAAATTTCACTTGTTTTTAAAAGGAAAAGCCATAATGAATTTAGAAGGCATAACTCATAATTTGAATTAAGTACTGATAAAATTTATTATTCCTTTCTACATTCTTCAGAGATAGCTAATTCAAACAATTATTTCATAAGTTCTAAAACTTCAAGCTTTACTTTACTAATTTCAACACAAGACGGATTCTAGTATTTCAAACCCGTTCTCAACACTTTCTCTTTGAAAAGGTATGTGTATCTGTGTCTATTTTAATCCACTATGTTAGCTAAGTGAATAACAAAGGTACAAATGAGCAGTTTTTGTCCAAAAGAGAAGCTTTCTATCCTTCCACATTTAAAATTAGCAAGTTTTCCAAGTGTCCATCAATAGATAAATGGATAAAGATGTGGTGTGTACGTGTACACACACACACACACACACACACACACACACACACACACACACACTATGGAATAATATTCAGCCATAAAAAAATGAAACCTTGCCATTTCCAACAACAAGGATGGAACTAGACAGTATAAATGCTAAGTAAAATAAGTCAGTCAGAGAAAGACAAATCCCATATGATTTCACTCATATGTGGAATTTAAGAAACAAAACAAATGAATGAAGGAAAAAAGGAGAGGAAGAGACAAACCAAGAAACAGACTCTTAACTATAAAGAACAAACTGACGGTTCCCAGAGGGGAGGTGGGTGGGGAATGGGTAAAATAGGTGATAGGGATTAAAGAGTACACTTACAACGATGAACAGGGTAATGTACAGAATTGTTGAATCACTATATTGTACACCTGCAACTAACATAACACTGTATGTTAACTATATTGGGATTAAAATTAAAAACGCAGTAAAATTAAAATAAAATTAGCAAGGGCTTCTTCAATTACAGAATCTGATATTTTAAATATCATATAACTTTTACCAACAGAAAATAAAAATGGCTACAACCTATTCAAGCCACAGATATCTAAAAATTACATTTCTATATTTTTAAATGCCAATTAAAAACAAAATGTGATCAGTTAAAATGAAATAAACCCACTAGAGCTTATCTCTCCCCATGAACACAAAAAACAGCAACCTGAGTACTCTACAAAGTAAAATAAAAGCAAGCAGACTGGAGAAATAAAATTTTAAGTAAGCCATATCAGGATGATTTCCTGTTACTTTTTTCCCCTCTTTTGTCCTGGCTTTGAGAGAAGATTAACTCCATTTGGGGAACTCTGCAGAGGGCACATACAGCAAAAACTTAAGAGAAATCTCATCGAGTTCGTGAGAGAACTGGGAAAAGGGGCCCTCCTCACACTCAGGAGCTGAAGAGGTAGATCCCTAGATGCTATCTACCAACAGGTCTAAGTCCTGTGCACCAGAAAGACCAAAGGCAGCAGAGCAAAACTTTGAAAACTATGGATATTGTCACCCAAAGAAGATGAAACAGAAGTTATAGTCTGAATCTATCCTGGTTGTTGATCGTACGCTTTAAAAAACAAAACAATGCTCCAGAGGACTTTAATAAGACCCAGACTTTCAGGGGACGCCTGGGTGGCTCAATTGGTTAAGCATCAGCCTTTGGCTCAGATCATGATCCCAGGGTCCTGGGATCGAGCCCAACGTCACATCGGGCTCCCTGCTCAGTAGGGAGCCTGCTTCTCCCTCTCCCTTTGCCCATCTGCCCCACTCATGCTTTCTCTCACTCTGCACTCTCTCAAATAAATAAATAAAATCTTAAAAAAAAAAAAAAAGGATCTAGACTTTCACAACACAGTACCCCAAATGTCCAGGATCCAAAATTACTTGGCTTACAAAGAAACAAGGAAATGTGATCAATTATCAAGGGAAAAAACAATCAACAGATGCCAACTAAGAACCAGATGTTAGAATTATCAGTCAGAGATTTTATAGCAACTATTTTAACTATGCTCCATGAGATGAAGGTAAACACTAATGAAAGGAGTAAAACACAAACTATAAAAAGAACTAAATGGAAATATTAGAAGTGAAAAAGATACCTGAAATAAAAAATTCACTGGATGAGATCAAGAGCAAAGTTAGTGAATATGAAGATAGTAATGATCTCATCTGAAGAACAGAGAAAACCTTAAAGACAAGTGGGAAAACATCAAAAGGTATAATATTCGTGTCACTGGAGTCCCAGAGGATGAGACATAAATATAGAAAAATGTGGAAGAAATAATGACTGAAAACTTACAAATTTGGAAAAATATATGAATTTTACAGAACAAAGAAGTTCAGCCAACCACAAAAAGGGTAAACTCAAAGAAAACCATGCCCAAACATCTCATAATCAAATCACTGAAAACCAAAGCTAGAGAAAAATCTTCAAAGCAAAGAATAATAAAACACCGTATATGGAAGAAAGACTCAAATAATTAGAGATTTCTCATCAGAAATCATAGAAGACAGAGGACAGCGGAACAACAGCTTAAAAGTGTTGAAAGAAACTGAAGTGTCAACACAAAATTCCATATCCAGCAAAAATATTGCTCAGGAATGATGGTGAAATAAAGGTGTCCTCATATCAGGGAAAACTAAGCATTTGCTGCCAAAGAGACCTGCTCTAGAAGAAATGCTAAAGGAAGTTCTTCAGGCTAAAGAAAAATAACACCAGAGGGAAACTGGGAAATACAGGAATAAAAGAAGAGCAATAGAAATGATAAATACCTGACTACATGTAACGAACTGCTTTTGTCCTTTTACGTTCTTTAAAATAAATGTGACTATTGAAAGCAGCAATTTGAACACTCCCTTGCTGCATTTTAAATGTATGTAGATGTAATACGCATAAAAACTATAACATAAAGAAGGGAGAGTAAAGGGACCTATAAGATTGTTAGACTCTACATTCTACTTAAAGTGGCAAAATATCAAATCAAAGTAGACTGGTTAAGGTTACGTATGTTTATTATAATACCAAAACCATTAAAACTATACAAAGAGATACAAACAAAAAAGACAACAGATTAAGTGAAATACTAAAAAATGTTAGAACAATCCAAAGTAGGAGAGGAGAAAGCAGGGAAGAAGGAACAAAGGAATAAAAACAAAGAGGATAAACAGAAAACAAGTATTAAATGGTAGACTTAAATTCAACTACATCAATAATTATATTAAATGTAAATGGTCTAAACATACAAATTAGAAGATATGGTAAAATCAGATTAAAAAGCAAGACTCAACTCTATGTTATGTACAAGTAAGCTACTTTAAAAATAATGACATAGATGGATTAAACGGAAAAAGGATAGAAAAAGATATACTATGCAAACACTTTCAAAATAAACCTGAAGCGGCCATATTAATATCAGACAAAGTAGATTTCAGAACAAGGAATAGTTACATCAGATAAGGTGAGACATAATAGGATAAAAGGGTCAGTTCTCTAAAAACACATGAGAATCCTAAATGGATAAAACTAAACCTAACATTAAGACTTCAAAATACATTTAAGTATTTAGTTTAAAGCCTAAAGGAGAAATAGACAAATTCACAAATATATTTAGAAACTTTTAACAGCCCTTTTTCAATAACTAATAAAACAAATAGAAAATTAGCAAGGATGAATACCTAAACACTATCAACCAATTTAGCCTCACTGACATTTACAGAACATTCCACCTACTATTACTAGAAAAAACAAAACAAAATACTACTCTTTTAAAAATGCACAAAGAACATTCACCAAGATAGTCCGTATTCTAGGCCATAAAACAAGCTTTGACAAACTTGAAAGAACTGAAATCATACAAAGTATATTCTCTGATGTAAGAGAATTAAACCAGAAATCAATAACAGGAAGATATTTGGAAAATCCCCAAATATCTGGGAACTAAGTAACACTTATAAATAACTCATGACTAAAAGAGGAAGTGATGAGAAAAATCAGAAAATACTCTGTACTGAATGAAAACACAAATAAAATACATCAAAATTTGTGACCTAGAGCTAAAAAGGGAAATGTACAGTATTAAATATTTATACTGGAAAAGAAGAAAAAATTCAAAGCAATAATCTAAATATCCACCCTAAGAAACTAGAAAGAGAATGAGAAATTCAAAGCCAGCAAACAGAAGGAAGTAACAGACCAGAAATTAATTAAATTGAAAACTGCCCACCCCCCAAATTCTATGAAACCAAAAGATTAATGAAATCAATAAACCTATAATCAGAGAGAGAAAAAAAGAAAGACAAACTATCAGTATCAGGAATAAAAGAGGACATATCATTATAATTCCTACAGAGGCATTAAAAGGCTCATAATGGAATTCTATGAACAACTTTATGCCTATAAATTCTACTTATTAGATTAAATAAATAAATTCCTCAAAAATCAAAAATTACCAAAGTTCACGCAGGAAGCAATAATAATAACCTGAATAGTAATAAATTTATTAAAGAAATTAAATCTGTATTTAAAAATCTCTAACAATGCAGGTTCAGATGTTTCCCTGGAAAATTATACAAAACATTTAAGAAAGAATATCAATTCTATAAAATACCTTCCTGACAACACAGAAGGGAAAATGGTTTCCAACTTATTTTAAGAGGCCAACATCACCCTGATACCAAAACCAGACAAAGATATTACAAGGAAATACAATTACAGATCAATATCCCTCAAGAACATAGGAGTAAAACACCTCAACAAAATATGAGAAAATCTAATTAAGAAATATACAAAAAGAAAAATACACCACAACCAAGTACAGTTTAACCCAGGAAAGCAAGGTTGGTTTGACATTAAAAATCAGTTAGTAACTCACTATATTAACAGACTAAGAAAAAAACAAAAACAAAAACATGACCATTTCAACAGATGCAGAAAAAGCAATTTTCTTCAATAGAAAAAGCCATTGATGGGGCGCCTGGGTGGCTCAGTCGTTAAGGGTCTGCCTTCGGCTCAGGTCATGGTCCCAGGGTCCTGGGATCCAGCCCTGCATCTGGCTCCCTGCTCAGTGGGAAGCCTGCTTCTCCCTCTCCCACTCCCCCTGCTTGTGTTCCCTCTCTCGCTGTGTCTCTCTCTCTCAAATAAATAAATAAAATCTTTTTAAAAAAAAGAAAGAAAGAAAAAGCAATCGACAAAATTCAACATTACTTCATAATAAATAAAACTCTCAGCAAAATAGGAAGAGAAGATAACTTAGCCTGATAAAGGCATCTGCAAAAGAAATCCTACATTAACATCATAATAGCAAAAGGCTGAACGTTTTTTCTGAGATCAAAACAAGGCAAAGATATCTGCTCTTACCTCTAGTGTTCAACATCACACCGAGAGACAGAGAATCTTAGGCTCCACACCCAGCACTGAACCTGATGCAGGGCTCGATCTCAGGATCCTGAGATCGTGACCTGAGCCGAAGTCAAGAGTCAGATGCTTAACTGACTGAGCCACCCGAGTCTCTCTACAGCAGCTTTATTCATAAATGCAGAAGACTGGAAACAGCCTGAATGTCGTTGCATTGGTGAATGGAAAAACAAACTGATGCATTCATATAACTGACTACTACTCGGTAGTAGGAAACAAACCCCTGACACACACATAACATCTCAAATGCATTATACTAAGTGAAGGAAGCCAGAATCAAAAGGAAGGATACGTGGGTGTACACACATATACACTCTCATTATTTAATTTATAGGACATTTTAGAAAAGGTAAAATTAAAGGAACTGATCACCAATGCAAGGGATTGAGAGTCAGCAATGGAAATAACACATAGGGACAGTGTGAGGGAATTTTTGGAGGGGATATAACCATTTCATATGTTGATTGTGGTGATTGTTACAGGACTCTATTCATTTGTCCAAACTCAAAACTGTACAGCAAAAAATTCAGATGTATGTGTTTCTTAATAATTACAATAGACACTTATGTAAAGTAATACATTTGCAGTCCAAAGAGTTCTAAATTGTACATTTCAGGTTTAATCTACTTCATAAAAATACTCTGAGGACAGGTGCAACCACAGATTTCAACTACATGATTCTTTCTTTGCCCATTTTTCTCTCTCTCTCCTTTCCTGCCTAACCTCTTTCAGATATCATTCAAGGTAGAATTTAACCTCATATTTTGTCCACTGCTTTTTTTTTAATGATTTTTTAAAAAAATTTATTTATTAGAGACAGAGAGCGTGTGAGAGAGATCACAAGCAGGGGGGAGGGGTGGAGGGAGAAGCAGACTCCCCACTGAGCAGGGAGCCTGATGTGGGACTTGATCCCAGTACCCTGGGATCATGACTTGAGGCGAGGGCGGACGCTTAATTGACTGAGCCACCCAGGTGCCCGGTCCACTGCTTTTTATGCAAAATCTGCTGCCTCGTGGTCAGATGCAGTGCTCTCTTAATGTGAATCATCCTGTCATAATAAAGATTCTTAGGAGGTCTTCTTATGGCTTCTTTTACACCATCATTCTCACATACTGTATCATCTTGCCCTAACCCCAATTTATTGAACCCTGCAGCACTACAGTATCATTTTTGGATACCCCCCAGCCCCCAGCTGGATGCTGCAATGGCAGGCCTGCTCTCCATGATGATCCAACACCACAGGTGTATGTATTTTCATAGTATTTATAGTATATTTTACAGTATAGTAAGAATTTTACTGTATGCAAATTTCAAAGCAAACTACTGCTACATAATACCTGTATCAAACAATACTGACTACTGGTACTCCAAAGATTTAAGTATGAGCGTTCTTTCAGCAGGAAGCCTCTAACAAGCCAATGGACATTGCATAAATCACTACCTTATTAATCCTATGCCTTTCCCATGCCCAGAAACAGAAAATCAGCTTCTAATGAAACATGACCACACACTGTCAACAACGCAAGGGACAAATCCAAATGGTACCTAAAGAACCTAAAATTGACAGCCTTTTCCATTGAAGACCACTGGACAATGAGATATAACTTTACCTGGTTTTAGGTTGTGGACTGATGGACACCCTAACAACATGAAAAAAGTTACATATAAGTAATTAAATAAAAGCTATATATTGGATCAAAAATTGCCATTGATATATATGAGGCTACACTGAACTAAAAAAATTTCCAAATCATCAAATTACCTTTTTAAAAAGTAAAATCCTAATATTCAACAGCTAATGCTTAAAAATTAAGAAATATTTCAGGGGCACCTGGGTGGTGCAGTTAGTTTAAGTGTCAGACTCTTGGTTTCAGCTCAGGGTTGTGAGATCAAGCCCTGCATCAGGTTCCATTGCTCAGCGAGTAGTCTGCTTAAGACTCTCTCCCCATCTCTCTGCTCCTCCCCCCACTCTCTGTGTGTGTCTCTCTCTAATAAATAAGTAAATCTTTAAAAAAAAAAAGGACATTTTAAGTTTCTCTTCCAAGATGTTTTTATCTTATAATTCTACTAATCTTAAATGAACATATTATCAGACAAAACTAAAATCAAGAAGTTGCCCTGAAAGATGTGCTGTGACTAGTAGTTTCATCATCAGGTTGTTAATGCATTAACAAGGTTGTGTGTAAAAGGGCAACAAGTAAATTAATACGGACAAATAATGTGGAAAGACAAATGTCTTTCCAAAACGAGTGATTTATCTTCAATGTGTTCATTATGAATAAAAACTCTGTATTTCAGGGTCCTGAGATCGAACCCCACATTGGGCTCCATGCTGGGCATGGAGCCTGCTTAAGACTCCCCCTCTCTCTGCTCTCTCTCTCCCTTTCTAAGAAAGAAAGAAAGAAAAAAAAAAAAGAGAAAAAAACCACAAATAGATTATGGTCCTTATAAGCAAAATGCTAAATGTTCTTGGAAACTTTAAGTAATGATTTCTATGATTTGAGGAAAAAAGAAATCCATCCTAGACTTTCAATGCTTACATTTCTCTAATTAGAAAATTTCCATTTTACAGAATGAGAAAAAATTTCAAAAGCCAAGCTTTTATTAATTTGCCTATAACATTCTTCTATTGCTCACCTCCCCAAAGAGAGGTTTCATCCTGAAAGGATGTTCTTAATGTTAGATTCAAGTTCAGAGCTATAATAGATATGGTCTTTTATCTTAATAGTCACCACTACAAAAGCTGTAATTAGCCTTAATAACCAAATTAACCAAATTGAGTAAGTCATTCTCCAAATTTTATTAATTCAGAGTCTCACTTTGGGCATTTATCTCCTTCTCCTCCAACACATGCCTGAAACATTTGTAGTTTTAAAAATAAAGCTCTTTGATAATTAAACACTTCATTCTGCTGTCCATCAGAAACATTAACCCTTGAAAAGATTCAACCAAAAATACTACACAGAACTCAGTGAGAACTTAGCGTTTCTAGCACCTACCAGAGGACCTGGCATCTATAAAAGTATTATTGGTTCTTTCAGAAAGGACACTTAATTATTTGCTATGAATTACAATGAAAACAAATTCAATACTTTTAAATTGCTTTCCTAGCTTCAATGCCTCAAAGTGTATAAAGGCAATTAGCAAATCACTGGTGTGTGCATCATTCAGTTTCTGAATTATCCAAAAGCACATTTCAGCTCTAGTCCAGCTTTTCTCCACCATCCAGCATGCTTTTACTCTTCTTTCCAGTAAGCCACCTAATCTGCACGCAGTGATTTCACCAAAAAGATGCACTGTAACATACAAGCCAAAGTAAACCAAAACTAGGAAGGCAACTCCCCTGAGAAGAAGAAAAAGATGAAAGAAAGAACTCTTTTGCACAAGGTGAACAGTTCCAAACCACTCAGTAGTCTTAAACCTGTTCACATCCTATAACTGACCAAACAGTGAGCGAATGTGGGCAGACTCACACTGAGGCAGAAGACAAATCATCACAAAGAAGTTTCAGGTTACTTCTGTATTTCACCAATAACAGTGCCAGCACACAAGCACCCATAATCCCAGAAAATGTGGGTAACAAGAATTAATGAATTCTACATGCCCTGAAAGCCTGTCCTTTCCATCAAACATTTAGATGTACAAATTACTACCACTTTGCCCCACCTCAAATACCCACTGTTCTACATTTCCAACTAGAAGAAATGTTTGATATACAACCTCTGATCTGTAAAGGGCAAGGTACGCCCCAGGCCCGCCCATTTAGTGTCTCTAAGGTGGCAGTTCCCTACTTAAACCATAGGAATAATAATTCCTACCTACCTCATAGGGCTGTTTAGACTTAAAGTGTTTGAAAACTGCAGAGTTCACTCAGCTCTAAAAGGTACACTCTGCAAACCCCTGTGCAGAAGATTTTGACGTTGAGGACACGGAGACTCAAAGGTTAGAACAGGATTAGAGGGCTCAGATTGCAAGTGATTCTGTGAATACCCTTACAAGTATTTTATATTTCATCAAATAAAACAATTAAGAGAATATATTAAAGAAACAAAGTATCAGTGACATTAAACACTTAAGCTAGTAATAATGGGTTCCCGTAAATTAATTTCCACTTGCTGTGTGATTTTAGCAGGAAACATCTTTTAGTCTCTCCTTTTCCCTCAGTTTCAACAATAGGCTTTTAAATGTGTTTTGTTTTCTGGTAGGCATTGTTCTCTCCAGCCTCCCAGGCCCCAGCTGGGGCCCACAGGGCCACTTAGAGGTCTGAGATGCTTTGGGTAATTTTGTCCTTAACTATTCGCACGGAGGAGGCTCTCAACCTCATCCCTATCCCTACATTTTCTCTGCCCATGGTAACTTCATGCCAGAGGATGGACAAAGAGTGCAATGCTGAAGCCTGTGTACACTGTTCCTTTAGCACCCCCTTCCTTAGCATCTCTGCCAAAACTTCTGGCTACCATCCAATCCACTCTGCCTCCCTTTTTCATTTTCAATGCCCAGGTTCTGCAGTCTTCTATAGGACGCAAAATTAAGTTACCTGAACTCAAGTTGTTATTCATCAGAGGAGGAAAAACCCAGAAGTCAAACTAGGTAAAATTTGGTATAATGAGAATATAAAGGTGAGAAAGAATTACTGTAAAAAAAAAAATTATTAAAAATGGAGATGCAGGGACGCTTGGATGGCTCAGTCAGTTGAGCGTCCTACTCTTGATCTAGTTTAGAGGTCTTGACCTCAGGGTCGTGAGTTCAAGCCCTGTTGCGGAATATGCTAAGATCATGTTACACTGTTTATTAGTAATAAGCATTCACTTTTGACAAACATCAGACTTAACCCAACATAAGGGAAAAACTGAAATAATAGAACTTCATTTTCACACATTGTTATATCCTATACTGCTAGAGAAATTTGGCATTTGGAAAACCACCAAAGCATGAAAAAAAAAGGAAAACAACCAAAGCAGGAAGTATTATTAGAGAGATAACCACTATTCTGGTTATCTATTACTATGTAAAAACCTACCCTAAACTTACTGGCTTAATACAGAATGTATCATTGTATCTCATGATTCTGTAGGTCAGAAACGCTCTCCTCCTAACTTTCCCCCTGCCTCAACACAGCCCCTTCATGTGGAAGCATGGGCCTTCTCAGAGCATGGCAGCTTCAGGATGTGAAACTTCAGATTCCTTACATGGAAACTCAGGGACTCCAGATGGAACCTTCTACAAGAAAGTGAACCTGCTAGTCATTTGATGTTTGGACTTAGAAATTGGCCCAGCATCTACTCTGCCATATTCTGTTGGTCAAACAATTTTTAAAAATTGACCAGATACAAGAGGAGAGAACAAACTCCATGTCTCGGTGGGAGAGTAGCAAAGGATCTGTGGCCATCCTTATCTACCACCAATTACCAGAAAAGATTATAAATCTACTAGATTACAAAATGGTAAATGAAGGTATTTATTAATGAGTATAAGAATGTTGTTAGTTAAGCTAATCAACCCTGAATAAACCATTGAACATATGAGAAGAGTTGCAAATAAAGCAAAAAACAAAAAAGTCATTATGAAAACTTAACAGCATAAAAGGTATCCCAACACACAGTGTAATATTAAGTGCTGGTTTCTATGCTAATTTTTTATCCCTTCAAGGAAAATCCTAACAATATCAGGTTACACATGTTAGGTTTCTAATTAGAGTCTACATTTAAAGTTTTAAAATGTGTCTTTAGGGTACGAATCATTCCATCTAGTTCAGCAAACATACTTCTAAAAGTGAATGGTATCTTTACTTATCCACCTGACAGTAAATGCTGCCATTTATTGAATATTCACCTCACACTAACCCTGTACTATGTACTTTACACACATGATCACATTGTACCCTCACGAAAACTTGAGGGTACAGAGAAGGAAACTGAAGTTCAGAGAAAAGAATGGTATTGTGCTGCTATTAAAGATGGGAGCCAGACTCATGCTCCCTAAAAACCAATATTCTCAACAGTCGGGTATTTAGCCTCTGCCAATCTATGTGGTCAAAAAGAACTTCTGTAAGTTAGGATTCGTATGTGCAGCTATGCATACATAAATTCCAAAAATTCCATTTTTGTCTCTTGACAGAATCATCATTCCATTCCTCATGTTTTAGCAGTATAATGCGAAGGGGCACATTACTGTCTAAAATTATGAAGAAACCTTAAAGGCACAGCTAAGAAACCCTGTACTTTATTTAATCATGTATTCTTATGTACTTAGACCATGTCCCTCCCACGTAGAGAAAGCATCTCAAAGAAAAACCTACACAGGTCCACCTAAAAAGAGCCTAATTAAACCAAAGAAAACTACATTTTTCAAAACTGACAGCCACAGCAAACAAGTAATTTCCCTGTAGATTAAAACAACAGATAAACAATCAAAAGCTCACCTAATAATTCAAGACTGATTATTCAAATTGGAAGAATTCCATTCTCTCTGAAAATACGATGTACTCTGAGGTCTGGTCTGCTGGAACAGAGTGGCGTCAGCATTTCCAGGGTAATGCACCTGCGTGTGACTGAGCGTGTCTTAGCCTGTGGGGAGCATTGCTGGGTGGAGCATGAGGATTTGTGACTGAATAAATCAGCTGGCCATTCTCTAGTGCTACCCCCAGAGTCAGGGACACTTGTTTTTAAAGTCCCTTCTACTTCACGGGTTTTTTGTTAATATGCAAATCAATTCAGTAGTTAAAATAAAAGGTGCACATTTTCCATAAAAGATACTTGGGAGTTTTTGATAAAGGTGGCTCTTCTCCCTATTTTCCAGAAGATACGGTGCATCTAATGCTAATGGGGAGAGCACAGGCACGGTGGCAAGTGGGGAGCAGAAGGCAGAGGAGCAGGGCAACCAGCACCACCCTCTCTAAAGCTGAGACGAAGAAAAGTTAGTGATTCCCTTTTGCCTCTGTCTCAAAGGCAGAGAATGAAGACTGTTACATAGCTTAAGTCCTACTTTTTAATATCACGTTTCTTCTTACGAAATAGTAACAGATGAAGTAAAACAATCACTTGTGGTATTTCCCAGGGTTCCACAGTTATAAAACAATTCATAATATTTATCATATTTATTTTTGTTCTCAGAGGCTATTATGAGAGGCTAGAATTTCATGCATGATCCAATTAACTAATTATACTTATTTAGAGGCCATGAAATGCCTAACTGCAGTCACAAATAGGAGATCACTGGTATAATTAGTTGTGCTAGCAAAACTACAGTCACAAAATTTCTTGGATCAGACCACACAAAAACTGTGACCCTAATTATAGTATTGTTCTCAGCACAATTCAGTCTTAATATGTTAGTCACCCATGTTTGAAGTGTAAGTTTAACTGGTGAAAACATTCTCCTTACTTTAAATTTGGTATGCTAGTTTCTAATTCACTAAAACACTTCTTGGAAAATTTCAAAATCATGCCTCAGGTACACTGTATCGAGAGAGCTTTGGAGATCATTTAAGTCAAGCAGGACTAAGCCCTAAGCAAAAGAGCACAGAATTGATTATCATCTGACCAGGCTCTGAGAAAAGACTGAGAAAATAAACCACAGATATTCCAAAACAGTTAACAGGTATCCTGTTAATGCCAGAATGTTCCCTTCTGGCAAACCTGTGGTCCTCATCTAATATGCAGTCTTCCCATTCCATTTGATTTGTCAGTGCTTTCAGGTCAATGTGCAAAATTCACCAAAGACAGGCAAGCCTGACCTTACTGGGAATCTGGTTTTGTAGGAAGGACCAGAGCCAGCTCTTCTACCACTCACCACCCTTCTCCTTTTTGAGGGAGGGAGGAAAGACAGAAAAAATCAGAAAGAGAAAAAAGGCACAATGACAGACGTCTTATTTTGATACACGAAAAGGGCAGTCAGTGTTAGTGAGGGGAAGGAATGTGAACTGGGGTAACCTGCAAGAGCATAGTATAATCACTTTCCCTGGGCTCTGCACTGGCTGCTTAACTAAGCTGTCTTCACAAATGGTTCTATGATTCATCCAACAGTCCAAGTTTACATAAATCTATTTCTGAAGACTCCTTAGGTCTTCATGATGTCTCTCTCCTATAAGCTTCCTACTGGGTCCACTTTCCCAACATAGGCAAGAGACTACTGGAATTTTTGAAAAAGAAAATGTCATGCATTATCTAATCATCTTATTTTAGGCCGTAAGAATCCACATTATGGTCATTTTACAGATGAGGAAACTAAGGTTCTCTCTAAGATAAGGGATCTGTCCAGGGCTACACAGTTAGTAAATATGAGGATCAGAATCCACACTTAAGATCATCTGACTCCCAATAAATCTGTTCTTTATATTCCAGTTCAAGGCTTTGAAAAACTGAAACAGTCCAGGTGGGCTTATTTATATCTGTTTGCCCCTTTGAAAAAGCATGCTTGGTTAGGTGTATTCCATTTGAATATATGTTATAAAACTGACATAGAATAGTGATTCTGAATATGAAATGTATGAGATCTATCCTCAAAATTTTCTGAAACAGGTCCTACATTATATAACTTCATTTCTTCAGCTGTCTTAGGCAGTCTTGGGCTGCTTTTTATTTTTCCCTTACTCATTTTGTTTCCTAACGAGACTATAAGCTCCTAACGACAGTGCCTACCATAAGGCCCTGTAAACAGCAGGTTATTGTTAATTGACCTGCTGTTCTGCTAAGGTACCCTACCGTCCACCAGTCATATTTGGGGATAAGTGCTTCCCTGAGCCAGTAGGACAACAACCTGCCTTTCACTTAACCATGGAGAATACCAACTTAGGATAAAAGATCGTCAGGAGCCCTAACAAAAAATAATCAAATTTACCAAAGGTTATGATTATAGAATACTGATGAATACACTCTTAACACCACAGTTGTATAAGAATCCCCAGAAAAAGGGATTGTAGTAATTGGTCATATCAGAACTGCAATTTTATTCATAAAAAGTTTCTTAATGCACTGACTTTTCTATGGAGTTTAGAAAGAACCTGTGATGGGTGCTGAATTTCTTGGGAGAAAAGAATGTTTCATTTTGCTCTAATTCATTCTATTACTGAATTAAACTCTGATGTATTGGTCTTGACAAGTGCTTCATGCTGATTGTATTGTGTATGATAGTATAATCACTCCCCATGCATTTCCCACTGGCTGGCTGATTAATGCAATAGATTACCTGCAGCACTGATGGCAAGGGGGAATCACTGCCCTTCTGTACTGTACACTGTTTGCATTTCAGTGTGTGTTCATGTATGTGTTGTGTGTGCGCATGCGCGCACGCAAGCGTTTAGGCATACACAGGCACCCAGGAACATCCACCATGAGTGGAAAAGGTGGGATAAGCCAGGAGGAGAAGAAAACTGAGGACACAGTGAGGATTATGGCCTTTCAAACACTGTTTTTAGTACACCAAAAATACTTCCTAAGGCTTCCAGACAGGTATTTAACGTTACACTTCAGTTATTCATTCATTATTTTATTCACAAATATTTTACTGAGCACCAACTATATGCCAGGCACATTTTTTCCCACCTGTACAGGAAAACTAACTTAAAAAAATGCGTCATTTTCAGTGTTCTAATTAGTGTACAGGAAGGGCAAAAGGGGGTGAGTTTATCACATGAACACTAATACAGAGATGGAAAAGGATGGCTCTGGAATTAGTTTAAATGCACCAAAAAGAGAGCAACTGACAAGATCATTAAGTACAGTGAGTGGTTTAAATGGCTTCAAAACAAACAAAAATCTCTCAGACTACCTGGTCTACTTAGGACCCTAACATTTAGCAAAGAGCATCTTCTGTGTATGATCAATATGTATGGTGAATAGGTTGCTCAACACATTAATGTCATCTTTAAATGTCTGTATGTCAGGTGTCAGACTTTTGTGGTCTTGGCAACATTTTGAAAGCATTCTTCCTAACAGGATTTTCTTCCACTTCCAAGCTTATATTTGACCCAAGTGCCTGGTTTACAGTCCTCCCATCCAGCCCCCTCAGCCCATGCTCATCCACAAGAGAGACTGTAGCTTCCAATCTAAGCCATTTCAAGGTTGCTAATAACTTAAGTCTAATTCCTGATCAATGAATTCTTACTCTCTCCTCCAGGTTTGCCCAAGCAAATTTTGAAATTTACTAAGATACCCCAAAAGGAAAGGGGCTGGGAAGCACAACCTAGGGTCAAGGTATAGTTCAAATTCACAGAGATTCTGATTTCTCTGTCAAAGGTTATCTTTGCAATAGGAGACACAGAGAGTTGGAAGAGTTAGCCACTTTCAGACAATTACTGTCATTATTCCCGGTTATTTGTTTCTAGATCAGAGCCTGAGAAAATAGCTTCGAACCCAGGCACTAACTCATCCAAGCAGTTTAATGGCAGAAGGCCCCTTCCCTGTATTTTACCACACAGCATACTATTTCCAATTTGGAATTTTTAAGCACTAAAATGTTATGCAATTGTTAGATAAGCTTATAGCAGCCTCACAAAAATTCACCTGCTATAAATCACTTACCAGCCTGCCTTCTCCATAAAAGAGAAAATTATATATATAAATAAAAAAGTCATTCTTCAGTAGACCTCTAAGAAAGGTGGCTATTCAAAAGCCTATTGAAGATAGTCACAATCAAGCATGCATTTTTAATCTCAGAATCCTCTGTCCTCAAGAAATCTTAACAGAAAGCCTATGTGTCAAGTGGTGAAAGTCACTCTTTTGGGACTGAGAGGACTTGCCTTCCCCATCCACACTCTCTTCCTCCCCCTCCCACCTAAGGGGCCCTATAAGGCACCATGGAACACCCCCTGTCTAAGAGACACCCATTAATCATTTTTCTGGGTTCTCCTGCCCCATCATTAACCCACTTAAGCTTTAATCAACTACAAAAACATTTGTAAAGCACCTTGCTCCATACAACACCCACAGAGAACAGCTTAAGTGGCTGCTTCAGTCCTCCCTTGGCTTCCACCTCTTTCAGTCTAGCTCCTGGCATCTCTGACTCCCCAAGAAGTCCCTGGGAATCTCAGATGGCTTAAATGAGGGCTTCTCAGACCTTGTTAATTTTTGTATGCTGCCACTTCAGGGTAAGAAATGGTGAGAGGAAATTATCCCCAGCCTGTCTTCCTTCATTCCCACTCTCTCACTTCCCACCACTCTAGTGTGATGGTGTTCTCTAGAGATCCACAGTCTAGCAAGGAGACCGCTCCCTCCCCCAGCCACATTTCCCTTTGGTGGCAGTTTCTTGAGGGCAAGTGCAATACTAACTTTTAGGAAATGGGAAGAGAAGAGAACTTTTCTAAAATTGTTGTGAGGAAGAAGGATACTTCATACCAATGCTCTGATACTCCTACTAGCCACTAATGTGAAAACAGTATCTACTACCAATGGATTCATCTTATAAATAAAGATAACATAAAAAAAGTAATCGGAACCATCCTTGGTACAAATAATGTACCAGCATACTACATATACAATAAGGACACTAACATGTACTACAATGAGTCATAAGGCATCTTAACTCATAACTCAATCCCTGTGGTCTATATTTAGAATAAAGTTTTATAAAAATACACAAGGGGGTGATCCCCAAGTGTTGTTACAAATTATCCAATTGTACTCAGAGAATGACTATCATTAGGAATCTCCAATTGGTTAGATAATAGGATCAAATGGTCTGTAAAGATCTCTTTTAATCTTGAGAATCTACCATTTTCTGCTAATATTTAAAATTTTTTCTCTTTATTTCCCCTTCTTCCCATAAATAGGTACTGAATGGATAATTACACCCTAGCAGCTGCACTCAAGAGACGGATGGTGGACAGTACTTCCCAGAAAGTAAAGAAATATGCATTCTCTCTTTTGGTTAACTTCTGACCCAAACTAGAAATTAATTCTGCCTACTTAAAGAAACAGAGAACAAACCCCTCTTCTTATCTCCGCAGCAGAGCAGAACCCAAAGGCCTCTGACCCACAAACATAGAAATCTCAGTTTTAAGAGACAGAAAGCAACAGGATCATACAACAGAGAAAGAAACCAGGCCCAGGTAATGAGGACTGAGCAGCAGACAGGCGTTCTGAGAACACGGCTGGATAGAAGCAAAGCCTCCTGAGCAATACAATGGACAAAGCCTCTATGTTTAGAGGGAGCTCTGGATAATAAGGGGGAAACCACAGACTGAAACAGGAACGTGCAACCCCATTCCAGAGCAGCCAGCCCAGCCCAAGGGCAGGAGGGGTCTGGAGAGCTACAGACCATATGACATAAACAAGTGTTGACAACTGTGTTATTATTAGGGGCTGGTAGAGGCCAGGACAGAGACCTTGACCTAAGGGTCTCACTGGCTCCTTAGCAAAGGAGCCTGGAAAATGAAATGAAAACCTGACTGTAATCCATCCGCAGTATGTACTGCATGTATTTTGTGAGAAGCTTAAGTTTATTATGACATTTCTCAATCCATATCATGGATTTGGCTCTTCTACATTAATGTGGCTTTTTTAGACTGAAGTTAGAGAGTCCCTAGAAACACAGATGAGCAACTTCATTAGGTAAGCTCTGCTGACTACCACCATTAGACCTGCAGGACCACGGGTGGAGAGACCAGGCCCTGCAGCTTTTATGGGGCTTACTGCCATCTAGGTGCGCTTTGCCTTGCCCCTGCTCTGCCCTGAGCAGAGAGACCCCTTAGCAGAAAGGCAAATTAAAGCAAGTGAGGATGGAGTCCACTTTGATGGTTAAGTCTTTGAAGTCACTGACCTGGGATCAAATTCCTGCTCTGCTGCTGTGACCTCAGGCAAGTTATCTGGTCTCCCTAAGCTCCAATTTACTCAGCTATAAAATTAGGGCTAATAATTATACATACTTCACTGGATTGTTTTAAGAATAAAAATATAATGCACGCATTAAGTGCTTAGCATAGTGCCTGATAAAGTAAGTGTTGACATCTATGTCATCTTAACTAGCTGGACTAAAATGGGAAATAGAAGACAGCAAAAATCTAGAACCTATGTCTACGCTCTCTCCCTCCTCTCCTCCCTTTGAAGTAACAACAAAGGACAATAAAACTGGACTGAATATCGTGAAGACAACATTGCTGATAATGAATCTGAATGCTTTATAGCCCTCCCCCATTGAGTTAGTTCATCCCTGTCATTGTTCATGTTACTCCTTCTCACTACTTCTTCCCTACAACTCACCTCCATGAACATCTTGTAAAACCATATTAAATTCTGTCTGTACAAGTATTTATACTAATATGTGAATAAATTACCCTATCAAAGTGCTCCTCAGTTCATTCATACCTATTCTAATTTCTGTCTCCTGATGGTTCTATCTCTCTACTCCCTCTCTACTACATGGACCATTACCAAAAGTAAAATCAAACACTTAATACATCTATTCCTCTGGACACAGCAAGTGCTTAATATGTACTGAGATAGAAACCACAGAAAGACTTATGGAAAGAAGGGTTAATGGAAGGCACTGAAGTGATTTACATGGTAAAGCTGTATTCTCCTTATGCCCAGGGAAGACAAACTGGTAGGTGAGAAGTACTGGGTTCGTTAAGTTTACATTGTATACTTAGAGCTACACAGAACTTTCCAACTCTGTGCCTGACACCTTTTTGCTGCAAGGGGGGCTGTGGGAATTGCTGTTTTCTCCATGGCACTAGCCAAGAGAACACTACTTACACGGCAAACCACACTGGAATGCTCCCTAACTCTCACCGAAAAGCAGTTACTCCTCAGGCATTCACTAATCAGCCTCAAAATCTGGAAAGCCTAGATTTGAATTTATCATATAAACTAAGCAGCGGCTCTAAACCGTGGTGAAATTACTTATCCTATTATGTTAGGAGATGTAAGGTGGCATTCCCCAGAAACTTCTCCACAATGACCTCCAAAGCAAAGCCTTTGGAATCTTATTTCTGACTGGGCAGAAAAGCACTTGCAAATGACTTAGAGCATCATTTTAAACGTGACTTAAGCATGTGATTCAAGAATCATGAGGGTGGGTGGAGAAGAGGTCCACAGAGATGACTATTTGCATCAGAGGTATAGATAGGACAGTGTTCTGAGTCCATGGAGCAGGTAATTTTTAGTATTTGCAATAAATTTGGTTTCAATGGGTAGAACGATGGGTTAGGTTCTCTACTGCTGAACAAAGATTTACTGTGATTCCAAGTACCCTGAATCTGTAGACCCACTCAATCTATCTAGCACCCTACAAGGAGTATTACCACTGTTGCTTAATAACAGTGGTCAAACTAACCTTACAATGGAACTCAAAATAGAAAGAAACTTCTAACTATGGCTATGTCTGTTCACAGAGAGTTAGGTAGCCATATAAAAAAATTTTTTTTAAAGATTTTAAGTAATCTCTACACTCAACATGGGGCTTGAATTCACAACCCAGAGATCCAGAGTCACATGGTCCACCAACTGAGCCAGTCTGGCACCCCCATATCAAAACCTTTGAAAAAAATTCTGAGAGCTAACACCTTGTTCTTGTGAACTGAGTGAGCACAGCTCAGAGCAGCAAGGCTCTTGCAATGGGAGCCCAGCCTCTCCCTAAAAAAAAAAAAAAAAAAAAAAACAGGGTTTACACACTAGAAAGCAAAACCCATGACTCAGCTCAGAGAGAAAGTATTTAAAATTTTAAGAAAAAAACACATTATGTAATACTTGAAAATGAAAATTTAAGAATTTTTCCCCATGACAAAGCTGTAATTAAATCCTATTTAACTGTTTCCTCTAATGACATCCATTTTAATTAGGTTTTAATAGACTGGCAGCCACAACCTAGTTTTATGAAGCAAAGTAAAATTATAGTCTAGGAAGACATTTAAGGAAAGAGACCTATCAACACAGATGAGAGGTTACCATATATCCCCTCATCCCTAAAGACCCCCATGGTAATTAAGTGTGCTGAACAGACAGCCGTTAGGGCTAACAGTAGGTGTGCTCGTCACCAATCAGCACTGGGTTATTCTTTGAAATCTAGGGGTTATTGCTGTGATCTGCTTTCTAGACTATTTGCATGTCATGGAATAAAGAATGCAACTAAAGAGGTGTGGGTTCTATAGCTCCACCAAATCTGCAGCTTCTGTCCCCGCAATGGGCTTTCTGTCTTAAGATTTTAAGGTATACACTTTCTTATACTCAACATGATACAACAACACTCATTCTGAGAAGACTGCTCTATGTTTCAGAAAATGAACATTGCACAGAAAAAGTAAAATTAATGTATGAAAAACAGATTCATGTAGAAGAATAATGCATCTGCAAATGAGATGCACTGAACAGGATCTTAATAGTGTGCATCTGTATCTATTTCATACTACATTATGAAAATCAGGGAATAAATCACGAAAATTAACTCAGACCAAATGAGTATCATAGGCACTTATTTTAGAAAAGAAGAACTGAGCATCATCAATCCCTTTGTTAGCCAGAGGATGGGGAAAGGAATCCGGCCTGTTGCTACTTCAAAGAAGTTTGTATATACTTATTTGAAAGAGAGACAAAGTTATATGAATATATATTATTTTTAAAACTAGTTTTGAAACATCAACACTTAAATTTTAATAAATCACATATACTCCGTAAGTTGAAAATTTTGGGGAGGGGAATATCTGATCCTCTCAAAAATACAATTTTGTAACCAGGCCAACAATCTGATGCCTCCAAATCCCTCCGCCAAGAAGCAGAGTTACTTGGCTAAGATACTTTTACTTGTACATTCTCATCAGAATAAGGCTTTCATGCCAGGAATCTTTTTTTTTTTCCTGGTGTATTGGCCATTGCCAGAAATGGACCCATCGAATTCACCAGTGCTAAGGAGTTAAGCATCTGAGATTTAATTTAACAGTTTCAGCTTTATTAAGCTGTCACAGAGCAGCCCCACTTTGATAACAGTAGCTGCTCCAATTATGGCTTGGTTTAGGGTTGACAAGTATAATGATTCATTCGTGGCACATGAGAAGCAATAAAAGGTTGTTTTGCATTACAGCTTTAAAAATGTGGGCACTTTTTTCATTTAATTTGTCACTTAGCTTTTGCTAAGAGGACATTTAAATTGCAGTAAAAGGCAAATGGGGCTTTTAGTTTAAATGTAATCCCCATATTTAAATGATCTGTAATGGTGCAGTGTTGGAGTGGGAACACTATTGTCTCACAGTGGGTCCTGATGGTGACATGTGACATTTGTATTCAGGTCCTGTATTATCCATGTGGCTAAAGGGCTTCCAATTTCATTTCACAGCCAGAAGCCTGCAGAAAACACCAATTAACTTGCAGATCCCATTTGCCGACAAAACTCAGCCTCTTCTCAATGTCTGGCATCTGGCAGTGCTCAGCATTTAATTCCAAAGCAGAGCCTTGAAGCAATGTGAGCCCTGTGCAGGGGCACAAAGTCAAAATCTCCCATTTTATTAAGAAGCAAAATCATTTCCTTTTGTAGTCCAGCAGCAACTTTTAGTTAATTTTTTGGTGAATGAATATTAAGATACAATAGCTATTGTTACTTCTACATGGGATTCTTCGCAAAACTTAGACTCCATTAAAATGGTTACTGACCTCTGCTTGCCATCAGAGTACACAAGAGAATTTATAACAGTCTAGTAATGATTGGAGGTGGGGGAGGAGGGAAGGGATGATTTGTGAAGAAAGAAAATACAGGGCAAAAAGATATATTCATCCTAGACTGATATCAAAGAACTTGTATAATACAAAGCCTGGCCCACAATCAGAAAGCAGTTCATCAGAGGGTATAACTAGAATCAGCTGGTGGAAACTTCCACCTGATGAGAATTTATACTTTGGACTGAGAGTTGAGGTACATAATTTTCAAAACCAACTTGGAAAAGTGAGATGGGCTAATGGATTAAATATGAACACTCTAAGTTTTATTTAACTATATCACTTGTACTTTTTTGGTAACCAAAAAAAGTAGTCAGCACTTTCTTCCTAATTAGTTATCTGTAATCCTAAGTTCCTCCAAGTACCAAAGCTCTTTAAATTTTATTCATTTAATATTAATCCAGTATTTTTTCTTTAAATGATTCCCTTCATTATAGTTTTTTTAAATGGTAAACCTTTCCAATGTCATAAATCAACTAGTCAATTTAATATTTACTACAGAAATACAAAACTGAGGAGGGTTTACCTAGGAAAGTGTTATCATTCAGTATTCTATAAAAACATGTTTAAACATATGCATTACACTTGTGTTTTCCAAACTACCACACTGCGCTCCCAAACACTCTTCCAATATATTGAAACAATCTACTATAGTTATGGACTGATTTAAATTTTGATGGGGGTAAAGGCCACTAACCATTAATTCAGGTGACCAAATAATTACAAGATACTTAATAAAAATACCAGGGGAAAAGGCCAACAAATATCTAACACTTGGCAAGTAGCAGACATTTATGACTAAAAAAAAAAAAAAAAAGAGTTGGCAGCCACAGCAAGTTTCTGAACACACATCCTATTAATGGCAAAGAGGAAACTCTAATGTCCAATTCTTTACCAACTTGCGGCATACCCCTAGATTAGTCAACATGATCTTTTGGAAGTATCCTAAACTTCCCTGGAGTTCAATTTCCTTATCCATAAAACAGTTCACCTCAAAGGTCCCTTCCAATTATTACAATAATGTATTATATGCACAAACAACAGTTTCTCTTCATCTAGACTTTGACATGGGATCAGTCAGCAGGATATGATCTATTATCAGCCAAGAGGGAAAGAAGGGGAAGGTATGAAGAGTTCTACTATTCAATTTCAATGAAACTAGGATCTTCTAGTAAACATATCCAGAACATAAAATTAATACAGACATTGATAGAACATTTATCAAAAATTCCATCTGTCATATTCTTAATAGAAAGACAATTTAACAAATGCATTATTTGTTAATTCCCTAGCAATAAACATTGGATAAAAATAATCATCCCCCCCAAATTTCCCAGTGAACCTGACTAGTGGATTTCTCATTTTTTCAACCACCTGCTATATTTATATCTTTATTACAGAGATTTGGGAAGCAATAAAAATTATAGTTTATTTTTTCCATTCTGACAGTCAACAGCTCATCTAAGTCTGTAACAGCCAAAAAATAAATGTTCAAACTACTTTTGACACTTTCAATGTACTCAAAGGGGGAAAAGAGCCAAATTTTCGCTCAACTGATTACAATATTATTCCAGAAATGAGTAACCAGCTCTACTATACAAAATACCTATTTTAAAATAATATGGCTTCTTTTTTCAAATATTTAAAGGGAGATTCCTGTGCTTGCTTTCCTCAAGATCTGACAATTTCTTCCAAACCCTCCCAAGATTATTTCCTGCAAATGCCAGCCCAAGCCCTCCTACTTCTAACCAGTGTCTAATGGCAATAAGTTCATATATGAGCAGCTCTCCCTTCAGCAACACCCCGACCATGTGCTTTCAACATTGAACCATGATCTTTACCCATACACAACTCAATGGCAATCTGTCAGGAAACTTATATTTACCCAGCTCATCCCAGAGCTGCCTATATTTGTCAGTCATCGCAGTGCCTTGTTGCCTCCAAAGTGACAGACGAGGATCAGCCATGAATTGCTCTGTTATCAACGTCAACATGCGGGCCCCATTAGAGTCCCTCATCTTCAACATCTCCCGCACCTAGTGGGGAAAAAAACAGACCTTCAGAAAAGTGTTCAAAAATGCACAGCAATACAGGAGCAGACCACTTTCTTTCTTTCTCTGGGGTCCGAGGCAGTTAATTCTTGATAACAGTCCTCTTTGGCAAACAAAAGTTGTGAAAAACTGGTCTCTATCCTAAATGGCAATTTAATCAGAGAATTAACTGTTAATTTCGTAAAATCATGTTTCATAATCCAAATGAGGAAAAGAAATTTGGTTAACTTTCCAATTACAAAAAAAAAATAAATTTTTTGCCAGCCACAGAAAAACAATACCAAAATAAACAAGACAAATCATCTGGCACCTGCCTGACTCTTCCAACTGATTGTACTTACAACTAGAGTAGAAGAGCTGAAAGCAGTCTATTGATTAACTCTTTAGGGATCTTCTAAATTGAATGTATAATGTTTTTAATAATAACATCTGTCTTTCTGTTTTTAAAAAACTGCTTTATTGAGACATAATTCACATACCATACAATTCACCAATTTAAACTGTGCAATGCAATGTTTTTTAGTTTATTTCCAGAGTTGTGAAGTCCTTCAGTTTTTGATGTAAATTAGAATTTCAGTAAGTTCTCACACCAAAGTTTTCTGACAAGAAGAGCAATATCATACTTTTATATTCACCCCAATGGGGCTGTAAGAGGAAATGGGCTGTGCTGCAAGTTAAAGAACTCTCTGGCCCTAACTGAGCGATCCAGGAAGCAGAATTATAACCTGTGACCTAGCGAGCTAACTCAGCCTCTCAAGCTGGAACTTCAAGCTCTGTCCATTACTCTGGAGCCAAATTTTCCAAATTAAAAAAAAAAAAAAAAAGGAAGAAAAGAAACACAAGACTAAGTGTCTCTATAGGAACCCCTAAGTAAATCTATCCCTTCCAAATGTGTACTGCTATGTGTTCAACAAACACGAATCCCAGCTGAACACCACACCACCAGTTCTCCCTATAGGAAATTACTGGAGCAAGGTCATAAGCAGCAGAAAAGGAGAGGGGGTTCTTTTATTCAAGATTCTATGTGAAAGGCAAATCAAAGAGGAAATGGCAGATATTCAATAAGGCAGCCCAAACCTCAAGATCTACTGATTCTGTGTCAGGCCTATACCCTGACAAGTAATGGAAGTCCATCACAGGCTTCAAATGGGAGCCCTGTAAAGAACTCAAAAGCACTTCTACACTGACTCACAAGTGTTGTGCTTCCAGGATTATCTCAGTAATAATCCTAAAAAGTTTTATTTCCAGTATGGAAGCACTAAAAAGTCATGAACAGAAGAAGACTGGGAGGAAGAAAGGGAGTTGCCATTTACTGGACATCACGCTAAAGAGTTTTACAGTTATACTTATCATGTAATCTTCACAAAAACCATATAAAATAGGCCAGATTATAATCCCCATTTTAAGAAATATAAAAACCATGCTTCAGAGAAGTGAAGTAACTTGCCCAAAGGACAAGAGGAATCGCTGGGATCAGAGCCCAAATCTGTCTTAACTCTAAAAGTTATGCCAAAAAATTAAAAAATAAAAAATAAAAGTTATGCCATTTCCAAAATTAGATGATGCTGTTACTTCATATGGCAAGCATAATGCGTACATCATATACAAGGATAAAAATAGCAGCTACAGGCCAGTCTAATACCTCTTTCACTTTGCTTCCTCTATGCCAAAGTGTACTATTCGCTAACATGAGAGTCTGTGAAATACTTCCTGTGTATCTAAATATACCAAACCTTTAATATTACCACTCTATCATGGATGTGATTTAATGTTTATTTTCCTGATATATTTCTAATCTATTACTCAGCAATAGCAATGACAATAAACACTTCACTGTTAAAGCATATAAACCACAACTATCAAGCAATACTCAAGTACATCTATAGTCCAATGGTAATTAATTTTCAGATGTCTGACTCCGATGTATTACAAGAATTTGATGTACCTGTGAATTACCAAAGGATGATTAAATCATGTGTGAAGTAGTTTTAGGGTAAGATGTATTATATTATAATCTAATTTTCAGAAAATTGGCAATTAATATATAGTAAATGGGATAAAATCTTTAATGAGAGGATAATGATTAATCAGAATACACTATTTTCTGTAACGGAATATACTCTAATTCTTCAGAACTAAAAATAATATTTTAATTATTATAAATACTAGAAAAGCTGTTTAACAAAAGTGTCAATGAGTTATCAAAAGTATCAATCAATTATCTCATCCATTAAAACCAATTTGAATACATTAGTCATAATAGTAGCTATACCCCCATAAAAGACACTGATTTAATATTATTAAAAAAGCATTTTACCCAGTATTCAGAATTGCACTTATAGTACTAAAAGTTCTGTATAAAGCAACAGACACAGTTTCTACTCACACAGAACTTATAAGGAAGATAACTTTGTTTCTCCGTCAAATTTTGGTGATGAAAATTAACATTTACCAAGGCCAAAATGACATGTTAGACACCATCATCATTTAATCACAACTTGAGGAGATATGTTATCATTAGCTAATTTTATAGATAAGGAAACTGACTTAAATAACTTGCCAAGGTTCATACATTCAATGAGATTTAGAATTTAGATTTAAAGCCAGGGCTATATGACTCCAAAGTCCATGCTTTTGAAACTAATTTAAGTAAACTGAACATTATTAAACTAAATCTATAATGTTATATGCATGTATTAACTGTTCAAAAATAATTATGTAAAATTTACAGATTATGGATTGGAACAAGAGATACTTCTCAACCTCAAAAAAAAAAGCCCTAAATATATGAAGCACATTTTAAGGACTGTATTCAAAGTTATGCTCTACTTGAGAACATTAACTAGAAAAAGTAAAAGCTTGAAAAGATGGCATTTTTAATAATATTAAACTACTTACTTTTGAGTTTTGAAAGGTTTTTCAAAATTGTATAAACTGTCACCATTTTAGTAATGGGAACTGAGAGAAACAAAAATGTTTCACATCTTGCCTAAGGATAGCTAAGTAAGTAAATGCATTACAACATAATAGTTTCTAATTGATTGGTTAACTTAGATGCTCTTCTTTAAAAAAAAAAAAAGAAATAAAAAAGAAGCCTTTATTCTATTGTACACATAATCATATATAGATACTTTCTATATATGTATATATTTAGAATATTTCTTTAAAAAAAAAATCATACCTTTGCAAAGAGCAAATTAAGCTGCTTCCCTGATCCGTGGTACCCGCCCTGGGAAAGGAACAGTTTAACCTGTTCTTGAACCTGCTCTTCATCTAAGTGCCAGCAGTTTTCATCATCTATACTAGCACCTGCTGTTGGATCAGGAGCACCTAGAAATAGAAAGAAAAAATAACACATATGCTAGATAAAAACTCTGTGCTAAAGGGCTCTGATTATAAATTTGAAAAGAATTAAGATTCTGCACTTTTTGCCTATACACTTTTTAAGCCAATCTCAATTTCATTTATACATACAAATTTATAACTGAAAATAAATATAAAAATCATTCTCTTATTTCTAGGACTTTCTTGACTTGTGCTAAGCTAAAATGCAGATTACTGTAGCACTGAGATATTTTCTTTTTTAAAGATCAGAAACTAAACCTTTGGAGAGGAGTTTACAAGATCTCTAAAGAATAAAAAAAATCACAAAAATGTCTCATTGTAAATACATGATGTTTATAAAGCTCAACTATGTAGGATATGTTAGGAAAATGTTTTTCAAAGACATGAGAAAAATGTGAAACCAAGTGAACGGAGTAGAGTATTTTTCTCTTTACTATGTTAATTCAAGAAGCTTTCACTGTTATCTGCTGCTGTATAAACTACATGCTGACATAGTGTTTAGTTGCAGAAAACTGAAGATTAAAAAGGGAAATCAAGCCACATGGGAACAGGCAGTGCAGCTGTTGTCCTAAACCAGGTTGTAGTATCACCTTGCCAAACTGCGTAAATATTTTATTGCTGAAGCACACACAAAAGATAACAGCTACGTCATAAGCCCTTGTGTGCAGACTACCTTAGAAATTCAAAAATTATCCAGATACTTAGGCAGGTAAAAATTAAGTTTCACTATTTATTTAAAAAATAAAATGGTATTTAAGGCCTAAGATTCATAAGGAATATAAAAAAATTTAAATCTAAAAACCTTTCCACAATAGTGTTTAATGTCCTTATCAACCCTTAAAAAATACATTTATAAGTCTGGTTTTACATTGCTTTCCTTTTCTTCTAATGATCTAATAAAACAGAATGAATTGGCCAAGGAAACAATCACTAACACCTGCTGAGAACCAGGGTCCGTTAGTCCCTAAGAGGAGAGCAGTGAGTCTGTGAATCTCCTTGAAAAGGTGTGCATTCATTCATTCATTCACTGAGCCAACACATTTACTGAGTGTCTTCTGCTAGACTTGGGAATGAAATAGTGTGCAAAATAGACAGAATTCCTGTCCTCATATAATTTACCACCAAATTATTTTTGACTAGGACCAACAATAACAAATACAATTTACATCAAGCCCGATATATCTGCATATCTGGTGTTTATGTGATGACATCTACTATCTATCAATCTGAAGCAAAAGTATGAGGGAAAAAGACCCTGACTATAAGTGAAAGGGTCTGATATTCTCTGTTATATGTTTTTAAAAGAGCTTATCATAACTTTTAAAACTGATGTCATAACCCATAATGGGCTGCAACCCACTATATGAGAAACACTATTTTAAGTTGTGAGATATCAATCTAGTAATTACACATATAAATATATGATAATAAATGGTAACTACTCCAAGGAAGAAGCCAAAATGCCAGCAGACTATATCAGAAAGCTCTGACTGGGCCATGTATTGCCAGGGTAAACACACCTTGAGGAAATGGAAACTGAGCTGAGATTTGCCTTAAGTAGATTAGAAGTTAAAGGAAAAAGGAAGAAAAAGGAATTAGTCTGAATGTAAGACTAAGAGCTTAGGCAAAAGTCTCAGGCGGGAAGGAACACAGAACATGGATGAAATAAAAGATAGCCCACACCCAAAGAACTCAAAAGTAGAGGATGAGGAGAAGACAAGTACAAGACAATCCTGGAGAAGGGCTAGACCCTGAGAGCCCTGGCAAGTGAGGAGCTTAGGTTTTTTTTCTTCCCTAAGCATAACAAATGGGAATTCATAATAAGGTCGTCCAAAGAAGAAGAATGAAATGCCCTGGACAGTAAAAGATGTTTTCTCCTAATGTGCATCAGTTTCAACATTCCTACAATAGAATATATTCAGCCATAAAAACAAATGTGGAGATTCTCTCTGTACTACAATGGAAAAATATCCAAGAGATACTGTTGAATGAAAAAAAAAAAAAAAAAACAGGCCAAAGAAAAGGATACATAATATACCCCCTTTTTTATAGTGAAGTTTTAGAAAGAGCCTATGTATTAGTATTTCCTTACATATGCATAGAATGGGTAACCTCGGTACATGAGGGAAGAAGGCTCTTCACCGAGCCTTTTTATATTTTTAAAATTTCAGAACCACGTAAATATGTTTAAGTACCAAAAAAAAAAAAAAAAATCTCAAGTGTAGAAGATAGACTAGGAAGCAAAAATACAAACGAAAACAGTGAGAATGATATAGATGCATAGTCTGTGCAAAGGATGATGATGGTAGCTTGAAAACAACACTGAGAACAGAAATGGAGAATCTGACAGGAATTTAAGACATAAAAACAATACAACTTGGTAATGAAGTGGGTATGTGAAATCTGGAAGATCAGGGGGTTGAGAGAGACATGGGTTTCTGTGTTAAACAACTGGATGAGATACTGGACAACTCAAAGACACACAGATCAGAGCAGGACCCAGGTTAGAGGGTAGGAGGGGCAGTGTTTAAAAGGTCCTGAGTTCAGTTTCAGACATGATGAATTTGAAGTTCTTTGAGACAGCCAAGAAGAGGAGAAAGGATTTCAATTAGGGAACTGGATATTGACAGGAGGCTCTACAGGACAAGAAGAGCACCTAAGACAGAGCCTAAGGAAAGCCAACATTTAAAGACTAGGGAGAGAAACTGAGTGAGGATGGCAATGGGAATGAGTGACCTATTAGGAAGAGCTGGAGAGACTGGTTCTTCCAGAAGTAAGGCAGAAAAAGTTGTTCCAAGTAGGTATTATGCAAGTAGGTCTATATTTAAGCTCCAGAGAGCAAGAATTATAGCTGCCCTGCTCACCACTGCTTCCTGACACCTAATTTTTGTCTCAATTAGGAAATCAAGTAATGGAATCAAGTAACAGAAATGGGAGGAAAGACCTGTGTACATCCCTCCCCTGAGGAAAGGATTCTTATCAAAAAAGAACGATGCTAAAGCATCTTCACATACATTTATCTCATTTTCTCCTCACAATGTCCCCTAGAGATGAGTAAAGATTATGATCCCTATTCTACAGAAGGAGAAACAAGTTCAGGGTGTTTATCACTTGTCCACAGCCACAATGCCAAATCCAGTCTCCTGGTTCTCTCCACTGCTGAAGAACACATCCCAGAACCTTGAGCTAAAGTTGAACCGTGAAGGTATCGAGGCAGGCATTGTTAGCCCTAAATCAAACATAAATTTAAGGAAGGATACTGAGATGTTTGCAAGCATTTGTTAGCACGTTTCTCTTTCACAGGAAGATACAGATAGAGACACACAGTGCTGTGAAGAGTCAACCGCCAGGGTTATATCTATCCCACAGGGATTGGGAGCCCCTAATCCAGCCCATGCCCTTGATTCTAGAGAAAGACACACACAGAGAGACACACACATGCAAATGCACAAAGACAACTATAGATTCTTTATCTAAATGCATCAGAAGAGACTCTCCAAACAACTCATCTATGTGCTCTCAACTTTCATATTTAAGCTTTTCCCAGTATCTTGCTAAAATCCTTCTGGGAAATCTGACACCTGCCTCCTTAACCTAATTTTGACAAGCTACTGATTATCCACTCTCTCACTGTTCCTTCTGATGACCTGAGCTAAACAAATTCAATTTCTATCCTCACAGTGGTTATTTCCCCCAATACTCATGACTTGTTGGTTGTTCTCTATTGGGCACCGAGGGCCAGGACCTACAAAGAATTGTGCACCCAAAGGGCTTGGATGGGGACTGACTGTCCTATGGTATAGTGGAAGGCATGCTACAACCCTTCACTGCTTGGGTCACAGTAGCCATGTGAGACTTGACTTTTCTGTTTGCCACATAAATATCCAAGTATTTTAAGTAGATTTCAATTCAATTTAGAGAAAATTCCAGTCTCCTTGGCCTAAAATGGCAAAGGGGTCAACATCCAGATATTTTACAAAAACTGTAGGATATACTCAACTCATTATTTTTGTCATACTAAAAGAGAAAAGTGTTAGAGTAATCCAGGAATCACTTTCATTTAACTTGAATTACACAAGGCATTTTTTCCTTAAAGTCCAATAGGTTTTAGAACACTGTCATATTTTTAAAAAATATGATAAATTTTTAAATTTCTTTAATGGATCATTTAATTTACAGACATACAGATTTTTGTTCTTGCCCAGGTGGGAAGATATCTAATAGCAAATGTATAAATACATGAACAATGTTTCTCAAGTTTTTAAGAAAACCAAGGGTTTTTTGTTTATATGTTTTTTTGGGGGGAGGAGTATGGTAAGCTAGTGTTAGAATTGACATATTTCTTCAAGAGTGTGGGGGAAGGAGGAGGAACTGCAGAGGGAAAATGGCCCACAAATAAAATTTTACTGCAAATAATCTAATGAAGTCTACACACATGAGCTGAGAGGATGTGTGGGGTTCCTAATCCTGGATTAGAATTCGGAATACTTCAATTCTTGGCAGAGTTGGGAAAACTATGTGTCATCCAGCAAATCACTTAAGCTCCTCGGACCTCCATTTCCTCAAACCTAAAATTCTATAATGTAGGAATAAAAAATTAACTAGGTGATAGAATTAGAAATCTTTTCATGTGACTGCATAGAAAACATCCTCACTTAGTAATAAGAATGCGTGCAAAGATTAACTTCTTGGTAAATAAAACATAAATTTACTCTAAACACAACTCAACACTTTAGGAATATGTAATACTATACATTATAGACCAGGAAATTAAATGTCTACAATAATGACCTTCCTAAAACAGCATATTCACTTAGTAAACTTTAATACTGAAGTTTAACTATTTAAATCCTAATATGTCTGGATTACATGCATGAAAGTGTTGCCTAAGCCTTGTATAAAATGTAGATTTGCAAAATTTATTTCTACTTGTTAGTGGCTATCTATAAACAAAGACAAACCGGTTCTCAGCATTTAGCTTTGAGAAAGGTATGCAAAGAAAAACATTATTCATGTGTTTATATATTTGCTATTAGATATTTCCCAAGTTGGGCAGGAATCAGAATCTGTATATATAAATTAAATGGTCCATTAAAGAGTTTTAAAACCTATCATATTTTTTACCCTTATTTATATTTATAATTACAAATGCTATAACTTTTACAACTGTATAATTAATCTTGGTGGGCAGTTTATTACCAAAGCTTACTTCTTCAAGTTTCAAGCCTTTAGGGAAAGTGAAATTATCTGGTAAAAAAAGTCCAACAGTTTAATTGTCTCTCATTCCCAGCTACAGATGTGTGAATTTCATTCACCCTCTTACACAGGAAGAGAGTGAAAGGAGAATTCATGGACATGAAGGAACACTGTCCATGCCCTTGACTTCCCCTGTCTGCTACTTGATTTGGTTCTGATTTAGTTTTGATTTATCTCAATATCAAAACTCCCTTACCCTGGGAGATCTCAAAATAAGAGTATATCAAAATTCTTAAGGCACACTGTGAAAAAAAAATGGATACCTAGGTACAACTTCAGAAGTACTGAATCAGAATCTTTGCCAGGGGGGTAGGAGAACGATTCCAAACTTGGAGAGGATGTTAAACATGGTGGCACATTGTGCATCTTCATACTGGAAAGTATTCAGGCTCCAGAGGCATCAAACAGACACCTCTCCAGTCTACTGAATAAAGCATATTTAAGACACACCAAATGAAATTTCTGCCTCATGTCAAGGAAAACAGTTGCTTCTAAGCATTAAGCAGCACCAAACCCTTCTGCAAATTTTAAACTGAGAAACCGAGACACATTCACAACTGGCTTATGCTATGTTTGGTATGTGGAATTATTCACAGCTTTGGGTTCTAATAGGGAACTTAATGCTTTCTTTTCTCTTCTTAATCTGCTGGAAAACAATTCAAACAAAAAAGAAATGAAAGGCTCTAGTTTACCTCCTCATCTTAACTGTGACCTAACTGCTTTAGCAATACAGTTGTCCAAATAATGCTTTCACCATTTATATTTATGTACAAGTGGGGATTTTTTGGTTAAAATTAAATTATCAATTTCAGTATAAAGGCAGAATGCAGGCAGGAGATGTCTACACTGTAGAGGTGATTTTTTCAGCCTCTTTTAGGGGACCTAGAAGAATGCCATATCCTAAAGTTTCAGTGCCCACTGTTAAAGCTAGGGTACATTATGTCTGTGACTTACAAAGGCACCGGTACACCTGTCTTATAAGCTGCAGGCAAAATCCTGACCTCAACCACTGGCACCAAGAGGGAAAAGGCAGGGCAGCAAACTTCAGTGATTCATACTCAAAAAAAGCCTTTCTATAGAGAGGACAAGAATTTGAAGACTGCTGAAAAATAACATGCACTGAATAAACACACACTTGAAAAAAGATTTAAATTTTACTCTTCCTTAAACCCTCATTTCAAAGTAGTGGCCAATACCTTCATTTCAATTACAATATTGTGATAGCTGCAACACTCAGATCCTTCCTCACCTTCTGTTCTCTGTGGTCAACCTATGTAATGTTACTGCGATGCTGGAAGTGTCACGTCCTCCCCAGGAGCTGTCAGAAGACAGCCCACCTTCTTTCTTTAGCTCGGAGGCTACTAACAGAGGGAACCCTGGCATGTGCCAGGCTGTGCTCCCTCAGCAAGCCACCTTCCCCTCAGCTAAATGCCAAAGAAGTAGCACCTTCATCAGCACAGATCTCAAGGGAATTCACGTAGACCATCACAGGGTTTACAGCTCCTCCTCTAAAATTTTCCTCTCATCTGACTTTATTTCTCATTTCTTATCATTCAACTTAACCTCAAAAGTTCAATAATAAACTATTCATGTACAGAAATAATCACATATTTTATATGGATGAAAAGCAGTAAAGTATTTGTACACTTTCCATGCTCATTTAAAAATGCAGAGTGTAAACAGAGTGCATTAACAGGTAGGTTGTTTTCTATAACTTAGCTAAAAATGTATTACTTGGCACACAAATATAAATATTTAAATGCAAAGTTCTCAGAAAGTCTTATTTTTATATAACCCAACTCTTCAGATTTATTAAAAGAAATCTACTGGAGCGCCTGGGTGGCTCAGTGGGTTAAGCATCTGCCTTCGGCTCAGGTCATGATCCCAGGGACCTAGGGTCGAGCCCTGCATCAGGCTCCCTGCTCGGCGGGGAGCCTGCTTCTCCCTTTCCCTCTGCCTGCCGTTCCACCTGCTTGCGCTCTCTCTCTCTCTCTCTGTCAAATAAATAAAATCTTAAAGGAAATCTACTATGTTTGCAAGCTTCAAGAATAGTTTGCTCAGATGATTTTAAAAGACGTTGTTTAAAAAACAGCTTATAAATATTTTCTTCAACACTGCCCGGAAGACTCATGTCAACTAACTCATCACAATGACAGTGATAATAGCAATTCAGATTTACTTCTTTAACCCTCCTGACCTTACGAAACAAAACTTTATTGTCCATGTTTTACAAATAAAATAACTGAGGCCTGAACAGATTCAGTTACTTGCCCCCATTAACAGAGCTGGAGAGCAAAGGTAGTCTCACTTAGGGTTAACTTCTTTTGTGTGTGTGTGTTTAATGATGTTTACTTTGGCATTCTTTGAATTTGTGAAATATTACAGAAACACTGACAAATTTTAATAAGATAATACAAAAAATCATTAAATATCTTTTAGCAGAGATCCTTTAAACAAAACAGGGTATACCACACAGCAGTAAAAACTGACGCATCTCTGAGAATAGATTTTTCAAAAATACTATTAAGTTAAAAAAGGTTGTTGAAAAAAGATATTTACAGTGTGGTATAATTATATAACTTATCAGATATCACACAACCATGTTATGTGTTGGTATATACATATACATACATTATACATACATTATATATATGTATATTACATATAACCATGCTATCTAGATATGTACTGGATGGCTATTTACCAAATTAATGGTACTGGTTGCCTCTTGGGAGGAATAAGGATATGTCGATGAATATAAAAGAAACCATATCTTTATCAGTTGTATTTTATTTCTCAAAAATTAAAAAAAATATTAAACATGTATCTTAAAATTATAGAAGTATATAAAATGCTACAAAATTATAGAATTATTATAAAATGTTCTACTTTTCTGGTGTTTTGAAAATGTTACCATAACAACTTTTTTTTTTTTGGCTTTAAAAAAAAAAGATTTATTTATTTATTTATTTATTTGAGAGAGAGAGAGAGAGCCCACAGGCAAGCAGGGGAACGGGTAGAGGGAAGAGGGAGACAGAGAATATCAAGCCAACTCCCTGCTGAGCTCGGAGCCCAACATGGGGCTCGACCCACAACCCTAAGACCATGACCCGAGCCGAAGTCAAGTCAGATGCTCAACCCACTAAGCCACCCAGGTGCCCCATATCAGCTTTTAATAACATATTTTTTTCCAAGCTGGAGAAAGTATACTAAGGAAACCAGTCTATTATATCACATGCAACATCCCCTCTCCCTTCCATGTCTTCTAGCATTTTTTTTTCCAATTCTTTAATACCCATCACCAGGCTAACCCATCCCCCCACCCCCCTCCTCTCTAGAACTTAGGTTAACTTCTAAGCTCATCAACACTCCGAGGAGTCTCAGTGTGAGAGGTAGGAGACACCCATTTGTGGGGAAGATGGGAACAAGCTCATGGAGCCAACATGGACAGACACAGAGCCGGTTAAAGGACAGAGGACTGGTGAGGAAACCAATCACAGTTGGTAGTGATCCTTTGTAAAGCATGAGAGTGGGGAGAGTGTCAGTGTGGATGACTATAGCGTGTGAGGGAAGGCAAGATTTGGAGATGAAAGAGAAAGAATGAAGGGTATTGGGCTAAAAGTTAATTGGTTGTCTCGGTGTTAGCCTAGCAAATTCCTCATGGACTAGAGATGTGATTCCTCCAAATTAAGACACTCAAGTTCTAAGACTACTTCTCTTTTGCTGAAGTGAAATGTTTTTCATGTAAAGACAGTCATGTGTACATGATCATGCATTCCATCAATTTTGTAAAAAAAAAAAAAATTAAATTATGTTAGAGAAACATCTAATTTTAGTTAAAATGTAAAGTTAAACCTAGTAATTTTTGGAGGGAAATTGGGCAATAATTACTCAAAACTGCATGTACCACTTGTTCTGGCATTTCTACTAAGAATCTATTATTCAAAAATACTTGCACAAATTCACTCACACACACACACAAACACACAGGAAAGTCACAGTGGTACTGCATATAGTAGGGAAAAAACAGAAACTTCAGAATCATTCAGAAGGTTAATGGTTAAATATATCCATACTATGGAATACTATACAACATTTTTAAAACAGTAATAGACCTGTTTGAACTAACATAAGCTATCCATCATCTATTAAGAGAAAAAAGCAAAATGCAGAAAAATATTTTTAATTGTTTTTTAAAACTTTCGTATGTGTGTGCACAGAGAAAGCTGTCTCAAAGAATACAAACCGCACTGTCCGCAGTAGTTGCTTTGCGGGGTAAGAGGCCTGTTGGAGACTAAGGGAAGGAGCCCATGAGGATTTGTCTTTTTATCTTCATATAATTCTATACTACTATACATTTTTTCAACATACTTTTTTTTAATTGATTTAAATTTTCCCTAAGTTTCACACTGCTGCACTTTAGGACAGCAAATTCAATTCTCTCCTATAGAATATATTTGCAAACTATATTAATCACCAGGAGATCTTACCTTTGTTTCACCAACTGTCAATGCCTGAATATTCTATGATAGAAAGAATATGCTTATAATAACCAAATTATCTCCCTAGGATACTTGTAAAAACTGGTTGCTAATGCAAGCCCAATTACAATGAACATGACCATCCACAGGGAAACAAAAGGAAGAAAGATGTGACATAAGGCCTTCATCAAACAACTCCAACTGTCACCCACTGCTAGATTCGGAACATGCACGTGTACAGGAATAAATCTCCAAGTTCCCACTAAGAACAAAATGGAATGAAAAATGACAGTGTTACTTTTTGTTTAACAAATTCTGAGCACGTACGGCTTCTTAAGTATTGTCCTTAGGGAAGGTACCAAGATACACAAGTCATAGTTTCAGCCCTGATGGAGTTTACAATCAACTAAAAATAAGCTACACAATGAACACAGTATTGCTGAGTAGGTCTGCTTGTTTGTTTGGAATCTCTAAGAGACCTAAATGGACTGATATATAAGATGGCTGGGACACAGAGGCATTTCGAGGCTAAGTTAAGCAGGAGTAGCAGGCATGAATGGAATTTATGGTGTTGGTTTTATTAGAACCACACTCAAACAAATTGAAATGTCTGATCAAAGAACAACAACACAGAAGTGCACACTTGGGTGGAACTACAGGAGGTGCATGTGTGTGGCATGACATGAGTGCCTCGTGCATCTCTGTAGAAGTATCACCACCAAAGTCATAGAATCAGAGGTGGAAGAGGTCTTACATGCCACGTGTCAACTGCATCTGACACATGGATATATCCCTTTTACTTCTGTGACTGAAATGGTATTTCTGGGCACATGACACTGAAGTCAGGGAGAAGTCTAGCCTACATCTGGGATTGGCCCAAGCTCTAGGAGTGAAAGGGCCACTGCAATGACCCCTCCTCCCCACCACCACTGTTCCAAGTCTGGACCAATGCCAGCTTTCTCTCAGTCTGTCCTTCTTTGCAGTAATGTGCCCAGTACAGGCTAGCTCATGGGGGCAAGGGGAGGGGGGTGTCACGAAACCAAAGTGCCCAAGAGAGAAAGGAGAAGAAATACATGCCAGAAAGTTAGAGGAAAGTAAGATAACCTCCAACTCTGATATCATTCATCTCCCAGCTGGTTTCTTCTCTCATGAGTACTTCCGGATACCCTAAACATGAGGTAAACTCAGTTATATTGTAGTAGTATTATTATTACACATGTATACCTTATTAAAATTCTCCCAATGTTATTAGAGAAGATCATGACCATTTTAAATGAGAAAAAATGAATTTCACCCAAGGTCACTCAGGTAATACATAGTAGAGACAATACTGGACTCTAGGCTTTCAGATTTTAAGTTCAATGTTCTGTCCCTATACCATGATTTACCAATCTATATAATACATCTCCTTTAATAGGAAACATAAAGGACCAGAAAAGGCTGAGTTAACAAAGAGGGTGGACTAGCACTTGGAAATCAGTAAATTTCTAGAAAAGTACTCAGCAAAGACACCAGCATCTTTTTTGAGAATGTGGAAGTTACATTTTATTAGAATGTAAAACCAAAAGCAAACAATTTTGCTGAAAAAAAAAATGCAGAACTACAGCCAGCAATCTCCTTGGAGGGCCATTAATATCAACTATCTTAGAGCCACTATTTACCATACAGTAGTTAGTTTTATAATCTAATCAAAATTATGTGGAGGAAATGTTGCTTTCACAAAGCAACAAAGAAATGCAAAAAAAGTCTACTGAAAAGGACTTACCTATTACAATAACTAAGGCTATATTTCAACTACCTTCGCTGAATCTCTGATCTTGGATGTCATTAACCCATTCTCGGTTTCTTCCCCTCGAACCTACTACAATTATAAATTTGCAATACCAAGCTGATAAGGACATTGTTAGGAATAATGTGCCTGAAATTGTCTTGAAAAAGCTTTTAACTCCTCAGGATAAAATTCTTGTAAAAATGACATATTTCAAAATACAGTGACCCTACAGTGCCAACCCCCCATGCAGTCGAAAATCCACATATAACTTTTGACTGCCAAAAAGCCTAACTACTAATCACCTACTGTTGACTAGAAGCCTTACCAATAATGTCAACAGTATCAACATGTAAATTTTATATATGTATTTTATACTGTACCCTTACCATAAAGTAAGCCAGAGAAAAGAAAATGTTAAGAAAATTTATAACAGAAAATACATTTACAGTATGATACATATATTTATTGAAAAAAATCCAGGTATAAGTGGACCTGTGCAGTTCAAATCCGTGTTGTTCAAGGGTCAACTGTAAAAAGGAAAAGCAACCAAGAGAATTTTAAGAAGTATTAGGATATGTTCACAAGTAAAACGAATAACCAACTGTTACCAATGTAGTTTGTACTTACTTACAAATTATGATTTTCTTCTAAAAAGGCCTTGGATAAGCTTAACCTCTTGGGCTTTAAGAGACCCATTAAGATAACTGAATCTAAATCCTACCCTGACTCTATTTATCTAGCCAAGTAAAAGTGATACTTCTCCTTAAGATAAAACTTAACTTTTACCAATCTTTGTGTTCAAGACATCTTTCTTCTCAAAGAAAAAACACACCCGAAAAGACCATACAAAAATGTACTGCTTTAACAGTTTGGAGAATACTTTGGGGGTGTTTAGAGGCAGGTGAGATCATATGGTCAAATAACTGAAGAACATTTTTTAATCCCACCCTCCAGTAAGTCATCAATCTAAGAATTAAAATAAGACCCTCCAAGGAGCAGACTCCCCATTTTGTCACTTACGGTCATGGCCTGCTTCCTACCTCTCCTCTTTTTACCACTTGTCACGCTACGATGGAAGGCAGGAAGGCAGCTCATGTGATTGCCCATTTCCAGGCTACGAACAACTCTGATGATAAATTAAGTGAAGAGGAAGCTGGTGGGATAAACTGTTCAAGTTCACTGCTCTTGTGAAGCCACTCTCATACAAAAGTTATCTGAAAATCACAGTAAGCCTAAAGCTAACCTGCATTCTGTCCTTGCTATTTCCTTAACTTTTTCTTCTAATTTTAGAAAATCTGAAAGAAATACAATGTCACATGAACACTTTCTCGCATCCAACTTCACATTACATTGATTCGTTAGTCTTACTATTTCAACATGGAAGTGAATTTTCGAAGCTGTTAGACAAGAAATTCTGGGGGCTGCTGTTCTTCAAAACAAGGAAGACACATGCAGAACAAACAACTGATTGTTGATGTGGACCTCTGGTTAAACTAAAATGCAGAGACGAATATAACCCTAATGGATTATAAAAATTCAGAGAAAAAAAAAAAAGGAAAGAAAGAGAACACATAAAAGTTTGAAGAAATGGTGTATCCCATTCTTCTACCTCCACCGAACAATTTAATAAGAAGCCACAGATAGGCTCCTGAGAAATCTCTGAGATGACTGTGAACTGGCCTGAATTTTCACAAAGCAGCAAGATTGAGCCAGGTGATAGGACAGAGCAGACTACTTGAAAAGGTCCTTGAGTGCATGTACTTTTGGTGGGTCAAAGGTACTTCTGTGCCACAGTTATTTACAACACTGTTATTTAACAATGGCAGACTGTACCAAGTAAAATGCTTTACACACTTTAATAAAGCTGAGTACTAGAAGAAATATGGCTATATGGATGTTCCTCTAACATAAAAACCATTTTAAAAGTATCTTACAGCACCAGGAGACTTGTAAAAGAATGTTCACAGTAGCTTTATGCAAAACCAGATCCATAAACAGTGGAATGGACAAACAGTGATGTTCTCATAGCTAAAATATTCTAGAGTTGTGCTGTCCCAAAAAGGTAGCCACCAGACACATGTGGCTATTAAGCACTTGCACTGTGATGATGCTGTGGTTTGAGATATACTGTAAGTATAAAACAGATTTCAAAGACTTACTATGAAAAAAGAGTAAAATATGTCAATTCTTTGTTGAATTTATATCTATAAATATTGAGATAAATAAAATATTAAAATTAATTTACTTGTTTCTTTTTAAATAGGCTACTAGAATATTTTAAACTATACATGTGGCTCACATTATGTTTCTTTTGGACAATACTGCTCTAGAACAATGAAAATGAATGAACTATAGGTACATGAAACAATAGGCATAAATCTTACAAACATGACTTGAATGAAAGTCAAGTAAAACTAAAACTAGTGTTTAATGATGTCAACAACAAAACACAAACCACCATGGAAGTGATTACCATAAAAACCAGGCAGTGGTTACCATGGGGAAGAGAGAGGAGCTTGTGACAGAGAGGGGACATATGGAACTCTCTCAAGTGCTGAGAATAGTCTATTTCTGGGAGATGGGTGTTGGTTCACTTTATTAATCTACACGTTCATATTTTATGCACTTTTCTGTATGTTTTATCTCACAATTTTCAAAGTTTTCAAGGAATAACCTTAAACTTGCTTTCCTTAAACATTTATATTCACCAAAGTAATAAATGACTTTGAAGAAACCTCAAAAAATATAGAATTGAGTGACTGGTCCTATATCTCATCGATATAACCAAAGAAATGTAAAAATGTTAGGCCCAAGAGCTGCTTAGTCAAGATTGTGTTACATTCTTTAACATATTTTAAATATTTTTAAAATTATGTCTAAATGTTTTTAAAGCACAGCAACCTATAATTTAACCATATTATTTATCCTGTGTTAACATACCCCATGAAATAGGAGGTGGATGTATTTCTGACAATTTGCACATATATTCTTATAAGTCAATGTATTTGCAATGCACAAAATAAGCAGCTGATAAATGCGTTTACAAATAAATGAGATAATGTTCCGTGTATAAAAATCCACAAGAAACCATTTTTGAGATTTCTTATACACAATGATAGTCATCTCCTAAATTCTCTCTGAACAAGTTGTAATATTTCTCTAAGAATAATTTATTTTCTTACTATGAGGCATCCTGTCAGAAATGTACTGCTTTGGGAGTGCCTGGGTGGCTCCATTAGTTAAGTGTCTGACTCTTGATTTCAGCTTAGGCCATGATATCAGGGTTGTGAGATTGAGCCCCACGTCAGGCTCTGTGCTGGGTGTGGAGTCTGCTTAAGATTCTTTCCCTCTACCTCTGTCTGGCCCTCTCTCTCTCCCCCTCTCTAAAAAAAGGAAGGAAAGGAGAAGAAACAGAGAGAGAGTGAGTGAGAGAGGAAGGAAAGAAGGAAGGAAGAAGGGAGGGAAAGAGGGAGGAAAAGAAAGAAATGTCCTGCTTTGGAAAATAAATTTTAAAAGAAAATGAAAAAAAATTCAGAGTGTGCACAAGTCAGTTTACTGATAAAATCTGACAAAGGTGAATTAAATGACCAAGTACGTGTTTTCCATAACTAGTATCTAATATTTGATGAAATTTTCCCAAATGAAAAAGTAAGAGACAAGCTTTAATAAATGACAAATTTTTCTGAGCACAAAAGGCTTGGTATCTAGTAGAACACACAAAACACTTCAAAAGAAATGTTTTAGGATGCAAAACTAAACTTAAAAATCTCAGTATGTCAACTATACTTCAGTAATAAAAATAATTTAAAAATCTCTCTTGGCTACTTAAGAGCAATGCTGATGACCTAAATTCACATTTAATTCATTTTTATGCAGAAGAACTGAATTTATAAATGAAAAAGAGTAAGAGAAGAAACCTACAGAATGATGTCTATAACTCACCATGAACTTGGTTGATTTCTGAATTCTGGGAAAGAATTTCATCTGCTAATTTCTGAGCAGTTGGCAAAACTTCTGTGTGGTGCACTGTGATCAAATACTGTACAAACTTTTGTAGTTGGTCTCTATTCATTTGAAAGAGAGTCTCTGAAATGGGAAGATGCAATTTGACCTGATCTGGCTTGCGGATGCGGTATAAAGACAGTGCCACAACATGAGCACAATAAAATATGTCCTTGTTTCCACAGCTGCAGGTCACTGAGGTAATCTTGCAACGATCAAAGCTGATGGCCACGTTGCAAACAGTTTCTGGCTCCGACTGTATTGCAGGTTCTGTCACTGTGCCACTCAAGTGGAAACCTGTGTGAGAGAAAGGGAAGAGAGAGTTTAGCTGCTGCCTTCAGATGCTATGACGTATTTCTAATTCTTTGAAATGCATAGTACTTGACAGCTGCAAGAAAAAAATATGACAGTTTTTATTTTCAAGTAAAAACATTCAGGCTACTCAAACATCCTCCGCACCTCCCCTTCTCCACGTCTTACAGGTAAAAAAAGAAATGGTATTCAACAGATATGCTGAAGTATTTCACGCAGCCATACAAAACCACTTATAGCAATATGCCGCCATCACACTGACAGGAAGTTGTTAGATCACAGCACTCATAAGCCATAATTACTCTGAATCTGTGGCATACCTGACAAAAATCAGTGGTTTTCTTCCTTTTCTTTTTTAAACTTTTCAAAGTAGAGTAGGCCAGCTTGGTCTTCTGCTCAAAAAACTCCCCCCCTTCCCCCCACCTTTACTCCAGGCGGCCACTAGCATCTTCCAAACAACAATGCAACTCTGGGGTGGGTCTTTCACACACATTGACCAGATAAATTTTTTTACTGAATAATCCTTTATGTAACATGCATGACATATGCCCCAATACAGCAAGGTCCATTAGCAATGTCTACTGATGGAACTGCAAAGCCCACCAGATCTCATACATACCACAGTCTAAGTAGCTCACGAGCTGATACAGATGTAAGGTTGTCAAATAAACTTACACACACACAAACACGCAAGCACACAAAATCGCCAAGTGGAAAGGGGCCTTACAACTTAAACTTGGAACTACACACAAATCCTCCACACCCTCCCTGACCAATAGGCCATGCGGCCACTGTTTATAATGGTCCAGACATGAAACATGCACCCCACACAAGCAACAATTCCCTCCAACCCTTGGACAGCCATAGGAAGAGCTCACAGCCTTTTGAAAATTGCCTCCCAGCACACTGCCATCAGTCAGTCCTGGCCTGTGTGGCCAGGGGACAAAACCTCCTCCCTACGTCTCTATAAATATGTGGAAAGCTAATCCTAATTTTTTGGGGGGCGGGGCACATCCACTCAGTTCCACCTTCTTTCTCTGACAGCCAAATTCAGAGGTAAGGGCTAAACCTTCAGGAGATCACTTTGGGAACCTCCTGGACACTGATCTACCTCAAGATTTGGGGTACCTGACAGAAACCCAAGCTCCAAAATGAAGCCTCTGGCTCTCTTTCAGCTTTCCACTATCTGTGCTACTTGAATAAAGTTCATTGAGCAGGACACTGTCTTCATTCACAAAGAGAAAGATCTTTACCATGTGGGAAATCTGGGACGGATGGCAGACATAGGACATGAGAATGACAGCCAGATGATGCTTAAAATTCACATGTGAGGTACCTGAACCCTACTTACTGTCTTCCCTAAGGGATGATAATCAGGCCAGAGAGTTGGAAGAAATACTACTCACTACTCAAAAGAAATCTTTCGGAGTAATATAATTTCATCCTAATAATTCATATTTAGTAACATAGTGGAAAGAGAAATGTGTGGTAATAATTTTTACCAAATTAATCAATTTAAAAAGAACAATCCCTAAAGTTACTATTAAACTTCATAAGAAATTCAGAGAATTGTAATATGATAACCTTTGTTTTTCTTACAAAGAGATTATCTGTTTCAGAATGAATATTCCACTCTCCTTTATCTCTTTCAGTCAAGAAGTTTTTTGAATACAACAATTAAAGATAGTGATGTAAAATCATAGTTTAGAAAATTTTTAACGTTTTTTCCCATGAGGAAAAAGTCAGAGAAAAAGTAAACACCCAAGAAAATTTCAAAAGTGAAGAATAATAAGGGCAAACTTACATTATATACCAGATGTACTATAAGCATACAGTAATTTAAAATCCATGGGACAGGCACAGATTAAGACAGAAAAAAAAAATGGATCGTAAGAGACAACTCAGAAAGTTCTCAAGTATATTCTGTACGTTTAGTGCGAGGGATCTCAACATTTTCCACCTGTCACATACATATATGTGTACAAAGAAACCAGTTATCACTATGGGGAAAGACTTACCATAAACCGACCATTTATAAAATTGATCCTTCCCAGCTTAACACTATTATATCTCTCCTAGTCCACCAAAGTCACCATCTTTGTCTCTCCGTGAAAGTGATAGAGAACTTCTCCAATCACAGGCAAAGCCAAGACAATTGAAGATCCAAGAGTTAGACTAGTTAGCATTTAGTATGTAAGGGTATAACATAACGCATACTTCAAAACAGACCGATTTAACTACCGAAGAAGAGGCCCTTAAGAAAAGTGATGAATCCCTCAAACAGTTTTACAGAAAACCGTTTCAGCTGTATAAGTCAGAAAGAAGTAAAGTATATTCAATGCTGCTGTCATGAAATTATGTCAAAGGTAAAACTCATTATTCAATTCCATTACAACAAATATTTACTATTCTCATAGTCTTTTAAAAAGCAAACTATAAAATATTGTGACTTCCAAAACAATTTAAGTCAAGAGATATATGAGAGCACACATGAACATATACATGTCTCACAGAGTAACACTTCATTAATCTGATATCAAAGATTAAGACATTTCATGAATGTTCATTTTCAAAACAATTCTAGATTATCTTTCAAGTACCCAAACTCCTTTAAAAATTCCAACCATTTTTCTTAGAAAGATTTCTAAATGTTGTAAGTTCTACCCTGCCACCCTAATCAGCTGACCATCTGGTGTTACCAAATGAGGGGGGCAACACTCCCTGTAACAGTCAACTGCAGGTGACAGTATTTTTTAAGCAGGTTTTTTGTTACTTTTCTCCACTATTAGCCATCACAAGGTCTCCTCTCTTATACAGCTAGTCTTTTTCATAAAAAATTCTTTGCCCTCAGGCCAGCTGCGCCTCTAATTTGACTAGTTTTGTGGCAGCTATTCAATACTCTGAGGCTTATGTGTTTGTGGGTTTCCCCATCTTACTTTTAGGTTGGGGATGGCTGATGTTGCTAGAGGTGACTGGCTTTATTTGAAATACAGGAAAATTACAACACACATATGAGTGAGAGCTGGTATATTACTTTATAAGACTATGCAATACTGAGTCAGTATACAGGAACTCCAGCAGGTCTCATTTCAATCTTGTGAGAAACCTTCTTTGAAATCCCAGCTCACCCTCAGAATGGTTTTGAATCATGCCAGAGCACCTGCAAAAGAAACAAGGAGAATACTCCTCCCTCAACAATCCCTAGACAGCTACATAAGCCATCCTTTCTCCAGCCCTTACTCCCTACCCACAGCTGGTCTTGTCTCTTAGGGAGTGGGCGACCTGAAACAAAATAATGCTCCTAAGAATGGATTTTGCCTTTCTGGAGTTCTGACAAACCCTGATGACCCATTGTTTTAGAATTGCAAATACAAAATCTCTTTCTGGTATAGTTAACTGTTCTGTATGACAGAACTGAGGACAAAGAAAGGGGCAATTCTGCACTCCATAGTAAAACACGGGCAATTAATTTTCAAAGAACTAAAACTGAAAAAATTACACAAACCTTTTTTTCTTTGACTTTACAAAATACAATCTGTCAAAGACAGTTAATCCCATAAGAGCAAACCTCACAGGGCAAATTGTTTCATCACCACCATGTTTTATCAGTGAGCCCAATAAAACGTTAGTATTCACATTCTCAATCTGCAGACCTGAAGAAAAACAAAGCAGAAACCAAGGCACAGCATGTGGAAGCTTTGGCAGTAGAGACATTTTGATTCCCATCAGGCTGTCTCATTTAAATGCTGTGTGCTCTGGACATGTTACTTAACCTCTCTGAGTCTTGCTCTATTCGTTTGTGAAATGGGGCTAGAAACACCTCCTTGGGTTGTTCTGGGGATTTAAATGAAAAAACATATGTAAAGCACCTGGCACATAGTAAAAGTGCTCGTTAAATTTTATTTCTCTTTCCTTCCCTTCCCAGCTGGAGAAATAGGGGAGGGGTGTTGGACACATTCCCTTCATCTGCAACACTTTTTTTTAATCTTTGCTACTGGAATCTTGGAAAGGGGGGCGGAGGTCTCACTTGAGAAATGGCTTATAAAACAAGCGTGGCCACAGAGGATGTTTGAGCTAAGTGAGGTGGATGACACTACAGGGATCAATGCTATTTGACAACAAAACCAAAAATCTTCAGTCAGTTACACCTTTGTTTAATCCAGCTTTCTTTCCCCATTTTCTTATTATGTTCTACCAACACACAGTTAATTTTGTGAATGGGTGTTACTTTATACACAGAGAAACCAGAAAACAATAGGGGAGAGATTTATTTTGTTTTAGTACCCCTACGTATTTCTAAAATGTTATAATGCAGTGATTCTCAAAATGTGGCCCAGGGACATACCCACAGGGTCCCCAAAACTCTTTCACAGGGTCTAAAAGATCAATTTTTTTTCCACAATACTACCTAGACATCTCTGACCTTTTAAACTCTCCCTCACAAGCATACATTTAATTTTCCAGAAGCTACAGGATGTGTGATATCACAACAGAATGAACACAGAGACAGGAAAATCCAGCTCTCTGCCACAAAGACAGACATTGCAAAGATTTTCAAAAATGTAATACAATGTCACCTTTTCCACTAAAATATCTTTTGTTTGGGGGCTACAGTTATTTTTTTCATAAAGGTATGCTCTTTATTATTAAAGGTATATTAACTTTATTACTGTTATTTAGTGAATAGTTGCTATTTTTTCTCGGCTTTAATTTCAAACAGTAAATATCAATAGGCCTAATCCTCATAAGAAAAGGACTTGTGGGATCCTCAATCATTAAGAATGAGATCAGAAAGACAAAAAACTGCAATTATAAAATGTGCTGCTAAAAAATGGAAAAAATAAATCCTCTTCACCAAATCATCTTTCAAATGGCATTATTTGCACTTGGATCTTACACCAGGTCAGTAGTGAATAAGACTCAGCAGAGAAATACTGAAGGGGCAAATTTCTCACCCATGAACACATATTCATATCATCTACATTAATCTCACATTAACAAGGATTAATTAAAGTTTCTAGAAAGCAAACATTTACTCCATCACTGATATGCTAAAATGAACTTTCCTTGAAAGGTGATTTTTCCTATCTAAAGTTGAATTTCTGTTGCATTTTAAAGGGGACTAGGAGATACGTGATACCAGACTGGAAAGACAACTGTTTTAAAATACACAAAGAATTTCTAAAGTTTGGCTATTTTGTGTGTGTGTGTGTGTGTGTGTGTGTGTGTGTGTGTCTGTGTGTGTGTGTGTGTGTCTGTGTACTTATACTCAGTTAACTGAAAAACGGTTACAAATTCAAAGCATTAGAAAATTTCTAAGCTAAAATAAACTGGCAGACATGAAATAAATAAATACACACTAAAAACTACTTTCAGGGTACATTCTTTTCAGAAAAATATGCACCCTGTGCATGAGGCGCTCAAGTAACATATTCTTTGTTGAAAAAGAATTTAACATAAGCATTGGTATAGTACTTACACAAATACATCTTTCACCCTTTTCCTAAATAAAAAGAACCCCTGGGGAAATTAAAGGCAGAAACCAAGGCAATGTAATGTTATGGCTGAAAGGATGGTAAGGGTTATGAGAGGTTTTTCTGTATTTTTTTTTTAAGCTAAGTCTAAAAATGCAAAAGTGTTAACACTTAACTGTCTCATAACAAAGTATTCATTGGTTGACTAAACCCATTATATTGGCTAAATGCAGAGTAACTAATATCTGATTATGTGTCCTTGATAAAACAGGAGTTAATCATTGCCTCCAAACACCTTTCACCTTTCCTAAGTCTGATACACACCACACACAATCCAACAACATGCCATGTTGCAATTATCAGTTTAAAAACAAAAAAAATTAATTCCAATCAAATACAATTTCCAGATCTGTAGTACAGATGAGATCAAGAGCCCAAGATGGAGGCACTAAACAACTCAAAACCCAACTTGTCTAAAATATGATATTCCTTCTTCAACTACAGAATTTTCTCAAAGGGAAAAACCTAAATTAGACTGCATCCTCTAAGCTGGCTAATTAAATTCTCTAGCCCTAATTTAGAATACTAAGCTTAAACAGCTTATAGAGAAACATTAGGCGATTTTGCTGGCAATCACTAACGAAGCAGTTTCCGTCTTTTCAGAAAAATTATTTTTTTAAAGGAAAAGCTTTAATTTTAAGTTCACCTTAAAAATGTCGGTCTGGGATGGAATCACTCCTACACTTCATTAATAGTTGAGAGAAAGACAATGGCAAATTAATGCAAAGACCAGACTGTAAACTACAGCACACCACATAAACAACATAAAAATTTACGGAGCATGCACTGGATGGGTCCAACCAAGAGTTCCCAGCGGCATTCTGTTCAGTATCAGTTTTATTTTCTAGTTAATGTATATTCTTGCACCATTTCATATAAGGATCCATATGATCACAATAACTGTGTTAGTAGATATGAATGGCGATAGTTGTTTAAAATTATTTCTGAAGAAAAAACACTTATCCATTCATTTAGCTACCTGCAATAAGCACCCAGAAGGAGCATTACTTTGAGAATGCACTAAATTAAAAAAAAAAAACAATCACATCATTCCTTGTCATGCCAAATCTTGAAGCACATAAGTAATTTTCCAGAATGCATTTCTGTATTTTAACATGCATATTTGAGGGAAACCACCATTGTCTAGCCTCAGAATGGAAGGGGCTGCGGGGTGGTAAACACATTAGGTAGAATTTGACTTATTTGCACAACTGTAAAGCTGCATGGTGCTTAGGAATTTTCATTATTTGCCAAATCTTCTAAATTCTACTTCCTTGGGTCCTAACCTTTTCTAATATAAGCAAAGTAGTTCTAGCCTTCCACTCTTAAAGGCCCTATCCAACAGGCTCCCTTGCGCCATTTGCATAGCCCCCAGTACTCCCATTGCCACCCCTCCAGCTCAGTGATTCCTCCTCTTCCCCTCCCCCACTTGGTCTCTCACCTGGGTCTTCAACTTCTGAAGTACAAATTAAGTTTATTAGAGCCCTTTGGTGTCCAAACACCAACTCTTAGCACTTCTACACACCTTTGTCTTACTTACCAGGGTCCAGGCCTAGATCAAGGAGGAGACAGAAAATCCTTTTCACCTGTTTATTTCCTGTTGTTGCTTACAGCCAAACAACCTTTAGAAATGCTTGGCTGTTTGCTTTAGGAGCGGAAGGTAAAAGAGAAACTCTAGAGACTAGTTCTGTTTACCAGAGCCAAGAGGTAAGGAGAAGTATGCTCAGACCAAGGAGGGGAGAATGCAGGCTTCAGTGGTCAAAATCCTCCACCCACACCCTGAAGCTCTGGGCCTGAGCCCTCAATCCCAACATGAGACCCCACATCTTGGCCCTAACCAATTCCTAATGCCTAAGGCCCAGACTAGGACACACTTAGCTCTCACAACCAACCTTCCAAAGTAGGCTATGATCATGCTCCCCTTTTTACAAGCTGAGGTTCTCTGAGAGGTAGTGGTAGAAGACACTCTGAATTAATAAGGAGGGCTCTGAAGAAATGTTAGGAACATGGGTTTCTATAATCTAAATGATAAATCTGCACATGTAAAAACTCTCCACACCAACACATATGATCCAAAAGGATGAAGGGAGGCAAACTAACAGATCCAGACAGTATAGAGTGTTAAGGTTTAAGACCCTTGGAGGCAGAGCACTGTCTTTCATTTCTGTAGCCCAAAGATCCAAAACAGCTCCTGGAATGGGCCAGGCCCTTTTAACTGTGTCAAATGAAGGAAGTGATGGGGCTCTTCCAAGCAATGCTTGCCCTGTCCTGCAGAAGTCACAAATAACTAAAAGCTTTGGCCTCAAGCCCAGGATACTTTAAACTTAACTAATAGTTATCTCTTTAGAGCCCACTCCCCTCTTATACTGACTTAAGCTAGCAACAGAGGTCTGTGACATCATGTAAGACAGCAGAGATCTATGGCATTTCCATCACAGATGACTACCCTGAAGCACACACTCAAGAAGCATTTGTTAGATGAAAGAATGCACAAATCCTCTTAGGCTCTTGGTATGTGGAACATATAGAATGGGGCTTCTCGAACTGGAATGTGCATCAGAATCACCTGGAGAACTTGTTGTACTACAGATTGCTAGGCCCCATTCTATGATCCCAAGTGATGCTGCTGCTGCTGGCCCAGGGAACCAATGATGGAGATGATTAGAATTACAGCCTAAACAAGTCTTTTCTAGTCAAAGTACACTTACATGAACGAAGTAAACAGAGCAGAAAAAAATATATATCTTCTGATATGAAGAATGTAGACCATTTCTAGCTTATTATGTAACCTATATGCTCCCCATTCCACGAAGTCAGGTATGGGATATTAAACTGGTCTCAGCATTAAGAAAGAAAAATAAACAAAAAAATTCCACAGTAATAAAAAATGTACTATCATAATTGTTAACACTTACAGCTATACCATCCTACTTTAAGAAAAGGCTTCATTCAAAATCTAAGTTAAAATTTAAAAATTAAAAAACAGAGTATTTACTTTTACAAAGAGATTGTTTCACAATGTCCCATGGATTCCTCATAATTGATGATTCTTTGTGTATTCAAAACAACCAATTAATGAAAAAAATAATGGCAACTAGTTTAGTAACATATTTTTTGCCTATATGAAAAAGTCAGAGGCAACTGAACATACAGGATAATACAAGGTGAGGTAGGACTTTAGAATTTCCTTCCAATTCCAACACATCTGCATTAAATAACCTCAGACAAGTCACTTAGCCTTGATTTTCTCACCTATTAAAAGGGATTAATAATACCTATCTTCCAGAACTGCTCTAAGGAGAACTGACAATGTGTGTTAACCACCACAAGGATTCCTTGTATGGAATGCCTGCTATCATCGTTATTGTAATGGAAACGTAATGCTCTCGGAAGCGTGGCATTTCCAACATGTGTACTAAAACCCTAGCCCTTTGGCGAGAGTGTGCAAGCTGTTGAAAATGCCAAGCTCTCAGGAGCATGCTAGCATTTCCATTACAATAATGGACAAAAGTTGTTATTGTAGTAATTCTACTCTAATATATTCGTATTTCCAAATTAAGGGAACTATCATTTTTAAAAATTTGTCCACATTTTACATAGCACATTCTTAAAATGTGATTTGATTCGAAACAGGGGAAGAAAGAAGGTAAATTAGAAGACTCAAGTTTGTCTCAAAGTAACTTCTAGTTTCAATAAGCAATTTTTCACTCCTACCTTTGAAGATCTCTCCTCCAAAATGTATAACACCTTTTTTATCCCTAATGTTTGGCTTCCGTGTCAATGTATATAAAATTACTTCCACAGCTCAGTCCATCTTGTCTCTGAGCTGGAGACTAATTTAAAGTTGGATGTAACCGTAAGGGAACTTGCAGTTCTTAATGTGGAAGAAAAAGTGACCACAGCTTTTCATTCCCGGTTAATTTATGGCCTAGGGATGAGCAGAGTGAAGTTAGAGCTTCCGCTCTCTTCCAAGAATCCCAAGGAACACTAGGCTTGCCAGAGCTGTAAGTATTGTTATTTCCCTGTATATGGAGATCCGGCTGAGAAGAAAATCCTCTCTGTTCCATGTGTATATCTTTAAGAACAGTGAGTAGATGGCGTTTATACCTTGGCTAAGTGGTACATTTTTTTCCTTAAGCACACAGTAATAAAAGAGAAGCAAAGAGACCGGTCACCTGTTCAGAACGTAGATGAAATTTACTAAGATATCCCTACTCATATCCTGGCTCAGTGTGATTACAGATGGTTTTTTTTTCCTTGTTTTGGTTGCTGTGGGGGAAATGCTTTTCCTAAAGTTTCTACAGTGAATACAAATTACTTAAGAGATACAAAATTGCTTTTAGTAAAATCAAAAAGGTGCTCAAAGTCTTCTTGAGGAAAAAGTCTGCCATATAAATGATGTCTAACACATGTTCTGGAAGCCTGGTAATGACCACACACCAAGTGTAAACACTGACATCATCATCAGTGAGGCTTTGCCCCACTGTCCAGCCCAGCCTATTTTACCAACAGGACACTCCAAGGCTCTCTTTAACCCATGGATGCCCAGCCCTCCCATGGTTCATCCACTTTGCAAAGAAGATGGATTACAGCACTCAAGGTAAACAAGGCAGAGAGAGATTGGGCTCCTGGTTCTAATCTCAGCCATTATCTAATGTCAGCCCCATGGGAAAGTTGCTTCGTATCTTATTTCTTGTTCTTTTTTCTTTTCTCAAGCATTAAATAAGGAAAATATATTAGACGATTTATAGAAACTTAGGAAGGTAGTAATGGAGAGCATTCATGACAAGATGAAGGATGGTAGTTGCCACACTCACTCACACAAGACCTTTGACTTGCCCTGGCTGCTAAGTTGAAGAAACGGTCTTCTCAAAGCACGTCGAAGCTATGGCTCAGGGAAGGAGAGAGAAAAAGGATAAATACCGTTATTGCTGCAGTTATGTATAAGACATACAACACTGGCATGTGGGGAGAATTTTTTAAAACTCTGAAATTCAATATAAAAGTAAACAATTTTTATCTATGCAAGTTGTAACCATCTGCCTACAACTGATATTCTTTTCTAAGATTTTATTTGTTCATTTGAGATAGAGAGATATAGAGAGAGAGCATGAGCGGCGTGGAGAGGCAGAGGGAGAGGGAGAAGCAGACTTCCCGCTGAGCTGGGAACCAGATGTGGGGCTCGATCCCAGGACCTGGGATCATGACCTGAGCTGAAGGCAGACACTTAACTATCTGAGCCACCCAGGTGCCCCTACAACTGATATTCTTAAGGCATGATAGCTTTTTGTGTTCTATATCTAAAATCTAAATCTAATCTAAAAAATTCTATGATTGCATAAATATAAAGTTTATATAAAATGTATAAGATATAGAAAAATAAAGAAACATGAAAGCCCATTAAAGATGACATGAAACAAATGCATCAGATCATCTTGTCTGCCTTCACCACCTAAACAGCAGTATTCTTTCCCTTCCCATCCATTAATTATGAACATGAGTGGCTATACCATTCAACAATCACTTCCCTAATCCCCTAACTTGGTAATAGGCAATGTACAAGTCTCCAGAGAAGTCTCCATGAATAACACATGGGCTCCAGTTCTGAGAATTCACTGGATTATTGGGCCATTGATAGCCAAGAAGTCAGATCAAGGCTGTATTTAGAAATAAGTAAGAAGAAAAACAGTACAGACTCCCATTTCCCAAAGTGAGTTCTATATATGTTAACAGGTATTCACCAAAAGGAGAGGGGGGAGGGTGGTGTTCCATAATGTCATAGAAGTTTGGATTAAGTTGCATCCAGCACCACCCTTCTGGAGACTGAGAATGCACCTCAGAATGGTAACAGCTCTAAGAACTAACACATTAAATGGAGTCCTACTGAACTTTATTTACTAGAACTTTACTTTTTTTAAAGGTTTATTTTAGAGAGAGAGAAAGAGAGAGAGGGAGAGAGTTTGAGCACAGCAGGGAAGGGGCAAGAGAGAGGGAGAGAGAGTCTTAAGCAAACTCTGCACTGAGCACAGAGCCCAACTCGGGGCTTGATGTCACAACCCTAAGATCACAACCTGAGCAGAAACCAAGAGTCTGAACCACCCAGGCACCACTATTTACTAGAACTTTAAAGAATGGTAGTACCAGGTCTAGAACAGCTATAGGAAAAGAAAAAAAGAAAAAAAAAAAAAAAACCACATAATTTAAGGTGAGCAGTTGGACTGCTTAACTAAAGGCTCAATTGAAAGTTTAAAATCATAAATCAACATGAGCCAATTGACAGGTTTTTGTGACTTTTCTCCAGGAGTTTAAACCAACTTAGATGTGAGTGGCTCAAAGGCTGGAGATGTCTCATCAACAATATTCCCCTTCTACTATTAAAGAACCAATTATTTATTGGGAAAAGTAAGCCTAATGTTGAAAGTCAGTCTTCTTATAAGGCAATACAGAAGAAAGCACACCAACTTTGTTATTGCACCACACTTACAGTTAAAAGTTCATCTGGCATTTTCTCAACTAGAAGTATCGATTAATATTCAATGAACCAGAATACCAGACACTCTCAACCCCTAATGGTCAAGAAAGTGTTTACAATATTTTACCTCCAAATCCTAGAAACATGAGTGCAAAGCTCAAATATCTGTTTGAGAGAGGACCTGAAAGAGTCTAACATGCAAATCCTGCATTAGAGTTTATTCCATAATACAAAGAAACAGTACATGGTGTCCTAAGAAGGAGGGGCTGTTAAGATCCTGATGGCACTCCTAAGTACGTAGAACAGCGCCTGGCATATATCACACACTCAGTATTGAGTAGGCGAATAAATAAATGAAGAAGTAAAAACTTTATTTAGTAGAAAGGTTAAATTAAATCTGAATACCCTATGCCGAATTGCTCTGGTGTGAAAAGCTGCAAGATAGCAAAGTCTGAAAACAAATTATCTATGTGCCTTATCACACAGGAAGCATATGTGAAGAAGTAGTTAGTGAGAATTAAATTCTTACTATAGATAATTACCCTGTTTAAGTATGACTTTTTCAAAATCTCACAAAAGCGCCACTAATAATAAATATACACTATTTTAAATAACAACTTGGTTGTATTTATTTCTTCTGAAAACAAACTGCTTATGATATAAATGAACAGATTCCATTTGAGACGAAGAGAACATTTCTGTTGGATGTAGTATTGGTTAACATTATAGAAAGAATCAGAAAAATACAGGTATTGGCTCAGAGCTCCAACCACAGTTTTCCTCTCAACATCAAATAACTGTTAAATAAAACAGTTTATGAATAATATGATCTTATGTTATCAAACATTAGGATTTTTTTAAATTAATAATTTAAAATAGAAAACAGAACTCCCGTGCCAAATTTTTGAATACCATCCATTTTAAACAAGAAATGTAAACCCAAATGGCTTCAAATATTAAAGGGTGCTAATTAAGTACCAATTATGTATATACCGGATTAATGTGTGTTTCAGAATCAAAATGTGTCTAAGTATAATGGAATAAGAAGTGACCTGGGAAAGAGACATGAGTTTTAATCCCAGCTCTGCTACTAATTAGCTATTTGACCTTCAGTCATTAGCCTCATTTTCATATCTGTAAAAAGAGGCTAAAGGACTAGATCAGTGTCCCTTACCTTCTTGAGGGGGGGATTACCCATCCTTGGAGAATCTAAAAAAAGGGTAATAGATGTTTCCCCAAAATATGCAAAAAATTATGCTAAGTGTTTCAGAGTTCAAGATCTATTTTCTTCATTTATTTAGTTTAAGGGCATCCTTGTAGATCTCTTTATAGACCCTCAAATTCTAAACTTCAGAGTCTAACCTATACACACACACACACACACACACACACACACTCACATTCAAAATATGTATACTCACATTCAAAATAGCTCATGAAAATCCAAACTTTTGCCTCAAATTATTTTTTTCTTTGGTTTACAATGGACTTTCAGGGACTTGGTTGGTTTTTTTTTTTTTTAGAATTTAATTTTATTTAATACGTATTATTTGGTTTATTTTTTAAGACATTTAGAAGCAACTGGAATACCCATACAAGTATCCACTTACTTGGAGGCAACCAAACCTACCCAGGATCAAGAGGCTATATTACCCATTCATGAAAATAGGGGACTTCAAATTTAAATACAGCCCATATAATACTGGGCATCAAATGAGGAAACAAGAATAATTCTAGAAGAGGTTTTTAGTGGGGATTAAAGGGGAAAAATAATGAGAAAAAACAGACATCATGTATATGATCCAATGACTGATGACAACTCTATTATACCATAAAACTCAAACAAGGCATATATTAAATGCAGACAAAAGTATAATACTTCAACACCATAAGAGACCACTCAAAAGGTACATGGTCTAGTTCTTTAATCAATCAGAATTAATGTTTATAAAAACTACTTTAATCAATCAGAATTAATATGTTTATAAAAGCTACCTAAAATACAAATATATTGGATATATTGTCAAAGGAAACTCCACAGTATAAAACAAAAACAAAAAACCTGAGGAATGAACTACGCGGCGGTTTTCAAATTCTGGAATTTTGAGGCAAAGGCAAATGGCCTTATGTTTGTAGATCAAATATATTAGCTTAACAAATGTTCCATCATAATTCAAACTAACTTCCCTGACAGAGTATAAACCCTGCTATTTAAAGTTGAAATAAATTTGCCTTTTTCAAGTAGAAAGGTAGTGAGAAATTGTAAAATGTCTCATCTCCAACAGAAATCTATTTCCCTGCTTCAGAAACCTACAGATGTTAGGACTGTAAAATAGAGGAGTAAAGACATGATAAATGATAGCTACAGGGGTATCTTTTACTAGTCTACCTGGTCCTCCTTCATTTCTCTCCCTCTCCTAACACTTGTTCTTTCAAATTCTTTCCACACTTTAAACCTCTGCTAAACACATTTGTACCTTGCCTCATTCTCTCATCCTTTACTCCCTTTTGAAAAGGCTAAGAGAATCTCTTCTGGGTCAGCTATATTCCCCAGCAACCCCATACTCCACCTGGACCACTTATAAACAAACTGGGGATATCTGCAGTTACTCTGAGCCAAGAAAGTTTCTTCCTTTGGAGACAGCTCTACAAGTCTTCCAGGTGCACAAGTCTAAGTTGACTTTTTTTTTTAACATATCAAAATTCAGCATTTTGTTAAACAAGAAAATGAAAAATCTAGGCAAGCCAGAGAAATATTAGCTTTAAAATATCTTCTAAAACACTAAAGAATCCCACTTTATTATCTTTGATGATTCTTCCTCAAATTTTGGGGATTTTTCATAAATAAATATATAAAAATTGTATTTAAACATTCTTTTTGAGAATGCCTCTGACACATTAAATCTTCCCAAGAAACTGAATTCTCCTGATGTAAAAATGACAGCCATACTTAATGATATAATGCACGTTTAAGGGAGAAAATCAGAAATGAAAGGTTGATACCTTAAAATTAGAAGACTAAACTATGGCATAATTGGATTAAATGAGTATCTAATTTTCATGCTCATGACCCCACTAAAACAGTAGTTCTATATGCTCAAAAACTTTGGCTCTTAATAATTTCTCAGAACAAAAGGTTCAGCTGGAAAAACTGAGGAAAGGAAGGTTTATTCCCTAAGGCAGCATTTTCATTTTACCAGGTTGATGAAAATCTTTCAAAAATGTATCAACACTTCCTAAACTCCCTGAACAGTATCAAAAAATCTAATTTAGGGCACCTGGGTGGCTCAGTCGGTTAAGCGACTGCCTCCGGCTCAGGTCATGATCCTGGAGTCCTGGGATCCAGTCCCGCATCGGGCTCCCTGCTTGGAGGGGAGTCTGCTTCTCCCTCTGACCCTCCCCCCTCTCATGTGCTCTCGCTCTCTCTCGCTCTCTCTCTCTCTCTCTTTCTCAGTCTCTCAAAATAAATAAATAAATCTTTTTAAAAAATCTAACTTAACACTTGCTTGATGGCTCAAGGTTATCTTCATGAACAACATTTACTGTACTATGTCCTTCCAATAATGCCCTCAAGGCCTTGCTCAGCTGGGTTATTGGCCCTTTAGCTGAAGAGCTAAGAGCAACTGCCCTGCTGGCCTCTTTTTCTCTCTCCTTCTTTGCAGAAGTCAGGCGCCCCTTTCTTATGCTGACATTTTGCTTAATAGCTGCATTCCCCCCCACCCCCAGTTCTTCTAAAATGCTGGTTTACATCCTCTAGGAGTTTGGAAACTAGATAATCATTGTTTTTAGAGCTGTGCGTAAGTTAAGAGTAAATGACCTCTGAATACAGGCCTGACGTTTTCTACTGTGAGTTAAGTACCTAAGCTTGAGTCTGGGGATATTGGTGGATTTAGCTTAGTAGCTTCAAAAGCCCACCTTTCGTCCTTGTTTGTTCTCAATTGTGTCCCTGAGAGAAAATAATAATTAGAGAAAACAAATACAGCACCTTTTCAAGTTTTCCATAAAAGTGCCACTAAGCTCAAAAAGGTAAATTCTAAAAGAACTTCTCATTACTAGAAACACATGCCGTAATAACATGTCTGGTTACTTTGATCACTACTGTCAATAGTAATGACAGTGAACTTATCCACCCGTCACCACACAAATCTCACTTTGTCTCAGAAAAAAATGACTTTTTAGATAAACATACATTAATAACATAAGAAAGCTATGATTTCTAAGATAAACACCTTTTTTAAAGAAAACTAGGCACACCCAGATCTTGGTTTCTAAATACCATTCTCCAATAAAAGGAAGCAAAGCTTCTTGGAAAAATAGCTGATTCTAGGCCCAGGATGAAGAAAATACTAATAGTGCCAGAAAGGAAGTGCTTAGAAAAAACTGAGGGGAACTGTCCCATCCTGAAAGAGTCCACTTAGCCAGGTTGCAACTGTTTGAGCAACAAAATAAATAACATTAGATTATATAACTCAATAAAATAAGTATTAGTCCATACTGATATAAATTATTGAATGAATAAATAAATGGAGAAGGGACACATCTTCTTTACAGAAGAAATCTGAAGGAAATAAAAACCATACTTAGAACAACTCCAGTAATATTTGGTGCAGGCATGATACACTGACAATGATAAAATTAGTGGGTAAAGCTTTAAAAAGAAACAAAATATTTGCACAACTTCAAAGTATCTCCCCTCCAGACATAACTGTGGTGGTTTTAGCATATATCTACAAATTCTTTGATACTCCTCCCTCCAGTAGGTGGAGCTTAATTCTCTTCCTTTTGAATGTGGCCTGGATTTTAGTGACTTCTTTGTAATGAAAAGCAAGCTTTTCATTACAAAGCCACCTAAGTGGCTTTAGGGGCACCTGAGTGGCTCAGTCAGTTAAGCGTCTGACTCTTGGTTTCAGCTCAGGTTTCAGCTCAGGTCATAATCTCAGGGTCTTGAGATCGAGACCCACGTCAGGCTCCGTGTTCACTCTGCTTGAGATTCTCTCCTTCTCCCTCTGCCCCTTCCCCCCCGCCCTCCTCTCTCTCTCAAAAATAAAATAAATAAAATATATTTTAAAAAAAAACCCTGGCTTTATAGTGGACAAACGAGTCAGATATCACCTTAAGCAATGATCAAGGTTAGCATGACCAATAATAAGTCATGTGGATATCAATCTACCCCCCGAAGTGATGCGGTAAGTGTGTAACACTATTACTTCTGTGATATTCTGTGATATTCTTGCAAAAAATGCACAGCCTCTATCTGATCATGAGAAAAGCACCAAACAATCAAATTGAGGGACATTCTACAAAAGTACCTGCCCAGTACTCTTTAAAAGTGGCAGGGTCATGAAAGACAGGGAAAGACCAATAAACTGTTATAGATTAGGGGGATGAAGGAAACATGATGAATAAAAGCATTATGGTATCCTGGACTAGATTCTCAAAGAGGAAAAGGATGTTAGTAGAAATGCTGGAAAAATCTGAATCAACTCTCTACTTAAAAGTACTGTACCAATGTTAATCTTTTAGTTGTGATAAAAGTAGCAGGGTTATGTAAGATATTAACATTAGGGGAGGCTGGGTAAATAGCAAATGGGAACTCTCTGTACTATCTTTCCAACTTATCTGTAAATCTGAACTTATTTCAAAAAGAAAAGTTAAAAAAAATCCCTAAACTTGATATAGTTACTTAGTATGGTTATTACCTAGATCCTAGCAAACAGGTCACAAATATCTAAGCCACTTTAATATAAATTCCTAATATTTCAATTTAAAGATTAAGAGGACTTTTCATGCCAAGAGAAAGGGTAGGAAGACTCTAGAGAAATGTGTGCCCATTTGTAAGTTGGAGACATGAAATAATGTTCAAAGCAGCTTTGTAATATAAAACTGGCAATCTATATATCCATCAGCAGCAGATTAGTAAGTTGTGACATACTTGTATTGTACAATACTACACAGCGTGAAAATGAATGGACTACAATCACATCTGAGTTTTTTCTTTCTTTTACTGAGGTATAATTGACATATATTAGTTTCAGGTGTAGGTGTAAAACCTAACGATTCAATATTTGTATACACTATAAAACAATCGCCACAGTTAAGTCCAGTTAACATACTAACCATACATAGTTACAAACTTTTTTTCTTGTGATGATAACTCTTAAGTTCTACTCTCCTACCAACTCTCAAATACTCAATGCAGTATTATTAACCATAGTCAGCATGTTACATATTACATCCCCATGACTCCATCATTTTCTAAGTGGAGATTTGTACCTTTTCACCCCCTTCACCCATTTAGCTCAATCCCCACCCCAACCCCCACACCTGACAACTACCAATGTATTCTCTGTATCTACAAGCTTGGTTTTTTGTTTGTTTTTTAGATTCCACATATAAGAGAGATACAATATTTGATTTTCTCTTAGTTCACTTAGCACAATACCCTCAAAGTTCATTCACGTTATCACAAATGGCAAGGTTTCCCTGTTTTTTATGACTGAATAATATGCCGTGTGTGTGTGTGTGTGTGTGCGTGCGTGTGTGTGTGTGTGTGTGGTGTGTACCATAGTTTCTTTATCCATTCATCCATCGAAAAACCCTTAGGGTTGTTTCCACATCTTGGCTATCATAAATTGTGTTTCAGTGAATATGAGGGTATGTATCTTTTTGAGTTAGCTTTCATTTCCTTTGGAAAAATACCCAGAAGTGGAATTACTGGATCATACAACAGTTCTATTTTTAAATTTTTTACTAAACTCCATACTGTTTTCCATAGTGGCTGCACTAATTCACATTCCTACCAGTAGTGCACGAGGGTTCCCTTTTCTCCTCCACATCCTTGCCAACAATTTTTGTCTTTTTGATAATTGTTATTTTAACAGATGTGAGGTGATATCTCATTGTGGTTTTGATTTGCATTTCCCTGACAATTAGTGATGTTGAGCATCCATATACTTGATAGCCATTTGTATGTCTTCTTGGAAAAAATGTCTATTCATACCATCTGCCCATTTTTAATCAGGTTTTTCTCCTATTGAATTGTATGAATTCTTTGTATCATTTTAATACCAGAAAATATGATTTGCATATTTTCTCTCATTTAAAAGGTTCCTTTTTTATTTTGTTAGTGATTTCCTTTGCTGTGCAAAAGCTCTGTAGTTTGAGGTAGTCCCACTTGTTTATTTTTGCTTTTGGTGTCTTTGCTTCTGGAGTCAAATCCTAAAACTCATCACCAAAACCAACATCAAGGAGCTTACTGTCGCTATGTTTTCTTCTAGTTTTATGGTTTCGGGTCTTACACAAAAGTCTTTGATAGATTTTATTTTTGTGTATGATGTAAGACAGTGTTCCAGTTTCATTATTTTGCATGTGGCTGTCCCATTTTCCCAACACCATTTTCTGAAGACACCATCCTTTCCCCACTGCATTTTCTTGGCTCCTTTGTCATTAATTTACTAACATATATGCATGAGTTTATTTCTGGGCTCTCTATTCTGTTCAACTTATCAGTGTGCCTTCTTTTATGCCAATACCATACTATTTTGATTACTGTAACTTTGTAATATAGTCTGAAATCAGGAACCATGATATGCCTCCAGCTTTGTTTTTCTTTCTCAAGAATGCTTTTGCTATTTAAGATTTTTTTGTGCTTCTATATGTATTTTAGGATTGTTTATTCTATTTCTGGGGAAAATGCAATCACAATCTGTTTTGATGAATCTCAAAATGTACTACTTTAAAAGAGGAAAACTGAAAACTGCAAGTTACGGTGTATAAAGAAATAGGCAGAATATTAAATGGAAAAAAATTAAGGAAAGGAAATGATTCATACAGAATTCAGGGTGCTGGTAACTTCTGCAGGAGGTAGAAAGTAGGAAGTGAAGTAAAGGTGTCCAAGAAGGATATACAAAGGGCTCTAAAGGGTAACAGTAATATTATATTTTAAGGTGATTAGTGGGTACACAAATATATTGTTTTGCTTTATAATCATACACCTATTATATTCTTTCATATTACACATTTAATTATAAAAGGGGTTAGGAGGAAGTTTATCTTTTTAAGTTTTACCTTTTAAAAGAGCCTGCCAACTAAACATAATTCATTAGGTGCTATAATTTTTCACTCTATCAAATTCCAAACTTAAAAGTAACATTTGAGGCACCTGGCTGGCTCAGTCGGTTAAACGTACAACTCTTGATTTCGTCTCAGGTCATGATCTCAGGGTCTTGAGATCAGGCCCTGCGTCAGGCTTGGTGCTCAGCGGAGTCTGCTGGAGATTCTCTCTTTCCCTCCTCTCTGCCCCTCCCCACACCATCTAAAATAAATAAGTAAATCTTTTTTAAAAAGGTTACATTTATTTTCTGAATCTAGAAAATAGTTATTTCTAAAAACTATTGCAGAAAGTATGTCACCCTTTCAAGGCCTACAGTGTAAAGCAAGTTTAGTTAATGAAGTTCAATGTTACACTAAGAAATCTACCCTTCCTCCATTTAAAAGAACTGTTCCCATTATCTCTATTACCATTCTGGGATAAAGTATTTTCCCCTCTACAAAAATAAGAAGTTTGTGTATGCTAGAAAAGATAATTAAGAGAAACCCACTTGGGCAACAGCACATAACTCTGAATACTCTCATCTCCCTTATTACCAGACCAAAGTTAACTCCATACTATGATTAAAACATCTTCAGATTTTGAAATATTTTATGCATCTCATTTTCTAAAAGCCACAAGTTATTCATAAAAGGCTCTCAAAATTAAATATTGGTTTGTTTTTTTTTAGATTCCTATAGTAAATACCACAGGTTAGTTATCACATCTGGGTATAAAATAACAGTATAAAAAATTCAAGATAAAGGTACTTCCTTCAACTTTTTAATTATTTCCATGACCAATAATAATAAAAACAGTAGGCTTGTTCTAAATACAAAACACTAAAGTGGATCTAGGCTCAATAGCCACACCTAAATATAGTATTTCCGGCAGAGAAGACTGGCCAAAATCTATCACTATGACAAGCCTAAGCTGTAAGTTATCAAATAAAGTGCTAACTCTAGTCAGCATTAAACTATTTTTTCAATGTAAGTTAGCTCAGTCTAAATTTACTATATCCTTAACTCAGTGAGAAATACTTGATTCCACATGAAAATAATTACTTACTTAATTGTGCTGTAAGGTCAAGAGCTAAGTTCGAAAAGAAAAAATTCCCAAACACCCAGGGGGTACAAAAGTAACCAAGGTGAAGTTTAAAAACCACATTTCCTTTCACGGGGGCATTTTATTACATTGTGAAATTTTGTTTTTGAAAAACTATAAAATTAAGTTCACTGGAGAAATTAAAAGAAAAAAAAGAACTTATAGAAGGTTTTATTACTTCTCTTTACTACAGGTAAATATGAACCAACTTTAACTAATGTATTAATAGGATTATAATTTAAGGCACAATTAGGATTTTAAAAAAACCACGTATAATCTAGTCTATCAATCTAAATTACTCTAACATTTGTATCCTGACTTCCTGAATCTAACTAAAACATTCCTGCCATGATGCCAGCTTCCTAGTCAGGCTTTCTGAAAAGACTAAGGAATCTCAAGTTTCCCTAACTGAGCAGGAGCCAAAATGCAAACCACTGTCTCCTCCATGCAGTTGTAAGCAGTTAACACTCAGGATAAATCACTCCTAAATCAGAGCAGTTTTTATTGATCACAATGACAACAAGCACAACAGCCAGCCGGCAAGTCTTAAGGAGTCAAGACATACTTTTAAGGTAACAGAAGCTTCAAACTATAGTCCCTGGAAACAGACTTCTTGGAACCACATTATCTTTAAATAAACAAACCTCAATTGAATGAAGTAAAACTATAGATAGCTCTAAGAAATATACCTCACCACTTAAGCGTTCCCAAAATGACCAATGGCAAATGTTCCTGATGTTCCTCCTCCCTGCCCTTATTTATTTCTCCCTTGAGTGCTGGCTTATCCCTGGCTCAAGCATCACCTTCATGAATCATTTTTTCTCAGTTCATGACATAAGGGTAGTATTTGCTTTCTATACCATTTACTACTTTGGAGTCCAGTAAATATTTAGTAACAACAATAATAATCAACTGATTGTGCAGGCCAAGCATTCAAAGTTCACAGAAGTGTAACCATTAGAGTACCAGGAAGTGATAAAAAAAAAAAAAACCAACAGTAGCCTATAACTGTCAGAGGGCTTTATTAACCCACTTGAGGGAAAATGTGTTAAAGGTGACAATTCAGTAGACTGCATACTTTTTTAGCACCCTTTATTTGTGATACCATTTATTTTTTTAATAAATCATACAAATGAGAAATCAGTTCAAAGTGAGAATACTTAAGTCTCTGGGATGGATCTCCATTTGCTGCCACCCCCCCGCCCCTTCCCAGCAGAATGGGAAAGCTGACGGGTCAAACTCAAACCATCCACAGCCATCCATGTCCACTGCCTTCAGCGATACCCATTTCATAGATGGGGCATAGAAGAATTTGAAAAATCACCATTTTTCCTCCCACCTGATACTACCAAATTGCTGAAGGGGAAAAATGAGTGGAAAAGATAATCCAAGAAGAGCAGCAGAGAAGGGAAATGAAGCAGCAGCTGAGGATGTCAGAAGACAAGAGGCTTATGGGGTGCTACTAGGTTCAGAATTCTAAGCAGTAGAGGTATATCAATTTGGAACACACAATGTTTTAAAAAGGAAACTGTTCTTTCATTCCAATGAAGTGCTTAGCAGTCAGTCCAAAATGTTCAGCACCCTGGCCCATCTCTGTGCCTTTTTGGCTAAGCTGGCAGAGAGGTAAATGATTGTTCATACTGCCAGTCAACCCTCCTTTTTGGTTACTGTCTGAACACACCTAGAGATCAATCAGGGGACAGGGGTTTCACTGTGACTGCCCTCCCATCTGCTTCACATCTGTTCCTGTCCTAAAATGGCCATACTTAACATGCAGAGAGGGAAAGAGTATGAAACGGATGGAGTGGCTCCCCCACAAAGCTTTGTACAGTCAGCATCACTCTCCCTCCCAACTATGCTGGGAATGTGACTCTTGGAACTATGGCAACAAAATCCCAGTATAAAATACCACCACCACCACCACCACAACTACTGAACACCTTTTGAGATGCAGACCGGGATAATTTAAGCAGAAGAGAGTTGTGAGATATATATGTGGCCTTATTCAACCCTAGGCTATTAAAACAATCAAATAAAAAAAGTATTAAAAGCCTGGAAATTCAATAAAGTAAATTAGAAAATAATAACAATTACTTAAAAAGCTGTATAATCCTAATAAAGAATACTTTGTGGCATACCTTTTAGTAATATTAAACACTGAAGAAAAGTCAATGTGCAACCTATATATGCTAAATACTGGGTCTAGAACTCAAACAAAAAAAAGTTTTCTCTTATAAAACTCAGTTTGGGTAACTCAGCATAAGAAACCAACGTGACTGAAAATAAATAGTGGGTATATCCTATGAGGATAGGTGCTATTTTCTCAATTACTGCTCTACCGTATTGTGAGGATGAACCTAGGATTAAACAGAACACTTACCAGGAATCAACATTCTTAAACATAAATGCCAAAAAGAAATCTTACAGAATGGCCACAGGGATTCAAAGAGGGAAAAGATGCTCTGGTTACAAGGACAGTCAGGTGGACAGTTTTACCATTTTATGAGGTTTCCCAGCATATTTCCCTTCCAAATGGCATTACAAGTACATAATGTCAAAATATCCTATATTCATGGATTATTCTCTACTCCTCCTGGCACCACATGATTTTCTCAGAATACCTCAAAGTCCCCAAGTCAAGGCTAGTCTCATTCAATTCCACTGCCAGCTATGGTCTTACCTTTCTCTTCGTTCCTAACAGAGGCTTATTTTGACATCCACATGACAAATCTCACCACACTCCCATAAACTTCTTGGTTCAATGTTTTTGTTTTACTGCCCCTAAGTGCATCAGATTAGGCCCTATATGCCTTTCTGCGGTTGCAAATACCTTCAACAGTTTCTTTCAGATGGCCTACCAGCAACTCTATCATCTCTCCTCCCTTGACACAATCTTTGCATGGTCACATACACTATCTCATTTATACCAGACTGTCTCAACTCTAGCTTAATCAGCTAAGTCTTCCAAACCATCAAACCATAAGTGCAGTAAATATGAGACTGATCTGTGACAAACAATGGCATACAGAAACCACAAAGAGTAACCATATGAAAAAGCCTGGGCCTGCACAGTCAGAGGCTTTGCACAGCATACCAGCTCTTCATCCAACCCAGGCCTACAAATGGTCTGTATGGTTTTAGACATCTAACCAATTAGGCCTTAGTTTCCTACATATAGAATGTGAGAGCTAAACTAGGTAATATTTAAGGTTATGTTCACCACTATTTCATTTCTCTCCAATAGTAATATTCAACTGTACAGATTATTACTTTACAAAAAATTTGTTTTGCAAACATGTGAAACACGGAGGCTAAGTCTTCAAAATCACCACCCTACAGAGCAAGGACTAGGTTTATTAAGCTTTCCATATACTCTCCTGAACCCAGATGATTTGGACTTAAAAAATATCTCTTGAGGTTACTGGGTGGCTCAGTCGTTAAGCGTCTGCCTTCGGCTCAGGTCATGATCTCAGGGTCCTGGGATTGAGCCCCACATCAGGCTCCCTCCCTGCTCAGCAGGAAGCCTGCTTCTCCCTCTCCCACTCCCCTTGCTTGTGTTTTCTCTCGCTGTGTCTCTCTCTGTCAAATAAATAAATGGAATCTTAAAAAAAAAAAAAATCTCTTGAATGAGGAAAGGCAGACTGACTAGAGTCTACTCCCAAAGTTATCTTTACATCCAGGAGGGGTTCAAGGTGAGTCTGCCTGATTACCGAATGTTATGAGTATGTGTATTTTAGTGAGTAAAAAAAAATTAGGAAAGGCTAACAATTTCAAACTTGGAGTCACTACCTAAATTGCCATGAAATTTTAACTTCTACACGTAATATAATCTCGTGTAGATTATTCATAATCTAGATGAACAAGAAAAACTCATTAGCTCATGCAATTTCCTCCGCTAAATATGCCCCTTCCTCTCCCTCTAGAAGTCCTAGTCACCTGTATGACCTATTTCAAATTTGATCATCTACAAAGTCAAAGACCATTACTATGTAAAACTTCACCACCTACCACACAAAAAGTATTTGTTCTATCCTCTATGCACCAAAGTACTTTCTGCAGATTGTTATTATAGCCTCTTAACACACAACACTATAGTGAATTGTTTATATGCCTGTCTGTCCCAGTGGACTGTAAACTGTTTTATTCATCTTTGTGTCTCCAGTACCTACTAGGACCAGGCACATGGCTGACACGCACTTAATGTTCACTGAATTGGATTGAACAGAGCAGAAAACTTCCTATTCACCCAACCAGCATAGCTTTGGGCCTGATCCTCCCAAACATTCATGCTCAGACATGTTTTGCTATACTGGGTGGCAAAAGCAAACTCCAAGCACCCTGCAAATTCAGGTCTCAGAGAAACCTGGGGGAAAAAGTTTTTTAAAAGCAGTTTTTAAAGTCTTCATACCCAGGGTGCCTGGGTGGCTCAGTTGTTAAGCGTCTGCCTTAGGCTCAGGTCATCATCCTAGGGTCCTGCGATCGAGCCAGGCATTAGGCTCCCTGCTCAGCGGGAAGCCTGTTTCTCCCTCTCCCACTGTTTGTGTTCCCTCTCCCACTGTCTCTCTGTCAAATAAATAAATAAAATCTTTAAAAAAATAAATAATAAAGTCGTCATACCCGTGGAGCAGGTCAAAAGCTTCCTTGATCGTGAGTTTCAGTATGAATACAGATTGTAAAAGGAGGGCCTCACTATAATTTAAAAACAAAAACAATTCATATTTCTAATGGATTCAGAGGCCGAGAAAAGTTAAATTGAATTTCCCTAGTATCTTTAAAGTAATGCTCTGCTAATTGTTCTAATATTCACGACATTCTTCGGTCTGGGAAGGTAATGGGTTGATTACATGGAATATCCACTCCCTATTATCTAGTCTCCTACTGTATGAAAAGTTAGTACTTCTCCCACACCACTTGCAATGAATAGCACCTAAGAGGCTGCCATTTTTCTACTTCACACAAAATCTGGAAAGAGATCTGGGCCTCATGCCAAAGAACTGTCAATTTTTCAAACAAGGGTACCCTACCAAATCAGTCCTCTTTCTTCTTCCATTAGGAAAGAGATTAAAATAGAAGTACACTTCAAAATGTGAGGTCAACATTTTAAAACCTCTAAACTTTTTGTATCATGAACATACTCTAGCTCTTTTTTTTTCACCTTTTCTTCATAGCATTAAACAAAACTCTGGCATGTCTTCTAGTCTCAAAGATCTTTCCCATACTCCTCAATTTGCCAAAGACTATTCCATTTACCAAAGTAAAATATTAAGTCATAATTTGGTATTTCAAGAAGACTCCTGCAATGCAGGTTAGGTAGAAAAAATATTTTGAACTATATGTTGGCTACATATAATTATCCTTACCACATTCTCATAAGAAAACCAAACTCTATGAGAAAGTATATGACTTAGAAAAATACCAATATCGGGGCACCTGGGTGGCACAGTCAGTTAAGCGTCCAACTTTTGGTTTTGGCTCAGGTGGTGATCTCAGGTTGGTGAGATCTGGCAGTGTGGGGCTCTATACTCAGCAGGGAGTCTGCTTAAGACTCTCTTTCTCCCTCTCCCTCTCCCCCTCAGCGAGTGCAAGCACATGCACGCGCTCTCTCTCAAATAAATAAATCTTAAAAAAAACCCAAAACACCAATATCAAGAATCCCTCCAAAGTCTTTTTTTTTTTTTTTTTTTTTAAAGATTTATTTATTTATTCATGAGAGAGAGAGAAGCAGAGGGAGAAGCAGGCTCCCAAGGAGCAGGGAGCCCGATGCGGGACTCGATCCCAGGACCCTGGGATCATGACCTGAGCCGAAGGCAGACGCTTAACCATCTGAGCCACCCAGGCGCCCTCCAAAGTCTTTTTATACTGGAACAAATCACTTAGAAATAATAGTTTGTCCTTATCTAATAAAGTTGAAGCTATATACCCTCTGTGACTCAACATTTCCCCATCGCTAGGTATATATACGCTAGAGAACTGTGTGTACACACCTACCAAGAGACATAATCAACAACGCTCTTAGCCTCATTGTTAATGATACCCCAAAACTGGAAGGAACCCAATGTAGGGTAGAGATATAAAATAGATTATTATACAGCAATGAACATGCTACAGGCAATCACACAGATCAATCACATAATGCTGAATAAAAGAATCATAAAAAATGCATAAAATGTAGTTCCGTAAGTATCTGTTCAACTGTAGGCATATGTTTTATGCACTGTTCAGTATGTATTTTATACTTCACAATAAAAAAGCAGGCTTTTAGCTTAAAAACTCTAGTCTCCACACATAAAATCCTTATTTTCATTTCAGTTACAGCATTTATAACACTGTCTTTCCACCAGACTATAAACTGCTTGAGGGTGGAGATTGATTTTATTCATTTTTGGGTTCCCACAACATCATGGTACACAGATGCTCAACAAATACTGAATGGATAGATATATGAATGAATCATGGACACAGAGAAATTTCATACAGCAAGGAAATCTCCATGTGGTAGGAGAGCAGGCAAAGTGCAGTTTTTAAAAGTCCCAAATTTCAACAAGTTGAATACATTTTCAGATGCTTATTTCTAATACATGGCTCCATTTAGACAAAGCATAGTTTTAGCATGTAATTTGTCAAAAGTGCAAGATATTTCTGAGCTTAAGTTCAGTCACCAAATTCTGATTTTCCTTTTGCAATATAGCTGTGAGACTCCTGGTTGTCTAACTGTACTAATAATTCCTTAATTTAAATACAAAAACTCATGCACAACCCTCTTTATGAGTTTACCCCCAAGAGTTTTAAAATGTTTCTCCATTAAAAAGCACATCTCAGCACATCCTGCTGTTCTTAGAGCTGGAATGCTTTCCTCTTCCCAGTTCCCCGTCAGTCTCCTATGGACCATAGGACTGAAATTAGCTATTCATTACATGTAAAGGAGCGCTGGCTATAGCAGAGCCCTGCAGAGAAAGACTGCTATTTCACATGTCAATTTCAGAACCAAAGCATCTGCTACCTTACTAATATGTACATTTAATGTCTCTGCATAATGTGCAGAATTATATGCTGTTCATTGCCTGTTTGTTCTGTTATTAGGTACTCTTAAGCAGCATTATTCTAAACTACTCCCCTTGAAAAACGTAGGGTATTTTATCAGGTCTCTTCTCTGGTGTTGTCTGTAACAAAGGGTCCAAATTAGTAGCATACAGAACACTGAAAACCAAAAACTCATGACTCAGAGGAACATAATCAAACATGACAAGTTTCTGGCCTGTAATTACTAGCAATTTACTTTGAATCTTAGGCTCCTTTACTCCTGGATATGACTTTACATTAGGTTGCCATAGGGGGAAGAGGGTCTTGGGGGAGAGGTGCTAAATTTTCAACAGTCATTAGTAAACACAGAATATTGGAATTGCTGTTTTTCTGGAAAGTCTATATACTTCTGTTTAAAGTCATATTTCTAGCAAGTCTCTCTCTTATCAACAACTCATTCCATGTTAAAGATACAGGTTTTTTGTCCTGTAAATTGTGGTACTGCATGTCACTGAATAAGCCTCTGAATGGGTTGAAGAGAAGGGGTTAGCCTTAAGCTCTATAGGCCTCATACTATCAATTGTAATTGCTTTTGTTCATTAACCTTCATACTGAGCAGGAAGCTGAGAATATTCAATATTTAAGAAGCATCCTAAATGGTAGTATTATACTAGTCAAACCTATGTTATACTAGATGTATGATAAAGAACTAATACATGTGTTAACAAAATTAAAAGTACCACATTGGCACAATCATCTGGACCATTTTACCAGAGTTAGTATTGCTTGGATTAATAGGACATGGTCAGATGAATAAATAAGGTTATGCTAGCTTTATTAATCATCCACACTGGTTAACAAATACTGCCTTTGGTTACAGAAGGCAACTAGTGGATCTTGGTTTTGTATGTAATCGGATGCTAAATATAGGCCTATCGCTATGATGTAGATACAGTGGCCATGTGAGGTGCCCACAGTGAATGACTGGCATTGAACCATTTGTTTTTACCCAGAACTCTAAAACATGAGGCCTCAAAATCTGGTCATAAACTTTAAAAGACTGATTGATTTTCCCTCAGATGGAGAAATTTAGGTTCCAGCAATCCAAAAAATAAATCTACCACTGCACATCCATTACCATTCACCCCACAGTATCTTTTACAAGCTCCCAAGCAGGCTTGTGGCTGTTGAAGCAACCCTACAGCCTCTACTTCCCGTATGTTGTAGTGTCTTTTTTGCTTGGTTTTAGTGTAACTCTATGGCAGCCAATGTACTTGGGGAGTGTCTGCAATTTGACGCAGATGTTCATACTCTTAGCCTTCACCTCCTCTCAGCTAGAAGAGGTAGGCAGGACAAGATCTAAGAATGGTTTCTGGTAAACTGGCAAAACACAAATTAGATGATAGGCAGTAGAAGTGAGAGCAGGCTGATGTAATTGAAACCATCAAGATTGGGCACCTGGGTGGCTCAGTCGATTAAGTGTCTGCCTTCGGCTCTGGTCATGATCCCAGGGTACTGGGATCAAGTCCCACATCGGGCTCCTTGCTCAATGGGGAGTCTGCTTCTCCCTCCGCCCCTCACCCCGCTCGTTCTCACTCTCTCTTTCTCAAATAAATAAAATTTAAAAAAAATAAAACCATCAAGATTATTTCAGGTTGAAAATCATTACAACTTGGGAAGATAGGCCAGTTACACTGTTTTTATATTATCATAAACAGAACTAGTCCTATTTCTGAGGAGCAGAAACCATTAAGGGGCCTCTATGTTTGGGTACTTTATCACAACCACAATTTTACATCTGTTATATAGTTAACATTTATCTTCCCACTAGGAGGAGAACTCCAAAGAACTAGGGTCACCTATTTGTCCCAGAATAATGCCTAACACTTGATAATGATGACTCAATAAATATTTGCTGTAAATGCATGTGGGCATGAATGGTGGAAAAAAAAAGTAATCTGGAATTAGTAGGACCTGTCATACAAACCCATGGAAGTAGAACCAATCATCAAACCAGAAAAGAGTTGAGGGTGACCAAGACTTGCAAGAATAAGCTAGTTCACAGTCTGACTAACGTCATGATCTGAGGCTAAAGAAGCTTTATATATTAAACGAATAGTATGGCACCTACCTAGCAAAGATTTTAACAAATAAACCCTAACAACAACATACATGTAAGGAAGAAAAACTAAAATTGGAGAAAATACTCTCCAACACTATCAATCTGTAAAATTCAAGATTAAGATTACTACCACTGTATTGTTTAGTTAAAACACTGGTCAGGTGATGTCTAAATTGCTACCAACATCTCATTTGGTGATAATTAAATAGTGACTAAAGCTTTTTTAATATGATAATTGTTCATCTTAGATATACATTATCGACTGCAGGCCAGAAAATAATTTTTAGTTGATGATATCCCATCTTTACTCAGCATTTCAAAATCAAAATTAACTTCTTTGTCATCTAAAACCACCACAAACCAACAACCTTAGAAAATATAATAAATCAGCCTCTTATTTAATCAACAATGATTTTAAAATGTAATCCTTAACAGTTGTTTAAAATATGCATAACTAGGTCTGCAATAGTTATCCTGATTTAAAGCAAAAGCACATCTGTTTATAAGTAAGTAAATATAGTCTGACAGCAATTTGGAACATCTATCAGAAGGAATCAACTGCAAGCTTAATAAGCATTATTTGTATTCCACATAATACTCTATTTGTTCTTTCTAGCCACTGCAGTAATAAAACACACTGAAACTCATTTAATGTGTACTAAATCCAATGTACCTAGGCAAAACACTGAAAATTTCATTTGGATGGTTCCCAGCCCATATAGCCTAACTTTTTATAAAGTATTACTACCATCTGGTTACTAGTCTGTGTTTACCAAAACAGTAGCTGTGCACACATTTCTGTAGCAGCTGTGGTCAAAAACTTTAAATCAATCCATTTGGCTAAATGAAAACTCTTCAAGGGAAAAACAAATAACAGTATTTTGAATTTATACCTAAAATTAAGTTCCATTACTGGTTTTAATTAACATTCCCCAAAAACAAAAATAGTAAGATTTTAAGTGGTATTATGAGACATCTTAATTATTTATATTTTCTATCATTTATCAAATGACAGGAGGTCCACGGAAATCAAGTGAATTACCCAAGGTCAAACAACTAGTTAGCAGCTGGACTTTGTCCAGACATGGGTATCTTCTGGTTCCCAGTACAAGGGTCTTTTCACAAAATTGCTCCAACTGAATACTGGGGGTCCTAGAAATAGAACTATGTTAAGGGAAAATACCATATACTAAATGCAGGTTAAAATTATTTTTAAGAGCACAGCATTTCCATAAAATGTAACAGCTCATCATAAATTATAAAACCTGACTTGTATTTGTTTCCTAACTGTGGTAAAAGCTTCAAGTGTCCTGTGAAATTTATAAGAATTTGATTTCATAAACCCTTCCCTTCCTTTTCACTTGTCTCCCAACCCCTCCCATAAATAAATGGTAAAACTAAGTCTACAAACAAATCCTATTATCCTGGTCAAGAGGTTAAGCTATTACTTTAGATCCAAAGTTAATTTCTTAGCTTCCACACAGATCCTCATGTTCCCTTTTCTAGTATAACATAACTAGATGCCGCACTGCATGCTTTCATGTAAATAGAAAGTCTTTTCCTAACTAGAATTGTCAAACTTCCAAATGATTTTCTTACCCCTAAGAATCTAAACTGATCCTCAAATATAAATTAATGCAGAAATGTTCTATGCCTTGCTTAGCCAGGAATGAAAGGCAAGAAGACAAATGTACTTGATAGAAATCTTCTGTTGTTATTATAGTACTAGCAATTAGAACTTAAGAACAAATTTTCAGGACATAATGGTGACTATTTTAAGCTTATTTGGGTTAATGACAAAAAAATGCTTCGACAACAAATGAACTATTTCCTTTATTTATTGCCTCTTCATGATACCTAAGAAGAAAAATCAAACTAACAATCCACCAAAACAAAGCATGTGTTCCAGTCTTCTATGTGGAGTATGAAACTTTCAAAGGAAATAAGTGGATACTAAACTATTCGGGAGTAAGCGTACAGAAGGGGTGGTTTGTATTTACAGGTAGACTATTTTTTGTTTTGTTGGCTTCCTGATTACTGGTCATTTATTTCAGAACATGAGAACCCAATGAAAAACTAAAACTCACAATTTTTATCTACTTCATAACATAACCGGAAACGAAGAGTTGGTATCAGTGGACAACATGTACAACAAATTGGGGATAAATTAATGTCACAATTTTTGAGACAAATGCACAACAGGTTTACACTTCCACATCCGTATCATAGGTACCTCTCAACAAACATCCTTATGGAGTTGTTAGTAGACTAGAACAAGCAGTATTATTTCCATTTGACAGATCAAGAAACTCATGGAGGTTAGATGACACATCATGGTCCAAGGCTAGTAGCTAGCCTGCTGTGATAAAAACCAAAGTCCTTAGGTACCAAGTGCAGCAGTCACTCCACAACACTGCCTCAGTTCACTTCACTCATTTCAAGTAATTTGCAACAAGAATAACAGAAAAGCTAATCTACTGTTTTTGGTCTTTTTTTCTTTCTCGCTTCCCACACTCTATGAACCCAGTGATTCAACTATATTTGAGCCCAACATTGGGCTGAGAAAAGCTAAGCAAGGACTTCCTACACACATCTGTATATTCTATAAACTGGGGTTCATTTTGCACAGGTGATTGGGATTCCATTTAACCACTTGTATGTACACAATTCTTTCTAAAGTCAAACCGAGCACAGGCTGAAGTTTCATGTTTTAGAGAAGAGGGAAGCAAAATTGTTTTGAAATTCTCTGTGAAAAACAGCCTGTTGTATTAGAACAAACAGCAGCTTGTTCCTATCATTCCTTTGTTTGACAAGTCTGGGCTGGCTAGAAAGGTCATTTATGCCTCAAAGCATCAAATTAACATTTGAAGACATGAATTTTAAAAATGGCTATTTGCTTCTGTTCTGTGAATGGCTAATGCAGTACACACACACACACACACACACACACACACACACACACACACACACACAAAGGAGAAAAACCCACTACAGACTTAGCCAACACACACACACACACACACACACACACACACACACACACACACACACACACACACACACACACACACACACACACACACACACACGAGAAAAACCCACTACAGACTTAGCCAAGTCTCCAAAAAGACTAAAAACAGTAACAAAAACAGAAAAAGAAAAAGGAAACCCAAAACTTTTCCCAGGCAAACCGAGCATTGATTTTATATCCACGTCAACACACGTGCTCTTAATTAAGTCTCATTCTTTAACAGAATTAAGAAGGTAGCTGCAATTGTCAAATGTTTAAGCAATACAGGAGAAAAAAATCACTAATTATCATAAGATGCTAATTATCATTAGCAAATCATAAGATTCTTCCCTCTTAACCCTTCGCTCATAACCCTTCTGCCCCAACACCAGTATTGACTGTACAGGATAAACTCCCAACTTACTTAGTACTATCTTGGTTCAAACAACAGCTTTTTCCTAAAGTTCCTGTATTATTTTCCCAACACAAATCTATATTCATATATATTTGAAATGTAAGCTGTCATTACTAACTACAACCCTCAACTGCATAAATATGCATTCAAGATCAGAAAATACTTTGGTTCCATTGGAAAGATCAAGGGATGTAAAGTCTGAAAAATTCACTATACATTTTTACAAAAGTGATTCATTTTCTATAGATGTACACTGAGAATACCACAAGCTACCTTTTAGAATATTATGGGAAATGTAATATTTTAAATTAGTTATGATTTAATGAGATAATATAAACAATATAGAAAATAAAATTTGAGAATCTTACTAATTCCCTAAGTACTGTAAGAAAATTTTAAGAAAAAATTTAAAGTATAAGGAAAACTACAAAAACATTACTATGACAATTCAAAATCTCTAAAATGCAAATTTATTTTGATTTTTTTTAACATTTTATTATCTGAGAGACAGTGAGCACACAAGCAGGGGAGGTACAGAGGAAAAGGGACAAGCAGGCTCCCCGCTGAGCAGGGAGCCCCACATGAGGCTTGATCCCAGAACTCTGGGATGATTACGTGAGCCGAAGGCAGATGCTTAACCACCTGAGCCACCCAGGCGCCCCTAAAATGCAAATTTATTTATTTATTTTTTAAGATTTTATTTAGTTATCTAACAGAGCGCACAAGCAGGGGGAGTGACAGGTAGAGGGAGGGAGAAGAAGCAGGCTCCCCGCTGAGCAGGGAGCCCAATGTGGGGCCTGATGCCAGGACCATGGGATCATGACTCGAGCCAAAGGCAGATGCCCAACCAACTGAGCCACCCAGTGCCCTGCAAATTTATTTTTAAAAATTACCTCATCTAGAAATATTCTATGATGTTATATAGTTCATAAAATCAAGTCACAATGATGTTGCTTCCTCAAGGAGCTTCCAACCTCTCCTCTTCTCACTCTTTAACCCCTTGCAATCTGGCTTCCATTACAAACATCCCATGGTCAGGGGTTCCTTTAAAGGTAATTAATAATCTCATAAATGAAAAGCACAAAGGCCTTCTCAGGCCTCATTCTCTTTGACCTCTCTACAACATCTGACACTACTCCATAAAACCCTTTAACTTGGTTTCTGGCAAGTTAACTGGCATCACTCTCCAACAACCTTTCAAAACACCTCTTTTCTCAGTACCTTTCACTTATCATTCATGGATCTAAATGAGCCTGAGTCTGAGTAGGAGACTCAAACTTCATATCTGCCCTTACTGTAAAAGATCATGCACAGAGATATGCCCTTTATATAGATCTGCCCCACTGCACAAGTCCTGGGGATGCCAATCACACAAATGGCAATGTGAACTGCTACCCACTGGAGCTGAGCAATGGAGTGGCTCTGTCCTTGGATTGTCCTCCGGCCTTAACATGGATAAGGCTTCCTCTTTCTGAACAACATCCATTCCCACACTTTGTACTGCAGAACACACCAAATACACACACACACACACACACACACACACGGCAAGCTCCCAAGTCTGTATCTTCACCTGTTTTCTTCTGATGACCAGTCCTCCCTGCCCAAGTGTTTGCTAGCTATCTCCGTAAGTACAATACATATTTATATCCACCTGTACCTTATTTATCTCCTGTCAAAAGCAGTACCACTTCCAAGCCATGTTAGACTCCTTCATTTCAATTATGTTGGTCACAGCGGATCTTGTAAATGCCTTCCTCTACATTCTCTCTCGTATGTATTGCCTCACCTTCATTCCCAAAGCCCTTCTAAATCAGGCTTTACCTCTAACCTTAATGGATGAGCTCACCCTGCCTGTCTCCACCATCTTGCCACTGCAATCTAGACTACCAATCTAAAACACAGGTAGGAGCACTGCATTCCCTATGCTCAGACTAACTTTATATGCTATGCTAGAATTGTAACTATATTCTATAGGAAAATCGAGAGCCTCGGATTGTGACCCCATCTCTCTTCCACTCTCCTTCATCTTTACATTTTCTACTTCATCCACTTTATAAACATTGTCATTAACTAATATATCAAGAAATCTAAAATTTTCCTCCATTAGATCCCCACATAAAAAATTATTACAACATAGTCATGTGAAACAAGTCAACTGTGATATATATTAATAATTAACCATGTCAATGTACACATTTCCAATCAAAATCAGCTTATTAGTTCAACTGTTTACTTCAAGATTTGCTTTTTTAAGTAAATTTCACTTAAAAAGCAAGATACCCCTAATGTTTATTGCAGCATCATTTACAATAGCCAAACTATGGAAGCAGCCCAAGTATCCACTGATAGATGAATGGATAAAGATGTGTGTGTGTGTGTGTGTACACACAAATATATGTATGAATATATAAAATGGAATATTATTCAGCCATAAAAAAGAATGAAATCTTGCCATTCACAACAACATGGACAGAGCTAGAGCATATAATGCTAATTAAAATAAGTCAGAGAAAGACAAATACCATATGATCTTACTCATTTCTGGAATTTAAGAAAAACAAATGAGCAAAGGGGAAAAAAGAAAGAGAGATACAAACTTAGAAACAGATTCTTAACTACAGAGAACACACTGATGGTTACCAGAGGAAAGGTGAATGGTGGGAAGGTTGAAATAGGTGAAGGGGGATTAAACAGTACATTTATCATGATGAAAAAAATAAAATAAAATAATATAATAAAAAATACCAACCAGCAACTAAAGAGATTATCTGTCCAGTTAAAAAAAAAAAAAGTAATCATGCCACCTGATTAAGTCAAGAAGCACATCATCACTCTCTCTAACTCACATCAGCAGTGCTTCTTACAAAGTAGGCACTCACTAAATGTCTCAGAATCTGCACCTCAAATGAGCAGCAACACCTCACTGTCCCTCTAGCCACAAACAAGTTGTTTTTAACTGAGGTTGATCTTCCCTGCCATCTCAAAACACAAAGTGATAAAGATGTAACAAACCCAAGGAATGAAGTAACTTTTTCTCTAAATTACTGAGAATTGGTTTTATAATGGTAGCAATGGACCTGTAGTAAATCCTTCACAGTATTTCATCTTCCCCTCCTTGTGACTACTAACACAGTCAGCGACAGTGAGAGGCACAGGCCACAGTCATTAAAAAGCACACAGCTACCCAGAAAGCAAACATGTGAAGCCCATTTTAAACAAAAACCAACACGTAAAAGCTGGAGCAGAAGAGGTTACAACAATATGAAGACATTTAATGAACTATGACTATGTTCTACATCCCTTGATGTATTTCTGGCATCCCTGTAATTTTGAAAATAAAGTAGCCTAAGAGAATCACCAAAATGGTGGCTTGCTCAGGAAAATGCCTAGAACACTAATAAATTAACAGATTAAGGAAGTCCTATATAAGGTAGAGCCCCTCTAGGTACTGCCCATTATAAACGTAACTCTCCTATGGTCCCAGTCCCCTCCAACGATAATATTAAAATCTACCAAGCTCCTCCCTAACCTGTCCAGGAGCCATGATCAAGGTACAAAGGAACTAAGGAGGCCCTCTTCAGTACTGGAAAGGATTTCTCAACGTGACAGACGTGGTGGACTGGACAATAAAATCCTGTTTGGGTTTTGTTTTTTAAAGTGAGTTGGAGGCCCACCGTGGGACTTGAATTTATGACCCTGAGATCAAGAATTGCATGCTCTACCGACTGAGCCAGCCAAGAGCACCAAAATCCCATTTTTATTAACTGGGTCAGAAAGAATCATTGTAAATGTAAGATGTTTAACAAGGTAAGATAAGAATTTTATTAAAACAGCTGTTTGATTACTACTAAAAAAGAAATACATGCACTAGAATTTTTATAAAAAACACCAAACTTAAAAAATATAGAGAGATAACTGAAACATTTTGCAACTATTATAAGGAAGACTAGTTCAAACATGAATCACCTGTCGATGCCAAGTCTAGGGGAAATTTTGATGAGGAGCAGAATATGTTCATACTCCCCACAGAATGCTCATTAGGAAATACAGTAACTATATAGTGAAGAAACTGGAAAACCCTTGACCAAGTAATTATCACAGTCAAAAGCACCAATGAGAGGCAGTGGATTTCATGTGCCTCCAGATGTGATACGCATCCTTGAGAACACATTACTTATGTAGCATTCTGTCAGGGAATACCTAACCTGAATCACATCATGAGAAAACTAAGTAAGAAACATCCCATTAGAAAGAGAAGGAATCTTTGCCGCATCTCCTGCGAGAATGAAGACCATTCTCAGCAATCAGACTGTCGACATTCCAGAAAATGTTGACATCACTCTGAAGGGACACACAGTTATTGTGAAGGGACCCAGAGGAGCCCTGCGAAGGGACTTCAATCACATCAATGTAGAACTCAGTCTTCTTGGAAAGAAAAAGAAGAGGCTCCGAGTTGACAAATGGTGGGGAAATAGAAAAGAGCTGGCTATCTGTAGTCACGTACAGTACATGATCAAGGGCATTACACTGGGCTTCCGTTACAAGATGAGGTCTGTGTATGCTCACTTCCCCATCAACGTTGTTGTTCAGGAGAATGGTTCTCTTGTTGAAATCCGACATTTCTTGGGTGAGAAATACATCCGCAGGGTTTGGATGAGGCCAGGTGTTGCTTGTTCTGTATCTCAAGCCCAAAAAGATGAGTTAATTCTTGAAGGAAATGACATTGAACTTGTATCAAACTCAGCTGCTTTGATTCAGCAAGTCACAACTGTTAAAAACAAGGACATCAGAAAATTTTTGGATGGCATCTACGTTTCTGAAAAAGGAACAGTTCAGCAGGCTGATGAATAAGATCTGAGTTGTCCATCTACAGAAACAGCAAGATGCCAGATGATTTTTCAGACTTATTTGTGATATTTTAAAGATGCAATAAAAGCTATACTGGTTTGGAAAAAAAAAAAAAAGAAAGGGAAGATTCTATTCTTTAAAAATGTCAACTGTCATAAAAGATAAAGTCTTTGGAAATATCCCAGATTAAATGAGGCTAAAGAGAGAGAACTAAATGCAACACCTGATTCCAGACTGGGTCTTGTTACTGAAAAGGGGCGGGGGGGGGGGGGGCAGAGAACAATCTATACAGAACATTATTGGACCAACTGAAAAAACTGGAATATAAAGAGTAAATTAGTTTTAAAAGTTTCATCAGTGTTAAATTTACAGATGACCACTGTACTCTCTAGTGGTTTCATAAGAAAATATCTCCATGAAACTCATTCTCAAAGGGTTCAGAAAAAAACTGTGTGTGTATAGAAAGTAAAAGAGCTCAATGATAAATAGGCTAAAATGTTAAGTGAATAGAGGCAAAAAGTTTACAAGTAGCCTTTACTATCTGTACAACTTCTCTGCAGTTTTGAAATTATCATATTTTTAAATTTTAAATATAGAAAGTGTATATGCATCACTCTAGTGTTCTGCCACCTAATCTCGTAAATACAGTGCTTATATTTAAATAGTATTATGAGAAAGAGGCTTCATTATATAATCATTTTATAGCCTTGGAAAGCAAACAATAGCTTTCCTCACTGCAACGGAGAAGGGATACCTGTATCAAAGAACGGTTTAAAAGCAGCCTCCACACTTCCACGGCTGAGTGTAAAAGAGCAGATCCTGCTTCGACAAGGTATGAATGTGCAGTAACAATACAGAAGGGGAAAAAAGCTATTCTGCTCACATCACTCCACTGCTTAAAACCTCCAGTTATCCACCCATTTGCTACCGGACAGAATGTAAAGTTCAGACTCCCTAGCTTGGCACACAAGACCCTTCGCAATCTGGGGGAGCTGACCTCTTGATATTTACCTGCTGCCACCACCACCCCCATACACACACCCTCAACTTTGCAGTCACGCTGACTCTAAGCCCTGTGCCTTTACACAAGCTATTCCCTCTGCGTACACCGTCCTTCTCTGTTGGCCCCCTCTTTCCGGTGAGCCCTTTTGTTATGCTTCCTGATTAAGCTTAAATGCCACTGACTCTATGAAGCCTTTCTTGACTCTGCCGGCAAAGTTAGTCTTATACGCTATACTCTGCTCCCAAAGAATTACGTCCATATTTTTGGGCTGTATGAGGATTCCTCTCTTTCTGTGAGTTTCTCCAAAACTAGAATATAAGGTTCCTAAGAGCAAGGATTGTGGTCTAGAGCTGCAGTGTCTTCCAAGCACAGTGCTTCATAAACACTGACTAGATGACTAAATTAACTTCTCTAAATAGAACAGGTTCAACAGTAGACAACAGCTAACACCTGGAACACTTACTTTGTATTAGATACTAGTGTTAAGTGCTTTGCAAATACCAACTTACTCCTCACCACAATCCTAAGAGGTAGGTTTTTCTCTATTTTAACCTCCCTGAAATGCGATGTGTCATAATTAAATGGGCAGTGTATTTTTCTTAGAGTAAAGCAATGGTGCTTCTTACAATGGTGTGAGTGTTGATAAAATATGGTATCATTCCCAGATATTCCTTTATAGTTACAGATGAGAAAACTGTGGCACAAAAAAGAATTAACTTGCTGAAAGTTGCACAGAAGAGTCAAGATTCAATCTTATGACTCCAGGATCCATACTCGTAAACCACGATGTTATACTATCTCCCCAACAAGAGTGATCCCATAGCATGGATAGCCTACTGGCACCAGAGCCAGGACAAATCCAAAAGTGAAGCCCACTCCCAGGACCCTGAAAAATAGCTAGGATAAAGCTCAAGATTAGAGGCAGTGAATGAAAATGGACCTTGAAGTGTCTGAAGAGAAAGTCAAGAGCCCCATCAGCATCTGCTGTCTCTGGGCAAGGCCTGGGTCTAAGCCCTGGCTCTCTCTCTGTCCCCCACCTCGGGAGATATGCTCCACATCTTGACTTTCTCCCTTAGGTTTGCCCTCAAGTTCCCAATATATATAATCCTAATTCTCTCCAAACTAGTAATTACCAAAAAAGAGACCTAATCAAGCCTTCTGCCCTATATCTTCATGCCTGATAGTTACCTAGCCTCAGCTCAAACACGTAAGCAGTTTATTTTCAGAAAGATGGAGAAAGATACTCCTTATATTCAAGTCCATCTCCTTCTAATTTCCACCCTCAATCCTTTGTCTGCCATCAGAGCCTGCACAGCAAACTTTACTTCCTTGTTCTCAAGACAGTCCTTGCCCTTCAAAAACTAGATTCTTGAGGTAACAACCATAAGCACCCTGCCTACTTCAAAACTTGTCATCACCAAAGGAAGGAAGTAATGGAGGAAGAAAGGGCTAGTAATAACAAAGGCATAAGCAAAGTTTAAAAAAAACAGAGAATGGGCAGTTCATTTGTGGGGGACAGGGAGTGGGGGTGGGGAGGGGAGTAAAGGTTCATGGAGGAAGGGGCTTTTGAGGATAAAATGTTGTCCGCTAGGGTCAACATTCACTATTAGACTGGGATAAAATTTTATAAAAACAAAAAGCTGAACTTTTAAACATAAGATGTTTTTTGGTTTCTAACATTCTTGTTTTCAATTTATGATTCTGGGCAGAAGGCTCATTCATTGGCTTGTATAATTTGTGCAGTGCTGAATGCATAGATAACCATCCAAATGACAGTGGAATGCAGGGTTGGAATAAACAAAGTGAAACTTACCATCTGGGTGGTGCCATCTGATTTGGAGCAGTATCACTTCCTGAGATTTTATGTGTATTCTTCACTAACAGAAGGTTGCCTCATGTACTTCATTTCTCCAGTTCTAAGATAAGAAACTAGCACAAATGCAACCTCTGTAATTGCTTCTTAATAATGAGTGACCAAGTCAGACTGATCCAAAGAACAACTCCCCACACACTACCCACTCCACATGCCAGCAGCCCCCATTCCACTGCTGCAACTTGTCTGACATGCTATATAACAAGGATAATGACTAATGCTGTGCACCAACTCCCTGTGAGATCAGAAAAATGATGTAGCTTGGTAAAAACACTAGAAACTTCTGTACAGAGAACATCTAAAAACCTTATTGTAAGTGATCTTTCTTCCCATGTGATGTTAAATGAGTCACTTACTGGTCCAGAAGCAAGTGAAATGTTTGTTAGAACTTTTAGATATACTGTTAAGAAGCTAGGGCACTAGTATCATTTCAACTTTAACATGGTCCTTAGATCGTTTTCTGATCTCTAAAGCACATGTTGGCTTGTTTGTGTGGTTATTTTCTAGTTCTTTATCAATCAGTTCAGTGTGATGCCTTCCAAACAAGATGACAGAACTTAAAGATTACTACTGCAAATTAACACCGCTGGTACACGTAGTTCCTAATGCATGTACATACCATACACTTACAGAGACTTTGCAGTTTATCATCTACTTTCCAATGCATTTGACACTCTCAACAATCTTATGAAATAGATCCTCATTTCACAAGTGAAGAAACTGAATTTCAAAGACATCAAATGATTGGCCCAAGTCCCTACTGCTAGTAAGGAGCAGAGCTGGATTTCAACTTAGGTCTCTGGTTGCAATTTCCTATTAATAAAATCTATTAATCTATTAACAAAATCTATTAATAAAATCATGGCTACTTCTAACCAGCTAGCTGCACACCTAACTCCAGCTTGGAAAAATCCCCATTATCTGTTGCAAATCCTCTTCTGTGATGAATGCAACCAGGGGGCAATGGCCATTTACTACCACTGTCCTAAAGGGCTCTCCTAAAGGTTTGCATTGTATGGATGATGAATGATACTCTAGACCAGTGCTAATATAACTTTCTACAGTAATGTTCTTATACCCCTGAACTGTTCAATACAGTAGCCACTAGCTACCTGTGGTTACTATGCACTCGAAATGCATAACTGAGAAACTGAACTTTTACTGTATTTAACTTTAATTAATTTAAATTTAATTAGCCATGTGTGATTAGTGGCTTAGTGGGCAACTCAAGTTCTAGACCATGAAGATTGGAAGCAAAGCTAAATGTTAACATCTTAATGTTGTAGATGTAAGCACAAATGAAAAAGAAAATCAACTAAATCTCAAGCCCAGAGCACAGCAGTGGTTCATGGGAACTAGAATAGATGTGATACCATCGAAAGTAATACGACCAAAAGATAATCATAGAATAATCTTTCAATCTTTGCAGACTCTCTGGTCAGCCAAATCTAATGAGTGACTGTTGATAGCATCAACTATAAAGGGCAAATAACTCTATTCTATCCGTCACAATAGCTTTCTTGGGGAAAAAAAGAGCGTATCACTGCATGGAAACTACACCAACTAAATTATAAACAGGAGCTGATGGATATGAAAAGCAAAGTATCTGAGTAAATCAGGCATTATTTCTCTAATAATGCTGTATCTTTACGCCAAAGAATTTAAAGGAACATCTTACAGAACAAGCCATCCACTTGTCTGTGTACCTAAAGTATCACATCCACACGTCTATCACCATCCATAACACTTCCCTCTGAAACATTTGTTTCTGTCTTCCCATTTCATTCATCTAGCTAGGTACTAAAAGGTTTCATTTAAATAAAATAGACTAGTTTGGCATCAAATTCTTTGTTTTAAAATTATTGATACTTTCAGGGCACCTGGGTGGCTCAGTCACTTAAGTGTCCAACTCTTGGTTTTTGGCTCAGGTCACGATCTCAGAGTCCTAAGATCAAGCCCTGAATGGGGCTCTGCACTCAGCACAAGTCTGCTTGAGACTGTTTCCCCTCCTTCTCCCTCCCGCTCTGCTCCTCCCCCTGCTCACACAATCTCTCCACCCTCCCCCAAATAAATAAAATCTTTAAAATAAAAAAAATATATTGACACCTGCAAAAACCCCAGATAGGTTTTATGAGTCCCGTGAACAAAAGCACCTGTCATTTCTTATTCCTTTAGCTTCATCCATGTTCAAAGCACCTAACTGATGCTGATAACAGAACTGAAATCCAAGTCAAGGCCTGGAGTCTTCATTATGATTCTTTAACTACTTTTTGCCCTTTACTGTCCACTTAATTTCTCATTGCCTCAGTACCTCATTTTTTAACTGATGGGATGACTAGATCTCCTCGAAGGAACTTTGATTTTAAAACTCAACTCCTCCGGGGCACAGGGGTGGCTTAGTCAGTTAAGCGACCAACTCTCGGTTTCAGCTCAGATCGTGATCTTGGGTTGCGAGATCAAGCCAGGAGTCAGGCTCCGCACTCAGCAGGGAGACTGCTTGAGATTCTCTCTTTCCCTCTCCCTTTGTCCCTCTCCACCACCTGCACACGCTCGTTCTTTCTCTAAAATAAATAAATATATCTTTAAAACAAAACAAAACCTCAACTCTTCTGTGATATCCTCAATGGTTTTCAGTTGGACTCAAGAACTTAGAGCCTCCTATTAAGAAAATCACTTATTTTGCTTAAATAGCAAAATCTATGAGATGTACAATCTGCTTCAAAATTTTACAGATCAATAGTCCACCCACTGTTCAAAATTCTGAGTATACCAGTTTTTAAGTAAAGAAAAAGACATTCATTTGTAATATTTCAAAACAAAAATCCTTCCTAACAGCACAAATTAAAATGTACACTCTTAAGAGGTAAGGATCTAATTATACTGTTAACAATCTGGAACACTAAGAAAAGCACATACTAACATGGACCTTTTCTGGTGAGTTTTTGCTTTTCATTTCTTTCAGACTCTACTCACATTGCAGTCACAGCCTGTTCAGGCTTTCCAGCTCCTGTGTTCAGCAATTCTAAACTGAAATACTGTGACTTCTAACAATATTTGAGACAGATACGCATATGAAAAGAACAAACAGCTTTTCTACCTATGTGAAGACTTTTTTTTCAAACATGGATCAATATATACTCAAAAAAATCAACTTTGGAAACTGAATTCAAGCAATCTTAGTTGGCATAGTTGAATAATTTTAGTTTAGTAATCTTCTAAACCTGTTCAGTGTAGATAATATATACCGAAGCAAGACCCTTTAGCAAAGATAGGCAGTAAGTTCCTTGTGCTTTTCATTTCTACAACAGCAGTTCCAACCTAATTTCACTTAATCCAACCAAATGTAGGCATTATCTCTTTGACTCTTTCTATCCATCATTCTCATTCATTTCCTCCACACCTGTTCACTTCCCTTAACTTCTGTTCTTTCATGTGGGCTTTATGTTTTTCCAGGTTTAGTAACTTACTTATTTTTGACCATCCATCTTTTCAATTAACTCTGTCTTGCAATCCAAGAGTGGTAGCTGGCAAGGCAGGAGGCTAGGGCTACTGAGCTATGTAAGGCCAAAGGAGGTGGCAGAGCTATACTAAATCACTCCCATGGGGATGGACCTATGGGGATGAAAGCCTTGATTTAATCTCATTGGCATGAGGTCCTAATCAGCTGGCTAAAAAACCTACCCTGCTGGTCACTCATTGCTTCTGAGAGAATCAAGAAACAGTATGTTATCACACCCCCAGGAGGAAATCAGAAGTATATAAGCTCTGACAGGCATATAAACACCCAAGAGAAAAGATCAAAAGCAGCATGATATCAGAGGCTGTGGTTCCTGGAAATTACTGCTGGAGTTTCTAAAATTCTTATTAAAAATTTCAAGAAGTCTCATAGTTTCTGGGGGAAAAGATGAAGCTATATGAAGAGAAGTTTCACTAGTAGGAAAATCCCAAGGGTAACCAGAATTGACACATCTTGAGAAGGCCTTCATGAGGTATGACCAAGTAGAGCAGCACTGTGAGAACCAAGCCTTTCTGCTTCCTTTCTCTATATTCCTTCCCAGCATTTGGACTCACTGAGCAACAAAGAAATGCCTTTTGTTCTACAAGCTCATGTGCAGAGAGCCCACTTCTACCTGCCCTTCCTGTCCTCAGTGATTCCCACAATCTGCATACTTCTCTCCCCAACCCACACGTAAGAAGGTTAGACAAAGATTATGATCTGTGCTTTTGGTTTTACAGTAAAATCAGGCTGCTGGTATTCCAAACCCTGATAAGCTTATCTTGAATAACTCAAGCTCCCATTACCTTTCATTGGTAAATTTTTTATGAAGGCTTTTTGCCCTTAAAGTTCTCAGTTGTCTAAAACAGAAGGAAGAGGAGGATGAAGAGGAACAAGTTCTAAAGACCTAACTAATCCTTCTGAGGTAGAATATAGTATATACATTAACCAATTCAAGCTCATTCAGCAACACGTACCAAAAGTTGGCTTTTAGGTAACTGACTACTGATACTACCTTCTAACTCCGTGACCTTTGTGAGTTGTAGAGAAATGTGGCCCACAATCTTTATGTGGCCAATCCCAGTTATCATCTCCCACCCATCGCAACAACAAACAGTCTTATACAGGAATCAGCAAGTATTTCTATCCCAAATACTCCTGTGCCAATACACTAAAACAACAACCCCTTCATAACATACTAAGTACCTCTACATTAAAGACTCCACTTCATACATTTTGGCTTCTAAACTAAGAAGCGAAAGCCTACTTGAGGTCCACCACATTAACTTCTCTGTGTACTACATGACTGCAGAAAAGCCTACAAGAAATACAGAACTGTTGGTTCTGTTCCAGCCATAGAGAACAGTGATTGAAAGCATGGGCTTTGAATCCAAACTTGAGTTCAAGTCCCAACTTATATGTGTTAGCTCTATTTTCTTAAATGAGTAATAACCTCCCCACAACCCAGTTTCCTCATCTACAAGTGAGGATTCAAATGCCATCTATTTCACAGCCCTATTGTGAGTATTAAAGCTTGAATAAAATAATACAGAGAAAGGGATTAGTATAATGCAAGAAATAAAGTGTTCAACTTTTATTGCAGTTTCTATTATTGGGGTCACCTCTGTTTCTGTTACTAAATGTCTTTGGTTCCATTTTCCTATAACCCTATTTGCCATATCCCCAGTTTCAAGAAAATCTTACCTTGAACGAATAAACACAGCATTCCCAATCCAATCCAATCTATATAATCAGGTATCTCAACTACAAGAAAAAAGCGCCAAATGAAGCATTATTTGTTCTGTTCCACGGCCACAAACTTATTAAGTGGCTCTATCACAAATGTGTTACTAGTTTTTACAGAGAATCACATGAGAATGTCTGTACATAACAGTACCAGAAAAACAAACCAAAAGCAGGTCCTACCATGAATAGGTCAACGGCATCCTCTGCAGAAACGAGAAAAAAAAAAAGATAAACACCAACTGTTTAATCTTCTATCCAATACATCCCACTCCCCCTGCTTGTGTTCCCTCTCTTGCTGTCTCTCTCTGTGTCAAATAAATAAATAAAATCTCTAAAAAATAAAAAAAGGGGCGCCTGGGTGGCTCATTTGTTACATGTCTGCCTTCGGCTCAGGTCATGATCCCGGGATCCTGGGATCAAGCCCCACATCGGGCTCCCTGCTTGGCAGGAAGCCTGCTTCTCCCTCTCCCACTCCCCCTGCTTGTGTTCCCTCTCTCACTGTGTCTCTCTGTCAAATAAATAAATACAATCTTTAAAAAAAATAAAAAATAAATAAATCTTCTATCCAAATAAAAATGTACTGAAAGTGGAACAATGTCCTGATTTTAACACTATCCCAAAAACACACCTGTACACTATTTCTAATTTTCATCAACTAATCAGTGGGCAAATATCTATAATTCTTTATTTTTTCTCTTTTATAATTTTATTGTACTATGTCTTTTTCCTTAATCACCTAAAATCCCTTGGAGAAAAATAATTCAAAAAATAAATTAAAAAAAAACTTAAAAATCCATTAATCGAAATAGGTATTGGGGGCTCACTCCTCTGAAACATACAGTCTTATTTAATTTCCCTCCCAATCCTATTTCATGGGCATAGCAGAGTTCTTTCACACCAAGTTCCTCAGTTTAGGGGTTGTTTGTTGCCATTTATTTCCCCTTCCACAGACAAGACAGAAGTCTCCTATTATAAAGTATCTCAGTCTAAGTGACTAGGACTCCAACAAGCAGGAGTTAAATCCTTTTAAATTTTAAAAGCATAACTAATTCTACAGAGTGAAAGAAAAAAAAAAAAGATTTTAGTCACTCTACCTATCTGACCTCTCTGCTGAATAACTCAAACTTAGGTGCCAAACTAAACCCTTACTTTGCCACACCCAAACCCCTCCAGTAAACAGGCACCACCCCAGTGTTCAAAGCAAAAACTAAACCATGTTGATTTGTCCACCCTTCTCTATCTCCACCAGCCCATAGTAGCACGAGCTAATAGTGCCTAAACTATGGCAACCACCTTTTCTTCTCTACTGGATACCCTGCTTCCACTCTTGCATTCACCAAACTATTCTCCATACAGCAGCCAAGGGGTGGCTTGCCACTACACTCAGAATAAAAGCTACTCACGTACCATGCCTTAAAAACACTTTACAGGATCTTGCCCTGCCCCCTTCTCCTACCTTATCTGGCATCACTCTCCCCTCATCTTCCTCTACTTCACCAACCAATGCTGGTTCCTTTCACATCAGGTCCTTCCCCCCTCAGGAACTTCCTTCACACATACTTTATTATGTCTAGTTTCCATTAGAGTGAAAGATCCATCAGGCAAGAGAATTGTTTTTATTTAGCAACATATAACCAACACCTGACAAAGTCTGGCACATAGCAGTTGTTCAAAAAGTACCTGAGAAAACAGTGAGTGAATGAGAACAGAAAATAAATTTTAATGACAAATACCTTCAACAACAAAACGAAAAGCAACATATGAAACCAGCCTCAAAGAGGGGAAATTTGCAATAAACCATTTTAAATTTAATATTCAAGATAAGATGGACACTCCCAAGAAAATAGATTCTTGAGCAATGCTCTTAGGAACCAAAACAGAGATTAACAGAAGAAGAGTTTTGAAAATTGAGCACAATGTGCTTCTTTTCTGGTTCTATCCGTTTTCACTGCTTAACTTGCTCTCCTCACAATACCATTTCAATAAAAACCAAGAAGTAGCCAATAAAAGGAATATGCAAATAGTTAAAACACTAACCAGAACTAAGGCACAAATGTACAGCCAGCTGCTTCAAATAATATAAACAATAAATGCCTTCCTATCACTATTTCGTCATATGGAGGAAAGGAGAGAAGATTCTAAATGCAAGTCCTGAAACATACTGAAACCATGGCACTATGCCTGATCCATCAGTCTTCAAAGGATCACACCAAGGATGCTGCTTTTCCTCCCACTTCATTCCAAATACACAAGACGCCAGATCTGAAGTATGATAGTTGCAACTCTGACCTATCCAACAGCTCTTTCCTTGCATGAAAAGTAGCTCAACTTTCTTTTGTGACGTTTTTCTCTTTTAATCATGAAGTCTCAGTATAGGGGTCCCAGTCTCACTCCCCTACGGTTCATTGGAAACAGTAATAAAGTATCTACATGTTTTGCCCAAAATACCAAACCACCCAATATAATTAAAGATTTCCTAGGGGTAAGCTACAAGGCTAACAACAGTTTTGTTTTCTTGTGGGCTGGAATTAAATCAAGTCAGTGTGGTTATATTGGTTATTTGAGGCTGTTCGGTATTGCCTGCTATAATGTCTTTGGTTGTTTTTTTTTTCTTCACTGTAACACACAGCAATTAAAATGCAAATGTATTTCTAGATAATATCTTTTAAAACACGGGTTAACGAGACAAAAGTAATTTTAAAGGGTTCTTATTAAAGACAAGGTTGAAAATCCCTATAATATATCATAGTATTTGGGCAGTAAAAACATACTGCAGTTTTGGGCAAAAGCTTCCAAGTAAGGGGTTCCTCCTTCAATAACACCAAGACCACTGCACAGCAAATTTTGCCATACTCTCATCCTTTATAACCTAAAATGTGATCACCTTAGTTGCTAATAGAGCTTAAAAAGCAGTTGATTAACTAGGTCATACTTTTCTTCCATAAAGTCCAAATACAGACTCATTCAATAAGACAGTAAGAATTTCGCCATTGTTCTGAAGGGGTCCTTAGAAAAAATGGTAACAATTTTTGCAAAAGCAAAGAAGAAAACTCTAATTCTAAATCCACACTCAAAGTACTCAGGCTCCACTCCCAGAACACAGGGCAGCCCAGCGAGGGCCTCACAACAACAGTGCTGGGTGCTTCACACAGCAGGGAGATGGATATCACTAAGGACTTACACCAACTTATCTCTTCTGCTGCCTAGGGGGCCCAACCATACTGTATTATTGCTCAGAATTTTTATGTCTTGATAATAACCTTTTTTGTCCTGAGTCCTATTAAGGCGGGGGACTAATTACAAGCATTTCCCTCTGGTGAAACCAAGACATAGGGTTATCAAAAGTGAGTGGACAACGTCATATAATTGGTGACTTAAGCAAGAATTCATAACCTCTTTCCAAATGCAATGTTGAATATACCAAGTATTCCTGTGGATACTGCATGTGTTAAACGAAATAACCCTAATATTTGGATCTAATGTAAAAGAATAGTTTATAGCTTTTTATATTTTTATATTAACCTGCATAAGATGTATTATTTATCACCAAAAGATACCTAAGTAAAAAAATACAAGTCCTTAACGTGTAGTCTGATGCTTTAAAAAGAAAATAAATATACTATTCACAAACTCAGAACACTCTTAAATTCTGTGGAATTGCCAAGTTAAGGCTGAACACTTGAGCCTCTGAGTAATTTAGGGCTAAGCATGTTGTCTTTTGCAAAAGAAGGTCCTGATTTTTTATTCTCTGTTTCCTCCTGGTGTATAGGCTGACTTCACCTTGGCCAAGCGGCTACACACAGGTGAAATCATAGTGACTGACTCCAGGTGAATGCCATCAATGCCTAAGGAAATGATCAAGATCATGCAGAAGCAGCCTCATAACAAGAAGGATAAATATGCATAAGGCTTCCTTTCATGAAAAGCTAAAACCTCCTGGGGCTCCTTGCTAGCTCAGTAGAGAGAGCTTATGACTCTTGATCTTAGGGTTGTGAGTTCAAGCCCCACGTTGGGTGTAGAGCTTACTCTTAAAAAATAAAATAAGCTCAAACCTCCTGTATTGAATGAAAGTCATAATAATAAACTTATAAATTTGGGGTCCCTGTACAGTTACACAAAGCCACTCAAATTAACTACACTAGGTAATTCTGGTAGCCCCTCAAGGCAGACTTCCCTTTTGGCCTGGTCAAGCAACAAAGCTTTCCACCAAGTTTAACGGCTCCTTTTAGACCCTTGTTTATAAAGTTGTATTTCACTCCATGCTGACCATCCACACCTCTCATAGCCTTATACACCACAAAGTTAATAAACTTGCATTCCTCTGACTCACATTAATTAAGAACCAAAAGATTAACAAAACTCTTGAATATAACTAAGCAAAATGATATACTTAAATAGTCGATAAATACAAATGTGGGGTTTTTTTTTGAGAAATACAAATGTTTTTAAAAGTAAAATTAACCACATGAAAACAGGATGTAAGTGGAGAAAATGCAGCACTAAACTTAATCTTTGCAAGATGTCACCAGGAAAAAGTCCCCATTTTTCAAGAGCTTAAGTATCAGCAACAGTAACCCAACCCTATCATGCCCAAAGGTGTTTGTAATAGAACTGGATCTAACTTTGGCCGTTTTCCACACAGTATTTCTTTTTTTTGGTGTCCTGTTTTACAGAACTGCATTTGGGAGCTTTTAAATTGCTTTCTAGTACAATTCTGAAATAAAATGGGCTTTAGGTTAAAAAAAAAATCAAGAACCTCATTATCCAGCAAAAATCATCTGTCTCGCCCCTGCACCATCAAAAATCGCCGTAGTTTTACTGTTTCTCCCCCTCAGAAACAAAAACAACACAATGGCCCATGAACTCTGACAATTTGATACCTAAGTTACAAATATTTCGTTTTTTGCTATTTAAGAAGAAGCAATACAGAGCCCTGGCTCTCGAAAACGGGAAAAAAAGTCTTTCACCTTACCACACGGAAAATAATCAGAAGTTCGTATTCATTAAGGAACCGCAAACCCGCGCGCCACCCTGCCCTAGCTGTCAGTCACACACACACACCGCCTCGCCCCCACCCTGTCAGTCACATGCAGGCCACGCCCCCCCGCCCCCCCCCCCGCCGCGCGCGCGCTGTCAGTCCCGGGCTCTGGCCCGCCGCTGAACCGGCAGCGCTGACGTCAGCTGGCGACCGCGGCCGCATTCCTAAACAGTTCAGACAAACCCACTGGTGGGAAGCTTCGAAAGCCCTCAGCTGTAGTGAAGAAAGCAAAGGCTTGGCTGGCAGCCAGACTCCTGAGCTCAGCATTTTGTAATGCACTTCCTTTTTACTTAACAGCTTGCATAATGTCCTTAACCCTTCCTTTACCTGCATCACACCTTTAACCCCTTCTTTTCTCGAACTTCAAAGCAAACTTCGGAACTCGGTCTCCTACAGGGTTTTAATATATTCTTGCACGAAATCACAAGTGAACGATTTTTAATATCGCTGAAGAGGCAATTAAACACGCATGGTCCCCCTCAACGGCCCACTTTTTCCCCCTTAAAGCAATGCTACTTTTCAAAGAAACTAAAACATTTTCTTTTAAAACAATTATTATTTAATGCTCAATCTTTTCAAGAAACTTTATATCTTAGAACTCATTTTTTTCAAGAGATCATGTCTTCATTTGAAGGTCCAAACACAAAAAGAACAAGAGTGACAAAAATCTCCCTCCAACCCTGTGCCCCAGTTACCGGTTCTCCATGAAAATGAATGTGATTTATTTCCCTTATATTCACCCAGAAGTAGTTCAGTGTGTATTCTAATTTCTCCCTTTTTTCACATGTTTAACACCACACATGCCACTCTCTCTCCTTGGCTCCCTTTTTTAGAGTTGCATGGAATTCCACCACAACTGATTTACTGATCCCTATATGAGTATTTAGGTCACTCCCCATTTTTTGCTATTACAAATAATGCAGTGAAACTCCTGTATGACTATATCTCTAGAATAAATTCCTACATGGAGAAATGCTAGGTCAAAGCGAACATGCATTTGTAATTTTGGAAGGTGCCTGCAAACTGCCCTCCATTGAGGTTGTACCTCTTACCCTCCCCACCAGAAGTGCAGGAGGATTCTATTTCCCTCACTCAGCTCAGACTAACTTCCTGATTGAAGAGGCTCTCCTTTATTTCATAGTGGTCCCAAATCCCAGATTCTGTGCCAGCCATTGTTATCAAGCTTTTTTTTTTAGAAAACGTATGTTTAAAAAAAATGGTTATCTCAATGTAATTTTAACTTACATTTCTCATATGAATGAAGTTGAGCATCTTTTTATACATTTAAGAGCCATTTATTATTTCCCCGTGAACTGTTAAATCATAACTTGTGTCCATTTTTCTATTGGGTTACTTGTGATTTTCTTACTGCTTTGTAGGAACATTTTTAGGAAAGCACTTTCTGTCTACAATAAATTTGAAGGAGCTTTTTATATATTAAGGAAATCAGCCCTTTGTAATATGAGTTGCAAAGAAACAATTTTTTTTTCCCAGATTGATGAATTATTTTGGTGGTTTCTGGCACAGAGAAGTGTACGAATTTCATATAGGTGGATTGTTATCAATCATTTTATGGCTTCTAGTTAATGTATCAGACATAGACTGTTATTTCCCATGCAGTTTATAAAAGAATTCTCCGGTGGTTTCTACTAATACCTATTATGTTTTCAGTTTTACATTTCAATATTTGTGAAATTTGTACTTTGTTTTTTCCTAGATGAATACTCACTAGTCCCAACATTATTTACTGAATAATCTTTCCTAAGTTTGAAATGCTACCTTTATTATATTTACCAAATTCGGGGCGCCTGGGTGGCTCAGTCGTTAAGCATCTGCCTTCGGCTCAGGTCATGATCCCAGGGTCCTGGGATCCAGCCGCACATTTGGGAGCCTGGCTTCTCCCTCTCCCACTCCCCCTGCTTGTGTTCCTTCTCTAGCTGTGTCTCTCTCTGTCAAATAAATGAATAAAATCTTTAAAAAAAAATTATTTTATGTATGTGGGCTTCACAGGATTTTCTTTTTTTTTTCTTCATAGGATTTTCATGCTGCATTTACTGTCAGTGATCATTTTAAAATCTAGTAGAAAGTAAGATAGGTTTTCCAAAGATGACAAGATCTGGTTTCAATAAATAATTTCAGATTGGGGGTGTTTTGTTTATTTTTAAACCAAACTAAATCCTTTTCAGGAATTCTGGGATAAATTAAAGCAAAGTATCATACTGAAATAGTATCTAATGTGATTTCAAAGTAGCTTTTTGAAAATAAATATCCATTCGGAAACATTACTCCCAACCAATTATGCCAAGTACTTTCAGTCTTTATAAAGACTTCATATAATTACCAGAAAGATTTAAAATGTTGAAAACACTTTTAAAGCAAAATTTTGATACTGTTTGTAGAGAATCGTGCCTTTTAATACATCCTTTAAAGAATATTCTATAAAGAAAAATGGGTGACAAATCACAATAAACTAGTCCTTTCAACTAATCTTTGACCTTTCCATATCTGTTAGAGACTATTACACCAGGTCTCTATGGAACTCCAAGGTTTTATATTTTTGTAAACCATCATATTAATAAATAATTACTTATTATATTAAGTATACAAATTATTAAGCATACAAATCGTTTCAACTTTAAAAAGATGTGAAAAGACAGCAATATGCAACTTTCATCAGTTGCTAAAAACACAGCAGAATCCAGTTTCAAACAGGATCTCATAAGGTTAGGCAACTGGTTCCCAAAAGGGATAGAAAGATGACACAAACCTTCAAGCATAAAGTTCAAAGTCCCTGTATGTTAGTGGGAGAGGGGAGGGCTGGAGACAGGGGGCAAGCAGCAGGAGGAGAAAACAAAACAACTAAAGCAGGAAGAAGCCCCAAACCCTAAGAGGCAGAAGATCCAAATGCAGCTCAGGCTATTCTCCATATGATGAGGTTATCATTTATTTCAGTAGTCCCAAATCCCAGGACCAGCCTACCACAGAGTCACAGGACCACAAAGTATGTGTCAGGAGAAAGCCCTTAAAGATATTTGTTTTGTATGATATAGGCACCTGCACATATGTCGTTTTTAAAGTTCTGAAATACAATTCAAATAAAAGACTATCTTTCTAAGATGTGGTGCTACAATTACATTTATGAAGTTACTATTTTAAATTCTGAGTCCATTTCCCTATAAAAACTATGATACACAGAATAAAGTCCAAACAGAAAGCTCCTGACATTCTGCCCCTAATCTAGTCTTCTTTTCTTTCAAGGAGCCTACACTTTGGCCCCATGGGAGCAGGGCCTGCTGTTTCTCAAACATGCCTGTTGACTTTGCTCACATTTTCCTATATCTGGAATATCCTCCCAACAAGACAGAATACCAATCTCTAAACTCACATCTTCTCCCACATTTTAGAGGCTTGGCTCAAACGCTGCCTCCTCCATAATTTCCTCCCTCTCTGAGGAGTCAGCCCCTCATAAACTCCATCAATGGACAAATGCCATCAAAATACATGTTTACAATTCTCAAATTAATGTGAAGATAAAGAAACTAAGAAAAGACCACACTCCACTAATGGAAAAAGATGGATGATTATGAAGAAAAACAATGTAGATCCTATTTATAAAAAATTTACTTAGGTATCACATGTATATAAATAAAGTATACATTTTTTATTAGTCTCATCTTTTTTTCAGGGGGAGTGGGGGTGATCAGCTTACCCATCACATCTTCAAATGGACCTTTCCACCAACTTACAACTTTAATAAAAGAGGAAAAAGCTAATATATTTAAATATGGTACTAAAAAGACAACACCCATAACAGGATGACTACAGGTAAGTTCAAATGCTCTTTCATTCCTTGAAACTCTGGCTCTTTGAAACTTGGCTCTTAATTCATGAACCCTTGGTCCCTGTGGCTTTATTTGTCATGTTGTAAGTCCCACTGGACCTATGACTTAGGAGTCAGAACTTTCAAGGTTAGGATGAGACAGGTATCCCATAATTCTCAAATCTAACTGGGCATCAAAAGCACCATTAGCATAACTCAAGAAATATACACATTTTCAAGATTCAAGCCCCAGACTTCCAAAAGGATAACAGCTGATGGTGGAGGCCCAGGAAACTACTTGGTTAACATTAACTAACTAACTAACTAAATAAATAAATAAATAACAACAACAACAACGAAACCTTCCTAGGTGACTCTCTGATTTATAAACAAGTAGTTTGGAAAATGAGTAGACTGGGCAGACCATGAAGGGAACAAGTGGGCTAGAGGAAGTGATGAGACTCCTTCTTCTCTCTTGACTTTACCTTCTCTCTCCCATGTGTCAACCCCAAAAAGGAAAAGACAGTTACTGGGAGAACAACATCAGCAATAGTCACAGGAACAGTAGCTGTAAGGGTCTCCTCTTTAAAGCCCACCTTGCCGTTGTCTACCTTAAGGTTTGCTGCCCACAACAAATTTGAACCAAAGAGAGCAAAGGGATTGGGAGTTCTCCTTGTGGGATGATAGGCATGGCTTAGAGGCGCTGGCAACAGTACAGCCTTCAGGAGGTTACTGGAAGCCCCTTGAGGTTTTCCATCTGCCTCAATGTATGCCATGTTTAGCCTAAAAACTGAGTCCTAAAATGCAATCGTTTTAAGAATTCAACTGACAGATGGGGGGGGGGGGTGTTCCCAATGGTATAAAAAACAACTTTTTTAAACCTCCCAGGATGGCTATTAAAGAGGCTTTATGAGGGTACCTAACTCATCTCTTAGCAAAGACTACAGCTAATGCTATCCAGGGAAAGAATTTAGAAAATACACTTGAGGGGCTGAATGTCTAAATAATTTAACTGCTCTCACTGTGAAAAATATTACTTAAATACCAGGAAGCTCATAAGATTAGAAACTATGAACTGAGCATTAAAAACTTTTTAAGACAGAAATCTATACTAGCCAAAAAAAGTTTCCAACTCCCATGCAAAAAGTCCAAGTATACATTATTTTGTATGATTCCAGAATCTTGTTTACATGCGTGTTTTCCCTTCTGGTTTCATTCAAAAGATTCTCTTTTCTTTTCCAAGTGTATTTTCTAAGTCTGGAGACAAAGTGTTCTTTTTCCCTGGCTCCACCATGTGATGATGCACCCATGTAAGAACTTAAGGAGCTAGGGGGTTCATAGTGGTCTCACTTGTTAGTCTATGAAAACCTGAAGCTGCCAACTGCACATGGATCAGAACGGTCCTGTTCCGAATGGCTCCCTGCTCCATATCAAGAGAAATGGAACTGGCCATAAATCACACGGTTTAGAAACTCCAGACCATTTTTTACATTTTAGTTTTATTTTTCTAAACAATAACATAATTTCAACAGCCCTAAGACTTCTGAACCTGAAAAACTCTAGATTTTTTTGGTAATATGAAAACAATGCCCCAGTGAATAATCATTCAATCTTCAATTACTGCCTAAATTGAATGGGTTTTTTAAGTAACTCCAGCTGATGGTTTCAAGATAGTCTTTGAGAACTAGAATTACTGCAAGAAAGATACCAAAGACAGGTGTCCTCAATTAAGTCTAAAATCTTTGTTTCTTCTATATCAGATGCGTAAACTTGGCAAGTGACATCATTTGTAGACAGCATATTATTCTTAGTGCAATGCACAATTACTCCTTTAATTTTATCATGAGAGCATGGAGTTAGATACATGCATTTCCTCTGTATTACCTAAGTGTACAACATAATAGCAAGGATATTGTTTTATTTGTTCATTTCTATATCCCCAGACCCTAGCACACAGTATATGTTCAAATCATTATTTGTTAATGAATGCTGTCCAATTACAGTAGATACAGAAATGAAGCTAATTTCCCTCATTCAGATATAAGACTCAACTGTATATACTGAAGTATAAATTATACATTATGCCCAACAATGCAAATTCTAAGTCTGCCCATGGGGACAAAGTAACAGTTATTGTGAAAATAATAACTCTGAATTTCCTAAGTTGGGTGCAATTGGATACTTCACCTTTAAGGTGCAAAACCTTCTGTATTTAATAAAACTGAATCCCATTAGAGTTCTAATTTCCACAGGTACCCGTACAGCACTGTAATCTAGAAACCATACAGTATCTTGTTCTCTGCAAAAAGTTAATCATTATTTAGAAAGCTTCTGGACACCGTATTTCCTATACTCATGCAGATTAATCTCCATACCCCTCTGGAATCCATGCTGTGAAAGTTTGACTTAGGTGTATAGTACTTTAAGTGATAAAGGCTTTATATAATTTGGGAGCCATATCTAACTAAAGCAAAATTCCAATGATAATGAGTGATATAATGGCAAAATTCCATTGTAGTTCTAAAAGTTCTGTAAGGGGGCGCCTGGGTGGCTCAGTCGTTAAGCGTCTGCCTTCGGCTCAGGTCATGATCCCAGGGTCTTGGGATCGAGCCCCGCGCATCGGGCTCCCTGCTCAGCGGGAAACCTGCTTCTCCCTCTCCCACTCCCCCTGCTTGTGTTCCCTCTCTCGCTGTGTCTCTCTCTGTCAAATAAATAAAATCTTTAAAAAAAAAGTTCTGTAAGTAATGAGTACATTAAAATTTCAAGCATTTGGGGCGCCTGGGCGGCTCAGTCGTTAAGCGTCTGCCTTCGGCTCAGGTCATGATCCCTGGCTCCTGGGATCGAGTCCCGCATTGGGCTCCCTGCTCCACGGGAAGCCTGCTTCTCCCTCTCCCACTCCCCCCTGCTTGTGTTCCCTCTCTAGCTGTGTCTCTCTCGGTCAAATAAATAAATAAAATCTTTAAAAAAAAATTTCAAGCATTTATAGATAAATGTTCAAAATCATTCTCACCAGTTAATCCTCCATTCCTCTGAATGTTCTTGTTCTTATAACTGTTGTTAAGTACAAGTCATCTTTTCTAATCCTCACGAATAAGGTCCTTTCATTCTACAGTATGTGTTGTGTGCTCTAATACTGCTTAATACTTTACACTAAAGAGCACCTCAAACACAGAAATATCTAATAACTCCTCCCATTACTTGGGATACATGTTCCATAAAGGATATTTTAAGAGTGATAAAATAATAGGGAGATAGTTCCTAGAATTTTGTTCCATCCTTAAAAGACTTTGGAATGTTTTTTCCAGTATCTCCCTTTACCCCTGAAGTTGGGGTGAGAAAAAGGAGAATGGGTATCAGATATGCACTTACTTGGGGGGGGAGGGGGGAGGCGGGAGGGGGTTGGTGGAAGACAAAAGAATTGGCAACAAGGAGAGAAGGGACTCATTTTGCTGATCATAAAATGCTTGGCTTAATGGGATATTTGGGCAGTGATATTCTTGTGGAAACATTTCTGCTAAAGCTTCTTTTGTAAATTATCAAACTAAGAAAAGGTCACATAAATTGATGCAACTAAGGAAATTCTATTACAAAGTACAAGTTACAAAATACAAAATACGCAGGTGTGTCCTACTCTATATAACTATCTCCATATGAAACTCTGACATTTCTCTTCAGACAGATCAACAAAGAGAACTTAAGCATTATTTGTGATGCAGCAATTTCCCTTTTACATACTCAAACTAATGTTTTTTTACCACCTCTTTGCCAGGTAAATTTCAATCTTATTTTTAACCTATCTTACCATTATCTATACAACCTTTATTTTCGGGGCGCCTGGGTGGCTCGGTCGTTAAGCGTCTGCCTTCGGCTCAGGTCATGATCCCGGGGTCCCGGGATCGAGCCCCGCATCGGGCTCCCTGCTCAGCGGAGAGCCTGCTTCTCCCTCTCCCACTCCCCCGTTTGTGCTCCCTCTCTCACTGTGCCTCTGTCAAATAAATAAATAAAATCTTTAAAAAAAAAAAACCTTTATTTTCTATAAAGTACTTTTCAACATAGAGCATTCAGAATATCTGGAATTAGATTTCAGCATATTCTCCTAGCGAACTGCATTTTAAACTTTACCTCCCCAAAGACCATATTTAAAATGTCTAAAGTTACAGTCTTTTGAAAAACCTTGGTGTATACTTGTAGTGGTACCTCCAGAAGATCAGAAACATTCTTAATGTAAGATATTTCCTCCTTCTATTGGTCCACAAGCCCCCTTGTTTTCAGTACTCGGTTCTGGGCACTACAGATGTTAAGAAGCTGTGGGAAGGCTGGGAATGCCAAGAAAAAAACAAGATGGGGCCTAGAGGGCAATATTATTGGAGATCACTTAAAGAAAAGCTAACCTAACCAGAACACAAGAATTGCAAAAAGAGCTAGCATCAGTAGTCCAAATGCACACAAAAGTAAAAACTTAGAAATATAGAATTTTCAAGACAGAAGATGATAACTAAACGAGAAACCTGTTTTAACTGAAGGCTTCACATCAAGACAAATTACATCCAACCATGATTAAAAATATATTGTCAATAAGAACCTGGAACCACAATGACAGCTCCCCACAAGTCAAACGTAGAGAACATCGAAAGACCCTGGCATTCTGCCACAAGAGTCTCCACTTGGCTTTGCCCTGGTCAACATTTTCACCAACCACTTGGGATGGACCAGGGGCAGGATCAGTGAGAATGAGGAATAAACAACCTATGGGATGCCCTAATATCCAGGGCAGATGGAAAGTTCAGAAAATTCAGCAGTCCAGAACAAGGAACAGACATAAAATAACACACACACATACAAGATTAAATATAAAGTACTGCCCTGGAGCAAAAAACATAAGCTGCTCATCTATAACATAAGGCCTTACCTACGAGCAATTCATGTGACAGACAACTCCAAGGATAACAGCTACATGCTCAACACAGCACAAATCTGTCTACAATAAAACGAATTTAAATTTAAAAAAATTTTTTAAAAAAGGAAGAACGAAAAGAAACTAACAAAAACATCAACCTGGACTATACTAATTAAATTACAGTTTTCAAACCTTCTTAGCATGCCCTGTGCTGGTCACATCCTAGCTTAAGTACTATATGCTTCTCCAAGGAACACATGTTAAAACTGGCAATGAGACAATTTCAAAAAAGTTAGCATGACTCTGAAGCTCTGAAACTACATCAAATAGCAACGGTTAGACAGACCTGTGGCAGCATAACTTGGAAAAAATTAACATCTTAACTCTTGGTTAGTATCTGAAGATTTATCGCATGAAAGAAGATAAAATTAGGGCTATCAGAGGGCTAGGAATCTACACAATATGAAAAGCATCTCAATATTAAGTTGTTCAAAACTGCCTTGAAAACAAAGCCTTCCCCATCTCTAGAAGGGAAGCCAAGCCGATAGAGACAAAATAACGACCTGCCAAGAATGCTTCAAGGACGTCTATCTGTGCCCTTATTGAAGGCTGCACCAAGCTACTTCCAACCCAAGACCCTGGAGATCACCTATAGCCCCTGAACTACAGAGGCAAAAAAAAAAAAGGAAAGAAAGAAAATTAAAGTCAGACAAGGAAAATGCCTTTCTTCGGTACCACAATCATACACAATAGCAAAGCCAGAACCAGAGGCTAGCATTCCAGACTCCCAGATCCACTCTCTCCATCCTGTTCCATCTTTTCACTCCAAGTATCAGGCCACTTCAACCCTCAGTCACACAGAAAGTATGGTCTTCCTAAGAAATCATTCACACTTGGGAAGTAAGAGTTGGAAGAACCTATGGGACAAGTGGTTTTTGTTTCTCACTTCTTTCTGTAGTGTTCAAAGTTACTCAGATAGCTCAAGAAACACCAATCCTTAATGTGCACGGATACCATTCTTCCACTAAGAATTCAGCTCTGAGAGCTTTACACCGAGAGGATTCAGGTCCTTCGGGCCCACAGAGGAATGCCTCACAGTTCAAACCTTCCATTCATCCAATTCAGTAAGTGTTAACAGATTCTAGAAGAGGCAAAGAGGATCTTACTTCTCCCCCTCAGTCAAAAAGACAGAGATGAAATCTGCACTGGCAAAGAAACAGATTTCAGTGTGTAAGAGAGGTAGAATACCAGTGTCGGTAATTTTCTCAATACAGTCACATATAAGGATTTAAATCCACAATTAGACAAACACAGTGTTTTCAAACAAAATATTTTCAAATAATAGATGTTGACTGACTTTTTAAAGAGCCATAACACTCGCTCCCTTTCAGCCCCCTGAACCGCCTGCCATTCAGCCATACAACCCAAGGTCATCCTTCCTTTCCTCACTAACAAGCACCCTAATAACAAGAGTCCACAAACTGCTTCCTAACTCAGAGAGAACTATTCTCAGAATTGCAATCATACAATGCTTGGTCTAATCATAAAAACACAATCTTAACAAACCTCTACCGGGGCTCACGAGGTACCAGATGCTATGCTAAGTACTTTACAGCATCGTGATAAGGTAAATATTATCCCCATATTATAAATGAAGAAAATAAGGATCTAAGAGATTGTTACTTGCCCAAGGTCAAGAGCTACTAAGTGTTATGACCACGTTTCAGACTCCAAACTCCAAGTCACCACCATACAATGCTGCCTGCCTACTTACTTGCTCAAGGAGAGTGGTCCTGTAGGCTCCAAGCAACAACTGGAACCACAGCAAGGAATGGGGTACCGAGTTCATTCAAGATTTTCACAGGAACCAGGCGGCACAAAGTGCCATTCTTTGAAACACTACTGAGATGCGGTTATGTAACCAGAGGCGCAAACAGCAGCAGGAGGGCCTAAAAGTAGACATGAAAACAAACTTCCTTTATTTTGAAGGTAAGCCTCTAATAGTTACATTAATAATGATTCCATTTTTATTGCTTTGTGTGCTAAGCATCGGAATCAAATTCCTTCTCTTTTCCCTCTCAGTGTAGATGAAGTGGATTTGGATCATACAGCCCACTCTATGCACTTGGAGTACGGGCAGTAATAACTCCATCCCCTTCAGAAGTCACCTCAGGACAGCGTGGCTGTCACTGATGAGCTGCACGTGCCAACATCCCTGGAGGGCCCCCGCTGCGGGGCTGAAGATTCACTGCACGTGCAGACCAACAAAACGAACTGTCATTTTTCTCCTGAAATGTGGATTCAGTCACAATTGTCACCCGCCAGAGCATTTCACGGATTCCCTAATATAACACTCAAAGTAAATTTGATCAAATTTTGTTAGTGGTAAATTTATTCCTAGGTATTTTATTATATTTGATGCAAGTGTAAACGGGATTGCTTTATTAATTTCTTTGATGGTTCATTATTAGTACATGGAAATGCAACATATTTTTGTATATTTTGTATCCTGCAATTTTACCAAATTATTATATTTAAAATGCTCCCAAGAGGGCACCGGGGTGGCTCAGTCGTTAAGCGTCTGCCTTCGGCTCAGGTCATGATCCCAGGGTCCTGGGATCGAGCCCCACGTCGGGCTCCCTGCTCCGCGGGAAGCCTGCTTCTCCCTCTCCCACTCCCCCTGCTTGTGTTCCCTCTCTCACTGTGACTCTCCCTGTCAAATAAATAAATAAAATCTTTAAAAAAAAAAATGTTCCCAAGAGATTATGTCCAGTTCAAAAATTTAATAAGGAATATTTGAAAGACATTAGAAGGATCAGTGATTTAAAAGCCCCCCCAAAAAAACCCTGTTTTCTGAATATTTTTATTCAGCAGCATGTAAAAATTTTAACCAAAAACTTTAATTTTAAAAAGTCGAATTAGTTTACTTGTGAAGGTAGATTTGTCTTTTTCTGTACTTAAGCCAGACTAAATGGATTGAAGTTAAAATATGCTATGCCACTAAAAAAAAACTTTTTTAATGTGACACCTCATACTGCCATCTTACATTTGTAAAGTATTTTGCAAGCTAAGTAAAATTTCTCATTCCCATTTGAATGAGAACATTCAATTCTCACAATAAACCTGTACGATTAGGAGGGAGAAGTAAGTCTGCAAAAGATGAAAGCAACAGAGATAAATAAGACATCTAGGGCACAGCGCTCCAAGTGGTGGAGACACAAGCGGAAACCCAACCTTCTGATCCATGCTGCCAAAATCATGCCTGCCTCCAAACACCAGACTCTACCTCTGATCTCATTATATGCAACAGATTTGTAAAGAAGCAGAAGCTTTCCAGATTCTTTCATTTCCATATACTGATTGAGAATTCCTTAAACCGACATCTATCCCTCAAAAAAATGTACTTAAAGCTTAGTAAGATATTCAAGTCAACAGCCCACTGACCACCTCCCGTAAAGCCTTTTTATTGACTCCATCTGAATAATTTATAAAGGAATAAATTCTGAGAACATTTTAATATCAGATTATGAATATAGTCCATGGCCTATTGTGCCTTGCATACAAAACTCAAAAGATCAAGTGAATAAAATGTTTTAATTTATACATTAGAAATTCTAAATCCTAATCTCTTGATACATTTCTTTAAAATTTTTAACCAAGTGTTTTTCAATTTTTGAAAATCCATTTTGTTTTAAAGTCAGGTTTTTAAAAAATCAATTAAACCATTGATTTTTATCTTAACTCTGATATTGCTTAACTCAGTATTCAAAGATGATACCCTGACAGATCCGCATCTGTATGCAGGTATGAATTGGGGAAAAAAAAAAATCAATACACAGCAAACAGTCTTTTTTTGTGCTGCAGAAGACTGCTCTTCCTCTCTGCATAGGCTGTCATCTGTTCTGTGTTGGGCTGTCAGGCAAGGCTGGGTAAGGACACATTCTGTACCACCACCTACACCTGTATCCCTTCACCAAGCTGGACAACCTGCACAGAAGTTTTGTTGGCACTAAGCAGTCACACCACCTGTCGAAAATGGCATCCCCTTTATTAAAGGAGTCTTTCTGCTTACCTTATAGGCCATGATAGCCTTGCTGAAAAGATGAGTCATATTATAAATATACTCCCTCTAGTACTAATGTTTAGCACATCCCCTAAATCATAAATGGGATTTTATTACTCCATGAAATGAGCACAATAGGTTTTCATTTGCTGCTCATGACTGTGCCCATGAATCAAGGCACAAGGCTAATTAAAGCTTTGTGATGGTTCCCCACTATCACTAGAAGATCAAGTCCAACATTTCATGACAGCATACAAGGCCCACTATGGTCTCTACCATCTCCTCTTCTACCACCACCCTCCTCCAAAACTCAATGCACCAGCCATGCGAGCTGTGCAGAATGTGAATCACAAAAGAGAGGTAACTGTTTCCCATCTCCGCGTTTTTGCACAAGCTTTATCTGCTGCCTAGAATGTATTTCCATACCCCCTACTCTGACCACCTTTCCCTCTCCTAACAGTAAATATCTTGGACAACTCCTCTCATTTTCCACCACCAATTCCACGTTTCCCCTTCTCTTCTGGAAGCCTTTAGAGATCCCCAGAAAGAACTGGTATCTCCCCTTAAAACACACCATTCAGAGCATACTGGGTGTGCTATCAACCAAGCTACATGCCTTGAGGCTGCCTTACTTTCCCCCAGGTGAGCTCCCTGGAGGGGAGGAAGGGGTCTGACTCGGTTTTGCATTCCTGGCACACACCCAGTGCTCGAACAAATCAGTCAGTAATGGAGGGAGGACTGCTACTGCTCCATAGCCCCGGGCTCAGCTCTCCCAGGAAACTGTTCCCATCCAGGGGTTCCCAGAGGCCAGGTAGCCAGGCCCTGGTTGACTCCCTCATGATCAGGCCTGGAGAAAGCAGGGTGGGCGGGCAGCCCAGGGAGCATGCCCGGAGACAAAGATACACTTCTCCCGTGAAGAGGACAAGGGGGTTATGCCAGGCAGAGAAGGAATGAGGAGGCAAACACTACAACAGCATCTCCACCCATCCGAAGGAAGGGAATTTTCTAATCAAAGAAAAACTGACCTTTTATTTCAATAAAAGCTTACCTTTTATCTCAATCCATATAGCCGTGTCTCCTATACTAAGCGATAAATTGCTGCTTTGTAGTAGAAATAATTTAATACAACAGAACATGGGCATAAAATAAATAGCCCCCAAAATTTAGAAAGTCCTTACATATTCTAATTCAGCCAGTCAACAACTTTATTCTACCTCTATAACTGGGATACTCCACAGATCTTGACTCAGGGGTTACTTGCTTTAATTTTATATATCATACAATAAGGTTAGTTATCTTGTTTCCAAGCTCCCTACAGATTAAAAGCGGCATGTTTGAGAAAAGAGTTTTATAAGAAAGAAGACCAAAAAAATCTATAAAAAAGCAGACCCAAAAACCCTAAAGTCCAGCAATCTAGGCCATTTTGGCCCAATATATATCCGGACACTAATAGCTACACTCAATCTAAAAGAGCACAGTTGAGATTCTTAAAGGTGCAAATCATCAGCTTCCTGGAAATGCTGACTATACAAAATTATATACTTTTTAATATATTGCCACAGCCAAAGTACAGTTATATTTAAAATGAAGTTATACTGGCTTTTTCACTTATAGAAATTTGTCTGCAAAATATTAGTGGGCAAGATGAATATGCCAATATGCTTAGTATAGCATTGTTCTCAATAGTGAAAACCTGAAAACTAAATACCTATCCAAAGGGTATTGAGAAACAGATTATGATATATATATATCAAGTGGAACACAATTCAGTCATTTTAAAAGATCATATCCGTTAACATGGGAAGAGAACCACAACAAAGTATTAAGTAAAAACTTAAGATTGGTAAGTGGCATGTGTTATATAATTTCACTCTTGTGTAACACATGTGTATGCCCGAGTTTGTGCACATGGACACCCATGCATGCATATTACCAAACTGTTGACAGTGATCACCCTGAATTACTAAACTGTTAACAACCATGATTTTTACTTCTTCATAATTTTCTATATTGTCTGAATTTGCTATAGAAACACAGATCTTTCATATAACGAGAACAAAATTATTTTTGAAAAATACAGTCCAAGCATAGGCACATCCATCTCAAACACTGGTTTAGAGGATAAAAGAAAAGGGAGAAAAAGCAAGTAGATGAATGTATGTAACTAGCCTGGACACAATCACCAGGCGTTGTTTTCCATCTATCTATAATACAGAAATCAGCAAAAGGCTATAGAGGTGCATCACTGCAAATTCATCCACACTAGCAGAAAACACAATTTTGAATGCCACGGTATTTAGACAGGATATTATACGGATATCTTCTATATAGCTCCAATCACCCTATCAACTTCAAACAGTTTCTTAGTTCTATCTGGAAGAAGTGCTTCATCAAATTTTCAGTGTTGAAATACCGTGGCATGTCAGTCTTCAAAAAAATACAATTTTGAAGGACTATACAGTTGACCCTTGCACAATGCAGCGGCTAGGGATGCTGAGCCTCCTACACACGGTCGAAAATCTGCATCTAACTTTTAACTCCCCCAAAACCTAACTACTAACAGCCTACTCCTGACCAGAAGCCTTACCAATAACAGCAACAGTTAGTTAATATGTATTTTGTATGTTATATGTATTATACACTGTATTCTTACAATAAACTAAAGAAAATATTATTTAGGAAATCTTAAGGAAGAGAAAATACATCTACATTATGTACTGTATTGATACCGTAAGTTTATGTCATCTGTTCACAAGATGAATGTATCATCTATCGGTATCTACACGTCATAAAACACTGTAGATGTTATACATATTACTAACACTAGACATCAAAAATGAAGAACTAATGTAAAAAAGAAATTTGTATACATTTACAGATAAAATGATTCATGCATTGATAACAAACAGCAATATGACTGCTTTATGGTAGTCTAGTGTAATTGATATGATTGCTTCAGAGTAGCCTAGATTATACACTAATGAATTAATCATTATAAAATTTTTGATGGCATACAGCATTACAGTCATATTCAGAACACAGTACTGGGAACACTGTTACATTTTTTAAAACCATTCACTTGTAAGGATAGGCTGATAGACATTTCCTACAATCACGAGAGGCATTCTGTATAATAATGTAATTCTTTGAAAGCAATTACAGGACAGTAAAAAAACTATGCTATTAATTTTATATTAAATATCACTCACCTTAAGCCTATGTAAAGATAAGCTATACATTTCCATACGAGTCGCGCACACCATGTTCTACACAATCAATACTTGGGTGATGATCTCACACATCTCACACAGTTCTTGCCATACAGTTACTAGATTTCCACACCAAGACATACATAGACACAACAGATAAATTCATTACCTGTATGGCATGATGATTATTTACTGTTCATTAAGTGGGAGTGGATCATCATAAAAGTCTTCACCCTCGTCATCTTCACACTGAGTAGGCTGAGGAGGAGGAAGAAGACAGGTTGGTCTTGCTGTCTCAGGAATAGCAGAGGTGGAAGAGGTAAAGCGGGTGGGAGGCAGGCAGGAGAGACAGACACACTTCGTGTAACTTCAAGGCAATACACAGTAATTTCTGTCTGACTTTTTTGCTTTTTCATTTCTCTAAAAATGTTGCTATACGGTACCAACATTTGTTTTAGTTTCAGCACTTTTATCTTAGAAGGGCCCATGTCATAAAGGAAGTCAAAAGCAGTACTGAGCAATCAGAACCCTTCTGCCCTACTGTCTAATGTCCATTTGTTTTCTGGCACGCTTCTTCTAGGCCTTCTTCCTCGTTGTCTGGCACTTGTTCCGAAGCACTCACCTCCATCAAGTCATCTTCTGTTAGTTCCTCTGGTGTGGTGTCTATTAGCTCTCAAATTTCTCCAAGGTCCATACCTTGAAACCGTTGGCCCCCACAATCTCTTTCATGACTTCCTTGACTGGCTCTGTCGTTCATCCTGTGAAGTCATGCACAACATCTGGACATCACAGTTTTCTCCAGCAGGAGTTTATTGTTTTCGGCTTGATGGTTTTCATGGCTTTTTCTAAAACAACAATAGCATCTTCAATGATGTAATCCTTCCACACTTTCATGATGTTCTATCAGGATTCTCTTCCACAGCACTGACAATCCTTTCCATAGAGTACCATATGTAATGAGCCTTAAAGGTCCCTATGACTCCCTGGATCTAGAGGCTGAATGAGGGATGTTGTGTTTGGGGGCAAGCAGACCACTTTGATGCCTTCATTGTTGAAGTCATGGGGTTCTAGGTAGCCAGGGGTACTATCCAGTATCAAAAGAACTTTAATCCCTTATTGGCAAGGTACTTCCTGACTTCAAGGGCAAAGCATCAATGGAACCAATACAGGTAAAGGGCTCTCACTGTCCAGGCCTTCTTGTTGTACAATCAAAAGACTGGCAGCTGGTATTTATCTTCTCCCTTCAAGGCTGGGGAGTTAGTAGCTTTATGGATAAGAGCCATCCTGATGATAAATTCAACTGCATTTGCACAAAACAGTAGATTTAGCCTATCCCTCCCTGCCTTAAATCCTGGTGCTCACTTCTCTTCCTTACTATTAAATATCCTCTGTGGCATTTTCTTTTCCAGAATGGGGCACTTTTGTCTGCATTAAAAACCTGTTCAGGCAGATATCCTTTTGCCTCAGTGGTTTTCTTAATGGCATCCGGGAACTCGTCTGCTACCTCTGGTCAGCAGAAACTGTTTCTCCAGTTATCTTGGCATCCTTCAATCAAACCTCCTTCTAAAATTATCAAACCATCCTTTGCTGGCATTAAATTCTCCAGCTTTAGATCCTTTACCTTCATTTTGCTTTAAGTTGTCATATAATGACTTCCCTTTCCAAATCCTATTAAGAGTCTATAGGAGTATCTTTCTTGCAGCAATCCTGCACCCACATAAAAGCTGCATGTTCAAAATGAAATGAAAAAGTACTTTGCAAAAAATATAAGGTTTTTGTGCCTACAACACACCTGCAGCAACGGGTTAATGAGACTTCCTTTTCTCTTTTTTTTACAGTGGTCCTTATGCTGGATTCATTTATCTTGAAATGGTGGGCAACCATAGCTGTACACCTCAATCTATGGTAGATATTAAGTAATTCCATGTTTTCTCATAATGCCGTGACTTTTCTCTGTTTCTTGGGAACACTTACAGCATCACTAGTGGCACTTTGTATGGGTCCCCTGGTGTTAGTCAAGGTTTACAGTATTGCACTAAACACGATGAAAAAATACATGAGAATCACAAGATCACTTTTTTCTTTAAATTTTTTATTGTTATGTTAATCACCATACATCATCAGTTTGTGATGTACAAGATCACTTTTTACTGTGATACACAATTTACCACAGAGAAGTGCTCATAAGATGATTAGTGTCACCCACTGTTTTAACCAGATACTTGCAACACCTGAGCTTAGGGCAAGAGTAATAAAAAGTTGTCTATAAAATTACTATAGTAGTACAGTATGTACTATAGTTAACTTTGCGTGGTTATGATTTAATAATACATCTTTCCACTTACACCTCTCAATTGTGAATGGTGCCACATAAAGTCTGTGTGCATAAGCTTCGATAAATTTTAACTTTTATAATAGATTCATGTATATTTTATGGTAGTAAATGATAAAATAAACTAGTATTTACACATATTTTATGCATTCATTATAGACCTCTCAATTTTTTTCAATATTTCTAGGCTATGCAGTTCATCTGGAGTTTGCTCAAACTGTCACAAATCTCCAAAACTTTCCCAGTATAATAACTGAAAAACACTCATGTATAACTGGATCCACACAGTACAAACCCATGTTATTAAAGGATCAACTGTACTACTTTGGAGACTGCTGCCCAACTGACAATGCTCATCCACAAAAATTTTATCACGTATGAGCTCTCCAAAGCAAGGAGCAAAGACAAGGGTGAGGGGAGGAGTACACGGGAATAGGACTTTCCATTTAACTTGGAAAAAAATTTTTGAAAAATACAAAAAATATTTCTTATAAGCACAGGTTTAATAACAGAGCGGAATAAGGTATCCAAAGGCATTTGAGGGAAAAAATTGAGATTTGGGCACAATGCTGGTCACATTATTTCTGAATTCTAGTACTTTTCCCTTTATGAAAGGCATAAGAGGATAAAGAAATGTTAATTACAGTAACCTTCTTAGTCAAAATGAATAGCCCTAAAGGAAAAAAACAAAAGTTTGAAAATAAATACGGTAAAAAATTGTGAAATGTCATACTCTCTTCATTATAGCAGACTAACTGCCCTTGAATTCTTTGGGCGAGGCAGGACATACTGTAAGTAGACAGGGAGACTGGCAGGTAGGCTGGCCAACAGCACGTCAAGGAAAGGAGAGAGAAAATGAACATGAAGAAGAACGGGAGCTCTGTAGCAAATGAGATGAAAGAAAAGAATAAAAGAAAGAAAAAATCAACTCTGCCTCATGCTGCAGATGCCCTCAAGAAATGTCATTAATGACACATTCTCATTACAGAAATTCCCCAGAGTGGCCAGAGACTTGCTTTTTTTGTGGTTTCCAAATCAAAAACTACATGCACCTTTTATACATCAAGGCTAGCATATATACACCATGTGGCTACTCTCTACCCAGCATGTCCTCATCAAGATACATCTGTGGCCTGCTCTAACCTCTAATGACAACACTGACAGTTGCATGGAAGATCAACGAAAACACAGAGCAGACAGACACAGAACAGATTTATACGTCAAAATTGTATTCTGAGACTTAAACTGGGGTTTTTTTTTCCTCCACAAGATAGTTCCCAAATGCATTTAGTCTTTGATTGATTCATCACAGACTTTTTCATTTCCTTATCTTCTCCATTAAGTTGCAGAGTTCTTAAAGTTGCAAAAAAAGTATACTTCCGTGTCAGTATACAAGTCCAGTGCTGTAAGTCTCAGGCAAGGAGAGCCTACCTAAAGGGAGGAACCCACCCAGGTGGGAGGAGCCCCCCAGAGCACACAGAGTGTGCCTCAAGGGCAGGAGAACAGACCAAAGTTCCATTGACACATGGTGACTTTCATCATTTTTTTGTCTCTTCTCTTCCTTTCTTTTCCCCAAATAAATTTGGGGACAAGTATTCCAGTGTACCAAGATAAATTTATGGGTCTTCAAGTGACAAAGAATGAAAAAAAAATGATCTACAATGATTCAAAAGATAGGTTAAAGGCAGTCTTTTTGCTTACTGCAGAACCAAATTCAGAATTCACCCATTTCAGCCAACAGACACATGAAAAAGTGCTCAACATCACTCAGCATCAGGGAAATCCAAATCAAAACCTCAATGAGATACCACCTCACACCAATCAGAATGGCTAAAATTAACAAGTCAGGAAATGACAGATGTTGGCAGGGATGCAGAGAAAGGGGAACCCTCCTACACTGTTGGTGGGAATGCAAGCTGGTGCAACCACTCTGGAAAACAGTATGGAGGTTCCTCAAAAAGTTGAAAATAGAGCTACCATACGATCCAGCAATTGCACTACTGGGTATTTACCCCAAAGATACAAATGTAGGGACCCGAAGGGGTACGTGCACCCCCATGTTTATAGCAGCAATGTCCACAATAGCCAAACTGTGGAAAGACCCAAGATGTCCATCAAGAGATGAATGGATAAAGAAGATGTGGTATATATACACAATGGAATATTATGCAGCCATCAAAAGGAATGAGATCTTGCCATTTGCAACGACGTGGATGGAACTGGAGGGTGTTATGCTGAGTGAAATAAGTCAATCAGAGGAAGACATGTATCATATGACCTCACTGATATGAGAAATTCTTAATCTCAGGAAACAAACTGAGGGTTGCTGGAGTGGTGGGGGGTGGGAGGGATGGGATGGCTGGGTGATAGACATTGGGGAGGGTATGTGCTATGGTGAGCACTGTGAATTGTGCAAGACTGTTGAATCACAGATCTGTACCTCTGAAACAAATAATGCAATATACGTTAAGAAAAAAAAAAGAAGATAGTAGGAGGGGAAGATTGAAGGGGGGGGAATCGGAGGGGGAGACGAACCATGAGAGATGATGGGCTCTGAAAAACAAACTGAGGGTTCTAGAGGGGAGGGGGATGGGGGATGGGTTAGCCTGGTGATGGGTATTAAAGAGGGCATGTTCTGCGTGGAGCACTGGGGGTTATGCACAAACAATGAATCATGGAACACTACATCAAACACTAATGATGTAATGTATGGTGATTAACATAACAATAAAAAATTTTTAAAAAAAGAATTTACTCATTTCAAGTATGAAATTGTCAATTTCGCAATTATTCCTACTTCTGTGTAAATGGTATAGATTTCCACTGTAAGATTCCCTACTAGCAAAATACCCAAAGTCACAATTCTAACCCAAGAAAACTTAAAAAGTCTCTCAGTCACTACACAAGGAAGTGGTTAAGAGCATAGATTTTTTTGAGCCACTATGTGGGCTCAAATTCCAACCCTGCCATTTACTAGGTATGGAACTGTGGACAAGTTACTTAATGCCTGTACCTCAGTTTCCTTATGTATCTCTTAATTTAAGCAAATTAATATACATAAACTCTTAGAACATTATCTAGCACTTACTATAAAAGTAATGGCTGTTGTTACTATTATTACTGTCATCATCGTCCAGCAGGTTTACCATAAGCAGCTCAACTGAACCTCTCCTAGAACGAGAGCATCACTGCTAAAGCATTCCAAGTATTTCTGAATTTCGAAAGAACAGTATAAAACCAAAATGTTTCTTTCATCTTAAAAAACATTTTGTTTTTTAATGTGGAGAGCTATTCATTTAATAGTGGTTTTTCAAGGAGTTAGGCAAAGTTTTGAAATGTAACCTTTTCCCTCTTCCACCTTTCAAAGGGGAAAAGGAAAAGGAAGAAATGGTCTGGGAGGCACTTTTGTTTTGTTTTTTTCTGTTTTTCAAAGAGTAGCTTTGACCAGCCATTTATTCAAACTAGTCTTAAATACATTTGTAGAGTGTTCAACATGCGAAGGACTTCTGCCTTATATCTCTATAGAATAGACTATTATAAGCACCCAATTAATGTTAAAAAGTACTTTCCTAATCCATAACTTCTACATTTGAATCTCAAAAGTGTTGTCTTAGCCCTTTTTCCTATTTGCTACATTCAAACCATAAAAGAGTCTAAACTAGGTTTGTTTGTTGTTTGTTGAGGGTTGAGGGAGGGGAATTGGGTAGGGGGATGGGTTAACTGGGTGATGGACAATAAGGAGGGCACATGATGTAATGAGCACTGGGTATCATATAAGACTGATGAATCACTGGGGCACCCGGGTGGCTCAGATGGTTAAGCGTCTGCCTTCAGCTCAGGTCATGATCCCAGGGTCCTGGGATCGAGCCCCACATTGGGCTCCCTGCTTGGCGCGGAGCCTGCTTCTCCCTCTCCCTCTCCCTCTCCCATTCCCTCTACTTGTGCTCTCTCGCTCTGTCAAATAAATAAATAAAATCTTTAAAAAAAAAAAAAAGACTGATGAATCACTGACCTCTCTACCTCTGAAACTAATAATACATTATATGTTAATTCATTGAATTCAAATAAAAAATAAAATACCCCATTATTTTTAATAGTGCAGGAATATTAATATAATCATAAGTTTCTCCAGCATGAGGCATTGAAAGAGAACAGAAAATAGACACAATCCTGGTTTTCAGGCAACTTAATGTAAACATATGGCTGCTTTGGGCCAGTATCATATTTACTGTATCTTATTACCAATATTACCCGTCCGCTGATTTAGGGGAAGTATAGCTATCTCCCAAAAGCAGTTGACAATCTACTGCAGAAAAGCTGTTTTATACTCAAGCAACCACAGGTAAAGTAGTAAATTCTCAAAAGTTAGAACAAGCCCCTTTGAACTCTACATAGTGCTCATTATCAATATCATAAATAAAACAATAAAAGCAAATGCTCCTTTTGAAGAGTCTTAGCAACTAAAGAAAAGGGGTCTGTCATAATTGAGTTGCATAGAAAGCAAGTGGTAAGAGCAAATGGAAGAAGTCTCAAAAGTCAATCAGGATTTTGTTGAGATATAAAAATAAAGGAAAATGAGAGCTAGCAATGTTTTTTGAGAAAGTAGGATATTAAAAGGTATGAAAAACATTTTTAAAATCCACACAAAAGGATTTTAAGACAGGAAGATTAACCCACAAGTTGTTGAATTATTTTGCTTAAGCATACACATGTTTAGAAACTTCACAAAATATATTCCTGATTAGCAACACTCAAGTTTCCAGCTGCCTTTACATTTGTTCACTTTGTCAAAGCCCTAATTCTATACCAAAGCCTTTTGTCCTACTCAAATGCCAGCTCAGCTCACCTTACTGGAAAGGCTCTTCTGGTTCTGTCAGCTGTGCCCATGATAAGCAGCTGGGAAGTATGGAAGAAACATTAACTATTGACTGAAAAGGAGTATGGACACGGAGTTCTACCATTTGTTACTGAAGAGGTTATAAAAAAATGTAAATCCAAAAAACGAAATTAAAAAGACTATTCATTGCTCCACACCTGCTCAGAAAAAGTTACAATCACCAATCCATGTAAAATAGCCACAGCTCAACTAAAGGAAGTATTAATCCTTGTTTGAAATAGGGGTGGGGGGGACTTCCAAAGCACAAAGGCAAAGGCAAAATCACTCAGAAGCAGGAAGAGAAATGCCCACTGATGAACTGGGGATAAACCAAAGGTCTCTGAGGGGTTTGTGTTTCCTTGATGCAGTACTTGATGCAGTACTTGAAACAGCAAGCTCAGGGCACAGACATCAATCTGGAATGTAGGCAGAACTTTTCACAACTTCAAAGCACAAAAATGTGTTCTCAATTAGTATGTAATATATAAATGCCAAATGCAGACTGGCCCTCAAATATTTACCATCTTTAGCTGGAGATTTTCCCATCTTCAGCAATGTCCAATTGCCGGGCAGCATTACCACTGTTCCCATTATCTCCTCTGCCTGTCTATGCCCACCACTCCAAGTGGTGTGGCTATGAGGAGGGACTTCTGAGTGAGCACAGGAAATTATATCCAACCAGGCACCAGTCTGGCCTATTTGCTGCTATTCGAAAGACAGAGAGCCAGGTTAGCTGCTTTGTAAAACCCCAGATAAGGGGGCATAATCAACAAGGCTAGCAAGAATTAAGCACACCTCTTTGCCCGTAGGGTACAGGGCCTGAGAACTGGCTCCCAAAAGAATCGAGATGCAGGTGGATTGTCAATGATGGAGCCAAATAAACCACTCTGCCTGGTTATTTGAGACATAATACGCTGTACAAAATATGTACATTTCATCGTGAAGCAATGAAGGAGGCCAAGAGCATTAACACTGATAAAGCACCAATGCACTGGCCGAGATACAAGACATAAATGATCTCAATTAGCGCAACTGAGGCCCAGAGAAGTTAAGTAACTTGCCTGGGTCACAAATGTAGTAAGTGCTAGGCCAGAATCTGAACTCTGATCTGCCTAACTACACAGAAAACGTTCTTTCTATCAAATCACAAAGCCTTTTATTATTTTTCTCATCATTCTGCTGTCCCGAGATAGTTATGCTTCCACTCTAGGCATCTATAAAGGTGGCTGAAAACTTAAAAGGACCTAAGCATTTCCCGGACAGCCCAGCAGTATACATTGGGATGGAACAACTCCTTTAAACACTAAAATGTTTCTATTTTTACCACTCTGAATGAAAATCTTTCTCAAAATGTATGACTGTCTTCTTAAACATAATACACCAACCACCACTAAATAGTAAGTGTGTTGCATCATGTCCATGGTATTGTACCAATTTGGGATGAAAGACTACACTCATCTTAACATATGGAAGGGGCCACACAGACCACCTAGTCAAACCCCGTGGCTACAGGATCTCCCTCATAAGATTCATATAAGGTAGAGAGCTAAAGTGTTAAAAACATGAAAAGAAAGCCATTTACATGTGGTTCATTGGATCTCAAATTTATTTCAGCAGTTTTGGGGACACAAAGCAGTTTGGAGACAACATGCCATCTAAATTCAAAGTCACTCCTCCAACACTTGAGTTTCATCACATGGGCTGTGGCCCATCACAGCCAAATTGGTCACCTGTCAATCTTAACATTTCTTAACCCCGTAATCTCATGATTTCATATTTAACTGGACAACAGTAAAGCAACTGTTCACAAGGTTGTGTAGGGGCGGCGGTATTCTTTTACGCTTTGTGAATCTTTCCTCTCTGCCTAGACTCACAAAGCTATGTACACTTTTCAATACCACACTTGTTCTAAAAACTCTATCGTTTGAAAGACTTTTTATCAAGAAAGATCAGGGATTCTGTTTTAGCAAGAACAAATATTCTAACAGTGTAAACCTGATCCTTATCTGGCAAATTTTTTAAGTACCATTAAAGTAGTAGTTTTTCCTCAGAAATACTACTGACTTTAGCATCATTTTTTCATATTTTCTAAGTAAGATGATTGTATTACTTAAACCTGTCCCCAAAAGCACTGGCATGTGTAAGAAATCGTTTTTATACATCATTAAGTACCAGATTAAAATAAGAAATGTTACAATAACACTGTTATGCTAGAGTCATCAACCTTTCCAGGCCTTCATCCACTCAAAACAGAGTCAAGATTTTACTTATGACTACAGCCAGCTGCTAGAGTGAAAAGAAAGCCAGCCAGCCACACCATCCACTAACCCCATCCCCTACCTTTAACTATTCCCCCACCTCCCTAAGTTGAAGGTACAGCTCCAAGCTGCCCAGAAGATCTTTAACCTAATGCAGAGGGGACCGCTTGTCAGCTACCTAGTCTTTTTGCTGACTAGAGTTATTGTAGCACTATGCTTGAAACATGGAAAGAAAAAAAATTCTAAACAGAAACAAAATATAGGGTGTCTGAAATTTTTTTAAAAAATTAGGATAAACTCATTTTTACATAGTATGTAAGGTACATTTTCAAATAATAGTCTCAATTAATAAGCACATTATTTTCCCTGTGTGTCCAGACTTTTTGGACACACTACTTACTGTTCTTATTTCAGATTAAGAACCATATCCATTGCTTTGAATTTAGAGAAACCTTCCCTGGAAAGGTGTTTGGAGGTTAAAGAAATTATACTGAGCATGTTATTTGAAAGTAAAACTAACATGCTATTTAAAAATAAGTCTATGTTTCCTGACGTTTTGGATACCCTCTACTTCAGTTCACTCCAAATTAGCTCTTCAATTTCCTAACTATGCCCTCACCCACCCCAAACACCAAATTCCTTTCTACACAGAAGGCATCCTAACTTTAATTTTGGTATACCACTTTTAGGAAACTGGGGGAAAAAAAAAAACTGCTAGAGAAAGAATTGTTGGCTCCATTAGAGTCCAGTTAATTTTGTCATGTTCTGTGGTGCAACTATAGGCAAGTACCTAATCATAAATAAAAACATATCTCAAGATTATCAATGTTGATGGAAGTATCAAAGGCAAGGGCAGTAAAGTACTCACATAACCCCTCTGCAAAAACATCAGAGAAGAGTTGAGGTGGAAAGGGATTATCTCTTTTGGCTCCAAAACACAGATGTGTATTCTGGCTATCTTATCACCAAATAACTGCTAACTCCATGTAGAGTGAGGGAGAAGGTGCCCAAGAGAGCACACAGGACCAACCACCACCAGACACCCTTGTCTATCAAATAAACAAAATGGTACTTAGTCTTGGTTACATTCATCTGGAACAGACCAGCTTTTGGCCTACATTCCAGTTCTCATTTTCCTAGCATATCTGTATCACTCTACATCCCTCAACAAAGAACAAAAAGTTTAGCAGGTGGACCTTTACTAGCATAACACATGTTAGTTACAACCAACTTCATCTGTTATACGGAGAAAGATATCCGCATTCCACTTCTCCATGAAAAGCCCTAGTAAATTTTACATTTGTTTTGAATGAATTGTATTACATTTATCTATGCAGTAAACTATACAATGCACGTTGATGGAGGGATCTACTCACTCTACACTGCCTCAACTGCTAAAGAAAAACAGTCCTTCTCATGCCACTCATTTGACTATATGCAGTTCCAGCTGAACAACAGGGAAAAATATATTACTCTGCTGATCAAAAACATAATATACTGTATGTTGGTGTTCTACAGCCAAGAGGCCACATGTCACAGACTAGAACAAAATAAACTACAACTGTCTGTTCACCACTGAGACATGTGTGTGCCTTCCTCCATACTTCAAGATGAAGCCATAATATCCATCACAATGTTAGTTACTTTGAGCTCTTTGTCCAAGACGTATGTACCTTACCCTAAGTAAATTCAGTATCATACGCAAAAGAAAACTTTGGAGATGATTTTCACTTTAAAAAAAAATTGCAATGGTATTCTTTAAATATAAGTCCTGGAATGACTCATACCATAAGGAGCAGTAGAAGGATACATATTTATGGACACATAAAAGAGTTTGTGCTCGCATTAACTATTCTAAACTAGGGACAAGGTAATCACTGGCACTAAAACCAAAGGGAGCAAAACTCAACACTGAAGAAGACTTAATGGTCAAGGGTATAGAAATATGATCTTCCTGGGTGCCAGTCAACATTTTCCAATAAACAAATATTTCTTCAGTACCTACTACGTACCAGAAAATCCTATCCAGCTCAGCATTTCCTGCACTTCCACCCAGAACGGACTCCAGACCATATAGAGAGAATGCTGACCCTGATGCAATACACTCCATACCCTCAGTTTTGTCAAGATCTGAAGTCCTAAGAGCTGTGAATGGATACTACAGTACTAGTATGTTCAAAAACTAGATTTAAGTATGGTAAGAAAACCATCATTTCCTGGAGCTCTACTTTTACCAGAAGACTTGACTACTACTGGATGTCCAAATGCTGGGAATAATTTAAAACAGAACAAAATAGTTCAAGGCTATTTAAAATCATAAAGAATAAACAAAGTCATTTTCTCATCTTAAACATCACACTAGAGAGGCTCAACAGTTTTGTTTACTATCAGGTGTAACTTGACATTTGCATTGCTAATAGTCCTTTTTCAAAGTGTGCTCATACTCTTAATTCCTTTTGAATAGCAATAACTGGATGTCCTACCCGCCCTAGGACCAGGACATGCTAATAACATCAAGATGCAGGTAAGCATACTTTCATGTTTGGTCTATTATCACCAGAGTAGAAAATTTTTTGTAGGGGGACATTTATTTTCTTGAGAAGGCATTGATGGTTCATACTGCTTTGTCCTAGTATTCACTTGATATTCGATAAGGGCAGGTCCAAATATAATCTATTCCTCCTTAAAGACACCCCCACAAGGCAAACACCAATGGAAATGAAAAGTCCCTAAAAGAGCTATTTTTCAGATATGCTGTAGGGGAAAAAAAAAAAAAAGGCTTCCATTTTTTGTGGTATCAAATTTTTTTGTCTTCATACAGTTATCAACTCAAAACTAGTCGAAGGACTCTCTGGAAAAATGAAACTATAAAAAGCAATGGATTACTCAACCACAAGTAAATCCTTACAATTTTAAGATGACAGTGTACTTCTGTGCAGTCGTTTAGACAATAGAGATTTAAAAGAAAACAGAAGCAACACACTTCACAAATCCAGAAGATCATTCCCCAGAAAGAAAAAGAATTCCCTTCACAAGGTCTAGCCCAAGAAACCCTAGTAAGAAATAACATTTCTGACTTGATAAACTGAAGATACAGACTTAATGTTAACATCCCAACTGTTCTATATCTACCTTTCTAAGTTTTATTTGATTTTTACTATGCCTTAAAACTGAAAAAAAATTTGAAATGGTGTGCTTGTCCCCCAGCCTCTCTCAAGGCAACTTAAGGCTTCTTGTGAATCCTTCCAAAGATGTTATATGCACATACATACAAGCAACATAAATGCTTATATATCTATTTTCCTCTCTATTCAAATGCAGCATAACACACACTATTTTACATCTTTTTTTTTTCATTTAACAAATACCTACCCTACATCACTCCATATCAGTACTGCTTTCCTCATTCTTTTTTTTACAACTGCACAATATTCCATTATCTGGATGAACCACAATTTACTTACCCAGTCTTCCATAATGAACACTCAGGTTGTTTCCAGTGTTTTGCTACTGTAAACAACGCTTCAATACACTATTTCACTTCAATTTAGCATTCTTCATTTCAATTCAGCACAAGTGAAATTCCTAGATATGGAACTTGGGTCAAAGAGGTGTGTACATTTAAAATTCTAACGGATGCTGTCAAATTATCCTCAACAAATACTGTTCCAATTCATAACCCCACCAGCAATGTATGAGCATCTATCTCCACACCTATACTAACAATGTGTTAAATTTTTATTTTACCAATATGATGGGAGTTGTTTTAAAGTGGCATCTGATATAGTTTTAATTTGCATTGCTCATAAAATGAGCACCTTTAGATTTAGTGCCATTTGTATCTCATTTCTCCATACATAACCTTTGCTCGTTTTTCTACCGAATTGATGGTCTTTTTCTTACTGATGTATAGAAAAATTTTATGTATTAGGAAAGTTTGCCTCTAATCTTAGATGAGTGTAATGTTTTTTCAACTTATCTTTTGACTCTACTTGTGTTAGTTTTTGATATGCAGAAACATTCATTTTTTTTATAAAGTCTAACTTACAGATCTTTTCCTTTTATTGCCTAAGAGTTATACATCAAAGTTGGGAAAACCCTCTCCATTCTTAATTGTAAAAAATTTCTCTCCTATTTAGTTCTATTTCTTTCGTAACTTTGCTTTTTAAATTTTTTTTTAAGATTTTATTTATTTATTTGAGAGAGACAACACACACACAAGCAAGGGGCAGGGACAGAGGGAGAGGAAGAAGCAGGCTCTCCGCTGAGCAGGGAACCGGATGTGGGATTCAATCCCAGGACCCTGGGGTCATGACCCAAGCCCAAGGCAGATGCTTAACTGGCTGAGCCACCCAGGCGCCCCTCCTTTTTAAAATTTAAAGTGTGATCCACTTAAAATTCATTCCGGTAGAAGTATGAATTATAGATTCTACTTTATTTTTTTTTCCAGTTGGCTCCCCAGTTATGCCAATACCATTTACTGAATAAATTTTATCACTGATTTGAGATGCCAATTTTATCACGTCCTGTGTTTTGGGGTCTCTTTCCAGTATTCCTACTTTACACAAGTGCCTTCATCACACAGCTTTAATAAATGTAGCTTAATAGTATCTTTTAATATCTTCTAGGGCTGGTTCTATCTCTCATTACTCTTCTTTTTATAGAATGTTCCTGGCTATTACTGTATGCACGTTTTTATATTAATTTTAGTATTAGTCTGTCAAGCCAAAAAAAAATCCTCTTAGAATTTTTATTGGGGGGACTCCTGGGTGACTCAGTCGTTAAGCGTCTGCCTTCAACTCAGGTCATGATCCCAGGTTCCTGGGATCGAGCCCCGCATCTGAGCCCTGCTCAGCAGGAAGCCTGCTTCTCCCTCTCCCACTCTCCTTGCTTGTGTTCCTGCTCTCGCTATCTCCTCTCTCTGCAAATAAATAAATAAAATCTTTAAAAAAAATAAAAATTTAAAAATTTAAAAAAAAGAATTTTTATTGGGGTTACTTCTAATGTATAGACCAACTTGGGGAGCTTATTTACCTTTAAAAAACAACCCCAACACCTGGCAATTTTGTTCCACTGAGTACTAACAGTGTGATTCCAGACTTAGCTAGAGCATTCATATTTCGTATTAGCATGTCCCCAGTCACAAGATGATGGTCTTCTTCATAGGTAATGGTGGTATTTGGCATTAACCCTTCCTCCTACAGACACAAGGGTTGTATGGTAAATGTACGAATGCCAGAACTGCTAAAAAAGCATATTCACTGAGCTTATCCATAAAAAAACATAAATAGGAAATTATTCCATGGTCACCATATGTTTTCTTAGAATGGAAGCTAAAGACAAGTGTAAAGAACTGAAAAAGACCTCTACAGATGATCCAGACCAGGTTCTAAGCAACCTTTTTTTCAAAACATATCAGTCCTATCATAATGGTTTATTTTATGGACTGTTTCCTAATTTCCCATTCAAAGGACACTCTAAATTAGAAAATCATGTCCATTCTACCCCAGCATTCCTACGGAATTGTTACCACATGTATAGTGTCTTTTGCCATCATGTAGTTAGAAGCAAAAGGAATGATGGATGTGAGCAAAACGCTGAGAGAAACAGTATTTTATATTAACATTTACAAATTGTAACACCCTAACATGCACTATCTCATTTGATATACATATGCATATGCCTAAATACGAAAAAATACGTAAAAATGAAGAACAATGATTTTATGAGTATTTTAAAACCATTTGTACTATATCCTGCAATTTTAATGCTACAAATCCTAGATATCAAAAGAGAAACATGTTCTCTCTGCCAAAAGGTGGGAGGAGCAAGATATGAGATTAAAGATGTATGAAGGGCCAGTTCACAAAGAGCTTTATAGACAACAGTAAGAAATTTAGACTTTAGCCTTACAGGAATTTTAAATAGGGAAAGAACATGATGATGACTGCTTTTTAAAAATTATCTGCATACAGTATAGAGGATGCGTTAGTTGTAGTATGGCACAGGAAGATAGAAAAAAGTTATTGCAATGAACAAGACCAACCATGGGTTGTACTTAGGGTAGTAGCAGCAGTGATGAAGAAAGGATTTGTTTCAGAGACACTGAGGAGTTAGAAATGGTAAGACACTGATGGCTTGAACTCAGCAGATAATGGTGCCATTTAGAGAACCAGGGGACATATAGGTAAAGGCGGCTTTGGAAAGAAAATAGTAAGTTTGAGGCACAAGTGTGACAAGCAAGTAACGACTTCCAGTGAACAGACTACAGACTCCTGGAGCTCATAAGAATAAACATTTCAAGCTGTTATGTGGAGTTTTGAGAATAGGGGAGAGTTGGAAAAGAGCACAGAAAAATGGGTAGAAGGTGACCCAGCAAAGAGGGCTCTTAACCAGAGAGGCAAGAGAAAAACCACACGGGCTCGGATTTACCAAAGTCAAATAAAGATTCTGTTACATGAAAGAGCGGTCAGGTCAGCTTCGTTGGGTGTTCTTCAGCTGTCAAATAAGATAAAGAATGAGAAGGGCCCACTGGTATCCTTAAGAGCCATAGCTTCAGGGGAGTGATGGGGCAAAGACCAGAGTGCAAAGGATTGAAGAGTTAAGGAGAAGGTGAAGAAATGGAGTATTATCACTCTTCCAAGAAATTTGGATATGTAAAGAAAAAAAACAAAGCAACAGGTTACTGAGGGGAAGGATGAAGTGGGAAGGCTGAGTGTCAAAGGATAATTTCTTTTTAAAGATTTTAGTTATTTATTCCGGCAGGGGTGGGGAGCAGAGGGGCAGGGAAAAGCAGACTCAGCACTGCGCGGCTGAATGCGGAGCCAGCGGCGGACCGGATCCCAGGACGCTGAGAGAGCCTTACCTGAGCCAGAGGTTTAAATGACTGAGCCCCCCCAGGCACCCTAAAGGAGATTTTTTTTTTTTTTAAGGTGAAAAAGTCTTCCCCATGTTTCAACGGTATTTATGCACAATAGTAGTAAGGAAAAAAGAGTAATTCCTTCCTTTCAATAATGCCCCCAAGTTAATATAGGAAACAAATTGGATTGCTGCTCATTTCTGAGGATGGTCTGTCTTATTAAGGTAGTGAGAAATATCAGCCATCAGTAAATGGCACCGATTTGCTCCTAAAAATAAGCTCTAACGTATCAACAAAAAACATCAACAATAAATCTCTAAAAAAAAAAAAAAATCCAAAAGTCTTTAGTACAGACATAAAAGAGTTTGTAAGAGAGGTCTGCTTACATTTAAATTATAGCAGAACTTTAGGATGTTCACATCAAAACAGAAAATGGAATTCAAAGTTCCTATTCCTAATGTTCAACCAGTACTCAAAAATAATCACATGAAGGAAAATAATCTGTAAATCCAACAGGTCAACTTCCTCTGATTCTTCCACAGATTACAGGTTTTACAGACGCCTTGAAATAAAAGGAAACTGATGATTTCATGAATGGTTTGGTTATTTACACCCCTTGAGGCTCATACACAGCACAACTAATGGTTTTGCCTTGAGGCAAGAGATTTGATATATTGCCCTCCTAATTGCTCCCTGGACACTACACAAGGCCACATGTTTCTGAAGTACAGATTCCTATATAAAACCCACCTTCAGAAAAAAAAAAGAAAGAAAGAAATCAAACACAAATATCTCACCAAATACTCCTGAACCAGTATAACTGTTTATAATATCCAAAACTTAACAAATCACCATGCCAAATACTACCTAATACACCTAATAAATTTTGGTTCTCTGACCAGGTTCTTTCTAAAATAAAAGTGATTTAGGGGAAGACATTAACAAACGTCTGAACATTTAGTTGTACTACCAATATAGTGCCACTTTTAAAATTTCAAATGTGAAAAATTTCATTCCTGGGGAATGTCTCTTATGCCTTCATAATAAGCACAGACACTCGGGAAAGTCATCCATTTTATAAGAGCTTAAAATATAAAATAAAATCTTGGTAAAGAGATAAAAGAATTTTTAAAAGGAGAGCAAAAATAGAACAGAGTATTAAACTTCTGGAAAGGTGAGAAATATTCTCTATATTTAGAAAAGAAACCACAATGGAAAATCATTTAAATTCCTAAAAATAAAAAAAATCTTCCAAATGTCCAAAACTGGCAACTAAAATCCTGGCGAGATGACAGCACCTGCCCAACACTCCCCATTCCTGAGGGCAGATGCAAGGTCTGGACTGAGCCATCTGTCTCTAGAGCTCATGCTCTCCACCACTGTGCCCCTTTACCCAACCTTTACCAACAGGTGAAGAGGATAGGAATAAAATTAATGAAATAGGAAATGTGATGAATAAGCAAACATATGGGAAAATATTTAACTTCCCAAGTAACCCAAAATTTTCACATTAAAACAGCAGGTAACTTGTTTGGGCAAACTTTTGATAACTTGCTAAACTGATAAAAATATAAAACCACGATAAGAGCTAGAACTGATAACTGGTGTGTGAAACTGCCAGGGAATTTGGCAATATGCACAAAGAGCCATAAAAACATCTACATGCCCTTTGGTCCAGTTTCTTCTTCTGAGAGTCTACCCTAAGGGAAAAAAAATTAAAATATGGACAGAGTAGAGGGGGTGCTTATTGCATAGGCACAAAGATGCTTTTCTGACAATTAATCTTAAAGTGAAAATATGGAAACAACTTTTGTGTCCAAAATAAGAAAATGGTAATGTAAAATATGATAAGTCCAGTTTATTATACATGGTCATTAAAAATAATTATAAAATGTATATAACAAGAAAAATGCTTTTCATATACTGTCAAACCAAAAAGAGCCAGATACAAAAATGTGCAGATGATGGAGACCCTTTTTTAATGCACAGGAAAATACAAAAAAGAAAAACACGAAAACTGACTATGGTTGGTCAATGTGATGGTATGGAATTTTTTTCCCCACTATCTTGCAAAAGTTCCAAAATGCAGTTTAATTACTTCTATTATTTTAATGAAGCTTTGAAAAATGGGTGGTTCACAGAACATTTGCAAATTTACCATATAAGAACAGAACTCGAAGTGTTCTTTGACATTCCTTCCCAAAAATGAAAAATAAAAGTGCAACAATAAAGATGCCTCAGATACTTTGCTCTATATGATCCAAGTTCCACTGTACAGATGTTGCAAAAAACAGCTGGTTGTGAGCCTACTTAGGGCCTTAGAAGTTATTTCGCTAGTTAACTTATTTTAAAAGCAGTCAGAAAACCATTTGAATTTTAAGCTGGCATGTTTATTATATGACTTTTGCTAGAGCTGCCATGTTCTACCTCAGGTTTTTGTGGGGTTTGTTTTTTGGGGGGTTGTTTGTGTGTGTGTGTGTAATGTCTAACATCCTAAATACTTAGCAAAATCTTTGCTGGAAAAGAACTACTTATACTAAGAAAAAACTAACTTCATTAGATAAAAATCATATTTAACAATATTTTAAATCTTAATAATGTTTCCCCTTTCCTAGACTGGCAGTTCCTGAGACCACAGGAATTTTATCTTAATTTAGCAGGATGGCTGGTTCTTGCACAAGCATAAAGAGCTATGCTTGAGGAAGAAAAAAACTAACGTCCCTTAAGTCAGGGTAATCACAAACCACAACTCAAGCACATATACATAGGCTGCCCAAATCCAAAGACAACTCTGTACAGTATTAAAACATTTCTGAAATAGTTGGATGGGTTTAGATGAGTTTAGACCCAAAGGACTAAACCAAAAATTCTAGCCAAACCTCCACGTCACCTAAGCCTGACAGCAGGAAGACTCAATTCTAGCCAACCATAAATCAACACATTTATCACAACAGACTTTGAGAATTGTTTCTTTTACTTACTATATAAAATGGTGGTTAATACAGAATGCTCATTTATTAAGTTTAATCCAATGATGAAATTATTTCCCTTCTGCAATAGTAACTTAGGCTTTTACTTACCTTTGCTCAAAGACATTTTGATGGACGTATGAGATAAATGCTTCAATAGGGAATGAGAGATTTAGCTCCCCAAGAACTGCCACATTTATTACTAAAATCACTGGGTCTTCAGGTCCTAGAACAATACAGGAATCTATACCAGTACCCAAGGACGTGATGCTGTACCGCTAAAACCATCAACAAACATTTGTACAGCACTGTACAGCTTTAAAAAGGCAACATTCATATATTAAATATTACTGGATAACTAAAGTATCTAGACCTTTCTTTATAGGACTCTCAAGATGCTTCCTTCACACATTACATGCCACCTCATATTCCAACCAGCCTTTTAAGTTAAGCAAAGGCAGGTATAAGATGATAAAACTGAGGCTCAGAAAGCTTAAGTCATTTGCCAAAGTTCACACAGCTATTAAATGGCAAAGTAGAAAGTACACTTTGGGGTGAAGGACACTCTTGCCTGCCTCTCTGTGTCAGAGCTCCATCAGAGAGCTGACCGACTTGCATCTTGTGCAGGCAATGTGATCAAAGGGAAACCTGATGATGACATCCCAGATATACGTCCTTTCTTGGTAGACAGCCAGCAGTAAGAGTTGTTTCACCTATGGACACACATTAACAGAAAACCCACAGTTCTTTACCCAAAAGGCAAACTGATAATTAAAAAGGTAAGCCTCCTACTGAGCCAAAGCCCAGACTTTTTTTTTAAGGATTTATTCAAAAGTTCAGTAGCGAACACCATAAAAGAAAATCAAAGACAGATCTCTCAAGGGTTTTGTTTCCCCTTTTCTAACATTTACATCAAGCAAAACAATATCTCAATATCTAAAATGGCAATGCCAATTATCCGAACTTGTTTTGATAAATGACCCCTTAATAAGCATTAATACTCTTTAAATATTTCAGGTGCGTAAAATGTTTCTAGAATTTATTAAACCTCTATCTTCTTAAATACAAAGAATTGCTGGTGTGTCTGCTGTGAATCACTAGTAATTGTATTTTATATAAAGTATAGTAGCTAACATGTTTTGAGCTCTTAACATGTGCTGTGCTCTGGGTTATTTACATACAAAGTCTCACTGAATCCTCACAACCCTATGATGTAAGCACAAACAACTTTAAAATCTACTGTAGTGTTTTATAAATATAGAAGCAGAGGCAACGAACATTAGTTAACAAATCAGAAACTAACAGAACTGAGATGTGAAGCTAGAAAGTCTAACCACTACATTATACTGCCTCCTTATGCTCTGCCTGTTCTCTTCTGGGGACTGGAGATTATGGGAAAGGCATGAACTCTGGAATCTGACTACCTAGGTTCAAATCCTAGCCTCCATGCTTACTAATGAGTCTTGGAAAAGCTAGAGCAAACCTCTCACTTTTCTTGGCTACCAAATGAACGGAAGAGTTGATATAATAGTTCTTGCATCATGCCACTGTTATGAGGAGGGTATGTAAGACTTAGTAAACAGAACTAGCTCAAGTAGAGGACTCAAAAAGATCAGTAAGTAATAACACAGTGATCCCTCAAGGAATAGTGAGGTGTTTGGGGCTTTGGTCCCACACCAAATGTCTTCAAAATGCTTTTGCTGAGTTCTTGAAACTTTTTTACGGTTTTTTAAGGTTTTACTTTCTCAAGCTATCACTTTCTCAAGCTGGCACTCCTGGCTGCAAACATGCCTGTATGGGGCGGTCATCTCCTTTCTCCTTTCCCCTCTTCTACCCCTCCTTCCAATACGCTGTAACCTAGAAAGCTAAAGAGCCAGACTTTCTAAAATGATTTTAAGATTTTATTATTTTTTTGAGAGAGAGCGTGCACGTGCACGAGCGAGCAGGGGGAGGGGCAAAGGGAGAGGCAAAGAATCTCAAGCTGACTTCATGCTGAGCATGGAGCCTAATGCAGGGCTCAATCACATGACCCTGAGATCATGACCCCAGATAAAACCAAGAGTTGGACGCTCAAACGACTGAGCCATCCAGGGGCCCCTAAAATGATCTCTAAGTAAGAAAACCAGGTTGTAAAGGAGGATTCAGGGTCTCCTAATTAGTTAAGAGAAAAACTTCAGTGCTTTGTAACATCTAGTTTTGACTTTTTTAGAGTTCTTTGTTTGCTCATTCAGCTTGTGATTTTCAAGAGTGTAAGAATACTGTATGTTTTAGACTTACAGATGAGCAGGGTCTTCTTGCCAGAGCATGGGAGGATGTGACTCTGCTACTGGTACATCAAATCAGATACACTAGACAGTGAGGGAAGGCTGCTGCAAGGCTAGTACACTGCAATGCCCAGGACAGTCCACAAAAGCACAAACAACCCTTTTCCTCTGGCTTACTAAGGGTGAGGGGAGCTTAGAGGTGACAGCTAATACGGCTTGCGGTCTGAGGTCCTATACTGGAGAAGAACTAAGTAATCTCGAAGACATCCTCATTTTAGACACGTCTGCCTGGGGGGACTGCCAGACATGGTGGCTTGACAGAACAACTTTTCTCCACACTACCCTAACCCAGTGCTGTGTGCACATGGTCTCTAGTAAGGCAGCAGAGAGAAACAGCTCCAACTTTTAGTGATGGGCCCATTAGACAAACTTAAGTACCAAAACCACTAAGTGTCAGAAGAGAATATAATCACACTGTTTACTGTGTGACTATCTTCACTGGATTAAAATAAAAGCACACAAGGGAGGGGTGAAATGGAGGTGATCATACAAAATGTATTTCAGATACCTCAAAAATAGAAGCTGTCAAATTCAAAACAAAGTTTAAAATACTCCACTTTTATCACAGCAACTATATCAAGCACTGCTGTATTTCTGTGTCATACCACTGTAACTGCCGTTTGCAAAATTCAGCAAGTCATTCATTCCCTACCCAAGAAGCTGGTCTAGGAATAGAAACAAATGTCTGTTTTTAACTTCCAAACCTTTCTTATTGCCTATGTTTATGAACAGGATATTCCACATTGGAATCTTTTAAAATAATCAAGCTCCAGGGACACCTGGGTGGCTCAGTCGGTTAGGCATCTCTTTAATTTTGGCTCCAGTCCAAGTCTCAGGGTCGTGAGATTCAGGCCCGCTATTAAAATAATGTAAAAGCCATTTTTAGTTTGCAAGCTATATAAAAACTGGTGGCAGGTCATATTTGCAAATGGACCATCATTTTCAGATCTTTGACACAGGTTACCCTAATATTTAAATATGAAAATGCAAAAAACCCCACCCACTGCAATTTTGAGATTAGGTTCCCTTCAAATCTGGAGGCAGTTGTGGGATAGTCCAAAGGTTAAACAATGTGCTATTGTGCTTTTGATTTAGAAAATAAGCTTTTCAGACCATTTAAAAAATACTGGCTTCTAAAGTTAATACTAAAATGTTAAATAAAAGTGTGTCTTTGTAATAACCTTCAAACATATTTGAGCTTCCCTCAGGAATGACTTATACTTCTGCAGTGTTCATATTATTAGCACAGTATTTTTAGGTCTATCTTAGTACAGCTAGGGTCCCCCCCGCACATCCCTGCATAATCCCCACAGGTCAACTAACCAACCATAAGTCACTGTGCCAACTGTAAATTTCTTTAGCATGATACAAGCTATTTCCTAAAGCCTCATTAGAATAAATGCTGGGTCTAAAACATGAGAACACTCTTGGATCAGAGAGGAAGATTTTGAGAACATTGGATTAGTCAACCTTCTATGAGCTTAGCAGAAGCATACAAGGTAAGTACCTATAAAATCTCATTATAGGGAGTTCTGTTACAGATATTCAAAGCAGGTACTATATAAGATTTTTTTTAATGTATTTATTCATGAAAGACAGAGAGAGAGAGGCAGAGGGAGAAGCAGGCTCCCAAGGAGCAGGGAACCCAATGCGGGACTCGATCCCAGGACCCTGGGATCATGACCTGAGCCAAAGGCAGATGCTTAACCATCTGAGCCACCCAGGCGCCCCAAAGCAGGTACTATATAATCCCTCAGTTTCCACATGTCAGTAGGTGGCGGAGAGTATCCTTGCCAATTCTAACTAAAACAATTCTGAATAACCAAAACCTAGCTCTGATTCCATACTGACTCTCTTAAAGAGTTTATGTGGTCACTCTTATATGGGATAACCTTTTAAACTGGAGTTGTTGCCTCTAATGAACCTTTTCCATTTGGTTGGGCTCAGTGGACTTTGATCAACCACCTTCCCTGTGTGCAGTACCCTCTGTGGAATGGGGGGAAAAGGGTGCAGTCAAAATTAGAGGAAATAAGCTTCCTCATTTTAGCAACTTTGTTCAAGCAAATGTCAGAGAGCTGCTAAGTGGACAGGTGGTAAAGAAAACAGAGCTCTACGGGGCGCCTGGGTGGCTCAGTAGGTTAAGTTCCTGAATCTTGATTTTGGTTCAGGTCGTGATCTCAGGGCTGCCTCGCATCGGGGCTCCAAGCTGGGCTGGAGCCTGCTTAAGATTCTCTCTCTCTCCCCCTCCCCTCCCCCTCCCACCAACCCTGCTCACCTATGCGCTCTCTGTCTCCCTCTCTATAAAAAGAACAAAGAAACAAACAAAAAAACAACAGAGCTCTTCATCACGAACCACAGGGGAAAAGAGACAAACTGAAACCAGAGTGACTTAGCTCAGGTATCTGAAAGTGGGTGATTCACTCAGAACAAACATATTTTGCTCTGGGATACCAAAATCTCTTAAGTAAGCATTTGAAGGAAAAATATATATGGGCCTGACATTTATTTTGGACCTGGAAATTCTGCTGGTTTCATTTCATAACTTTTAAAAATCACTAGTAACTCCATTTATCCAGATCTTGCTCAGAAAGGGATGGGGAAAAATATAGTTTCCTAGGAGGGTCATCCAGCTAGTGGTTGTATCATCAGTGACCTCAATTAAGAGCAGACAGTCCAAGAATTTTGGGTTCCTGAAATAGGGACAAGCTGTTCAAGATTTCTTTCATAATTATTTACTGCATTCTAAATATTTATGGTCTCCAAATGTGTGGACAGACTTCCCACAACCTGAAATATCTCTAACATATCTAGTGGCTCAAGAACAGTGTTTTTCAAATAATAGGTCACAATCCATTAGTAGGGTAGAGACCAGTATTGTGGGTCACAGAGAACATCTTCAGTGAAATGAAAAAAAAACTTTTGAAAACATCAGCAACTATGTCATGTTTTAAAGGTAATTACTCTCTCTGTGAATCTTTTCTTCCTGTTTTTTTTTTATAGTAATATATGTGTGTGCACGGCCGTGGTGTAAAGTTTCTTACTGGGCAGTAATGGCAGTCTTAAAATGGCTTTATATACCTGCCAAATCTAATAGAAATAAGAGGTAAATAAGCAACCAGGACAGCAGTCAAACCTGGAAAAAAACTGGGTAGCTATCATCACTTGGCGGTATAGAAGGCTTAGGCGGGGGATGACTGGCATCATCTAGGAAAAGGGCATGAGGTAGGTGAAAATACCCAGCCTCAAACCCTGGGGGCACCAACAGTTAGAGGTTGCGTAAAGGAAGAACCATGTAAATCATAGGAAGGAGTGACCAGGAAGCTGAGGATCCCCCTGCAGGCTTCCTCTAACGTAGGGAAAACCAGTATAACTAAAAGTTAAAGAAGAGGTATAAACCTTTCAATTTCCCATTTTTACAGAATAAAATGTGAATGAGGATGGGTTGGAGGATATTTATGAGTAAGGAAGGTAAAATAGATTTTACAGCACCTGGAAATATACTTACTCTAATGATATATACGTATCTAGGAATACTTAGCTGAATATTTTGTGGTGTGTACTATATACATCAAAAGAGAATGCAGGTATCCAGTTAAACCATCTATTTCCATGTTTGAAGACAAGACATGGGTGAATCACATGATATGAGTTAATCATTTTAGGGTTGTCCACTGACTTTATATAAAGATATCAAACCACACTGCAGTGAATTCTATCTTTAAAACATATTTTTCACTACCTTCTTGCAAATTTCAGACTAAATTTCTTCCCAAAAAAGGGATTCTTAATAATCTAGGAAGCACATGCTCTCAACAGAAAGTATAATGGAGTAACAGGATTGTCCTTTGTTTAGGAGTTGTTCCAAAGTTATTACTCTGAGCCCCTGTCAATAAAAGCCACAGACTCTAATGTTCTAGGCAGCAGCCTCATTTGGAGGCAATAGGGTTCTCTTGCAACTTATATGAAGATCTATCATCATGACTACTTTAAATGCCTTTGCCTTACTTCACAACTTATACAAATAACACGTTAGTACTCTTAGTCTTAATAATAACAGGATGTTTCCTAGAGTGGGATGGCAACTTCCTTTCTCAATATTAGAAGCAACTACTGCTCAGGACAACCAGTGTGTGACAGAATCAGAACGACGGTACTGAAATGGGCCTTAAAAATTATGTTGCCCACTTTCTTCATTTAACAGATAAGAAAGTTGGGGCTTCTCCCAGGTGGTCTAGAGGAAAAAACATGGCTGTCAGAGCAAGTCAGATGAGGATTTCAACCCCAGTTCTATTACTGGTTCATCACAAAAAGTCAGTTTCTTCATCTGTAAATTAAGGGTAACAACCAATTTCACACAGGAGAATTTAAATGAACAATGCTTTTGAAGCGCTTAGCTTGGGGCTGACACATGGTAGGTACTGAGAGTGAGTCTGTCTCCTTCACTCACCCTACTCTAGTCCTCCCTTGCTCAGGGCAGAGCACAAATTTGAGACCCTGTTCTGACGTGTCTGTGACTTCACAACACACAAAGGAAAAAAAAGTCACAAGAATTTTTTTTAAGATTTTATTAATTTGGGGCACCTGGGTGGCTCAGTTGTTAAGCATCCGCCTTTGGCTCAGGTCATGATCCCAGGGTCCTGGGATCAAGCCCCGCATCGGGCTCTCTGCTTGGCAGGAAGCCTGCTTCTCCCTCTCCCACTCCCCCTGCTTGTGTTACCTCTCTCACTGTCTCTGTCAAATAAATAAATAAAAATCTTGGGTGCCTGGGTGGCTCAGATGGTTAGGCGTCTGCCTTCGGCTCAGGTTATGGTCCCGGGGTTCTGGAATCGAGTCCCGCATCGGGCTCCCTGCTCCTTGGGAGCCTATTTCTCCCTCTGCTTCTCTCTCTCTCTCTCTCTCTCTCTCTCTCCCCCTCTGTCTCTCATGAATAAACAGATAAAATCTTAAAAAAAAAGATGGTAAATTTTAAAATAAATAAAAATCTTTTAAAAAAGGATTTTATTAATTTATTTCACAGAGAGAGAGCGTGCACACATGAGCAGAGGAGAGGAGCAAGGGGAGAGGGAGAAGCAGGCTCCCTGCTGAGCAAGGAGCCCGATGGGGGACTTGATCCCAGGGCCTGGGATCATGACCTGAGCCGAAGGCAGACACTTAACCAACTGAGCCGCCCAGGTCACAAGAATTGTATACTTGAGGTTTTCATTGGTCCTGATTTAAATATGAAATTAACAGTAAGTAGCTTCCTATAAAGAAGCTGAAATCCAAACTCAAGGCAAGATATGGCAATGGTTTAAGGAACGGGAAGAGAAAGAAGTAAACCAAAGTGAGATAAGGGGAAAATGAAGCAGGCCAGCATTGTAGACATCAAGGTTGGAACTCCATATAAATGGGTATCCATATCAAAAGCCGGAAATAGATTAAAGAGAAATAGAAACTGAAATGGCCCATTATATTGGCTATAAAATCAATAGTGACCAAGAAGACAGAGGTTCCAGAGGTTGAGGTGAAAAACTGAGGCCAGTAAGAGATATCAAAAGAAAAATAAGTGCAGGATAAGCAAAATCAATGGAAACAGCTGCTCACTTGAAGTGCTCAGCAACAAGGAGAAAAAGCAAATAATAACCATGTGTGGAGGCAAGATCAAAGTGCAGAGGCTAAGAGCACACAGTCTAAAACCAGACTAACCTAGATTCACATCCCAACTCCACCATGTCATGGCTGTGTGACCTTCTCTGTGGCTTGGTCTCCATACCTGTAACATAAGGATAAACATAGTACTCACTGCGCTGGTTCTTTTTCTGTTGATTCTCATCTCTTCTCTATATTACAAGGAGCTAGAAATCTATAAACTGCATTTTCCAAACTCTCTTGCCAATTAGCTTCCTGTTGGATACTGCTCATGGGAAACAGCGGCAGGAGATGGCAAGGTGAAAGAAAGAAAACGTCTTTGTTTCCTGTTCCTGGTGGCACCTCCAAAAGCAGCCACAGACAACCAGAGGCTCCAGCAGCATCTGAGGTGGTTCCAAAGCAGCAGAACCAATGAAGATCTCCAGCAAATATACAGAGCATACAGTTCATGCAGCAGCTGACTGAAAGCTGGTTAACATCCCTTCTCCTTTCTGCTCCTCCAACATTCATCTACACACATACACACTCTCCCCCTCTCCCCTTTTGCTCCAATATCCACCCCTCCAACACATACCTTTTTCTCTTTGTCCCTCCAGTCCTTCCACTACCATTGTAAGCAATTCCCTGCATTAATCCTTCTGTGCTTAAAACATCCTCTGCTTTTTATTTTCCTGATTGTACATTAACTGATAACACCTACTTTTTATGGTGTCATGAGAATAAAATGACTTTTAGAAAATGTACTTAGATCAGAACCTGGCACTTTATAAATGCTAACAGTTGTTAGCCTCTTAAAATCCCCATGTCTAAAAATCAAGCTCCTTGTCCCCCATAAAGACTAATTCTGAAAATAGATCCAATCATCCTTTCCTTCATCCAGGCTCTAAATCTGAGTCACCTTTCTTTACATCAATAAGCAAAATTTGTAGGTTCCCACTTCAAGGAGCACTCCCAATCTCCATTCACCAAGAGCAACCCCTTATTATTCCTTAACTAGGCTGGATCAATGCCTTTCCCTCCCCAGGGATATATCAGCTTACAGGCTCCAGTTCATTCTACTCTGCCCTAGGTGGATTTTCCTGTAAGGAAGAGGGGAGGTGTCTGATCCTGTCACTACCAGTGTTGCCCAAGGTCATGAGCTCATTCAATCATATAAAGGCCTTCATGAAGCCAACTCTTGCCTACTTTCATAACAGTAGTTCCCACTATACTGCTTCCTATTTGTATCCCCAAATCTTACACTCCAACCACATCAGAAATCCTTGGCATTCCCCAAACTCCCTCTGCCCTTTGCTCCCACTCTACCTTTGCACAAGATAATTCCTCCATATAGAATGCCTTCCATGCCCCTCTATAGAGCCTTTGCTAGATCCCTTCCACCTCAAACAGAGCTAACCTCCATTCTTCCAAGTATCTCACCAAACAATACTATTATACCCTAACGCTATATGCTTGCATTATAACTTGCAAGTATTGAGCTCCTCGAGAGACTAGACTCATCACCTAGCTAAGCGCCCTCCATATGGCAGGACTTCCCTTATGACCACTGAAAGTTGTCACCTCTTGGGGCAGCTAGCTGGGGTTACCAGCCCAGTGGCAGCTTTTCTATAGTTTAAAACCTCCTACTCCAGTGTATTGTACAAAATATTATTTTCTGTGTGTTCTGAGGTAAAAGAGGTTGGAAGCACTCTACTCTGTAAGCATCCCGCTCAGCACCTTTCAAACAAAACAACAGCACTGGTCTTTCACCAGACCTCATGAAATACAATTCCTTCTCCAATTCCAAGTTTGAACTGGCAGCATTCTCTACTATTAAAACCTACAAGTAAAATAAAAACTATACCAATTCCTCACCTATCTACAACTTTTTTGTTTTTGAAATGGGAACACAAGAAATTAAGTGAAGAAAGCACAGATCTTTCAAATATAAGAAAAATAGATATTCCAGACTCATTTGCATTCAGAAATATTAGATTTTATTTTGGACCATTAAACCCATAATTGAATTCTAAGACAGTCAACTGGAATGCAGAACATGGTCCCCCTCAAGGAGCGAAATTGTAGTTAGCTTCTTAGCTTCCATCTGTTATAAATAGTATAAAACAAAAATGTTTCAAATATTAGCAGTTAAATACTGCTCTGGAAAAAAAAACATACGTTCATTTAAAAGGATAAGGAAATGCATGATTTTTGCAGAGATTCTGACAGGATCTTCATGATCCTTTCAAGGGCTTAAAAGTTTCAAGACACTATTTCTAACTTTACTTAGGAAATCTAAAACTTGCATCTTCCTTGTTACAGCTCTGTCATTGTAATTACCCTTCTCCTATCAACCACAGTTTAATCAAAACTGAAACAACGAAAGAGAGAAGGAGAGGAGACAGGAAACTAAGGGAAAGAAACGCAAACACTGGAGGCAAAGAGGACATACAAAAAGGTAGAACTGAACTCTAAAAAACAAGTGAGAAGGAGAATTATGAAAAGAAAAACATCCAGGATATTCCAGAAAAGCTGTCAGAGAAACTGAGGAAACAAATTTGCCACATAACAGCACTAACAACCAGCTCTGTAACTCCTCAACAGGAAGAGAGTTAAAATAGGTCCTGGAGTAGGCAGAAAATAAGTTTTTCAAAGGTATACAGTCATGTTTCCCACACTCACAGATGCTGGTCCCCTGGAAAGACTTCTCTGGCCAACAGTGAAATTATAAAAGGACATGTTCATTTTCATAAAGCTAAATTTATCCCATTAAGAAGATTATCCTCTATTCTGAGATCACTCTTTGGTATTAAAATTTTTTAAATTATATCAAAATCTTGTTTTGTTTTTTTAAAGATTTTATTTATTTATTTATTTGCTAGAGAGAGAGAGTGAGAGCACAAGCACAGGGAGCGGCAGGCAGAGGGAGAAGCAGGCTCCCCGCTGAGCAAGGAGCCCGATGTGGGACCCAATCCCAGGACCCTGGGATTATGACCTGAGCCGAAGGCAGCCGCTTAACCAACTGAGCCACCCAGGCATCCCTCTTGTTTTGTTTTAAAGTGTAAATACTAAAGGTGCCAGTCCGGGGCCTATTCCCACAGATCTTTTCTTTGACAGCTCCTTATCTCAGGAGAGTTGATCACTGCAAACATCATTTCTCAGGCTCCCAGGTCACCTGGATTTTCTCCGGGTTCAATCTATGGGAAGCACTCGTGGAGAACTAACAGGTGGGAGGAAAGGTAGAGCCAGGATACCTCTCCCTCTCCTTCTCCACTTCAGGCAGTGTTCCCAGCAATGGCTGCATTTCTTCTATGGCTCCGGCTCCTACCAGGAGATTCTAACCTCAGAACAGCTCTGGCTCCTAAAGCTCCCATACACGTACCAAAGGTGGTACTCTTCTCTTCCTCCTGCTGCTCATCTCTGGGTTGCCTCACCATCCTATTTTGCTGTCTCAGCTCCTCTGTCACAACCAGGAGGTTGTATAACCAATCTCCTGCACTAAATTCCTATTTTAAAAGCCTAGAGTGGTTTCCCTTTTCTTGGCTAGACTCTAACCAGTATATTAAGCCAGTGCTTTCTACCTGTATAAAAATCACCTGGAAGGGCGCCTGGGTGGCTCAGTTAAGCGTCTGCCTTCGGCTCAGGTCATGATCTCAGGGTCCTGGGATGGAGCCCCGCATGGAGTTTGCTTCTTCCTCTGCCCCGCCCCCTGCTCATGTTTGCACTCTCTCTCTCTCTCTCTCTCTCTCTCTCTCTGAAATAAATAAATAAAATATTTTTTTTAAATAAAAGAAAAATCACCTGGAAGGCTTATTAAAACCAGGCTCTGGGCCCCACCTTCAGAGTTTCCCAGTGAGAATATCTGGACTGGAACAGAAGAATGGGCATTTCCAAGAAATTTCCAAGAGATGCTAATGCTACTAAATCAGGGACCACACTATGAAAACCACTACGAAACAAAGAACAGGCCATCATACGTTGGTCTGTTCCCCCTCCTTTTTTCTTCGTTGGACAATAAAATAAAAAAAAAACACTGTGAAACTCTAGGAAACACCACCCTTCTGTCTTCATATAAAAAAAAAAACACCAAACCTTTAAGACAGTTTCCTTACATTATTACAAAGGCCAATAGGTTTCTAAGGAACGATTTTTGAAAGTAAATATTAACTTTAGCTCTCAATGTATACCTTACCTGGAAATAAAATCTCAATTTTAAATATCATAACCAATCCACTGAGCTCTTCTAAGAAGATAAATGGATTTAGACTTTTAGACTATTGGAAATAAGTTGGCCAATGAAGTTTCAAACCTGGCCAATAATCAGGTTCGCAAAGGGTTCTTCCACCTTAGAAATTTAAGATTGAAGAACAGTCCTAAATCTGTGAAGGGCAATTCAAGAATACTGTCTTGAAACGATGGTTTAAGAATCACTACAAGATATTTCGATTTCTGTTGGCAAAAAGTTAAAATCAAGTATGTAACCAAATCACAGCTGAAAAGTATACTAAACAAAAAGAACTTATGAGACCACAGGGTCTAGAAACCAGGACTCAGAGAAAAATGTGAGCCACACATATAATTTTAGATTTTCTAGTAGCCACATTTAAAAAGGTAAAAATAAAGATGAAATTAAATTTAATTAATATATTTCATTTAATTCAAAATACCCATAATAACATCATCTTAACAAATTACTAATGATCTATTTTACATGCTTTTTATTGCACTAAGTCTTATCTCTGGTCCATGCATTACACTTCCAGCACACCTTGATTCATTTCACATGTAGTCACACCTGGCTAGGGGCTACCACAGCAGACAGCACACAAATATAAACAAACTGAAATTCACATCTCTTCACTGAGTACATTGATATTTGATACAGTGGTTGTGTTCTAATATACTGATGTTAGCATAGCAGTCATGTCCTACTGTTCTGTTTTCGTAAATTACATTTTTAAGAATTTAAAGCTTTAAATGTTTGTATTGTTCTCACTTAGTTTCAAAACTAAGCAAACATTTGGCCCCTGCCAAATAAAAATATTTTTAATATTGTATTTAAAAAAAAAAAAAAAGCTTCCCAAGAGAATCACCTTGTGAACAGGCAAGCTACCATCAGCTGCTATTTTACTTGGAGTCCCAAAGCCAGCGGTATCTCAACTTGCCTTTCTCTAGCCCAAGGGAAGACCAAGCAGCCACTATGGGCCTGCACCGGTCCCCACGCTAAGGAAATTTTCATCTCCTAGGCTTGTGAACAGAGAGCTAAGTCATAACTAGCAACCGAGTCCCCAAACTGAAGTATCTGGTCCTTTGTGGGGTGGGGGGGGTGGGGGTGGGATATGACAATGATGTAACCTGATCACATTACACTATTCAGTAGCAGCATAGTTAACTCAATGGGACTAGCAGAATTGTCATAAAATACATCAGGCATATTTTTAATGTGATTAAAATATTATTTCAACACTAAATTAAAACTAGAAAAGAAAAATCAGCTTACGGTACTACCTTTAATTATTCATGATCTATAGAAAGAGACCAGACAGATAACCTGTATACAAAATGAAAAATTTAAGTAGACTATAAGAGTTTTTATTTTCAACAGGAAGCCAGAGTACAACATTTATTGCCTTTAATTAATACACCTGATGATCAAAATAGAGTCCAACAATGCCGTATATAACAAGTCACTGAGTACACAGCAGCAGACTATAAATTAGAAACAGGGTGTTTTGAGAAAATCTCTACAGTATCCTTAATATTTGAAATCCAGAGTTTGAGACTGATTTACTCTATAGTCCGGTGAGGTAAGATTTTTTGGGGAAGGACTGAAACAAAACAGTGCCTCTAACACCAAACCACCTTTGAGCCTCTCAAAAATAATGGACTGTTCCTTCACTTTTCAGAAGTGAGTTTTCTTTTGCACATAAAACTCTTGCCGTAAGCATAAATGTACTCATGTGTATGTACAACAGTAGTGAGATAATTACATACCTTTGGGGCTTAAATACATCTGGTGTCACACCACACCTTAGGCATAGAGTTATTTCATTTTGAACCATTCACTTTGGAGAGTAATTACTCATCCCATAACTTGGTCATAAAAAGCAGAGCTTATTCAGTATTTCAGCAATTATACAGCATAGGTGGATTTTTATATGGTACTTTTGTAAATCAGATAATCAAAACATATACCTTAAAAAGTTAAAGTGCTAGAATTATGACAAGTTATATAGACATACTAAGCCTTTAACTTGAGACGAGTCTACAAAGTAATCTGCAGTTACTACAGACAGACCCAGCTATGGAAGGAAAGTTGAACCCATATGCAGAGTTCACTAACTTAAGGAGAAGGTATGGTAGCAACAGGAATGAGGTCACAAGAAGGCAAATCAAACAATCCAGGTTTTATGAGGAAGGACAGTGTCCTGACTATTTACTATCTTACATTAGCCAGTCAGGTTGCACCTTTACATTGCCTCCTCCCAACTGAAAATAAAGCTAGGTAGATAGGTAGGTAGGTAGGTAGGTAGGTAGGTAGGAAGGAAGGAAGGAAGGAAGGAAGGAAGGAAGAAAGAGAGAGAGAGAGGGAGGGAGGGGGAGAGAGGGAGAGAGGGAGAAGGAGAGAGAGAGGAAGGAAGGAAGGAAGGAAGGAAGGAAGGAAGGAAGGAAAACAGACAGAAAGGTCAGTTTCAACATTTCAGACTAGTGGATTCAACAGCCTCTACAAATGTCCCTTTATAGAGTCTCATGGTTACACACAGAAGGGAATAAGGAAAAGGAAAAGACCCTGGTGTTGCCCAGAAAGATACATCCAATCTTTCCTTCTCTGGGAACAGAGGAGTTTCCCCAAAACAAAGGAGGGAAAGGAAATGTTAAGGTTTGCTCTAAGAGTTAGACAAATGTGTCCACAGCACTTCAGCAACCTACTCAATCTCTCCATCAGTAGGGCTGCTAACACAACCCACCAGCACCCGGAGCTGCCTTCCAGGAACAGTGTGTGTGTACCTCAGAAGCTTCAAACAGCTTCAATTATACTGATCTTCTCTTTGAAGTATTTCCTACATACATTGCCCTTAAGTCTCCCACTAAAATCAAGGAACCAATAAAAGAGAAAATGGTAACTGTTTCAAGCCAAACTATTAATGTCATCAAATGCTGTGAATGAAACTCTTCTTTAAAAAGCTCAGCAAAGGGGCGCCTGGGTGGCTCAGTCGTTAAGTATCTGCCTTTGGCTCAGGTCATGATCCCCGGGTCCTGGGATCCAGCCCTGCATCGGGCTCCCTGCTCAGCGAGAAGCCTGCTTCTCCCTCTCCCACTCTCCCTGTTTGTGTTCCCTCTCTCGCTATGTCTCTCTCTCTGTCAAATAAATAAATAAATAATACAATAAAAATAAAAAGCTCAGCAAAGAAAAAAGTCATATTCAACTTAGCATAAGCTCCAAGAAGCAAGAAGATACCATGGGTCTTCTATACATTACTACTATCAAAACCTAAAAAATAAAATGCAGCACATCCCAGATATCATGGACCACCATTCAAAGATCAGGCAACTGATTTCTGAATGGGGTCACATATCAAGGTCTCTGTATGGCTTCTTTCATGTACGGACAGAAAGACAAGCTGCCTTCAGCAACACCAGAAAAGAAGGTGGTACAGTGAAAAGACCCCACTTGAGAAGTAGGAGGCCTGGGTGTCCGGGTCTGGCACAGACTGGGTGAGCGCTCCTGGACATATGACTTAGCATCTTATGCCTCAGTTTCCTCAGCAACAGAATGAAGAGAACATCTTCTCAAAGTTGTTATGAAGGCTGGAGATCATGCTTGTAAAGCACTGAAACAGGTACTCAAAAACTGCTAGATGTTTTTAAGCTGCGACTACAGAGAATAGTAAATAAATACAAGTTTCAAATTAGAGTTCACTCCCACCACCACCAAACAAGATACTGGAAAGAATTCAAGTTTGTCCAAGACCAATTTAATGGGATAGAAATAACTTTTTGTGGTAGATATTTGACTGGTGTTTTGTACATGCCTCATTCTAGCCTGCTATTTTTAAGTTAACTAACATGAAGAATCAAAGGTTACCATGACCAAAAAAAAAAAGACTGAAAAACAAAGGCTCAAGCACAGGCAAGAATACACAGAGTAACAAACAGGAAAAAACGCTGCATGCAGACCTGCTATGTGCCCCACAGTGACCCTGCACATGAGCTCTGTCCCTGCTCACCAAGATGCAATACAGCTGCCCATTCAAGAAAAATGAGAAAAAGAGGAAACAAGAACAGACCCACACATGGGGCAAGAGAGTCTCCTGCTCTAACCGCATGCCCTATCATCCACTCAAAACCTTTGGCTGTTTGGTTTTTCCCCAGTAATACATGACAAGTTGAATTTCTCAGTCCATGTCATATAAACCCACATACCAATACAAGTGACCCTGATACAGGAGCTTCTCAAACTCTCCTAAGAAAGTCCCTCTAACAGCAGAGACGCATGAAAATGTACACCTGGGGAATGTGGGAGTGGCCCAAAGTGACCACAAAACATACCACTGGGCTGTTTTTCAAACTGACACATCCTTTGTGGAATAGGTGTGGGAATAGAAGGTAAGATGGAACCAGAGTTAAAGCAGTGCCTCTTCCTGGAGAGTTAGGAAAATATTTTCCCAGTAAAACATCACTTCCTTCATTCATTTATTCAACAAACTTTTGGGAGTCAACTATGTGCAAAGGGCTGTACTAAGAGCTATGGCTACAAAAACACATTACCCACCCGTATAAACACAAACATACACTCTAATGGGGAAGACCAAGCATACCGTTACAAAGGAGAGACGTCTTTGCCAGATTTCTCTGAGCCACGATGACTTAACATCAACTCATTACCCAGGCAGAAAGAGGATTCCAACTAGAAAAAAAGAACATCAGCATGAGGCGGCTAAGCAGGGCAGCCTGGAGGCAACTGAAGAGCAAGGGAGAAAGATGTGCAAGAGGCAGATGAGGATCCAGGCCAGACATGCTAGGCCTTGCACACCCATGAACAACTTTAAGTCCTCTGAGCAAAGGGAGGCCACTGAAGGTTCTGCACAAGAAGCCTACAGGCAACATCATTCTGGCTGCAATACAGATTTTAAGAGCTGATGCATGCCTGTCCAAAGTTTACAGGCTGATTTAATAACACTCTTAAAAATACATGAAGTCCACTCTCACGCATGTATATACACACACAGAAAAAAAGCATATTATATGAAATAAAAAACCTCTGTGGTACATATCAGAAGTGCAGAAAGGCCATTAACAGGCCTTTCGCTGGATAGCTAGAAAAGAGAGTGGGGTAGATAGGTCACATCAGCACAGTTTTCAAGGGCAAGACTTATGAGACACCAAAAAATAGAACTGAGGGGGGAAAAAGCCACCCAAAATGTCAGATGATAGTAAGCTCTTAAATTTTCACTTGAAACTATTTTTCTCGACACTTTATTTGTAAACGTTTAAATAAGAAGAAAAAGGTTAATCAACTCTTTTTATTGATTCAAGTTGCCAAAAGAAGGGACAGTAGATCTCAGCATATAGACATATCACCTGAGAAATTCAGAAGTGTATCTGAAACTGAGTGCTTTGTAACTTCTTCCATTCTCTGCTTGCCCATGGTAAGTAAATATTCACGGAAGCCTAGAAACTAAACCCCAAGTCACCAGGCTAATCCATAAACTGTCCATTCTATTCATGAATATCACTGAATTGATATTTATACATGCCTCTTTCCACTTTCAGAAGAATAATTTTAGAGTTCCAAGTAAAGACAAAACTCGTCAATCATTAGGGTCAAAAACAAGGGAGGCATGAAGATATCAAGGCCATGGCATACTGTGTTCAATAATATATATATAATGTTTAGTTGCACTAGATCAGGCAACATTTACTATCATAATAAAATATTAATAGAGACTAATCTGTAGATGGTGAAACTTAATGTTTTAATGGTAATGAAACAATTTTTTGAAACAATATTTCCCTTATCTGATTACAAAATCAATACATGATGATTGCAGGGTTTTGGGGAAATACAAAAAACTAGAAGAAAATAATGGAGAAAATTAGGTAAATTGGAGAAATTAGGTAAATAATGGAGAAAATTAGGTAAAAGGGGAACACTGCATAACAGTGTATTTTCCTCCTGTGTAATTATTTAGCATTCAAGTACTTGCATGTATTCATTCCCATGTGGGTCTCTTAACAGCCTCATGATAGAGGTGACAGAGGTATAATTATTCACATTTTATAAGGACTCAAGGAAGCCCAGAGCCAGTAAGTGATCTGCCTAAGGGTACACAAGTAGTAAGACAAGAGCCAGCAACAAGGACTCTAGTCTCCTGATGGGTCAGACATGCTCTCCAAGCTCACGGTCATGTGATTAACGAATGATACACTCATAGAAGTGGCCAACTGCCAGTACATAAAATGAGCAGTACCTGTGAACATCAATCTAAGGTAAGAAAATGTGCAAAGAGAATTGTATCGTTAATAGAAACATGCTAAAATGCTAAGACATCAAATAAGAACAGGAAAATTTACATATCTTTAAATTGCCCCCCCCAAAAAAGCGTGATGGGTGGGGGAGGGCCCAGAGCAGGTGTCCGAGGGGAGAGACCCAACAAACCCACAGAGTTTGAGAATCTCTTAATTAACTGTTTCCTTTTGATGTGAATAAGAACCCAGACAGAAATCATATATTTTCTTTTCTTTTTTTTTTGAAATCATATATTTTCTATCTGAAAGAGATTGAGTGGAGTAGCCGATGAAGACAGAGATCAGACAAAAGTTTCCTTTCAGTCCCAAACAACTCCTTCTCAAACAATCTTCCTTTCTCCCCTCTCTTCCTACGCACACACTGGAGCGTGCACGTGCAAACACGTAGAGTATAATTTTAAAATGATTTATTAATTGCCCCCCTTTGTGAAAAACAAGATATACATACGACTATAGTAACTACAGACTTCATAATCTGAACTGGAACACTTACAAGAGTGAAAGAGGGGACTGTTGATAATTATGTCAGGAAATGAGGCATAAACTAAGACTGACTAGACAAATGGGAACACATGGTCACCCAACATCTGGATAACCCATCCCTCTCTCATGAACCAAGCATTAGTTCAAATTATTGTTCAAAACACTGTTTGGTTATATCCCATTTTAGGCAAAACTGAGTCTGAAGCAAATTCTATCTCAAGAGAAAGTCATCAGCATTTTGTAGACCAGTTTAATAAGCCATTCCTATTAATTAGCCAATGTCTTTTCATAAGATGTCAGATCTTGCGGGATGTTTTGAAGTTATATGTGCTTTGCGAGTCATCTGGAAAAAAGGTTAAAAAAACTAATTAAATTTATTTTTGTCAGTTTCTTTAAAAAGTGAAGTAGCAAATAAACAGAAAAAGCAATCTCTTAATCCCTCAAAGGCATTTATAATTGAAATTATTTTCTTGGATAACTCAAAAGTACTGTTCTACACAGGAATGCCCAATTTATTTTCTGTTTAGGCTTGGAATCATCAAATAAAAAAACTTTTTATAACAGATTTTTGGTCAATGCTGTTAACAAGTTATAGCAAGCTTTTTTAGTCCCCACAAACAAGAAAAAGAAACTTTACATCTATAAGGTTACTTGTTTCTGCAGAAATAAACTGATGATAATAAACCAAGTCCTAAAAACTAATCTACCTATCTTCTGGTCATATTCCTATTCAAAATACCTCTCAATAGATTAAATTATAGATAGCAACTCAGATTCAGAAAATCAAATAGAAATTATAATTTGGAGCTTTTTTTTTTATCAACAAGAGAATTTCATACAGGCACCCACAAAGACTGGCATGTAATCTAAGCTTACTCATTCAAGTAACATTTTGACATCTACTATGTATACACTGCATGGGTACTATTAATAGTTGGCTCTCCTGAATTTAAAATTTGCTAGTACTCTTTTTTCAATATAGTAGATACATCTTTCACACCAAAAAGGGACTCTGTATTTAAATATTCTCAGATTTTTATCCTGAAGAACAAGACTAAAAATAAACAATGGGTAACTCAAAATGACTCTGAACTGTGTATGGCAGAATATTTTTACATGTTTGTTAGCACTTCATATTCTGAGTCATCTGATAGCCAACTGTTGCTCTCTCTATTAAAGAGGCTTAGAAATCTGCAATCTTACAAAGGATGTGATTTTCTGATTTCTCATAAGAAATCATCTCTCTTTTCCTCCAATATTTACATTAAGGATGAGTTCCACAATTGTGTTCTCAAGTTTGGAAAAGGTCATGAATCAAATAGGCCAGTGTCAGTCTCCACAACAACCCCTTGTAGAATTTCAGAAGGTCAACCTACTTTCACTAGAAGAAAACCATATTATCTAAACATACCCAGTTTACTATATCTTTTTTTAAAAACAGTATGACAGTTCTAGATTTCTTAAGTAAGGCTTCTTAAAAGAGTCAAGACATAATAGAATTTTCTAGATTTATTAAATAAGACTTCTTGAAAGAGGATCAAACCTCAATTCTAAATGATTAAAAAAGCAAACCAAAAATGAGAAAATTAGTTGATCCACAACTGCAAAGGATCAGAGAGAGAAAGAACTCAAGGAAGTAAATTTTTAAAACTAGCCTTTCAAAGATGCAATAGCCAATACATCCCTAAAAATATCATAATGCAGACTGCCATTATACACTGAACTTTCACAAATTACCTTCTGAATTGTTACTGTTTTTAAGAGGAAGAACTGGGGGAGGGAAAAGGTTAAGTAAAAAATAAGTTTTTATATAACATTAAATATTCAACCCAAAGAAATATAAATTCTTGAAATAAACATTGTATATTTGAACATGGTTACTTGAATTTTTTGTGCTTTTCTGAGTTTAACCCACCACAATCACCATTCCTTCCTAAGACCCCAACACACACACACACAAAGAGTTTAAAAAAATTCAAACCATATCCTTATATGTCAAAACACAAATTTCATAGAAGAGCACAAGAACTCAGAAGTCTCAGGACTTACCAAAATCAAAAAACAAAACACTATGAACTACTAAGACAAATTCAGATTTAATACATACAGTGAATTTTGAATAAACTCATAATCACTGGCTCTTGTATCACCAATTTTTTCTAACACATCGGAACTTATAAACTAGGAAAGTCAGTTATTAAGAATGAGCACAAAAAATCATAAAGGAAACAAATTACGATTACAACAAAACTTTTTTTAAAAATCTGTCCATTTTAAAAGTATTTTGCCATAAACTGTTAAAAGGAGTAGTTTTTTGAAAACTTTTTTTCCCACTGCAATCGTCCTTATTAAAAGCAAAAATGCAATACTATCCAGTACTTTAGAATTTCCTGCTATTTATGAAACAGCTTAGACAAAATGCTTTTTTAATAAGTTGCTAAGAGAAATCCATGAAAACTGCAAGGAAACTGTTCAGGCAAGTTCCAATAAGGAACATCATTTGAGCACTTTGCTTACGAGGACTCTAAACAGCACTAGTCAAGCTACCTTCTGGGCTTTGGTTTTAATCAAGCTGACCTGATAAGGACATCATTTACATGACTCACCTAAATAAAATCTAAATTACATTAAGGATCCATAACATAACTTAACATAACTTACCATCATCCAGTAGATTACAATGTTCTATGAATCATGCTAAATTATATAGGTAGATAATCTATCTATATAGATGAACACCCATCTAGAAAAAACATATATAGATATAGACAGATCAATGGATCTTTTTCCAAGACACCTTTGGAATAACTACTATAACCACTAACTGCAGAAAGACACCAAATGGCACAATTACTACACTGTGTAAGAGCTCAATGTACTTGATAATCTATACCCAAGACATTTTGATTATACTTCCTAGTGAAATTTTTATTTTCACCCTAAATTAAGAAAATAAAATATTCGGGGCGCCTGGGTGGCTCAGTCGTTAAGCGTCTGCCTTCGGCTCAGGTCATGATCCCAGGGTCCTGGGATCGAGTCCCGCATCGGGCCCCCTGCTCTGCGGGAAGCCTGTTTCTCCCTCTCCCACTCCCCCTGCTTGTGTTCCCTCTCTCGCTGTGTCTCTCTGTGTCAAATAAATAAAACCTTAAAAAAAAAAAAGTACTGAGATCTTTAAAAAAAAAAAAGAAAGAAAAGAAAATATTCTCAGCTCAGCAATAGCAAGCTGCCCAATTTGCTCTTATCCACAATGTAAGCACTTGTTTTAAGATGTAAAAATGTAAATAAACTCTAAAACATCTGTCTTCTTTAAGCTATTAGATCAGAAATTCACCTTTCACTAAATCCCTCAACTAAACTTTCTTATTCCACAAGTGAATTCAGCAGAATTCATCCAATAACTACCTTCAAGACAAAGTGAAGAAAAAAAAACCAATTTGATTCTATTTCTAGTTATTTTGGCCAATTATTTTGCGCTACCTTAAGAAGGACATCAGATCAACGCACTCACTAAATGTTATCCTGCCATTCAACAGATCTAAGTATATTACACCACTACTCATTGAATAAGTGAATAACCATAATCCTTGGTTCTATTCATATTCAGCGCAGTCCATGGTCCACTGAAAATCATCCCCAACATAACCTCAGCTTTTCTATGTACCACTGTGGAAAGAATATACACAGTGTTCTTACCGAAGTCCCTTCCAAAGATACAGATTCACACTCCAACATTCCTTTTACTTTTTTCAAAAAATATTCAAGAACAAATACAACGTACTTTTTATTTTGAGCGCATCTAGAAATCAAGTAAGTTCTGAAATTCATATGTGCAGCCGAAAGTTTAAAACTCAATTTGCAAATAAAATCCACATACTACTGGCTGAGTATACAGAATCTAGATCCAGGGGCGCCTGGGTGGCTCAGTCGTTAGGCGTCTGCCTTCGGCTCAGGTCATGGTCCCAGGGTCCTGGGATCGAGCCCCGCATCGGGCTCCCTGCTCGGAGGGAAGCCTGCTTCTCCCTCTCCCGCTCCCCCTGCTTGTGTTCCCTCTCTCGCTGTGTCTCTCTCTGTCAAATAAATAAATAAAATCTTAAAAAAAACAAACAACTAAATTTAAAAAAAAAAAAAAAAGAATCTAGATCCAGATACTGATATACCTAGCTGCTCCTTACAAGAATAAATAGTAAGCTTTTGGATGGGGGGGGGGGGTACATATTCCTACAGCATTAACCAAACCTAACCACACACAACTGTGTTAGCAAAGGGAACACCGACAACTGTAGAAAAAACAGTACAAGTGTTTTTTAAAAATGTCTGACAACACCTATAATTACATAAACCAATTCAGACTCTACAACTTCAACAGCAATGGCAATTTTAAAAGATGCCCAAGGTATATTAAATAAGTCTGGCAAATTTCACACTTCTTGGTGCCACCACAAAACCAAAATTACTGAGCAGGATATAAGTGTGACCTGATAAGGCAATTCATAAATCTTTCTCCCATCTAACATAGCTAGAGTAGTATGATGACCACTATCAAAAACCAATCCTTTCTAAAAATAAACATGTACACCCCATTTCAAAAAGGAAGAGGTAAGTAGAGGATCATAGTGGAGAATATGTCTGAAGTCTGAAAATTAGTTTAGTCAGACAACTGAAAAGTTAGGTTTTTGACATTTGCCAGCAGTCCCACAACGTGCTGGCCCTGTGCCATCATGGCCTGGTGCCAGCCTGATGCAGGGCCAGGCTAAAAATAGCAGCCAAGCAGCAGCTGGAACACACAGGTCCTTGTGACCTCAGCTTTAGTTCCCTAAATCAAGGGAGGATGGAGAGGAGGAGACAACCGCAGGCAAAGAAGGGAACAGAATAAGCTCTTGGCTGGTACTTCCTACCTCTTCAGGATTTCTTCCTTTTTTTCCTACCCTTCCCTCCCCCTCCCTCCCCCTCCTACCGCTTACTCCCTCCACTCCATTCCCACGCACTCGAAAAAGGAAGAAAACGAAGAAGCGCAGTGAGGCAAGGAGAGAAAGAAAGAAGACAGTGGAACGCTGAAGAAGTTGGGTTCAGAGGCTCCTCCACCTCCTATCCTCAAGTCTCACTTGATTCGACCATCGTCATTGGTCAGTGCAGTCCTCAGCTTTACCATGGTCTAAAGGAAGTAGAAGAAAAAAAATCACACAGGGGATTGGCAGGGAAGGGGAGGCCTAAAAGATGGTGCCAAGAGTACAAAATCCTAAGTGCTAACGAAGCTTAAAGAGTGCTAAAAAAAAACAAAGTCCTAAAGAAATAGGGCAAACGTATTAAAAAAAAGGTCCTCACTCACCACATATACCAATCAGATTACAAATTTCTGGTATTTGAGTTTTAGGGGTGTATTTTATGACAAATATTTATAAAAGCCATGACCATCTTCTCTGAAGAAATGAGTTAAGAGAAAGAAGTAGCAGAAGCAAAGGTTGAGCATAATCAAATAACAGTGCTGCCTTCACCTTCTGCAGGCCTTCACCAAGAAAGATCAACACAACACTAGAAGAGGATCCAGGCTCTGAAATTATAAAATATCTATACTTCATTCATAAAAATGCTGGTCACTGTCAGCAAATATTTTAACAGGTACAATGTGGCACATATAGCATTCGAAATTGTACTGATCTAATTAAGTTAAGAGAACTTAAATTTTGCTTCTGTGGACTCACTCTACACACTATATATGTCTATGCATATTTTCTGTGTAGTATCTTCCATCATTAGAGATCTGACACCAATTAACAATGAAAAATGTATTAAGTAAACAGAGAGACTGTTAAATAAGGCAGGATCAGGCAGTGAGTCACCTGAATTTTAAGCACATTAATTCACTAAATGAGCTTCCAATTTATCTGATTCGGTTAGTAAGAGTTTAAACATACTGACAGGTCCTACTGCATCCTTCAAATTAACATCTTTACAATAAACTCTCTCTTTCAAAGAATATTAAATCTTTTTACCAGCAACAAGAAATAGTATGATTTTTAATCATAACACTTAAAAAGGGCCTTAAACATAACACTTAAACATAACACTTAAAAAGGGACTTAAACGAGATATGGTTTCTTAAATATACCTTGAGAGATTACCTTTGCTTCATATGTATCACATTTAGATCTAACCTACAAGTTATTCCTCTTTCAAAAGTTAAAAATGCCCAATGGAAGATGACCAAAATCACCCCCACAACCATCTTCCAAAGCTGAAATTCATTCATAAAAGGAATTTTTGAAATGCAGTGTTTCAAGTCAAACTTTAAAATACATATTAAAAATCATAGCTGTGATCACAATTTAAAATTCTGGACACTACGAAAATCACCCTAGAAAGTAGAAAGACTATAAATCTAAAGATGAACCTTCTGGAGTAGTTAACGATGACACATCATGGGCAGTATTACTTAGAGGCTAAGAGTACCAGGCTGGGGCTGGCTTGTTAATGTAGCAGCCCCTGCCTGTGTCACTAGGCAAAAGTCACTTTCATTTTTTTCTATGCTTTGTTTTCCTCATCTGTAAAATGAAGATGATAAAAGTACCTACCTCATAGGACTGTTAAGAAATACAAAGTGCAGGCTCCTGGGTGGCTCAGTTGGTTAAGCGACTGCCTTCGGCTCAGGTCATGATCCTGGAGTCCCGGGATCGAGTCCCACATTGGGCTTCCTGCTCAGCGGGGAGTCTGCTTCTCCCTCTGACCCTCCTCCCTCTCATGCTCTCTGTCTCTCATCCTCTCTCTCTCAAATAAATAAATAAAATCTTTGAAAAAAAAAAGAAAGAAATACAAAGTGCTTGGAGCAGTACCTGACACAAAGTTAAGGTTATGAAAGTGTTTACTATTATTACTATTACTATTAGTAGATATTGCTGCAGTAGTATTAAAGAGGCTCACTGTAAATCATGCTCAGCTCAGTGAAGAAAAGCCCCCAATCATACAAGAGGTCTTTCAGAGTTGGGGAGATTACCAAAGTTTTGAGACCACATCAATTACATGAAAGACCTATACACCTAGCAGCTATGTAATACCATCTACTGGCATAAGGGTAGGGGACACTGACAAAAACATTGAAAAACTTACAAACACAGGTCAAAAGTAGATACTTGTGGTTAAGTTTTCATAAATATACTCAATTCAGAGCAACCAAATTTCTTACTGGGTATTAACTTCTGTTGTTCCACATAAGCATTTTAAACTTTCAGTAAATTCTTTACTCCATAAATGTACAGGTGTAGGAGTACATTCAGGTGTGTTCACATGGCTGTAATACAATTTCATACAGTTAACACTCGTAACTAACTTTTTCAAAACCTTAATCTCATCTTAGAACCTCTACAATTTCCAAATGTCTACAAATATTTCACACTAGCATATGTTTAGCATGCTAGATCATTGCTTAACTGAAGCTGTTAGATTTTGGCCAGATACTAAAATGCTATCTAGAAATACTTTTATAACATTCAATAAAATGTTAGCCAAATAATCTCTTCAACAGTCCAGTCATTCTACATTCAAGAATATGCCTGTCCTGGGGCGCCTGGCTAGCTCAGTCAGTGGACCATGTACAGCTATTGATCTCGGGGTTGCGTGTACAGAGATTACTTAAAAATAAAATCTTTTTAAAAATAACAATAATAATAATGTTTGTGCTGGGGCACCTTGCTGCTTCAGTCAGTGGAGCGTGCAACTCTTGATGTCGGGGGTGTGGGTTCAAGTCCCACATTGGGTGTGGAGATTACTTACAAATAAAAAATCTTAAAAAAAAAAAATAGAATATGCTTGTCCTGAGTTCTGGAGTTTTGTAAAACTTACCAAACAATCTCAGCAAAGTAAGAGGTAGCCTGAATAGTGGAAAAACCAAAATTTAAGGTTTAACTTTGCAATTTACTATCCCTCTCTGGACAAATTACTCAACATGTCTGGGCCTCAGCTCTACAAGTAGGTAATGACTATCATGCAAAAGCATTTTGTAAAAACACCTTCTCATCTGTTAGCATATTTTAAGAAGAAACAGCACAAAGCATCTGTACACAAGGGTCCCTGGGATACGCTTTGGGTCATGATACTCAAATGACACCTGAGTTTATCTCCTTTTGTGCTCACTTGTGAACTTCAAATATATAAATAAATACATGTAAGTATATACAATACATATTAATGGTCACCAAACTAATTATCACTTAGGAATCCCACAAATACAAAACACTTAGCCTATCCTTAGCAACAGAGTTCACTTACTATTTGCTGAAAGTCAATCTTTAAATTTCAAACGAAAACCAGATTTTGCACTACATTCTCTCTAAAGCTTGCTTTAGCTACCTTTTCCAAATGAGAAAATAAAGGAAGCATCCTATTTTTAAAGAACTGAAAACCATGTACGAAGCATATTCTTACCAAAACACAGGGCACTGAAAAATACTCAGGTTTTTAGAACAAATCTAACCAACGTACTTTATTTTTGAGACTCTGGCTAGGACTGAGGAACTAGAGTCTATTTCCATGTGGCAAGACCTATGTAATATTTTTCGCCAAATTACCATGTGATACTGATTTCTCAAAAGGAGATGGAAAGACTTTCCATCCATTTCAAGAAGGAAACAGTTTATGTTTTCTAATTTACAGTAATCCCCAAACATTTATATATGTCAAAAAACTGATAAACCAAGAAAATTAAATTAGGCTTCTTTATTGTGAGAAAGAACTGTTCTTGAAATTATATCACAGTAATTTGAAAAGATAACTAAAAATGATTTTGTGGGTTCCATGTAGTTTACTATCACTTTAAAAATAGTTGCCTATCATCTGCGTTGTTTCTAAGATGTTTATACTTACCTATAATCTTCTTTCTTTTTAGGATATTTGTCCTCTTAAATATAAAAGTTGGAGGTCAACAGCAGTTCAAGTTTAATGACTGCCCCTATAAAAATTTCTAACACCACAAGAGTTTGTTTTATCTTATGTATATATAACTAAGCTTCTTAAAGGTACCAAATTCATTTTGAATTATTGAAGAAAACTGGTTTTCTAACACAAAAATATAGAGCATGTAAGCATGTGGAATTACTACAGATCCAATCATGTAGTTTTTAAAAGGGGCAGCTTTCTTAGAAGACATCAGTATTCCTCCACTGCCATCTTGTTCACTGAACATGTTACCAGCTAAAATCAAACATCATTAACTAAACCTTTAATATGAGTGTGACCAGAAAAGATATGCTGGTCTCTGTCTTTGCAAATGAAACATTCAGAGTTAGAAGTGATGGCAATTGATTACCCATTGTGAAAAGAAAAGAGACCCAGGATAAACATCTTAAAAATCGGCCAAGACATACTTAAGACAATAATGACTTGAGTTGTTCAATTAATTGCAATAATTCTTCTATTAAAGGACATGTTCCACAGGCATCCTGATCCTTCTAAAAGAAAAGCCATCAGTCTTTGCAAAAAGGATGAAATTCAACGTACAGTTTAAATAAAATAATGGGGATGGCCTTTTCCTCTTCAACCTGAAGATATACTCAGAATACGGCTCTAGGGCAAGATATTAAAGACTGAAGCAAGAGTAAAGATGTTTCCTTAATTCAAATCTGCAATTCACCTTCCAGTATTACCGAAATCTTCCAGCTACAAAATGTTCTGTTACCTGAACACTTTAGCTTTCCTCACTGAACCAATACTAGCCATCAGAGAACTAAGTATTACAACAAATTCCAAGATGTTCTCACCTAAAATTGAAATTTTAACTTTCCTCAGAACAATGCTGAGCACATTTGAGGTGCACAGATACTTTGAAAAATCAACAACTTCAAACACTTCAACTGGCACAGAATAAAAAATACAGATGCAACTATAGTTTCAAAATTTTTTCTTCTGTGTACTTCTTTCTTAATCAAAAGGCAGAAAACGTATAGGATCTGATTTTAAACTATTCTATATTATCACTTTACTCTAGAAAATGCTTTCACTGAAATTACTATCACCAATAACCAAAACACCCAATTCTGAAAGTGCATCTAGAATCACATCTTTACATAACAATCTCTGGTCTATAAAGAAAATCAAAACACTCAAAGAAATACCAACAAATTAGCCTTAAATAAATTAAGTGATTAAAAAAAATTTTTTAAGATTATTTATTTATTTGAGATACAGAGAAAGAGAGAGAGAGAGAGAGAGAGAGAGCAGGAGCAGAGGGAGAGGCAGAAGCAGGCTCCCCGCTGAGCCAGGAACCAGATGTGGGGCTCAATCCCAGACTCTATCATGACCTGAGCCGAAGGCAGCTGCTTAACCATCTGAGCCAGCCAGGCGCCCCTTAAGTGTATAAAAATTTTATCCATCCTAATTCTAAAAAAGTTCCCCTTTACTACCTTGCCACCCCCTAAAACAAGAGATTTTAAGTTATAAATCTGAAAAGACCATAATAATGTGTTTACCAAAGTGTTAACAGAATTCCAGACAATATTCTTTTCTCCCAAAAGTTACCAGCAAAACAAAACAGAACAAAAAAAAAAAGCAACTCCTTTTAAAACTTATCTCCTTCCTGCCTATACTAAAGACAAGACCCCAGTTTTGTTTAAACACTTCTTTCTTTTAAAATGATTGGTCACAAATAAGGAAACTTGCCCGTTTCAAAACAAAACAATGTACACCAATCTTCAGAAAGGGAACACATGTACCCCAAAAACAAAAAATATAAACTAATTAAAAAACACAAGAATAATTTTTCTAAAAATTTTTATTACAAAAATATATGCTTCTTTTTCTACTTTGAAGAAAACTCTGACCGTAACACAATCGTAGAATGAAAAGTAAAATTACCCCCAAAACTTTGCCTATCCACTTGACTGTCCTTCTCCAAAGATAGCCACTATTCAATGGTTGTTTGTTTAGCCTTCCGGACATTTTTGTACATCTGTAAATAAAGTCTATCTTTTTTGTTTTAAATAGAAATTACAGCTTACTGTATGAATAGATGACTTGTTTTTAAATGAATATTCTGGTCACCTTTTTTTGTCATTATATATATTTCTCTCCTTCACTATTTTTCATGGTGGCATAGGATTCCATTGAGTACTTCTTAACCACTGACCTTCTGATGGAAATTTCCATTGACTCCCGCTTTTCAGTATTACAAATCATACTGCAATGAGCACTGCTCACTGTATAGAACATCTCTGTGCACTAATATCAATACATCTGCAAGAGAAATTTCTAGAAATTACACAAAAAAGACTGAACCATGCAGCTGGGGAGGCAGCATCTTCTCCCACCTCCTCACCCAATTCTGAGTACCATCTATCCACCTTTTTTTCTTCACCAATGTGGCAGATAAACATGCCATGTCACCTTTGCTTGTTTCTCCTTATGTAAGAGTGAAGACAAATTTATTAATCATTTGCATTTCTTTATGAAAGGCGTTGCCCATTTTTTAACTTACTCATCTTTCTTTTTTATTTTTTAAACTAATTTTTCAGAGTCCTCTGTTAGCCTCCAACATGCTGCACATATTTACCCCAGTTAGCTGCTTATCCTGTTTTCAGGCCTACAGAAATTCTTAGTTTTTTTATCTAATTAAATTTGTCTTTTATAAAAAAAAAAATGTCTGTCGTTTAATTAGAGTTGTCTTTTATAATTTGAGTTCCAGATCATATTAGGAAAGCTCTTTGCCAGGCAAAATTTGGGGGAAATTTTTTTATGTGACTTCTAAAATCATTACTTCAATGATGTCAACAATATTAACATACAAGCACCCTCAGCAATGGCTCCCTTCTAAGGTATCATTATTTTAATAAAAATAAGCCAACCACACTTTCTCTAAAACTTCCTATAATCAACTGATGGACAGCTCTGCACCAATTAAATACCATTTACAACTACTACACCAAAGGCTTAATTTTCTTCCTTTAAATTTCTTTTTAAAATAGGAGTTGAAAATAGCAAGTATGTTTAATTTCTGGGAAGTCCCAATTCTCTGACCCTCAATCCTAAAATAATCTTCAACAGTGTCAATATAAAATGAAGTCCAAAAACTAGATTTGATCCATTGCATCTATAATTTAGTCACCTCTACAAAAGTCAGTGCATACTTCCTGTACAAACAAACTTGTAATTTTGCAATACCAGAAAATTGCTTATGGCCCTATCATGGTATCGTGTTCTTTTCCATTTCAGGTTCTGAAGCTAAAACGACTTCTACCTCAGCTCGCAAAATTATAAAAGAAGCCTCTTACGTTAGTATACCAATTCAACCCACCAATTAAAGCTAAATTAGATGGTTAATCTAGCCATTCTCTCCATCCTCCATCGAGAACAAAAATCCTGGCCCTAAGTTTTCTATCTCACAGTGCCAGCTGCCAGGCATTTAACAGCCTTCCATCTCATAAGCTGACTGGCACAACAAGTAATACAACTGGGAAGTTAAGGAAACTGGCAAAACTCAGAGCGGAAAAAAGAATATTTTCCACAATCTGTACAGCACTTGTTTAGCACGTATGTGTTTCCGAAAAGGGTGGTCAACTCTTCGAACTATGCAAGAACCATCACATTGCTTCACATCGACCACTGCCAACTCCATTCAGTGGCCTCCTTCCCCTTTGGGGACTATTCAAAAAGTTACTATTTTCTTTTACATCTCACCCAGGCCTCTTCACTGATGAAAGCAGGCAAAGCCCACGCTGTGTGTCTGTCTCCCAGAGAAGATTGCATCTTTTATTTATCGCCCCTTGGCTTTATTTTCACAGTGAATTCCTGGCTTAAATGTAATCAGCCAAGAAACCCTCCCTATGTGCTCTCCTGTCATTCCTCATTGCTTGCAAGCAGAGTCAAGCATTGGGGGGGGGGAACTCAACATTGCCAGCCAAGCCATAAAAATTCCCAAACTCTAGTTTGGTTATACTGAGAAGCCATGGATGTGCTTCAATCCGTTTCAACCCAGCAGGAAACAAGGGGGGCATGGGGGTTGAGGAAAGAGGTGTATAACTTTAAACGATGTAAACTAAATTTTTTTTTTTTTGAAGAAGGATGAAGAGCCTCAAAAATTAAACCCCCTCCAGAAATAAGGAAAAGGTACAGAACCTAGAAAAGACAACACTGGGGGCCGCCTTTGGAAATAAATGACCATGCGGAAAATCACGTTTGCAGATTGCATTAGAATTCAAATTAACCAGAGGATTAAAGAAACCTTCATTCTCTTTGGGGGCCCCTATCCAGACCCCCACTCGACTCCCAAAGAGAGGGATAAAAAGAACGGACTACGAAAAGAAAAGATGAAAAATCTGAGACAGTGATGCTTCCAACCGTCTCCCCATTCATTAGGTACCATGCTCACCACCACAACACTATTTAAAGTAGACAGCAATACGGGAAGGGGGGACAGAAAATATGCCGTTTGCAATCAGGAGAAAAATACGAAAAGAAGGGAGTTTCATAATGCATTGTTCTTTTCAGTCCAGCCCAAACATCCCCATCCTACGGCTGAAAAAAGATATCTGGCCAGAAAAAAACACTGGGGGCAGGGAGCGACGACAGAGAAAGCTTTTAAACTCGGTATTTGAGAAAACTCTCATGGTCTGTCAGAGAAAGGAGGGCTGTGCAGCTTTAAATCACAAGTCCTTCTCTCGCCTTTGTCAAATATCTTCTACTTTACAAGCTCTGAAAAGAAATAAAGAGACTCTTTTGTTTGGGTCCCCCTTTTCGGAGGATGACAGAAAACTGAAAGGGGCACAAATAAACCTGAAAATGAGAACAAAGTGCGGGGTCGCGCCCGGCTGCCAGACGGCCGCGCCTGGAGGGACACTGCGCGGCCGCGGAGACCCTCCGCCTCGCGCTCCTGCCGCCGCCGGCTGCGAGCGCAAAGCCAGTAACTGCTCCCCGCGGCTTGCCCCGCGCACGGCCACCGGCCACGCAGCGCTAACCAAACTCCCGCGGCAGGGGCCCCCGGGCACCGCCGGCCCCGGCAGGAAAGAGAAGCGCCAGCCGCTCCTTCCCGGGCTCGCGCCCATCGACTCGGGGACGCCCTCGGGGGGAAGAGAGGTCTCTGAGGAGAGGGGGTCCGGCCCACCGCCCCCTCCCTCCCGCGCTGCTCCTAGGCAGGGGAGGCGCGGGGAAAAAAACAGACATTTAAATCCCGGGGCCTCCGGCGGAGCTCGCCGGGGCCAGACCAGACGCCGCAATGACCCCGGAGAGCGCCGCGGCCGCCAGCCCGTCGGAGCCCCGAGAGGAGCGGCAGCCGAGTGGCATTAAAATGTAGTCCCCACCCCTCCAATAGAGGGGGCGGGGAGGGGGAGAGAGGAGAAAGAAAGAGGAGCGAGCGGCAGACAAGGGGAGAGGGCAGGGAGAGCGCAGAGTGCGGCCCGGCCGCCGACTCGGCCCCGGCCGGCATTGTCTGTGCGGCCCGCGCCCCCTCCCCCGCCCCGCACGGCCCCGCCACACACACCCTCCGCCGGAGCCCGGCCGTCCGCCTGCGCCTTTGTCCACAACCACCCCCCGAAAAGGGCGAGCAGCCCTCCGGGACCTGCTCCCCGGGAGGAGGGCGGGGTACGGAGCGGGCCGGGGAGCACCCGACAACCCACCCCGCCAACCCCGCCGCGGGGCGAGTCCTGCTGATTCATTTCCCACTCGCGCTGGCCCGTCCGGGGAGACGGAGGCGGGGAGGGGCGAGAAGGAAATGGGCGCTCCGCTCGGGAGGACGGTCCGGGCCGGTGAGGGTACGGGGCGGGGATGCGGACGCGCGCCGGGCTTAGGGGCGCCCCCCCGAGGGATTGACGGACCGACGGACAGACGGCTCCGCGGCTGCCCCGTGACTCACCGACTTGCAGGACGTTGTCGACGCAGCCGCTCTCCAGCAGCGCGATGCCCCGGCGGAAGGGCAGCCGTGTCTCGTCGCCGCCGTCTGCCGCCCCGGCGGCCCCCACCGACGGGGCCCCGGCTCCGGCGGCGGCGGCGGCGGCGGCGGCGGCAGCGGCGGCGGCGGCCGAGGTGGCGGCCGGCGAGGACGAGGAGCCGCCGCCGCCCGCGCCGCCCGCGCCGCCGCCCGCGCTGCCGGGGCCGCCGCTGTCGTCGCCGGGGCCGCCCGCGGCGCCGCCGCCGGTGTTGAAGGACGAGTACATGCAGATCTCCCGCTCGCTGCGGGGAAAGGACCAGTAAACGATGCGGCGCTGCACCGGCTCCGGGATGCGCTCGAAGCGCTCCTCCACGCGCTGGAACGGCCACTTCTCCGCCACCTTGCGCGCCGCGATGTCCAGCAGCGACTCCGGGCTCTGGGTCTTGCCCGGCGGCAGCAGCCCCAGCGCCGCGCCGCCCACGCACGCCGCCGCAGCCGCACTGCCAGCCCGCTGGCCCGGCCGACAGGCAGAGCTGTAGCCGCCACCCGCTCCTCCACCGCCACTGCTGCCCCCGCCGCCACCGCCGCCGCCCGGCCGGCAGCAGAGCCGTTTCGCGGGAGGAGGCTGCTGTCCGCGCTCCGCCATGACCGCGCCGCTTCTAACCCGACAGCGGAAGTGCCGGGACCCTATAAACGGCACAAGGAAGCGCGACACGCACACGCCGCGGCGACGCCACGCTGCCATCTAGGGCCAGTCGCTCCTTGTACGGGCACAAAAGGCGGGGCCTCCTCCGTGACGTCGAAGTTGAGGCGGGGCACCGATAGGGGGACCTAGGGCCAGGGGCGGGGACTATGCAAATCGCTAAGCTGAAACATAAATAGAGCACTCGGCGGACACGGGGGTAGCGGGGGCGGCGAGGTTGGGTGCCCGATGGGTTGTGAGAATGTCAGGCTGCTGTGACGCGGGGGGCGGGGCTCAGGCGGAGTTCCCGCGGGAGGGGACGGGCCGCCGGGCCGGGCCTAAGATGGGTGGGTCTCTGTGCCCCCTGCCAACTCAACTTCCCCCTCCAATTCCGTGTTTTCCTTTGATGTCCGGCAAGTGAGGACGCGCCTCGCTGGTCGAAACGCGGAGAGAAGGGAAGATGAGGGGGGATGAACCCGGGGAAGGGTCCCGGCTAAGTGGGGGGCGTGGCCCTCGAGCCAATGCCCCACCCCCGCCGTCAGAGCCTGGCCGCCCGGGGAAAAGCCTCTGGGCGGAGGAGGCGCTTTCAAAACAAAGAAATGTGGCGTGGAACCTGGGGGACGGGGGTGGAGAGGAAGGCGGAGGAGGTGCGGCCGAGGCAGCCCGGCTGCCCGCTTCCCCTTCAGTCCGCCCTGGGGAACTCCCCCCACCCCCACCCCAGCAGGGACTGCGGCGCTGGGGCAGAAGGAGGAGGCTGCGCTCGTTGGCTGTTTTCCAGTTCACTTTCGCAGACCCGGGTAGGGAAGGGGAGCGCCCGCTCCGCTGCCCCGCGTGGCTGCAGTGCACCCAGCCCCGATTCCCGTGTCCGCTCTGTCCCGGCGGTCTGTCTGGGGGCCGAGCCAGCCAAAGTGTCCCAAAACGCGCAGAGCTCTCGGAACCTGCTCCGCAGCTGTGCGACGTGCGTCCGGAGCTGGCCGCGGCCTCCCCGCCCTAGCGCACCCTTAGCCCGGCGGGCTAGGAGGCTGGCCCGCCCGCCCGCGCGAAGCAGGGAACTTGAACCGGCTCTGGTCGTCCCCGCAGCCGCGCCGCCGAGACCCTGCTCCAGGCACGGGTGTTCCTGCTCGAAGTGGAGGGTGCACCCGGGCAATGGATTTAGCAAACACACCTTTGTGAGTACACACGCCACGGGCGCGCGCGCGCGCGCACACACACACACACACCGCGCGCGCGCGCGCGCACACACACACACACACACACACACACACCACGGGCGCGCGCTCACAACCCTGCCGGCTGCAGACGGCGTGCCCCAGGCGCTCGGCGGCGGACCGCGCCTGCGAACGCGCTCGGGGCGCACTTGGGTCGGGCCAGCCACTGCCAAGAACGCCGGGCTGCTGGGAGCCCAGGCGCTCGGGACGCGCGCCGTGCTCTCCGCCGCTCTGGTTGCTTCCGAACGGTCCTTCCTCTCCGGTAGAGCCAGCTGAGGGGGGGGGGAGGGGGCGGGGCGGGCGAGCCAAGAGCGCAGCTTGCTGGTGCGAGGGCGCAGGCGAAGGCTACAAGGGGAGTCCTGGGCGGAACCGGGAACCCTGCGGACATTGTTCGCAGGCCACAGAGCTCGGTCAAATCTGGGTCCAAGCCACAGACTTAATTACCACGTTAGACATCCTTCCGTACTCTTCGCCCCACCTTGTTTTTACTGTAAACCGTGTTACTGATACGGTCGCTATTGTGAAAGATAAACCGTATCTCCTTTGACACTTTGCCGTCTCTTCAGGTTATTGGCTGGTGGCGCCCACCTGCCAGCCCCGTTGCCTGGACTGAAATTAGAGGGGATAGAGCGCTTCTGAGTTTTAAAGAAAATCGCCCACCGAGGGCCAAGGCCTGGGAGACCTCGAACTGTATGTAGGTCTTGGCTCTTAACTCTGGTCAGGTCTTCTGAAGCCCCAAGCTGCAGGTCCCCGGGGGACGGGATGCTTGCAGACTTTCCATCGCTGCCTTACTTGTTAGGAAAATTTTGATGACATTATGTTTCTGTATATTCGTCTGGTATTTTGGGGTGCACCTCTCAGTGCTTAGGGAAAGGCCTGGGCAAAACACTGGAAGAATATCTTTATAGGCAAATGGGAGAGGAAGGCTCTTTCCTCTAGTTGCTCCACTTCTGGATCTCCAAAAAAATAAAAATAATTTTTAAACTTTTGAAAAACATAGGTGACAGAAGAAAGTAGGAAAAGTAAAATACAATTTGAGCTCTGTTCTGTTCTCAAATACAGTCATGATAAGTCTCAGGCTTGTATAATAGTGTGTAGATTAGCAAGCATTTTCATACATATACACACAGAGTCGTTTATCTGGAAAGTGAAAGATGACAAAACAGGTGCCCCGAGACAGCGTAAATGATTCATTCAGCGTCATAGGATGTGTTAGTGGAAGAAATTAATTCATATTGAACAGAAAAATAGACATCTTCGGAGGTACCTAACTTTAGAGATTTCGATCTTGTAATGAACCAAAGACACTAAATTTAAGGCATCATCCTACAGTTTAACTAGCATGTTGGGTTTAACTTTAATTCAAAGAAGGATCCAGCGCATCTGGGTGGCTCAGTCAGTTAAGCGTCTGCCTTCGGCTCAGGTCATGATCTCAGGATCCTGGGATAGAGCCCTGCTTCTCCCTCTCCCTCTGCCTCCCCAATGCTCATGCTTTCTCTCTCTCAAATAAAATCTTTATTTAAAAAAAGAAGAAGAAGAAGAATCCAGAGTCACCACCTCAGCTCAACTTCCCCTCTCGGCAGGCGTTTAAACTGAGAGCACTCTCTCCATCTTGAACTGTTCTCCACCTGGTTTTCCTGACAATTTACTGGGGCTCCATCATCTCCAACTCATCTTTCTCTGCCTTGTGTTTGGGTCTCTCTTCCTCCAAACTCTTTAATGCACACCCTTCCTTAGAGCCTATCATAGTCCTCTTCTCCATTTTTGGTGACCTGCCCCTTGGAGACTTTCCACCATTCCCACTCCCAACCATGGTTTCTGCTTCAGCTCACTTATTTCTTCTGGTGGCCAGTTCCCTTTTCTATTGCCCTGAGGGTGCCCCACAGCCAACTCAAAGTTGGAGTATCACCTTTTCCTGGAAACTAGGCTCTCTTCCTTCCCCTAGACTATTGTTACTGTTGCTCCCTGTTATAGGCCCCAAGCTTTATTCCTCTTTGCCTTTGCCTGCAACTCGCTTTTAGGTTTATTTGCTGTGTGACTGTCTATCCCAGCCCCTCTTGCTGCTCAGTAAATTATTCCACCTCTTCACTCTGCAGGGCCTCCTCACTGGTATGTCTGTATAACCTTTCCTCCTCCAAATCCTCCTCCACCCAGCTGTTGTGCTTCCTCAAGTACAATTTTGACAGTGTCACCCTCCTGCTCAAGGCCTTTTAAATGGCTCCCTGCTGCCTACTGGCAAAAGACCAAACTCAGATATGATCTTGACCAAACCCAGCTTTCTAGCCTCATCTCCCCTGACACCCAACATAATGTCCAGTTCCCCAACAGGATTTTTCTTATGTTTCAAGAGGACTTCTCCCAGGTCCCCAGAAGTCATCCCCATTTTCCCCACTCGCCACATTTGCTCAAGACAGTCTACCACCTGTAATGATTCTTTCTTCCCTTACAACTTGTCACATTCTTACCCTTCCTTCAAGGACTTGCTCCAATGCCGCTTCCTCTGGGAAAACCCCCCTAAATGTGTGATCTCTCTCTCCTCCAGCCCTTCTAACACTTTGGATCTTTCTTACAGCATTTATACCATTCAGCCTGGCATCACAGTTATGTTTACACTTGGCTGAGCCATTCGCCTTCTCTCCCTTCCCTGGTTAGAAATTCTCTGAGGGGGCGCCTGGGTGGCTCAGTTGGTTGAGCGACTGCCTTCGGCTCGGGTCATGATCCTGGAGTCCCGGGATCGAGTCCCACATCGGGCTTCCTGCTCAGCGGGGAGTCTGCTTCTCCCTCTGACCCTCTTCCCTCTCGTGCTTTCTATCTCTCGTTCTCTCTCTCTCTCAAATAAATAAATAAAATCTTTAAAAAAAAAAAATAGAAATTCTCTGAGGGTTGGGATTATGCCTCAGCCATTTCTGTAGTCCCAAGTGCCCAGCACAGTACTGCAAGGCTTCTGTCTCCCCAGAGGTTAGCAGCACCCATGAGCCAAGGAAGAAGTAAGTCACAGTATGTCATCATTGGCTGCTACCAGTGCCAGCTCTCGTTTGGGGGGTACTTACAGTGTTTTTCTGGTATTCATCGAAATCATTACTAAATTACTTATAATCGCCCTTTTCAAACAGGACCATACTCCAGGGACCAAATCAGGGCTAGAGACCCCTGGTTATGTTCCAGTGTTTACCATTAGGCAATGGTAGGAAATCAAAGTACAGAAAGTCTACAGCTTCCCAAATGCAGTGACTCATCATATCACATCACACCACACCACATCGGCCAGTGTGGTCAGGAGCTAGGCTGACAGGCAAACTTCGTTAACAGGAACCCCAGTAGCTAAATGGATAGCCTCAAGGAAGAGACACCCCTCCCAGACCACCATACCTAGCACCTGGTCTGTGCATTTGGATGCATGCGTGGATATATGGCAAAGGAATTTACTTGAAAGGGCAGGGGAGTCCTATCCAGAGACCTAGCATGCATGGCTCCTGTATCTGCCTTTAATTTAAAAATGAAAAATTTGAATTAAATTCAGTAGAGATTTATCAAATTCCTGGAGCAATGATTTTCAAAGAGAGACCCTTAGAGTGCCCCTGAGCATCATAACACACACAATTTTGGAGCTAGGAACCAGAAATTGACAATCACTCGCTCCCCATATAAGGCTTTTCTACACTTAAGTTTGAAAACTACTCTTCGGTGGCAAGACCTTCACATAGTCCCATTGCTTAGGAGGAAGACTCCAGAAAGGAAAAATGACATTGCCTCATTATTATTGCTAGTCATCTCAGCTAATTATGAGAATAATTTGCCTTTAGTAGGAAGATTCTAAGACATTGAATTAGATTAGATTAGATTAGATTAGATTAGATTGGATTAGCTCGGAGGAACCTCAAGTCGTTTGAAGATGGACACAAAGTTATACCCATGCATTTCCTAATACTGGGATATACGTTTCATATTATAACCAAAGCCAGTTATGTTCCCTGGAAAATAATTAAATTATTTAAGAGCAAAAGAAAAGCCTGAAACAGCATGGTTAGCCTGTGAACCAGACATTCATCCCTCCTGTAGAATGACAATTCTCTCCCACGTGGCTAAAAAAGAGTGAAGAATGAGATATTAGAGATGACACTTCATCAAGGCAAAATATCCAATAATAGGGAAAAGTGCCCAAAGAATCGTCCTGGTCAATCATTTCCACCAAACAGATTCTTGGACAAAATAAGAGGTGGGCAGGGAATGATCAACCCAGAACTGAATGAATTAAAACAATTGCTCCATCCTTGAAGAGGGGGAAATTTTGATTAATTTCAACTTTCTTGGGGTGCCTGGGTGGCTCAGTCGGTAGAACATGCAACTCTTGATCTCGGGGTTGTAAGTTCAAGCCCCATGTTTGGTGTAGAGATTACTTAAAAAATCTTTAAAAAAAAATCAGCTTTGTTAAATTCCTAAGAATCAAGTCACTAATATTTCACTATTAATATTTTTTAAAGAGTGGTTGCAGGTTTTTTTATTCATTTGAGAGAGAGAGACAGAGAGAGCACACAAGCAGGGGGAGAGGCAGAGGGAGGGGGAGAAGCAGGCTTCCCGCTGAGCCAGGGCTAGATCCCAGGACCTGGAGATCATGACCTGAGCTGAAGGCAGCTGCCCAACCATCTGAGCCACCCAGGCGCCCCAGGGCTAGGTTCTTTAGAAACGGTAACTATTTGCTTTTCCAGTCCCCCTGCTCAAGAAATAAATGAAGAAATTGAGAGTCTGAGAGACTGGCCAAAGGTTTTTCGGTTCTAATCGGGCCAAGCAGGGACTCACATTTAGTCTTTGTGAGGAGAAAGTCAGAACTTTCTCTAGTATCCAATATTTTTCAAACTTGCCACATTAGAAGAATTGCCCCGAGTACTGGTTAAAAATGTAGATTTCCATTACCTCTTCCCTGGGGAGGGCTGGAGTGGGGGGGTTGGAATCTTTTTAACTGATGCCCTCGATAATTCTTCCTAATGGACAAAATTGGGAAACATAATTTGATGCCACATTATCACTTACTAACCCATACTGTTTCATTCCTTAAGATGTACGCTTCTAAAATTTGCTGTAACTATAACAAAGTGTATTCAACCATTGATCAACCAACCAATCTTTTCCATCCTTCTTCTAAGAACAATATTTCTGTTAAGATAAAAGCCTTTAAAGTTACAATCTGGGATTTTGAAAAATAAATCATTACCTCTTAACTATATACAAAATGATCAGGTTAGCAACTTGATTATAAATAAATTTGTTTTAAATTTTGTAATTTGGAAGGGCATCTGGCTAGCTCAGTTGGTAGAATATGGGACTCTCAATTTCCAGGTTGTGAGTTCAAGACCCACACTGGGTGTAGAGATGACTTAGAAAATTTAAAAAAAAAAGTTAAGAAATAAATTTTACAATTTGGACAATAATTCCTCCCTCGAAGGGTAAAAGGCATTTGCCTTTATTAAGTATTAGATAATCTACTCTATTATTTTTATTTATATTAATTTTTAGCAAAAATATTTTAGTGTAAATATAGCCTGTGTACAATTTCAGTATTGTGAGAATTTATCAGACTGTTATCATTCTACTATTCATTCCAATCCAAACTGCAGTGGTGAGTCTCATCAACAAAAGCCATCTCAGAACTGAAATATTTTACTGGCCTCCAACCAGGCTTAGAACCTAGTGATAGCCAAAAGAAATAGGAAATGCCACATTTAATTATAGCATTTACTCTTTCCCCTTTTTAATAGCTGTAACTTTTTACTAACTATATTGTTAAGCTTGTCACAAGATAGACACAAGAACACTATTTAATTGGATAATGTGAAAATTACTTCCATGTTTATTTACCTATGTCAACTGGGGGGAAAAAACCCTCCTACTTTTAAACACAGAAAAAGTAGCACTATATAAGAATCATCATTTAGAAATTAATGATATCTTCAAAATTGCATCACTCTTTTGCAAATATGTCTGATGAGATAGCACAAGAAAAACACACTTAAAACATCAAACATAAAACAGTATGAACATATTCTCTGGGGAGACAAAAGATGCTCTGGCACGTATGAAAGATGTATTTGCAGAGAATAATGTCATCCCCCAAATCACTTCACAAACACATAGCATGAGCATTCTCCAATGTGATCGAACTGTATTTTACTCATTCTCATTCCCATCTGGAGGAAGTAAAGACATACAATTCAGACAACCACATAACTTTAGGGGGCACCTTATGCCTGGAGAAAGATTATTTACATTTAAGAGATAGCATGAAAATTAAAGTTAAAAATGTGAAAGCCAAACTTTCAAATGTATTTACTGAGGACATTTTATCACCTCCAATATTTTTAAATATTCAAGAACTCATTCGTTATCAAGAATAACATCATGACAATTCTCATATGAAAAGTGTCACTTCCAATGACTTTGTTCAAACCCAGAATTGGATAACTTGTGAAAATGAAGCAGTCTCGGCAAAAGCTGGTACATCTCGTATTCTCTCAGCCCAAAATCCGGATTAACACGTCCACAGAGCCATACTACAATAAACCTGTGGTTATGCAGAACCTTGGTAAGAGCCATCTTCAACAGACAGTTTTCCAAATGACTGAAGGTCTACATCTTAAGTACCAAAGCCTTTTTAAAAAGCTTGACTCTGTGGGCTAGAAATCTTTCTAAATCATGACTGATTTCTTACATAAAGTCTTAATTATAAACACTACGACGCCCTCAAGATCTTAAGGCATGCAAGAAGATATGTACATAATTAAAGCCCCAGATTGCTTTTATTCTTTCTTTCTCTATCTTCCTTTATTTTTTTATTTGATTTTTAGTTCTTACGGTTTTTGAGTTTGGGTTTGCTTTGTAGTTGTGTTGTGTTGTGTTGTGTTGTGTTGTGTTGTGTTGTGTTGTGTTTGCTCTCCTTCTCTACAGTTGTGCTGCCCCCTGTTACTTTTAATTATTGGTATACGGTACCCCATCCCTCCTCCCTTTCTGCATTATTGCTCTCTATGGGCTGTGGCCTTGGAACCCAGAAAACCCGCTTGTTAAAATTGTGTCTACAATGAAACTCAACCAAGTTCTGAATGAGGAGGACCTCCCCTCTGGTTAAAATATGTATTGAAAATGTGTTTTGTTTTTTGTTTTTGTTTTTGGTTTTGTTTTGTTTTGTTTTGGCTTCTTGCAATCTTCCCAGATTCCAGGTGGTTTGCAGAGATAAGGGAAGTTATTAGATGGTCAAACTCTGGCTTCTGAGAGGTTAATATATGGCAATAAGTGAAATTCATGATGATGGCTCTAAGGTGCCTACTGAATCTTCATCCATAAAATAATGTATCTTGAATATGACTTCGGTTTAAAGTATTTCATAAAATTATAATCCTTTGAAACTTGGTGGTTCACATTTGGAATTTATGGCAGTATTCTGATGGATTTCGGATGAACCAGAAGCTGCCATTCCCAGATCACACGCAAGAAGGGCCTGTCATGCATTCCTGTTACGGCTTGAATTCACCCTGGAATGAGGAGAGATAGACACCAGAATCCTTAACAAACCCACCCTGCAAGACTCGAGGCTATGCACTGAGAATGACCTGGTTCCTGCTCATATCTCCAACTGGCCTGGCCCCAAGTTCATTCCCCTCACTCTCTGGGGTTCTGCCAACACAGGCTGCTCAGGCCTGCTTTCAGTTCCTTGAACACTCAAGGCTCACTTCCTCCAGAGGGCCTTTGCCCAAGAGTTCCCACTGCCTGGAATGCTCTCCCTCCCCAGGCCCCACAACCACTGCCCAGTTTCCTCCTACTCAGCTTAATCATACTTCCTTAGGAGGGCCTGGCTGCTCCGACAGGTCAGCTCTGCTTCTTACACACTCTAGTAGTTACTTGTACTTCTCCTAGGAGCTCTTATTGGAGTTGTAAGTTTTCATTCAGTTGTGTGTAGAATAGATTACCGAGAAAATAAGAGGTGCTCAGTAAGCATGTGTTCATTCCATGGAAGGCAGGGAGCAAGGGCACTTCGGCCAGACTGGCCTCCTCATTGTGGTTAACATCGGGCTTGCCGGGAGAGCAATTTCTAACAGCTTACCTTCACTGAATTGCTGTCAAGGCCCATTGGTCTCTCCTTCTTATCAAGACAAGAATAAAATCTACTCAATGAATGTTTAGCAGCATGGCAAGAAGCTGCACCCCTACATTCTGGACATTGTTTTATTATCCCAAGCAAAGAAATAAGAAAATCTTCCCAAATTTCAGAAACCTTGCACACTGTCCTACATGCTGTCTGTAACATTTGTCTCTTGTTCAATTTTTTTTTTCTGGCTTTCATCTGAAGTGTCAAGTTTTGGCAATTTTGAGTCTTCTAGTTACCATGGAAATAGGAAACAATGATCTCTTGGAAATTAAGAGGGGGGAATGGGTTTCTCTTGGGGTTCTAGAGTTTTCCTCCTTTGATCGTATCTGTGAGTTGAGAGAATGTTGATTTGGAGGCAGTGCTTCTGTGTCATCAGTAAATACTTATTCTTGTGCCTAGAATGTGCCAGACATTGTTCTTAGCCAGTAATCCCTCTGTGTCCTTTAAAGGTTACTTTAAAGATAAACTTTAAAGATACTACTTTAGAGATAAATGCCCTCTCTCAGATGCAGGCTTTTGGTTTATCCCTAAGTCAAGTTCAAACTGTGGAGCAGGAACTATCTGCTCTAAGTGAGAACCTTTACCTCCCCCCTCTGCAAACCTTCAGAAAGCTTCGGATACTGCGCACAGCTCTGGCTCTTTCTGACACACTGGCACCTTGGGTTACTAAGAATCATACTATATACATTGTCAATTTTATTTTTTTTCTTTCTCTGTTTCACAGGTACATAAAAATTTCTTTTCTTTTATATCTTAACTTCCAGAGCAATAAATAAACATTTCATGTTGCTTTTTATTGTTGTTGTTCCATAGTCTTAGTAGTTGATAGTTGGTTATAGCCACTGAACGCTTGACCAGTAATAACTGACAAACTTGAAAAATCTGGGAAAGGAAGAAAATTGTTTCCTCAATAAGTAAATGTCCACAATTTTACCTCCTCTCAGAATGGCTTAATCCCTTTCAGAATCTGAGAACTGTGTGCAGGTATAGGGCTATATAAGCCTTGGTTTTGAACACATTATATAATAACCTTTATTGTGATTTTCCACATCTTACATCACCAGAAATGTTCCGGGTTCCCTGAAGGGCCGGTATGTAAGATTCTAGCACCAACTCCTGGTTTATTTCTGCATGGACGTCCAGCCTGCTGCAGCTGAGGGCTGACTCAGCCCTGCACTTCCCCACCTTACCCTACTCTAACTACTTTTTCTGACCTGTAATTCTGGCTTTAGGAGTTTCCAGAGGCATCACCCTTAAAAATGTGTTTGAGCAAGCCTCTATCTCCATCCAGACTGAAGATTTTCCTCTCAATTTACAATTCAACTATTGGAGATTTGGTTCTTTTGGGCCTTCATAAGCCCCCTTTGAAAAGTATCAGTATCCCCTGAAAGGCTAAGACTTGCAGCCATGATCAATTTATAATCCTAAGGAATTAAACTGACTGCCAACCCTTACCCCAACCTGCAGGAAAAATGAAATTCAGGACAGGCACTGCGGGGTGGTGTTAATAAGGAGAGGGTCTCTGGGGTGTGGGTGGGGAGCACTGAATGAACATCTTGGGTTGCCCATTCTTCAATTCATGTTTGTCCCTGAAGTTTCCTTTTCCTTTCTTTTCCCCACCTTGTTCCACCTTTGTTCCTCTTACCCAGGCTTATCTGTGTGTGTGGCTGGGTGTGTGTGTTATATCTATGTGTGCAAATGGCTGTATATATCCCCAGGTCTTTGTCTTGACACCAACTTGTCTAACAGTGTAACCAAAAAAAAAAAAATTAATTCAGATTACTTGTTGGATGATTTAGGTATTTTCAGCTTCATTAACAGCTAATCACCACACAATGGATTACTCAACCAGGGTTTGAAATATGCCTCCAAGGTGGCTAGACTAACTGGAATGATCGTGTAAGGGGACTTCAGGAGGGTATCATATACACACAGCTATTATGTCTTTGTGGGAACATGCGTTTGCATATGAATTGTCTGTGCATGTTTTTGGCAGGTCCCCCTCTCTTATCCTCCATTCCCTGCCCCTCCTCCACTCCAGCCTCTGCCAGGTCTGCCTACAGATCCCGCAGTCATGAAGGCTCCCAGACCGCAGTGAGAGCTCATTTAGGTCTAGCAGCCTCCTGAGAGGAGTGTCCCAGGGTGCCCGCAGGTGAGGCACACAGGCCAACTGCACCCCAACAGGGTTCAGAGCCTGGCTGGGAGGTGAAAGATGTGTAGCCAAAAGGCTGGGAAACGTGCCACTGGGGACACAGCCAGGTATCTTGCCGCCCTCAGAAAATGCTCCTCTTGCCCTGCCCTAAGGAACAAATTAGCACAGAGACAGAAGTGTGACCTGGAGCCCAAGTTTTATGTGGACTCTTTCTCCAACCACTGAAAACATTCTGGTGGATATGGAGGTTTGGTTGGTGTGGGAGAAGATGAGACCACCCACCCGCCCCCGCAACACACACGCACGCAGACGCACAACAGATCCAGAGCCCAGCCCCGCCAATGGCTTCGACCAGCAACGGTCAGCTTCTCCTAAATGGCAGCAGATTGAGGTAGGCATCCACAAACAGGTTCTGGTTTTGCCGGTCTGGCACAAACCACGACGTCCCCTGGCCACACAAAGTGCTCTGCGGGCAGGACTAGCTGTTTGCCCTAGACAGAAACCACTTTCATGGCTGGTTGAATTTGTCAGGGATTTTTCTCTTAACATTTGTCAATGACCATTGTCAGGTGTTGCTAGGGTTGCAGGAGAGAGGTTTCACGGGATTGGCTGAGCGCCCGTATTCTGTAGCCAATCCAAATGCTGTGCCTGGGGGAGGGGCCTCAACATGATAGAACAGTATCAAGCACAGGCAGACACATTCCGGGTACTAATAAGGCGTCTGGAAAAAATGGAATTATAGTGTGCGGGAATCCCTTGCCCCTCTAAGCTCCAGCCATGGCTGGGTGGCTGTTCAAACTGGCTAAAGCCTAAGTTAAAGTCATTCCCACTGATTGGAGGATATCAAGATTTCGAAACAGGGGAGTAGCAATTGTAAGGAGGAAGTAAAACTCCTTGCTCATTGTGTTTTACAGCCTTCCTTAGCAAAACTGCTGAATTGTAACTTAAAATATTCCACCCTTTCAAAGAAATTAAGTGCAGCCCTTAAAAACAGGAAATGAGAGAGGCGCACACACGTATTGTCAACTGAACATTCGCAGACCTCGTACCACAGAGCAAAGTTGAAAATCACAGAACAGACCTATGCATTCGCTTTAGAAGGATGACAACAAGGGTCACCACTGAGGGAGAGGTTCTGCCTCCGGCGGCGTGCTCTTGGACAGAAACCTGAATGCTAATTAGGAAACACATGAAAGACAAACATCAGCTTGAAGGGAAATTTGGATCTGGGAAAATCATAGATATTCTGAGCTTCAGATAAACCTTCTGGTACTAAGGAAAGTGAGAGTGTACTTGACTTTAGCAATGGCTGCAACCACCCTTCAGAAAATAGAAATGCCAGTCAGCCAGATGTTCCTGCAGAACTCAGGTAATATTATCAAAAGCAAACAGAATTATCTTGCCTAAAAAATAAGTTAAGCTTCTGTACACCACTGATTTCCCACTCAGTTATCAACATGATCACCGAACTTTAGCATTTTTATTGTCAGTTTTTATTCAGTCACAAGAAAAGTTTCTTTAGTCTTCTTCCTTACCATGCCTCTTCCTTTGCTCTCGCACCTATTCCTTAGAAGATGGAGGTGCCATCCAAGAATAAAGAAAGGAAGAGAGGAAGGACAGAAAAGGGAGAAAGAGGAAAAGAGGGAGGGAGGGAGGAAGGAATAGAAGAGAGGGGGAGCAAGAGAGGGAGGAAAGAAGGAAGGAAGGAAGGAAGGAAGGAAGGAAGGAAGGAAGGAAGGAAGGAAGGAAAGGAAAGGAAGAGAGAATCGTGTACATTTCCCATGGGTCCCATCCCATGTGATCCATTTCTCTTACCCAACCCAGGCTCTTCTGCTCATGAAGGATCCCACAGCCCAGCCAAGCCAACTGACCTTAGCATTCAGGCTGAAACAGGGTTTCGGAGTTGTGCGTTTTACCTTATATACATTTGGAAGTAGCTCCAAATGAAAAAAAGAAAAAAGATTCCAAGACTGAGTTTTGGACAATTTCACCTCCGGCTCCCACTGGTCTGAAGAAGAATATGCATGAGCAGAAAATGGTCTGGAGGAGGGTTGGTGATGGGATGGCATTAGGAATTGCACAGGAAGTATAGCTTCACATTTGAGTACCCACTGAAGTCTACCCACACTGCAGGCCAGGCGGACCCACCTCGTGACTTTACCCAAAATCCCTGAGGGCTCAGTAGAGACAGTAAAATAGCAGGAATCACTATTCCAAAGGGGAAGAAACTTGGAGAGTATTTTTGGTTCACTTTTTGGTTGCGTGTGTTGCTAAATGCAGATATTTGTGCTGTTGGCAATGTCTTAGGAAGTGATTTAACCCACTTGCATAGCCAGGCATAATTTATCATGTGGCCCTGTGACTTTAACCCCATTCATTTCTCTCTTCAGATTACTTCCATCACATCTGTGTATGCATTACTCAGGGCCTATCTTTATTTCAGAGGCCCTGAAACCCTACTTGATTTTTCTAACTCAGAACCTAGCCTTCTCTCATCCTGACCTTATCTGCTCTCTTCAGAAACACATCCGAGAGGCCAGGAAATCTTAACACCCACATCCAATCTTCATACTCGAGCAATTGGATGAGGACTGGTGAGTTAGGAAACTCATCGTTCTCCTAGATCCTCTCCCTGCCTGGCAGGCACACCCACATAGTCTTTGGTGAGTATTCTCCAGGGTTAGAACCACCCAGAGCTTTGCAAATTGCTGCTTTCTCTCCCTAGTTCATATTTCAAGATAACTTCCAATGAGAATTGTACAGTCAGTTATAAAAACCTACTGGATCAATGAAAAACAAAAACCTGACTGCCTGTTTCAACCTGCAGTCAAACAGCAAAGATCATGCTCCCAAGTCCCAGCCCTTTTCTTTCCTGAATCAGCCTCTCATAAAGAAGGAAACCATTTCAATAGAGAACAGAAGACACAGAAGGCCCGGGGTAACCCACAAAGAAATTAGCAGTGTCAGAACATTAATGATCACAGGAAAAGATGGAATCAGAGAGGGAGAGACACGCGAGGGAGTTTGCATGAAAGTTTGAAAGACCACGTTCAGCCTGGACCCTCAAGAAAGTGTCTAAGAGAAAGTAGGCCAGAACAACAATGAAGATAGGGTGAAAAAGATGTGAGTTTAGTTTTCAAAATGTCATGTCTGTATTGAGTGTCCCTTAGGTCCAAACAAGAAACAAAGGGAGCAATCAAACAACCTCAGAGACAACACAGCAGTTGGCTAAGAGTCTGGGCTACAGTGTTGGGACGAGTTTCAATGTGCAGCCAAAGAACAGGTTGAAAGAATCACTACGTCCCTTCAGCTGGTCTCTGTTATTCCAAGGTCTGCTTTTCTCAGTGCCGACCATTCCCCCTTTTTAATCTTCTCTTAATTTTGTCCCACGCCATCGCCAACACCTGGGTCTCTCTGTAGATTTCTTTCTTTCAGTTCACTTCTTTAAAGGCTTTCTGGGGAAGACTTCATCCATTCATACCAACATTCAGACTCTTTATAATATGATTTCTCAATAACATGTGAAAAAAATTATGATGCTCATAAGCCAGAGGACTGACTTGATACCATAACATGACCATGACCAGGTGGTGAGTCTTTCCACCAATAAAACAGAAGTCTTAGGGTCCCTGCCTGGCTCAGTTGGTGGAGTGTGCGACTCTTGGTGTTGGGGTTGTGAGTTCAAGCCCCACATTGGGTGGAGAGATTCATTAAAAATAAAAAAAAGTCTTAAAAACAAAATAAACGAAAGACCCCACGGAAGTCTCTTTATTATAATGCAAAGTAGCAAGAGAGATCTAGAATTTGCTTCATTCTCTAGGATGCTCTCTGAGAATGAGTGTTTACAGATCACCAGGTTTTCCTCGGTTGTTCTCAATATGCACACAAATAGATGTTTTTTCAGGCAAACACATCTATTACAAGTGAGCCAGGGAAGCTTTGAGGGTTTTTGAGCCTACAATAGATACTGGGTACACCATTTATTAAAATCAATGTGCTTTGTTTAGGTCATAATAACTGTTAAAAAAAAAAGTTGATAAATCAGAGTTCGTCAAAATAAAAAACTCCCCATCAATAGAGACCATTAAGAAAATGAATAGGCAAGCCATGGACTGGAAGAAAATATTTGTGAAACATAAACTCAACAGAGGACATCAGTCCAGAATGCATGAAGAACTCCCACTTAATAATAAAGACAAAGAAAATTTTGAATGAACAGAAGATTTGAACAGACACTTCACAAAAGAAGATGTATGAATGGCAAATAAGCACACGACAATGTGCTCAATGCCCTTAAAACACAAAATAAAGCCACAATGAGACTTCACTACATACTCACCAAAATGGTTTAAAGTAAACAGACTGACATTACATGTCAGCAAATATGTGAAGCAACTGGAACTCTCATACATTGTTGGTGGGAATGTAAACTGGTGCACACACTTTAGAAAGAGGAATGGCATTTTCTTTAAAACCTAAACATACATCTGTCCTGCGATTTAGCAATCAATATAAATTGGTCTCTTCCCAAGGGAAATGGAAACATAAGTCAATAAAAAGACATGTTTAAAAATGTCCCCAATGGTTTTAAGCACAAGAGCCAAAAACTGAGTACAGACCAGTTATCCATGAATAAGCGAATAGCCATACAAACTGTGGTATAGTCACCTAATGGAATACTACTCGGCAATACAATGGAATGAATGAACTAGTGTCACACAATGACATGACCAAATCTCAAAAACAGTATGCCAAGTAAAAGAAGTCTGACATTAAAAAGTTCATTCTATTTGATTCCACTTACATGAAATTCTAGAATAGGCAAAACTCAGGTGTAGTGCCAAAATTCAAAACAGTGGTTGCCTCTGGGAAGGGAAGTAGTGGTGAGGGTTGACAGGAAGTGGCACGAGGGATCTTTCTGGAATGATGGTAATGTTCTATATCTTTATAGAAGTTTGAGTACACAAGTATACATTGGTCCAAACTCAGAAAATGTACATTTAAGACTTTATGTTTCATTGTGTATAAACTTTACATCAGAAGGAAAAAAAGGAAATATTGTTTTTAAGTGGAAACTGGTTGATGCCTACAATTTACTTTTAAAGGCATGACTCAGATAAGATGGATTAATGGAGGAAGGATGTATAGATATGTGATAAAACAAATTGTTAAATGTTGATGGTAGAATCTACAACTAGGTGGTGGGCGTATGGGTGTTCACTGTAAAAATCTTTCAACTTTGTATTTGGAAACAGTCATAATAAAGTGCTGACCAGGGATGGGGAATCGATGTGCTAGTCTGACCTCTGGATTCTCTTCAGTTGTTTGTTAGACCTGAATGCTCTGTCTCTTAATATTCATATTAAATTATAAATAGGGAAAATAAAGGTTTGGATCTGGAAGAATCTCACATCTGAATTCTCTTCCTTTTCAAATCTAGTCTTTTGTACCTTTTTATTTTAGCAGACAAAAGAAGCCAGGAAATGGTTATTATGAGAGGAAGGGAGGGGGAGAGACCCTTGACCCTAAAAAAGCCACACAAAAAAACTACTGCAAAATACTGAATATCAAGAGCAGGCACGCACTGCAGACTTGTAGGATCAAGAAATTAATGAAAACACCCGGATTGCATCCTCAGAACCACTGAGGAATGATAATTACAGACAGTATTTCTGGAGCAGACACATAACCTTGATTCCCAGGACACCCCCTAAAGCAGTCTAATAGTATGCTATTTGTGGAAGGTTTTTCCACCTTTAATAACAGAGAAATAATGTTAGAAGGAAAGAAATCCCTTATTTAGCCACTGGGGTACCATTATTGAGCCCCAGCTGAAGGCCCCCTTAAAAGCATCCATATGGTAAAAGAACATGTTTCCCCACAAAATCAAAACCGAGTACATCTGAGACTTCTGAACATCTTTTTCCTTGGATCTTAAAATGGATTTGTGCATATTTGTGAAAAAAACTTTATGATGTGCTATCTTCCAAAGTGAATGGTTATTTATAATTCATAAAAGACCTGAGCACAGGAAAATTCTTCCCTTTTATTAGCCCTGTAAAGTTAGACCAGCTGATCTTTTAGTGCATATTACAGACATCAAATTCCCCGTATGGTTGAAGTTTCTCTTCTCTCCCTGCACTAAATGCAAAGAGGCAGAGCTACTGAAGCTGTTTTCAAAAGCTGGTGGGGTCCAAATCACTCTTGATTAAATGTTAAATAAACAAAAAATCACTCTCAGAGCTCGTCTCTAAAGACACAAAGGGAAAATACTTGGAATGCTAAACATGCTTCTTGAATTTTGCACAGCCTTTGTGAAACTACGATGGCATATTTTTTAATGGATTTTCTTTTCTATTTTCAACGTTTAGCCATCATCTTTGGACACAGTTGCCACATCATTTCCTCTCAGCTGCTGCTGGCTTGCCTGTGAGTCATAGTGCAGGTCCATGAGCAGAAGTGACTTGAGCAGGAGAGCATGGGCACCATAGATTTGGACCCATGACAGGGAGTCCTGGTGCCAAGGGCTCCCACCCAGCTGCACCCACACAGCCCCGCCATGATAACACAGAAAGTGATTTCCTGAAAAGAATCCAGCTTTCTTAGCTCACCCTGCCATGGTCACGTTCACCTCAATTACTGGCATGCCATGGACCCACATAAGACGGTTTCACAGAATTCTTAGAGATCTAAGTTCATTCTGAAAATAACACATGGTTCTGCTTTCCTTGAAGTTCACTGCCCTCTAATATTCCAGAGGAACCCCATGATAGAATTATCTGCGGATAGAAACTCGTTCTGTGGGGCACCTGGGTGGCTCAGTCAGTTGAGCGTGTTGGACTCTTGGTTTCGGGTCATGATCTCAGCACTGTGGGATCGAGCCCTGTGTTGGGCTCCATGCTCAGTGGGGAGCTGGCTTTCCCCCTCGCTCCCCTCAATTGTGCATTCTCTCTCTCTCTGAAATAAATAAATAAATAAATAAATAAAAAATAAATAAATCTTAAAAAAAAACAAACAAACCTCTATATTCTGACTTTTTTCTTCCCTAAAGATTTATTTATTTAAGTAATCTCTACACCTGATGTGGGGCTTGACCTCACAACCCCAACACCAAGAGTCGCATGCTCCACAGACTGAACCAGCCAGGTGCCCCTGTATTCAGACTTTTAAATACCTTGACTCAAAATGTAGATTTCTAACAAAAAGCCAAGTCACTTCTAGAACAGGATGCTTGGTCAGAAAGGATTGCCTCAGCTTGAAGGGACAGGGATGAGTGGTACAAATGCTTTTTGAGCCAGTCTTTCACCATCTTGTGCTGCCTGACTCAGAAGTTAAGAATGAGGAGATCTCAACCTTTTGACGATATGTCAGCCGCACTGTGTAGTACCAGCAGTGGGAATGGAAAAGGCAATATTTATTCTGAGGGCCCTGACAACATCATCATTAAGTCATCTGTCCACTCCTAAGTGGTTTGCATTTTACAAGATCCAGAGCCAGAGAGGCCCATGAGCTGTAATTCTAGGCATCTTTTCCCCCTGCCACCCTCACTCTTATTCAACATCATCTAAGCACTGTTCAAAAAAAGCTAGAAAGATGACAAAACCAAATATGCAACAAGCTATCGTATTAGTTTTAATGTAACACTTTCACAATTTATTTCCCTGTCGCATAAGTGAAATCTTTCTCAAGCCAGTCCTTGTCATCACCCACCATCCAAAACATCATTACACAATACAAATGTTAATTAATCATCTACTGTGCCCCACTCCTCCCCCGCTCCCTCGCTCATCTGTCCATGCCACAAATACTCCCTGAGTCCTCACTACGCACCAGGCCCTGCTGTGGAGATGAGACATAAATAATTTCTAATCCTTGCCCTTCGGGAGCTTACGGTCACACAGAAGATGGTCTCGTCTGGGTCTCCTCCGCCTTCGTGGAACACATTTAATTTTCTGCTATTACTACATCAGGGCAAGAAAGCAGGAAGTCTTACTTTGCCCAGACAGTGCCCCTAGGCTCATGAACTTTGCCTATCCCATTTTCTTTGCTGGCCACGCCCCCCTGGCCACGGAAACTTTTTCGCAGTCATGAGAAAAATTAAAGTTTGCCGCAGTGGTAGCAAATGTCAGGATGTATTTCAGACAAGACACAGAATCGTGCCAAATACTCACTTTGCACCAAGTACAGCGAACTTGATGTTCTCTCCCCTTTCTAGGCTAACTGACCCCTCCTCCAGAACTAGGCCTTTGGGATTAACATTCATCTGGCTAATTCACCTCTGTGAACCTTCAGTCCCATTATCTCTCTGGTCTCCAGAGACGAGTCATGGGATCCCTTCTCTGGGGAGGCCCTAAATGTAGCTAGCTTCCTTATCCAACATCCACCGAGCCGTGTCCTTTGACGTACTGTTACGCTTTTTTGGGAGTGGGAGGGTGACTGAATCAGAAAGAAACCTCAGTTAAGAAGAGTACACCAAGAAGGCACCCAAGGCTTCCCTTTATGCTGCAATCAACCTCTAACACCAGGATTCATTTCTCACCTTTCATAAACAGACCAGACAACCTCCCTTGGCTAGTCCTCCTTCAAGAAGCTTCCATTCCTCAGGACAAGGCCAGAGCTCACTGTCTGCTGTTTGCATCTCACCAAGGCTGGGTTCCAGGTATGCAAAAGAGTCAAGCCATGGCTCCTCTCAGCCCCAGAGTCTGCAGAACAGAGCTGGAGGCAGCTGGGGCCACTTGGGAAAGATAACTCAGCTTTGCCGGTGGCTGGGCTGATAAGAGTTTTCCGGGGAGGTGACTAGAGACAGAGCCCCCTGTTTGCCTAGGGACCAGAAATCCTGGTCTGCTCCTCAGTCCCCTGTGCTGGCACTTGGTGCAGAGGCCTGCCCCAGTCCTGGAGTTGTACCCTCATCCTCAAAACCCCCGAAACTTCTGGGTCAGGTTCTCCCTCACCCCTCATTCATTCTTGCCCCACACCAAAGGCAAGCATTTCTGGCTGGTCTTCTGTCCTGTGTTTATGACTTTCACTTTGGGTAGCACGAGCCCTGGGTTTCCCCGGCCTCTTCAGTCTTGGTTTCCTTAGCCCAGAGGGTTCAACAATATAATGCCAGCCGCTTAAGTAATTCTAAATTTCCTAGGAGCCCCATTGTTACAAGTTTAAGATAAACAGGTAAAATTAGTTTTTTGCATCCAAAATTTTTAATTTATTTTAAATGGCTTCAATGAAATATAATTCACATACCATACGATCAACCCATTTAAAATGTACAACGGAGGGGCGCCTGGCTGGTTCAGTTGGTGGAGCGTGCGACTCTTGACCTCCGAATCGTGAGTTCAAGTCCCATGTTGGGTGGAGAGCTTACTTAAAAATATAAAAAAAATTTTAAAAAGAAAATAAAGTGTACGACTGAATTAAAAAATTAAAGTAAATAAGTAAAAAAAATAAAATGTACAACTGACTATATTCACTGAGCTGTGCAACATTGCCACAATCAATTTTAGAACATTTTCATCACTCCATTAAAAAAAAAAACCCCATACCCATTAGCACTTACTTCCCATTTCCCTCCACTCTGCTCCCTCCAGCCCGGAGGGACCCCTCAGGTACCTTTTGTCTCCATGGATTTGCCTATTGGCCACTTCATGTAAGTGGAATCATCCCATGTGTGGTTTTTTGTGTGTCTGGCTTCTTTCACTTAGCATAATGTTTCCATCCATGTTGAAGCATTCATTGTAATAATATTTTTTATTTACCTGAATCTATCCAAAATACCATTGCAACATGTAGTTGATCTTAAGAACGATGATCGATGTTTTGATCATCCTTTTTGTCTTATATAAACTCTCTGAACTTGAGCGTATGTTTTGCACTTACAGCACATTCCAGTCAGATCAGCCACACGGCAAGAACCCATTAGCCACATGGGGCTAGTGGCTACGGTGTTGGACAGCACAACTCTAGCCAGAGACTCTCTGTTACTCTTTATAAACAATAGCTCTTGAGGCACCCGGGTGGCTGAGTCCGTAAAGTGTCTGCCTTCGGCTCAGGTCATGATCCTGGGGTCCTGGGATCGAGCCCCGCATTGCGCTCTCTGCTTGGTGGGGAGTCTGCCTCTCCCTCTGCCTGTCTCCGAGCCAGCCACCCCCCGACTTGTGCTCTTTTTCTCTCTCTCTCAAATAAATAAATAAAATCTTTTTTTAAAAAAACAGCTCTTTCTGTTCACCTCCACACTCCTGCACATCCCTTCCACCCCATCAGCACCTACACCATGGTTAACAGGTAGCTGGAGGCTTTCAAGGCAAAGTCTATATTGTGCTGCTGATTCCCCCTTCTCATCCCTTGGAGAGAGCTCTGAGCTCGTGCTCCCACCTGGCCAGCAGCCGCTGAGATCACAGCCTGCGCTCGGATAACCAGGGCTCACTCTGCCTGTTCACTGTCTTTACCCAGGGGCCATGGTCGGACGATGTATTTTGCGAAGTGAAACTTCCTGCTGTAAAGAAAAACAACAAAATTTAACCAAAGAAACTTTTCTCTTTCTTTTTTAAAACAAGTCTGTCATTTCTTAATTTTCTCCGTGGTACATTTTCCAGCCATTGTTTTGCTAATAATAGCTCTAAGCACGCAAATAAAGCTCACTGGTCCTGGTAGATTTGGGAAATTGCTACAAGCTTCCTGACAGCTTTATCCTGCTCCTGTCAGCCATTTCCCCCGAAAAAATGGACATTTAACCAGTGTGAGGCTGCACTGTATTAGTCTCGCTCCTCAGCTATCACCTCCTTCCAGGCTCGAGAGAGAGAGAGAGAGAGAGAGAGAGAGAGAGAGAGAGAGAGAGAGAGAGAGAGAGAAGACAGGAGCCTACAGCGCTGCACCCACTGCCCAGGACGCGGGCATTTCAACGGGAAGCAGCACCTTCAGGAATGAAGCACATTATTCATTTCAGTGGGCCTGTGTCCGTATGGTCACCTGCGAGTTATTTCTACACATGTGTGATTCTTAAGATTGGCACGTGGAAATGTTTGTGAAATTACCTTTTTGAGAGAAAAGCTTACAAAATTGGGGTAATTTAGTTCACAAAATGGAAGACTGAAGGACAGGTTTAATACGTACGCATTTAATAGCGGTGTAAGAATAGCTATTTCAGCATCTTTCCTATTTCTCCTCGGAACGGGAGAGAGAAAGGAGCTCAGGTTGCCGGAGAAGGCAGTTAGGGTGGACTTTAGGAAGCATTTCTGTTGACCACACTGAAGACTGGAGGATCTCACAGGAGGAGCTTGAGGGCTTTGGTTAACGTTCATTCCACTAACATTTACTGAGTATCTTCTGGAGATTTCCTGGTTGGTGTCTAATTCCAACCCAGAGCTAAATTAGGAGGATTTCACTCAAGCACTTTTCTGGATTCTGGTTTTCCTCACAAAGTATTGCTATCTCCACCCCCCCACCCCCAAACTTTTCATCTTATTCGGAGCCACTTAGGAAGGTTCACAGAGCTCGGAGTCCTGGAGAGTGCCTCCCCTCTACCCACAAAAAACCACAAGAGACCAAAACAAAAACAAAAACAAAAACAAAACTTTTAAGATTAAGAATTATTCTAAAAGTAGAAAATCTGAGCTACTACACTAGTCAAGTCCTGGTCCTCTCAATCAAATCGCCGCCCCCCCCGCCCCGAGGCAATGGCATTTTGAGAAAAGCAGGCAACAGTAGCTGGCTCCGAGGTTTGGTGACTCGCTGTGAGTTTGTTCATATTACCAAACTCCTTTTACTCAAGGACAACTTTCTTTGCTACAGAAAATGGCAGGACCATTCCCATTCTAGGATTCCCTGTGTTAGGCCTCATCCAACAACTGCTTGGCTGTCTATCCGGGACAGTTAAGACACCCAGTGCCACAGGGAATGGCATAACATTTCATCATACCCGGGGAGGCCCTCCTCAACACACTGCAGAGAACCAAGTCTTCTTGTGTGCACCTGGGTATGAGTCACTGACTCGGTGACCTCCGTTGGCAATCTGCTTTCCCGGTGTAATAAATGTATCCTTCACGAGATGGAGGCACCGAACCTCTCTTAGGGACGCATGCCTGATTCCTCATAACTCCCAAAGTACGTCAGTTGTTTGGCAATCTTGTGTGACCCAAGCATCTCCACCGCTGCTGTCAATTTAAGGCCATTTGAAACATCTTAAGAGTCCTATTTTTTTTCTTTTAAATTCTCCTCATGCTCATTTCCAAGTGGAAGGAATTCTTATGAGGTAATAGGGTGGTGGGGAGAGAGAGAGAGTTTGCTTTAGCTCCTGCTGGTTATTCCATGTTATGCTCCAGTGGGTTATTTGCATCTGGTCTCTCTTTGTTAACATCAATGGGCTGTGTTCACATTACTAGATCGAATTCTAAAAGGGCTTCCATTTTAAATGGTTAACTCTCACCAAACCAAACGGAACCAACCAACCAAACAAAAAAACAAAAAACAAAGTCTAAGCTAGAGATACTGGCCTTGGGAAACCTGTGCTGGAGAAAAAAAGAATCCCTTGAAGGCTGCCACAATGCCTTTCTGGTTTCAATTTCCCCTCTCCTTTTGAAATAAGATCCAGTACCCCCAGACCTCCACCCAGAATAAAGTTGCTGGGACTTGGCAGGAAATGGCGTGGCCGACCACCCAAGAATTAGGGGTGTCTGCTGTGGAAGGGAAAAGTTAGGCGAAAATCTGAAGATGACGTCAAGTAGATGGGAATGAGTCATGGATCCTCAGGCTCCCATTTCTCTGCAGCGAGGCTCCCCGTGCTGAAGCAAACACTTAACCATCCAGCTAGCAAGGGCTGGGCTAAGTCCCTTTCCAGTTCATACCTTAGCCTCCAGGCAGCGTACAAGCAACCATTTCGAAAGACCTCCAACGCTTTCAAGTTCTTGAGAAACGTTCCTGTTTCCGAAACTCCTCGGGCTGTCTTCTGTCAACACACACCTCTTTTCCTTTTACTCACACACATTTCCTTATCACCATCTGATGTATTTTGTCCCTTCCAATAAACCGTGAAGTTCTCGAAGCCAAACAAGTCCTGTTCCACCTCCTTGTGCCCGGTGCTTCCATGCCAACACCCGGGACAGAGCAGTTACTCAATCCGCATCCCTGGGCTTTCGTTACTTACTTGTTTTATCATCAGCCTGGATCAAAGTTCTCTCTTTTAGATGGCAAGATTCAGGAGGGCAGGACCTCAATTAGTGAAAAGTGTAAGTGACTTCCTGCCGGGGTCAGCTTCACCGGTACGTGAACAAAGCAACCACATCGGGGGTGTGATTTCGGGGCTTTTAGAAACACCCTTCCACCCCTTGCCTTCTGAAATTCCACCAAATGACGCCTTTTCCTGTAAGGTTCTGAATCTTATTAAAATACGAATTCCCCCAGGAGAGTAACAGGATAAGTTACCTGTGGTTTACAGCAGATGACGGAAAGACACTGAGCCTGGGGAAAGGAGAGATCACACAGGAAAGGTGGGATGGGAAGTTGGGGAGTCAGCTGGCCCCATTCACACTAGACTCTCGATAATGCGTGATGGTGGTGTTGACATGAAGAACTATTCTCCTTCCAATGGCCCAGCCCCCTCCCCCACTCCTTACATATTGATTAGAATATGAATAAGGATGGGGGACAAAAAGAACTCTTACTATGTGCCAGACAGTGCTCAAAACGCTGAACAAATAACCCATGGTCCCCCTGCACCTCTCTGAGCTTGGCCCTATTATGGTCCCAGTTTTGCACTTGAGGGAAACTGAGGCATAGAGAGTCCCAGCATTGCATAGACAGAAGGCGACAGACCAGGGAAAGAGTAAGAATTATTGACACTTTTAAGTGATTAAGCTCCTTTCCTCATCCCTTGCCCACATTCACTTCCCCCCAACCCTTGTCAAAAGACTTACCTTCGATAATCCTAAGGAATCCTCAGTGTGGGAGACAAACTGGCATCTAAGAAAGCAGAAACCGTGTTCCAGGCACATACGAACCCTTCCACAAAGAAATGTTTCCGAGAAATGGCAACCAATGTGCTGTCACTGACAAACTTAAAAAAAATGTACATCGTGATCCGGTTTTAAAAGTAGCCTGGGATTCCTCTAAACTGCAATATGCCCATTTGGGGTGCTTCCCCCCCACACCATCAATGAAACAGAGAGGACAACCATGGCAATCTTTGTATCATTTGCCCCACAGAAATGGAGTCTAGTCTTCCCTGCGAGAGGGGATGCCGCATCCATGTATGTATACGCTGTTCATAACGTGTGTAAACTTAAACACACCCGGGATTTTCCAGCGACTTCTTTTCCTCGAGGAGAGTAAGCTGAGAAAGCTCACCGTGTGCATCAGACTAGAGAAGGTAGACTTCTTACTCAACTTTGGATGAGAAAAAGTAAGGACGCCTGGGTGGCTCAGTCGGTTAAGCGTCTGCCTTCGGCTCAGGTCAGGATCCCAGGGTCCTGGGATCGAGCCCCGCATCGGGCTCCCCGCTCTGCGGGAACCCTGCTTCTCCCTGTTCCCTCTCTTGCTGTGTCTCTCTATCTCTGTCAAATAAATAAAAATTTAAAAATCTTTTAAAAAGATTAGAAATGCAAAGTGAGCATTGGCTCCCTGGAATCGGATATGATTGCCCAAGAACTGAAAGGAGGCCCCGTGAAAGAAAAAAGCAGATCAACAGCAGAGAGGTGGCCAGGCACCATGCTCTGTTCAGGTTTGTCGGGTTTCATCAAACGGAAGGGTATGGGAGTGGGAACTGGATTGCTTTGAGGACACCCTCGCGGTGGTGCTCACGGGCAACGTGACCGGCAGATGACTTGGGGCTCCCATGCCCCTGCCTACCTCAGACAAGGAGCCTCCTGGACAACCTCGCCCGCAAGGGACGCCAGCGCTTCAGCCAACTGCGGCCAACCTGAACGGCCCTATCCTTGGGGACGGAGGCCCCTGAAATTTGCCTGCACGGCGGCACTGCTCCGAGGTTCTGCTGGATCCCTCCTGGGAATAGAACCTGACCCACCAGCATCAGAAATCAGCAGCAAACATCTGGGCCAAACATCTGGGCTTCCATTCCAAACTCCAGCCTTCCTTGTGAGCCTGAGGTGTTCTGATCTGTCCTGCGACTCTAAAACTTTGTAATGATCGTCACATAGCTCGTATTAAAGAACTAGCTCTTTGAAGCGCACCTCTTAAACCTTCGAAAATTGTCCTTATGACCTAGGGACTTTGGATTGATTGCTTTCTATGATGACCCAGGCAGAGAGTTTCTCAAACTGATTCTTTCCTTTCATTCTGATCACCGAAGGCCCCTTTCTCTGTTCTTGTACATAGGTTCCACTTGGTGAGATTTGTGGAGGCCTACGACTGCCAATAAAGCATGGCTAATCACTGTGAATTTACTCTTGCCCTTGTAAAAGATAACGAGCGTATTTTCTACTTTGAAAAGAACTTCACTTTCCTAAGGAGCTTGGCGGGCAGGCATATGCAGTGCTACAAAAAGGATTGGTACCTGCTGAGGTTGGGCATCCCCTGCTTTCTGTCATCTGTGCTTAAAATGAGAAAGACACAGTAAGGATTCTACCCAAGCCCACCTGATGGGGCAAGGGAAGTCTCTAACTGTTCACACCTACTCTGGAGAATTTTTGAACATCCCACGATGTCTTATGATTAGGTCTGTGTGGGAACGTCAGCTTCTGTCTTCAGGATCTTGACTTACTGACTCACTTCTCTTTTGAGGTACTGTGGATAGGTACCATGTCCTTATCAACTTATTCCTGGGGAAGGCCGTGTGTCTCTGCTGTGGCCAAGGGACTACAGCTCTTGCCATCTCTCGCCTGGGCACTCTGCTCACACCCACACTCTCCCGTGGAGGTCAGAGGTCTCTGAGAGCACCGTGGCAAGGGCGGCAGTGCTATAAAAGCCCTACCTCGTGGGAACAACTTCTTCAATGGAAGAATTATGAGTAAGATCATTGACTAGTCTTTGTCTCCCACCCGATGTGTTGCTGTTTGAATACTTCGTGTTCAAGATCACCTTGAGTACACTAACACCCGAGGAAACTCTAACACGCAGCACTGATAAGGTGGGTGGGCCAGCCAGGTTATTTTCCCAGCTCACTGGGACCTCAGGGTGTGGCTGCCATTCTGCAGCAAATCTGCGCAGGAGAGCAGAGAGTACGTATCGCCATATCGTGGATCCTAAATGAAATCCCTCAAACTTTTGGCTCTCAGGATATCTGCAGGAGAAGGACCAGAGCCAGGAGTAAGGAATCTTGAAATCTGCAAGGCTCTTTGTTCTTTCTGAGGCTCTTGGACCGCTCGAGTACCTGTTGATGCAGTAATACTTTGCCAATTCCTACAGCCAAGACTGGATAGAATATTTGTTATATCAGCAGTTGTCAGTCAACAAACCCCCCTCTTACTGGTAAGGTGCGTCGAAGACCATGACAATACACCCCTAGAAATGACTATTAAGTGCCTCAACAGCAAAAGGAGGCATCCACCACCCACGTTGCCAGCCTATTGGTAAGAAACAAGACATATGGAGAAACAGCGCTGGCCGGAGCGAGGACTATAGATGGAGGAGAGACCGCTGATCCCTGGCAGAGTTCTGCCGAGGGGAGAGCCAAGCGCTGGCTCTTGGAAGAACTGCTCTTTCCACTTGCAAGCAGAGGCAGGGCACACAGGAGGGGCCCTGGGATGCTGGGAATATGCTCAGGCAAACGTGAAACTCAAGCTTTGAAAGCTAAGCCCCAAATCCAAATATGCTGTTACGCAAAGTGTTCGCAGATTGGCTCGCTTTTGGTTATCATATGAGGTTACTTGTTGGCATGTGCTGAGTAATTCCCTGGCATGCCCACGGCTCATCAGGGGCATTCCTTCCTGAGTCACCACTGGACCCACAGCCTGGCTCAGGGAGCAGGGACCAGTGCTGTCCAAGAGGCTAGCTTTTCAATGAAACTTAAAAGTCCCTAGTCCTGATTTGCTGATGTACCTTGCCTGCTTTCCCATCTTCAAGGGTGAGCTGGTAGGCTCTTCCAACGAGTGTTTGACAGACTTGAGGAAACATTTTGGGGGTTGCACATAACTGTTGAAGTGAGGAATATTTGTCTGTCATCGGCTGGATGAGAAAAGTTAAAATCCTGGCCAGAACTTTGGAGGCCTAGGGAGATGGCATCTCTCACGGGAGCGGCATTAGGCCAATTACAACGCTCGGCATTTTCCCAGCACTGTAGGTTCAGAGCTCTTTGCGATCAGTTTGTTTCTTTAGCTGAGTTTCTTAAACACACATCACCCCTTGTGGAGCTCTCTGGGCCTCCACCCAAAAGCTAAAGGATACAAAGAGGAAGAAGAAAAGAGAGCAGCCGGCTCTACCCAAAGAGAGAAACAAAGCCAAGCATTTCAGTGTTTCATTATTCTCCAAAAGCCTGTCAATACTTACAATGGGGGAAAACTGAGAACGGCCAAAATGTGCAGCAATACAAAGTTGGCCACATGCAATATGGAAAAAGAAGCAGTCATTAAAATTGTGCTGTAGATTGTAGAAGAAACTTCAATGACATGGAAATGTATAAACAATATATTGTTAAGTGACGCTAATTAGGAGACAGCATGGACAAACGTGATCACGTTTTGTAAGTACGCATGCATGTTTCTATGTGATACACACATGTAGAAAAAAGACTGGAAGGATATAAATTAAAATGTCAATCGCGATATTTCTATGTTGGGATGGGTTATAAGTGATTTTTTCTTTTTTTTCCTCCAAATCGTCTACGATGACCATGTTTTGGTTTTGTTTACATTTTTGGTATCATTATTTTGATTTTCAAATAGAACATGCTCGCGGGATAAGGTTCAAACAATACAAAGATGTGTAAGGTACAAAGGAAAAGTTCTCTGAATCCTGCCCACGAGGTACTCCCTGCATATACAAATCTGTATCTTTACAATTATTCTAGGATGTTTATTCAAAAGAATTACTGATAGTGCTTCAATCTGCCTTTTTTTCAGTTAAAATATCTGGGACAACTCCCCAGGTATGTGTTTCTTTTTTCATTTTCTTTTTCTTGTTTTGAGTTGATCACTTGGGGCCCTGGCAGGCCAGAGGGGATGGGAGCTAGATAAAGCCACAAGCCCACCAAAGTGAGGGCCTCTGCCGCCCCGCTGCAGACAGGCAGAGGGGTGAAGAAGGTCCGGAGACCAGAATCTAAGCATTCTCACTGCCTGCCCATACTGCGTGTTTTTACTATGTCACACTGCTGAGTAGAAAATAAGTATTAATAAATACTTTTCAAATAGCTCTCATCTCGCTAACCTTTTGTTGCAGCCTTAGCATCCCTTGAGGGAACCGGGGAGGCTCTCTCTCTCTCATTTTACAGCTAATACTAGTGGACACTTACTAGGCACCATGTGCCCGGTTCTAAGCTAAGCTGTCTGCCTGCAAGATCTCATACAGTTCTCACATGAATTCTCTGAGGTAGGCCCTACTATTATGCCCATTTTACAGATGGAAAAATGAAGACCCACTGAGACTGAGTCACTTGTCAAGGGTGCCACAGCTAAGACATGGTGGACCCAAGGCTTGAGCCTATGTCTAGCCCCAGACCCCCTGCTTTCAAACATCACACTGGTTTTTGCAGGCTTAGCACTTCAAGTCCTCGCATGAAACAAATCTGAATGACTCTTTCCCTTCCGCCCTTTGCTGTTTTCCAGTCTTTCTCAAACAAAGGAAAACAGGAATGACATTCGACAAGGCAATTTGGTGTCAGGCAGCGTTCAGGGGCCCCACTTAGGGTTCAGGATTCTGTGCCAAACACTGGGCTCAAAACCAAACAACACAAAACACCTCGTCCAACCACAGCTGTTCTCACCGTTGGCACCGGAGTCCCCCCCCCACCCCCCGCGCACTTTTCCTCCAGGGACTCGGCGTGTCCCCTAGAAGGTGGTCAACTGCTGGCTCCGCAGGTATTTTCACCTCTTACGTAAGTGTGCGCTCAGCTCCACTCAGCCAGCACACTTGCACTTGCGGGTAAAGCTGATCTCTTTCTCCGTCAGACACACAATACACACTGAGTCATGTGTGGAAGGCCCGTATAATGCTTTTATTGTGAGCAGAGCCCCAAGGGCCTCGTCTTACAACACTCACGTGTGTGTCACCCCCGCGGAGAGGGGCCCCGCCTGATGGCGCAGCCTGTGTCGTCCGCACGCAGCAGGGGAGGCCCGGGGCTCGCAGCGAGCAGATCCTCCGCAGCTGGTGGTTCGGGACCTCCCGGAACATGGACACCACCGCAGCCTTCGTTATAATTTGTTCACCTGCTTCTCTTTCGTTCGGCTTTTAGTGTCCCCCTTCCTCTGCCCCCCATGCTTCTGCTACATCCCTCTGCCTGATCACTTCTCTGATTGGTGCCGTCTTCTTGTGTCCTGGAAAGCCGCACGAGCTCACAATTGTTCCGTAAAGCACCGAGTCTGTCCCCTTTCTCTCTTCCATACTCCCCAGAGCCTCCTCTGTGCCCCCATCCCAGCCCCCCCCCCGCTCCCCCCGCATCAGGTCACCTCTTTTCTCTGTGCCCCGCCTCTCTTTGTCACCATTATGGCCACTCCCCACAAGGAGGCTGGGGGTGCCGTCGTGAACAGGGGGACTCGGTGCGCTGAGACGATTCAGCGCGTGGCCCCGGGGTCGGCTGCTGTTTACTAACTAGCTGAACTCCGGGAAGCATCTTACATCTCTAAATCTCCTGTTCTCTGCAAGTCAAATGGGATCAGGAAAATGCCTGCTTCTCAGAACTGTTGCCAGCGCGTGTGAGGTAGCCTAGCCCCAGGCCAATATGCCTTCCTACGTGAGTGATCTTGGCCAAGATAGCGAGCTTCTCTCTGCCTCGGTGTCCTTGCCTATGACACTAGAGTGCTAAGAATAGAACCTACCCTCTTGGTACATTGGGAAGATTAGTTAATAAACATAAAAATACCTGGAATAGTGCCTGGACCCCAGCAGCCTTCCCCCAGAGCTGTCCATTGTGATGCTTATTCACGGATGTAAGGTGCCTCGAAAGGCTGTCTAAAATAGCCGGAGACATTCAAGAGGTGGTAGCTACCCATTTGCTAGAAATTTTTGTTCCTCTCGCTCTCTGCTCTTCGGCTGCCGCTCTCCTGGGAAGCCTGATTATGACCATTCTGCTCAGAGTCTGCTTTCATAAGAGCTTTTCTCTGCCTTCCGCACCAAATGAAAACCAACCCGTAGAGAAGCCCGGCCTGTAAACACACAACAGAAGAACTGAAAGAAGAAGGGAATGATATGGCAGGTTTTCTGGCAGAGTTTCTTTTGCTTTTGTGTCAGATTTTCTCGGTGGAACATGTCTTCCTCAATAGTTTCGTAAAACACCTTTTGCAAATCACATCATATTTAATGTCTCGGCTTAAGTGAGAAAATGTAGATAAGGAGCTTAGAGCAAGGCTTGGGACTCCATAAATTGTAACTCTTATTTGTTTTATTCTTGTGAGTCTAATCTAACCACATTACAGAAAACTAAGAAGAGAAAGGAAAGAGGGAGGAACTTTTCCTAAATTAACCACCTATGGTCATTCTGTACTCTCAACTTTTAATGCACTAGGCGAACTCTCATTTTAAGAGAATTCTACTGAGAAGAATCTCGGAAAGTGAAGCTTCCTTCTGATATGAGTTAGGCTCTTCAAGATTGCAAGATAAGGATGTGGCTGGTTGGTAATGTGGGGAGTCTCGCACTGAGCATCATCTCCTCAAGTGATCTTCAGGTCAGACTCTTCTCAGCATCCCTTGGAAGATGTTCTGGACATTGGTGTCCCTTCCCTTTAGGTTTTCCAAGAGAGAAACTGTAGGATTCATCTGTCATCAACCAACTCAAAGGGAAGAGTATACCACCAGATCACCTTGAAGGACATGAGTTCACTTTTCTCAGAGGTGAGCCAAGATTGTGAGATATTGATAACACATGTATGAAGGTTAAGGCTCACGGATCCCTTTTTTGTAAAAACAACAGCCACCTCGGTGTACCTTCTGTGGGAACTCAGCTTTTCAATATCGGGGGTTCACTTGGAGTGTGGTGTATCTACTGGGATAGCTCTTCTGATTAGTGGAGGCTTTCTGTTCTCTACCCTTGCTGCCCCTCCCCATCCACACTGAAATATTCCTCATATAAAGCCACTTAAAGCTTTTACTTTGCAGGAAGAAAGAATATGAATACGACTAAGAAAACCTTTCAATTTGGAGAAATAATTGAAACTCTGAGAGTATAATGTCCTAACAGGCAAGAGAACTTCACAATAGCAATGAAATTGTCAGCTTTTAATAATAAGCTGCATTTTTGTGGCACTTTGTCATTTGTAAAGCACTTTTAACGCTCATTATAACATGTACTCATTTGTTTACTTATTTTTTCGACACCAGGACCACACGATGACTTTCGTGGGCTCTCCGCACTTCTGCCTTTTTAGACCCTTCCCCCATTTAAAAACAATATTAAGATGGTTTAATACATTTTTGTGGCCCTAAAAAATCCTTGATTTTTGTGATATGAAGAAAAAAATAAGTTCTAACAGTTTTGTCTTCTTCTCCTGATTTTCAGAAAAATTGGACATTTTCATGGTGACCTAAAAAATACTGTGGACCCGGAGCCTACTGTGCTTTAGTGGATAAACCAGCCCTGTTCCTCAGCCTGTGCCAGAGGTGGGCTGGGGGGTAGAGATAGAGAGATGAGCACAGGGGGCTCCCATCCTCAGAGCTGAGCAGTCTCGGGCAAGCCTGCAGACCTGCAAACAAGTGGGGATGGTGCACTGCTGTCAGGGCTGTGAGCGGGTCCCCCGAAACATGGAGGGGCCAGTTCCTAACTCTACACAGGGTGGGAGGACGGCTCTGTAGAGGAAGCATCGCTTGAATGGCTCTTTAAGACAGCATTTTCCAGCAATTTTGTGCTGGAGGCTCCGTGCCACTTGAGGAACTGAGAAGTAAACACTGGGCCAAAGAAGCAAGTTTCACAGAACTGTAGAAACTTGCTATTTATCTCAGTACATGGCGATAGAACATGATTTTATATTCTGATCAATACTCGAGATTTAATTTTGCTCCAACAGCAGGTGCATGCCTTCATTACGGCCGTGTCAGCCGACAGAGCCAAGCTGAACGGGTCCTGTGGCGTCGGATGCAGGAGGACCCTGAGAGCGAGCATCAGGGCATCTAGCTGGTTCCAGGGGCGACCACGTGCTCCATGGGGGTGAAAAACCTTTCCTTCCTGATTATATAAAAGACTGCAGTCGGGGCTGAAAATAATTCTTCTCGGTGCTAGGGGGGAAAAAAAACACACCAAAACCAAGGTGATAACATTTAGCCTCATTTATGAAAAAATTTGTGTTTTAGACATCAATCAAATCTGGCAAATTTTGTCAAATCAAATTTGACAGTTAGCTGCAAAGTGTTCAAGATACACCAACTGCCAAGCTTACAGTGTTGAAATCTACTACTGTCAGGATAATAACAGCAAACACTTCGAATGTCCCAAGGACCATTCTGAGAGGCTTCTATTTGTTTTGAATCTTCATAATAATCCTACTAAGTGAGTATTATTATCATCCCCATTTTAAAGATGAGGAGACCGACACATGGAGACTCTGGATAACCTGCCTCAGTAACTGGCAGAGCTGAGATTCGAACGCAGGCCTTCTGGTTCCAAGTTCTGCGCTGTCTGTCACTACGCTTACACGCACCTGACTGAACGCCTCTTGCATCTCGTCCACTGTGTCGTATGTGGCTGGTACTGGATCCACCTCCTAGAGAAGCCCCTTGGCAGCACCTCCGGGAGGCCCCCCACCTGACACTGCGGAGTGGAACGGGAGCCAGCTCGCCCACAGGAGCAACACAGAAGGCCTTTGAGAAGCTACAACGCATGGGGAACACTGACATTGACCAAGAGGGAATGGGGACAAATGGCTCAATCCCGAAACAGATTTCATACAACTTCTCAGACGGTCCCACAGGAACAAGCAACCCATCACGAGGAACAGTGGCGGGGTCGCCAAATAAAATAGAGGATGCCCAGTTAACTGCATTTCAGATAAGTGACAAATAATTTTTTACTCTAAGTTATGTCCCAAATATTGCATGGCACATACTTACTGCCAAAAAATTCTTTGTTGTTTCTCTAGAATTCAAAGTGGGTGTTTAGTATTTTTATTTGCTAAATATGACAACCCTAAGTACTGGCCCTCTTGACATGTGTGCTCATACAGCCCACAGGCCCTGCTTCCTTCCCTGCACGTTTCCTCCATCCCTCAGCCAGGCCCCTGGGATCGCATGCGCAATAAAGAACTTGCATGTACGCCTGCGTCTCAGCCCCAGCTTTCTGGGAACCCAGACTACAACCCACCTGGGCAAGGATTTTGCCGGGTGACAAGGTAGCCATAATGGTCACAGCCACCCTGTGAGACAGGCATTGTCATCAGCATGGCACCCAGTTTCCAAATAAGGAAACTGAGGCTCAGGAAGATCCATCCATTTGCCAGGACTCACCCTCAGCTGCTCTTGCTCCACCAGTCTCTTTGGAGAGAAGAGTTCTCCAGACTATTCTTGAGAGACACGGAAGCATTATCGGAATGAGCATTAATTGGTTTAGACAACCATTGACTCATATATATTTTTTTAAGATTTTATTTATTTATTTGAGAGAGAGAGAGAGAGAGAGAGAGAGAGAAAGCATGAGCAGGGGGAGGGGCAGGGGGAGAAGCAGACTCCCGGCTAAGTAGAGAGCCCGATGTGGGGCTCGATCCCAGGACCCTGGGATCACGACCTGAGCCGAAGGCAGATGCTTAACCGACTGAGCCACCCAGGCGCCCTTAGACAACCATTGACTCATTTAATAATGAACTCCATTTGTTGAAAGAAACTCCCTTGGCCTTGCACAGTCAAAGGGATGAAGTAACATACGCACCAAGAGAATCAGTCAAAGCATCCATAACACCAAGATGCCCAATTCCCCCTGCTTTATGCTAGTTGGAATGATCAAAGTGAAAACACGAAGTCTTCGACCTCAGCTCTTCACAATAAAACCAGCAGCACATTATTGTTTCTTTTTTTTTTCTAAAGATTTTATTTATTTATTTGACAGAGAGAGACACAGCGAGAGAGGGAACACAAGCAGGGGGAGCGGGAGAGGGAGAAGCAGGCTTCCCGCTGAGCAGGGAGCCCGATGGGGGGCTCGATCCCAGGACCCTGGGATCATGACCTGAGCCGAAGGCAGACGCTCAACGACTGAGCCACCCACATTATTGTTTCTATGTATAACTAAATACAATGTGTTCATTCTCAAAGTGAGCACTGATTGCAAAGAGAGAATTTCGGCAAGCCTTGAAATTATACTTGCCTTTAACCTGCATCAGAAATTCGGTTCCCTTTCCCGGTAGCCTCCTAACAAGCTAAAAAATATATATATAAATTATCAGCTGGAACGATTAGAGAAAAATAACAACATTGTTGTTGAAAAACAACAACAAAAAATAACAACATTAGAGAAAACCTGTGCCAAACAAAGCCAAACCTGGGTAGCAAATAAGCCTAAAATGAAGAGGAAGGTGTTCTTTTCTACATACACTCTAGGAAGTAGAACCTCTTTCGTGTTCCTCTTAGTTGGCTAGGATCTTCCCTGTGTAGGAAGGCAGTTACAAGGAACGCACCCTCTTGCGGAGGTGAGGAAATCTTTCTCTGCTGTGTTGCTGGATTTGCTCCTGGAATGAGCCCCCCCTCCCCCCTGCACCGGCCCGTAGATCTCTCCAGGAGGCTTGTTCTTGCAGCCACCCAGAAAAAGCAGATGGATTGGATGGCTGGCTCTTCTGACCTCTGGCGGCCTGCCCAGTCCCCTGGGCATTCCAAGGCCCCACCTTCCACCTGGCCCGTGACCTTCGACCCTGGCCCTGTGGCCACCACGAAAGTGGGAGAGGTCGGTGGGAGTGTAGGTATCAGGCTGCCTGGGCCCAGGCCACAAATGAAAGAGTCACTTGTTTCATGCCTCCTGCTCACGTGTGAGGTCCTGGGAGCTGCAGAACTGGTATTTCTCCAAGTCCTGGCAGCTGACGTGGCTGTGTAGACAAGCTGTACTTACACTGGTACATGTGTATGTGGGGTGCATGGGAGGCAGCAGCCTGGCTTCCGGTCCCAGCCCCGCCATCGACTCACTCTGGGACTTCTAGGAACTGCTTTGCCTCTCAGGAGCCTCAGTTTCCTCATCTGTGAAATGGGACAGCAGGGTCCCTGGAGGTGCTCGGGCATGGGTGGGCAGTGAGGTGCAGGGCAGGGGGCTGCTGAGGAGGCAGACGGCAGGCATTCTCTATCATCCTCCACGCCACCACCCCCCGAGTCAACGAACACAATCCTACATGGATCTGTCTTATATTGTGTATATGCACAGAAGATTTTCTTTGAAAAAAGGTTTCTCTTGCTTCTAAAAACCAATAGAGTAGGCTCTCTCTAAGTGACCTTCTGAATTCATTATTCTATGATTTCATGGTTCCAAAACCAAAGTTCAGACTTCACCTTTTTGAAGGATTGCGTGCTCCTTGGGAGGGCTAGACATGATGATATGTGATGAGATGTTTCTGTTACTGAAGACTCTTCTGCAACCTCCCAAGGGGACATATAAAGTTTCCAGAGCTCAAGACCCCTCCTTTGTTACACCTGATAAAGGCTCACATGTTAATTATTTAGCCATGGGTGCTACCTGGAAGGAACATAGCTGTATAATGAAACTGCCTTGAAAACATTTCTGCATTGGAACATACATACGGCTCTTGCAGTTTATACATATTTTTTCTTCTTTCCTATCAGCAACAAAGGGCACTGGATTGGTGAATTATTCATGTAATCTACATTTCCTGGCTGTTGTGGATAATTGACAGGTGTCATGTCACCTTTTACGAACGTCCCACAATTAGGGACTATATATCAGTGTTTGACTTCGAAGTAAACCTCCCTTTCCAAGCCAGTTTCATATTTTATTTACAGCTTGGTGGCGTTTTTGACTTGGCTGCCTATTTCTCTCACTTTCGATTCTAAGCCTTTTGCTCCACTTAATATAACCAGGAACATTTAAATAATAAGACTCCCTCTCAGTTTGCTGAAGGCATTCACTCATTGCTGCTGTGTTTTATTCATTCAGCCATTATGTTAGTCAATTTCTTGATTTAAGAAACCTAGGATAAAATGCAGCTGTATGAAAACCATGATATAAATCTGTTTTTATGACTTGTTTTGTTCACAGGGAAAAAACTAAAAGCAAATCTTCCCAGGGTCTGACACAAGTTGGAAACTGCAGGGAAAGTTAGCTAGTTAAAGAATATGATTTACTTAATAGGGGCAATGGAACATTTCAGATCTCCACCAGAGTTGGGAGTTTTCTAGCATTAGGAATAAAGCCAAGGTGAGCTCTATTTAGGCCCGGTGAGAAAAATCCGGTAAGAAAATAAACCTGGAATTGATAACCCTGAAGACTAACGAGAGGACATAGCTGTCCTCTCTCCTTAGTCTTCAGGGAAATGCTCTAGGCCCACCTTTTCACTTTTCCTAACAAGAGACTGTGGTCTACGGCAGGCAAGTGCTCGCCACCATACCAACCCTCGGGAGTGAAAAGCTGGAAGCTTTGGGTCAGCCCATTCCGATTCCAGCACTTTGCTCTGCAATGCCACGGATCATTCTTGTTACCTCTCCAGCATGCACGCACCTCTTCTGCTGCCAACCGGTCCTTGGGAGAAGTCACCTCATTCTGAGTTGTGTGATCTGCTTGGAATTATTTCAGGCTGACTCTAGGTGTGAACATGATGCACCAAGTCCATCGGTGAATCCATTTTCCCAAATGGATGCTTGGAACATGGCCAGGTGACCTAAATCAGATCCGGGAGGGACAGTGAATCCCAGCACTCGTGTAGATGCTCCTGGAAGAGATGTTGTGTCCCGCCAGACTGGGGAGTGTAGGGCTCTGAGGTCTGCGGGGGCTACAGATCCACTCCCTCCGCGCCAGAGGCTGAAGCCACCCAGAGGGGGGCGGGGAACCGCGTCACGTGACGCCCGAGGGTGACTCCCGCGACACAAAAAGTACTGAGCAGCGAGAGCAAAGCTTGGTTAAATAAACATAGCATTCATCTTCTGAACTGGGACAACTTCGAGAACGAAACAGGGCAAGACATACGCCAAACCAGATCGGATGCATAAACAGGACGATGCTGGGCAAACAGGAGCCTATGGTTGTCCTGCTCTCGGATGGCATCGTCTGACCCTGCTGGATTTGGCCTCGCCTCTGGAACAAGCTAGCTGAAGTAAGCGGGCACTCTCTTTGGGCTTTTTAGTTTAGGTGACAATGAACTCACTTCATTGTCAAAGCCAGGTGGAGTTAGGAATTTTGTAACCTGCACCTAACTGACACAAAGATGCTGCTTCCTGTTTTGCTGTCTGAAATCTTGTCCTCTAGCAGATTTGAAGCTTGTGATGAAAGGTAAGAATTATATGCTTTCATCTTTGTAAATGTTAAAACTTTATATTTAACATCTTACTTCAAATAATAAAAGTGAACACTGTAGAACCTTTACAGTTTACAGAGGACTTCCAAGTTAATTGTCGTATTTACACGAACACCCTTGTGAAATGAGTATCACCCAAGGTTCCCATGGCTCACATGGCATATATGCAGGGGTGACTTCTAGCAGGGCCAAGACCCCCACCACACTGAACTCGTTTGCCAGTTTCTGTGGTGTGACTATTCCAACAATGGCCAACTTCGAGGCATCGACCTGACATCACCGAGTGTGGAGTTGGGGAGAGAGGCGTTAGCTCTAGAGAGCCGGCTCCAGTACGCCACCACATGGAACGTGAATCCAAGGCTTCTGACTCCGTTTCTTCAATTCATCCCATTGTTCTGTTCCAGGGGTTTGGTGTGAGGCGCTCAGGTCTGAATTGTGGTCTCTTCACAATGGCAGATGTGCCTCAGAGCCAGTGGTGCTGTGAGCCTTCAAAAGAGATTTCCCCAGAGCACAGCTGCCATGGCCAAGCCCGGCCGGACCATGTGTGTCTCCGGAGCCTGTCTGCCCTGTTACCTGCCCTCAGCATGAACCTTCTCTGGGACTTCAGCATCTGCGGTGTTCCCCACTTAGATGCGGCTATGTGCCGGGCTCTCCCTGGGCCCCTCTCAAACCTCCCCCCAACACACACAGCTCTGCTTCTGCTTATCCTGCAGCTGGCTTCGGTGACTTGTCCAGGCCTTTTGCTCCTCGAGGGCCACTGTATTTAATAAAGCTACTGCCTCCCTTTACCACAGTGAGAAGCGAAGGCCTTGGAATGTCCCGTGTCCTAGAGTCCTGTGGGCTGGTCTGGTGACAACTGCCTGTGCTCTTCTCTGGTCACTGCTGTCAGACCTAAGCTCCCACAGCAAAGGGGACACTGACAAAGCCTGTTCCCAATTATGATCTCATTTGAAGGCACCGGCTGGATGGTGTGCTAAATGCTGTGCCTCAGCAGAGAGAGTTTGGAGAAGGGTTGAGTCATGTGAAAACCCTAGTGGCAGCAACCTAATTTCCAGTCCTGGGGCTTAGGGGAAATTAGCCTGGCTTTATAGGGCTTGCCTTACAAACTTAAACCCACTGGCTGTGAGCAAATGCCACAATCACCTTAATTGTCAAAAAGCATGGAGCCACTGAACTGCACGGTAAAAATAAATTGGCATCTTTGATATTCAATGCGTATGGAAAAATTGAGAAAAGGAAATTCTTCTAGTAATATTTCAACTCAAACATTTGGAGACTTTTCTTCTTTTTCAACTTTTTATTTAAATTCGAATTCGCTAACATAGAGTGCAATATTGGTTTCAGGAGTAGAATTCCGTGGTTCATCACTTACACACAACACCCAGTGTGGAGACCACTTTTCAGTTGCAACCGCTCTGACCTCCTGTGAGCTGGGGAGGAAGGGAGCGGGGGGCTGACGATGGCGGGTTCTACTGAGGTCAGGCTGCACCGTCTACTCTCAGAAGAATGTCCTTTTGGTTTTCTTTTTTTTTTTAAGATTTTATTTATTTGAGAGAGAGAGAGTATGAGAAGGGAGGAGGGGCAGAGGGAGAAGCAGACTCCCTGCTGAGCAGGGAGCCTGATGTGGACTCAATCCTGCGACCCTGAGATCATGACCTGAGCCGAAGGCAGACGCTGAACCCACGGAGCCACCCAGGCGCCCCCAGAAGAACGGTTTTAAGAATCATTTAGGCTTCACTTTCGGGTAGGTTTTCATACTTGTGCTTGAATATGGGCCATGTCAGAGCATCTGAGCATTCCCTTACAACAACTTAATGAAGCAAGTTGACGGAGAGCTGGAAAGCTGCCCTCTCTCTCCAGGCTGCCCTCCTGCAGTGGCAGCTCCTGGGGGGATAAAGGGTCCTTTTCCAGGATTCAAATCTGCAAGGGGATCTGTGCCCCCTCCAGTTTTTCCCATAGAGGAAATTACGGTGACTGTGCTTTGTATTGCTTTCCCACGTGCGAAGAAAATGCAGTTGCAGTAAATCAACCAAAACTTTTTTTTTTTTTTTTTTTTTTTTTTTTTAGTATCAGGATGAATGTGCTCATGCAGGAGGTGTGGAGCATAAAGTCATAGTAAAGGCCATAGTCCCAGTTCCATTTCTGAGCTTGTGATCCGGCTGCAGGTCAAGCAGGAGGCTATGGTTGTCCTGCTCTTAGATGGCATCGTCTGACCTGCTGGATTTGGCCTCACCTCTAGCAGGAAACAATCCACTGCAGTTTACAATAATGAGTTAGACTGGTAAGGATGGCTAAGGCTGTGAGAGTTCAGAAGAACTGGAAAAATCAGAGAAGAATTTGGAACGAAGGGGAGACTTAAGCTGGGCTCTGACAGCTGGACAGGAAAAGGAGGCCATTCCAGCTGTGTAGAATGAGAGCATTATGGGCCACAGGGTGGCATGAATGCCGGGGCAGGGGGCCGTGTGGCTGCGTTAAGTACCATTAAGCAGCTAGGGGTCTCCCATAGAAAGTAAGCAAGAGGTTTACCGAATAAGCTTCTCAATAGAGGAGGTGTGAACAGCTCATAAGGTTAGGAATAAGAGGACCCTGCCATAAAAGATAATGTGGCAAATCCGGCCACCATGAACTGGGACTCAGCCATAGTTAACACGTATCAGGCTGTGACTCAGAATCCTACTTCTTGGAACATCCAGCATCCACACCAAGTCAGATTGAAAAGTCCTTCTGATATTTTCAGCTGAGGAGCAAACTGGATTTTGCACAACTGACTTGATTGCGATGTTGTCATTAAGATGACCCCCAAAAGAGACTAAACATTGACAAATGTGTGAATTATTTAAAATTTTGGACTCTTTGTGGCAGGTATTCTAGGCCCAAAGAATACAGAAGTAATGAAAACGCGAAGCATTAGGGGTTTAAAGGGCTGCTTATTTCTGAAAGTCCGAGGTGGCTCGGCTCTGAGAACTGAAGGACAGTGGCTAACATGGTGACTTAAGAGACATCGGTTGTGGTAGAACCCCCATGGGGTCTACGTTTCCATCAAGCTAATCGCCAGTCTTCCCTTTGCAGGAGGTGGAGTGACTGAAAGTTGTGGATCTCTCTATAGCAAAGTCTGTCAGTTTGACCACGTTTAATGTTTAAAAAGGTTCAGCTTCACATACAGAAACAGGCTGACATGCTCCGCCCATCCCACCCCAACAAATTGGCCTCTGGTGTGGGGAACCGAACCCTAAAGAAGGAAGCATCGTGTGGAGACAGGGGCCATGTCTCAGGCAGAATTCAAGTCAAAAAGCCAGATATTCTATCCAAGGCAACTTGAAAAAGTGGAGAAAGCCCCAGCATATGCAAATATCAGACGGTGGGGCCTCACAGCAAATGAGTTCCACTATTTGTAAGAAGAGCAAGCAAGCCATTGGTGGAAGGTAGGGAATCTCCTTTCACAAACATTAAGGAATTTTTAATACAGTATTTATTTAGAGACAAGGAAATGGGAATAATTAACCCTTTCTGTTGGTTTCTTTTAAACTTCTGCTCCCAAACACTTTCTATGATGTTTGGGAGCAGATTTTTATATTTAATATTTTAATTTTAATATTACTGGAAAAACGGAAAAGCCCTAAGGGATCAAGTGAAATCTTTACAACTGAGTAAAAACAGGAAGAAGAGGAAATGCTTTGAGACATATTGAGACTCTTGGCTGCAAACAACAAAGGTTCTGTCAGGTTTCCTGGGAGAAACGGGAGGCTTATCAGGAGAATGCACGTGGAGGGCAAGCAGGTGCTGAGCTACCAGGAAGGACGGCAGGTCAGGGGTCTGGTGCTCTCCCCTCTCTGTCCCATAGGCCCCCGATTCGGCCTCTTCTCTCCCCTGACCTCCTTCACAGCTTCCTTGTTGTTTCTGCTCCCTCAACCCGCATGTGCAGGCCATTAGAACTCTCAGGCCCCTCTCTAATTGAGACCCTTCCATCTGAGCTCTCTGCTACTAATGAGCACATTCTTGCTGCACTTTCAATTCTTAGAGGACTGAATCTGCCCAGCCCCATTCACCTGTTGGTGCCAGGTTACGTGATAGGCCATTTTCAGCCAATGCAATGCTCCAATTCCTAGGAGCAAATGAGCGGTGGGAAGTTAAAGGGTGTGTTCGGGGCATTTCTCATTAGAAACGGCTGTGGTGTAACCAGCTCTGATTGCAGTCTCTATTAAAAAGTAATGATAACCAGGGGCGCCTGGGTGGCTCAGTCGTTAAGCGTCTGCCTTCGGCTCAGGTCATGATCCCGGGGTCCTGGGATTGAGCCCCCGCATCGGGCTCCCTGCTCCGCGGGAGGCCTGCTTCTCCCTCTTCCGCCCCCTCTGCTTGTGTTCCCTCTCTTGCTGTGTCTCTGTCAAATAGATAAATAAATAAATCTTAAAAAAAAATGATAACCAGCTCTTCTTCAGGACTAGAAAATGTGCTCTTAAACTTGAGCTTCAGGACATTTCTATTATTTTATTCCTTCAATCATTTATTCATTCTGACTCATCTTCTATCATAAAAGATTTGAGGTGGCTTACAAATCTATATATAATAAACAAGGATCAAATAGTTGAGAAATGTAGGCAAATTCTTATTTTTCTAAGAATAGAAAAATAAAAAGCCAGGGACAAAATTTTCACCACGTAGTACATAAAACTCAGCATTGGAAAATTACCAAAGGTAGGCCTTGAATTTGTCTCTAAACCTGAAACCTGCCAAGCTTAATAGCAATTGGCTAGATACAAGGCAAAGTCCTGGCAGAAAATTTCATTTACATTCCAATAGGTTACTAGCCAAGCCTGTAGAAGCCTACCCCTCCAAAGAGACAATCACTCTCTCTCTCTTGCTCTCTGTCTCTCTCTTTCTAATAATTTCTGGGCCACTGTGATGGGAAAGAGACTCCAGATTAGGTCTCAAGGCTTCCTCTGGTCCTGATCTCTTAAGGATGGTTGAGATTTCATTGACCAAGCAAGAGAACAAATCACTAAGAAGGCAAGATTTTATATAGCTAAAACCAACCTCCAACACAACTTCAGTACATTGAAGGCTTACCCTTTCCCTCCTCCCAAAACGGAGACATGGTTTGAAAGTTCAAAAGGCAAGTCATAAATTTCTCACTTCTTTTTTATTGTTCATTGTAAGGCAAGAAGCACATAGGAAGGCTGGCTCAGTGATTTTTCCACTCTCCAGTTTTTTGGCTATAGCATTACTGACATTCTCAGATCTTCTGAGGCTCTTTATTTACCTTTTTTTTTTTTTTTTTTTTTTACTTTCTTTTGATTATAGAGCAGCAAAAAGCACTAGAAAGCTTGGTCCTGGTACATGAGAATGGACGAGCTCTATCCTAGAGTACCAGGCCTGACATGGCCGGGTGAGATGCACTGTGGGAGCTCTGGAAAGGGAAAGGGGATGTTCCTTCACAGGCTGGACTTGGGAATCATTCTGTTTTAAAGGACAGCTGTTGTTCAATACTTGTTGAGTGGTGACCATGTTCTAAGTGCTACAGAAGCATGTATATGACTTGACATTTGAAAAGAGGAGACTGGTTTATGTAGGAACTGATTATTTGATACGATGATTGTACGGAAAGGGGTAGAAAGGGATTCTTGGTGCTTTAACTCTTGCTAACTAAGAAAAATGTCACATAGATTGCCAAGATGGTGATCCTGAAAAACCATTTACAATATTCAATTAACAATAATTAAGGAACTCAGTGGGAAGCTCCTTACTGACTTGCTAAATAGCAAAAATTTGTACTTGGCATTCCCAGTGGGTGAGAGAAAAGATAATAAGTACCCAAAATGTAAAGACAATCGAAATGAAACCAATTATGACAAAATTATATTACTCAAATAGAAACACAGGTTGAATCAGGAATATTTAAGTTTTTGACAAGAAATATTAAAAAGAGATACAATAACGTTTAAGCCATTAATTGATCATCTAATCTAGTGTAGTTCTGGGAAGGGAGCTGCTTTATAAACCTCCAAGTTTTACATATGCTGATAAGGGACCACAGTCTATTATAACAACCTCATATCTTTAGGAGCTAGTAAAGGCTAATTTTCTGTTAATATAGTTAATAATGAACCATAATGGATTCTATTACCAATGGTCTTGAAAAGACAGTTAGCTAGTCATTTAGCCCATCTTTTCACAATCACAGACTCACAAATACTAATGCTAATTTGATTTACTACATTCAACTTTCGCAATTTTCAACTATTCTCCACCAACTAATTTTCTAAGGCATTACAACAAAGATTCTTTTTTTCTCCTACCCTTTTATAGTTTTTCTCTCCTGCTTTGTTAGGATCCTTCGCTTCCCCAATAATTTCTCCTCCTCCACATATTTGAAATGGTACAATCAACCTCAGACTTGAAATAATCCTCCAATATCCAATCCAGTACAAGTCAAGGGTTGCCTGCGTATGCTTATCATGGAGCAAATCTAAAGCATGGAAGACTTCTTAGGTTTCATTTAATCCAACCTTCCCATTCCTCCATGCATATGTAGATATATCCACATTTCACACTGACAAATACTTAACTCTACAAACCTAACCTAGTCTGATCTCTGGCAAGGGAAAAAAACAAACCATTAGTACATTCATCATTAATCCAGCAAGCATCTGTAGAAGTTTTCCTCTGGTGGACTCTTGTGTATGTCCAAACCTCTGTCGGCTGAACTGAATCTTTGGGTTTTAAATATTCGATTTAAGCATTTAATACTTTAATATTTTTAATATTAAATATTCTAAATGATTGGTTTGGAAATTAATAAATGAATAATAAATAAAATCTTTAAGTATGTTTGAACAAAACCCTCATATTTATTATCACAGAGCTAAGCTCAATCATTCTTTTCATATGAAAATGACTTTGAGGAAGGCATAAATCACAGCGATCTTGCAGGGGTAAACCTATCTGTTTGTGTGTATGCGTGTGTGTAAATATAAACAGATGTGTATATATCTAAATAAGTTTTTCAAAAACTTGATCATACTTTTCTGTGGCTTGCTTTTTTTCTTAATATGTTATAAATATCTTTCTATTCCAACTAATAGATAGCAATTTTACCAATTTAATGGCTACATGATGGTATGGTTGTAGTTTACCTCATTTATCTTCTGTTGTTCAACATTTAGGCTCTTCTGGTTTGCTTGTATACAGATCTTGACATACTTATCTGGGATCTACTCATTCAACTGGGATGAATTTCTGCAGGTCATAGAGTTAAACCTTTAAATATATATTGACAATTTGCCCTCCAGGAAGGTGGTTTTATTTTGCATGGGTAGTGTATGAAAGTGTCAAATAACCCATCCAGTACCACTCAGGTTTTTCTTTATATGATAGATGAAAAGAGGTGTCTGGTTCCCTTTGTATTCTTTGGTTACTAGTAAGGTTGAAAATGCTTTCATATGTTGAATAGTCATTTCTCATTTAGTAAATTCCCAGATCACGTTCTTTGTCCACTCTTATATAGTAAGGAGACCCTTTATTATGTGCATCTTCAGTCTTACAAATGCTTTTCCCTGTCTGTATTTGGCTTTTAAACTTGTTCCCAGGAATTTTTTTCTGGCTATTTTTGTATGCCGGTTTTTAAAAAATAAAGGTTAAAATCAGTTTTTAATACATTTCAAACAATAAGTCCATTTGGGAGACTGATAGAGGTTTTGTTAAGTTTTGAAAACAGTTTTAAATGTTGGGTATGGACTCTGGGCAATGGAAGCTCCTTTGGCCGTCTGTCATTCATTGAGTGCCTCCATATGGCAAGTGCTAAGCTAGCCATCATGGGGGCTACAAGAATGTCTACACCTGATCCCTGTCTTCAGATCTACGCAGAACAAACAAGCAACACAACTGCTCACAGTTGACTATGAGTAAACATGAGAGGATAGGACAGCAGTAGCTTTGGAGTTGAGAGTCTGACAAACTGGTTGTTGAGAGGAACTTGGGGGAAGATGTGTGGTTGTTGGTGAGCTAGTTGGTTTGCTTCAGTGGCATGACTGGTTTAACTTGGGGATTTTGTAGATGAATGTGCCACCTTCAATTACACCCTGTGTCTCCTTCAGGGTGTATATCTATCCTGATCCAGTAATGGATTCTCCCTTGGAGCAGAGCGCCGACTTGGTCCTACTAATCCTGGCCAACAGGATATTTTCTTCACTCAAACAAAAGCAATGACCTGATCTAAGGTACTTTACTAGGGAGAACGCCTGCCGACCTCTAAGATTTCCATCAAAATCATAGTTTGCCAAGGTGTAAGCTGACCGCATCCTTTATAGGCGTGTGGATCAGCCAGCTGGCAAGTCCTGGCCACTACTCTCACCAGGCAATCAGCCAACAACACAGCACTCTGAGCAAGATTCATTCCCACTGCAACATTTATTCTATTTTATTTTCTGAGGTGTTAGCTGCATTCTGTTAATTGGGACCTTTTGCAAAGTCTTTCAGGCAACTTTGAAGTGTCCGTTCTCCCATCAATTTCTGGTGAAAATTTATAGTCCTGTCACATGGGTCTTCAGCAAGAAATCTGTACAAAGAGTGAGGGTGATTTTTTTTCCTTTACCTAACTCAGTGTAGCAAAAAAGAGGCAGGGGAACTGTCAGTCATTTCTAAAGATGCCAATTTTCACTGCTTGACAATCTTAAATGTAAAATTTCAGCTATTTGATGATATGCCTGAACATAGCCCATCCCCCAGATCTGATGATAAGTGTTGAACAGCAGGTTTGGGGCCCTTTGCTTAGGCATGATAATTTAGGGAAATAGTTAGCTCATCAAAATTGGCTGGGTGCCCTGTTTTCATACTATCCAGACAGAAGTCACTGAACCACAACTTTGCTGCTTAGAAACAGGCAGTAAATGGGAGGGAGTGGGGAACTATGAATAGTTACCATAACCAATCATGAAGTGCACTTTACACTCAAGGATGAACTAACACATGTTAAGTTAGGCCCACAGATACATCTGGGAGAGCCCTCCACATATCTGCTGGCCAAACTCTGGTCTTTGCCAGCCAGCTGACCTGAACCAAGACCCAGGACGCTGGGAACCAGAGGTTCTTCGAATGTGAGAGAGAGCGCCAATTGATGGCTTCTAAGTTCTCAAGCTCCGTGTTCTGAGGACTTGGTTGAAGAACCACATTCATCATGTCTCCATTCGGGTAGACTCCACTTTTAAAATGTCATTCTTTAAAACGAGAAACCTACAACTCATGAAGCAATGACTATTCAGTGTCCGCATGTGGTTCAGCAGAGCATGCCCTCTGTCTCACCTTAAGAAGTTCACGTGCTCACACTGGGTGAATAAAGGCTGGGCACAACTACCCACGGGCTGAGATAAGAGGCGCAGAGGACTGTGGGGTTTGGAAAATCACAGATGTGACCCTTTCCAGCTCCTTTGTTCGAAGACTGAGCCCATGAGAGCTGGCTGGAGACTGCAAGCGGGTTTCATGGAGTATCTGGCATTTGCTGAGAACCTTGCACAAACGTGAGATTTCCAAGAGATGAAACTGAGGGAATTCTAGGCAGAGAGAACAGAATAAACACAGATGCAGACACAAGGAAGTTCAGACAATATTTAAAGAATTCCTGAACTCAAACACCTAGAGACAACAAATCCAATTTGTTTGCAATCCAGGTTAAGGTATTAATTTATCTTTTCTGCAAATATTTATTGACTACCCATTGTGTAGGACATACCACACTTGGCGCTATGAGACATCCAAAGATGACTCAGGAAGTTCAAGTATAGGTTTAAACTAGGATTTTAATAATAAAAGAAATATATGCATATTTTGCATAAAATATGGAAAACAGAAGAGGACAAAGAGCTGAATTAAAAAATCACCTACCTTATTTAAGTTTATAGACTTTGAAAGTAATGTCTCATCTAGCACACAGAAGCAAAGATATAAATTTGGATGAATACAGAAGCAATCACTGATTAGCTCAAAGCAACATTTAAATTGATCTTTCCAGTGAAAAGGCATTAGAAAAAGCAATCTAAAGAACACCTGTTTAGATGCAGTAGAATCAACAATTAGGTTCTTCAGGGAATGAGGAGTTTTCAGCCGCCTTTACTCCAACGAGAGGCAATAGAGCTTAGCATTTTTATTACTGTAATCAAGAACATTAAGGGGGCCAGAGGAAAATATTCACACCCACCTCTTAATCTTCAAGAGGAGGCAAGTCCCTTAAGCCACTCACTTAATTAAGCACAGGCTGGGGTTGGGGGAAAGGGTCCTCTGTAGGATTCTCCATGTGACTCTTCCTCAGAATCTGGGCTCTAGACTTTAGAGTAAGAGAAAAACAAATACAGTTTCAACTTCCGGACCCAAGGAGACCCAGGCAGTGAACGTGACTGGCACAGAGGCGGAAGAGGTATGCTCAGTGCCTCCATATGGCCTCTAGTCTAGAGTGGGGGGTGCCATCCCCCAAGGGTCAGTTTGCAGTGGGCGCTGCATGACTCAGGGGAGCGGCATTCGCAGAGACCCTGATGGGCGTGCCAAGCGGGAAAGCGTGGCTTCACCCCTTCCTGTCCCCTCTTCAGATGCCTTCCTAATAGTAATAGAAATAATAATAATAACAGCTAGCATCTATTTAGCGCTGACTATGTGCCAGATTCCATGCATTTTCCGTGCAAAATCCCACTGATTCCTTGCAACCACTCCATGAGCAGGTAATATAAATAGCTCCATTTTGTAGATACTAGAGTGATCACCCAATAAATGTATTATCCCAACTGGGGCACTTTTTGAGAGCAAAAGGAGGTGCTGTTACTAATGATAGTGAGACAACCGGTGTAAACCAGGACTGACCCAGGTGAACCAGAGCTCGTGGTCCCCCTGCAGATAAGGCTGCTCAGGTGCAGAGGATACTTGGTAGTGTTAACCTCAGAATGTTTCCACTGAACAGCTTTTGTCCTTGTGCCAGGCCTTCCTGTGCTTCAGTGTTTTTATCTGTAAAATGGGGGTGATGAAATGACTTCATGCAGTTATGGAAGGATTTAACCAGGGTGAAGTACCTAAGCGATGGATAAGAGCTCAAAGCAAGAGCCCCTAAAAACCTTAGTTCCCTCTCCAGTGCTCTCCAGTGCCCCTGGGGAGTCCAGGCCTCTGGAAGCTAGGCAAGGCCCTTCACTTCTGTGGCCCTCAGCTGGTTCGTGCGGGTAAGAATGGGGCTGAATTGAGGACAAACATCCCTTTCCACTCGGACATTCCTCCTCTGATTCCTCTGGAGTTCATCTATGTTCACCCACATGCAGAGAGAGGAATGCCCCCCTCTCTTCTGCTTTTTGTTCAGAGAACAGAATCCTGTTGCTTATGCTTTCATTCTCTAGTGCTTTCCCTAGGTGGCGGAAATTGTGAACTGGGAGACCTTCTTCTCCCCTCTTCTTTCTGCTACCTTTTGCTTGTGCTGGAGCTCCTGATGTGGCTCCCTTTCCAATGCGGGGCGGAAATACCAGACAGCAAGCTGTCAGGTTGGTCAAGGAATCCCGTTTGGATCACGCCTATGACCTTGTCCTTTCTTGGAGCCACAAAATGTCTGTATGAGAGAAAATAGGCTACAAATTGCATTCAAAGGTCACATTATAATGCCTATGTGAGGACCATTTTTCCTAAGAACAAACACTGGAATTTCATTGAGAATGAAACACAGGAATGAATCAAAGGCAGTGGGCGGAAGGAAGAGCATGCGGGCTTGTGCTTAGGAGATGGTTCCTCGCCACCACCACAAACCCTCGGGGCAGGGTGGCCTCCAGAAAAGGCAAGGACACTGGGGCATGCCTTTTCCTTTCCTCCCGCCGCCCCTCCCTTCCATATCTCAAAGATAGTAATGGAGTACCAACGATGTTACATTCAGGAACTGTGCTAGGCTCTGAGGGTTGGAGTAGATGAAAAAGTAGATAGACACGGTCTCTGCCTTCATAGAGCTTCCACCTTCGGGATGAAAGAGAGGAAAAGCTAATTACCTCATGAAAATATGCCAGTGGGACCCTGAGAAGCACCGTGGAGGAGAACTACATCGTGCCATAGTGAGGTCTGACCTAGTTAGGGAGGCCGGGCAAGGTCTCCCTGAGGAAGTGGGGAGGCTCCTGCGGAGACGGGAAGGATGAGTCGGCATTCCGGGCAGAGGAAGCAGCTTGTGCAGAAACCCTGAGGTGAGAGGAAGCTCCAGAGGGTTTGAAGAACTGAAAGAAGGTCAGAGTGTCTGGAGCTCTGAGAACAGGGGGATGGGGTACAGGATGGGGCTGGAGAGGGACATAGGGCCTATAGGCCTCTCTCAGCATTTAGGATTTCCCTAAAAGCCGCGGGCAATTTCTCCAAGCGTTTTTAGCAGTAAGTTGAAGGATCAGAGTTTATTTGAATATGATTGCTCCAGGAAAATAGGTTCAAATGAGTCAAGAAAGGAAGCGAGGGAATAAGGAAATAAGGAATCACGGTAGCTAATGTTTATGGAACATGTTTTACTACGGACCAAGTATTGGCCTATGAACTTTATACACAGCTCATTTAATCCTCACACAGCCCTATGGGCCAGACGCTACTATCCCCCACTTTTCAGGGAAGAGGAGATTGACACACAGGAAAATTGGGCCAGCACTGGTTAGCTAGAAAGTGCTGGAACCAGGCTGTGACCCAGCGGTCCATTTCCAGATCCCACAGCTCAGCACTCAGTCCTGACAGCACAGATGCTCCTTCCTGTCCTCAGGCCAGTCAGGAGATGAGGCAGTAGCAGGGGGCTTGTCCCTGGCTAATGGCTGTGGACAGACAGACCCTACAGCTATTAAGTGGGGAGAACTGCGAAGACTCAGGCCGGCGGCTGGAGTGAAGAGAATCCCAGGTTCCTGTGTGGGAAGAAGGTGGGAGGGGTTGCAGCAGAGGGGGCTCCAGATGGGCCCAGTTGGAGGTGGGGAGCTTGGGTGGATTGTAAGGGACCTCCTTACAGTTCTGGACGTACGGAAAAGACAGCTTTGGAAACCTAGTGTGAGCGCTCAGGTTTTCTTGCCTTCTTTTCCTCTTAGTGGGAATTCCGTGTGGTCCGCTAAGACTGAACTACTTTAGTTCTCTTCTTTTTTAAAAGCCAGGCCTCCGCCATTTCTTTCCTGTTTCATTTATTCAACATGGTGTTTAAATTCTTTTAGTTGTTAAAAGGTTTGCTTTCGCTCTGACTGTATTCATAGAAATTCTGTCTGAATTTTGCTTGGATTCACATGCTCCTGGATTGCATCCCCCCTTCTCAGAATTAATCTGAGCAAATAGCCATGTTTTCTAGCTTCCAAACACTGTTCCAAATGACGATTGACGCTACTAATTCTGACGCTGGTCAGCTTTGAGCCTCAGAACGTATACACTGTTTTATCTCAGCGGTGCACTTCAGGTATCTATGTGTTCAAATTTAAGCAAAATGAACTGTTCTTAAGTACAGCTGCCACTAAAATACATTTTTAAATACACAGTTCCTACTCTCTTGCCTCAAGATTAGTTTTGCAAAACTTGCTAAAAAACAATCTTCTTACAGATTTTGAGTTCAAACTACTGGACTACACCAACCAACTTGGCCGAGCTGTTCTCGGATACACATATGTGCATTTACACACACACACACACACACACACACACACACACACAGTTTTAAAAAGGAAGATGAAGGGATGCAGTATTGCAAAATTTCTGTAAATTCTAAAATCTATCACCAGACAGTTTTAGCAAATTAGTCAGAATTATAATTCTAACTTTGTAGGGTACCTCTGGCTAAGCTATCTCTCCCCTAATGATTCCACAAAAGCAGCAAGACTCCATTTAGGCTTCTTTGTTAAAATGCATTGGGAAGTGGGGGTAGATCGTGCATTCATCAGTTCCTGTAATGGTTACTGGGTGCTTACTAGTGCCAGAGACTGTGGTAGGGGGCACAGTGATGTGCTAGAAGGGGCATAAGCTCCATCTTAAATTCCAATCTTATTGGAAGAATCGGACTAAAGAAGCAATCAAATTCAGAGTTCCTGGAGGAAGAGAGCTGTAAGCCAACACCTGAAGGATGAGTAGAAGTTATCCTGGAGAAGAGAAGAAGGAAAAAGAAGAGGCAGAGGGAATGCCATATTCAAAGACTCAGAAGTGAGCAAGAACGGTGGGCATTAAAAAACTGTGTGAAGTCCAGTAGGGCTGGGTCTTAGAATGCAAGAGAGAGGTTGGTGAATGAGACCAGGTCCCAAAGGGTCTTATAACCATGTTAAGGAATCTGGAATTTATCCTGAGGGTAGAGGGAAGCCCTTGAAAGTGTTATAGCAGGGAGTGTGGAGAATTGAGGAGAAGCTATTTTAATGACCCAGAGAAAATGGTGGCCCGAACTAGGATAGTAGCTGAGGGGAAGATTCAAAGGGTTACTGGAAGGTTGGCCATTGGAGAGCAGGGGAGGGGCAAGGTGACAGGACAACTCCCAAGTCTTTGGCTTGGCCAACCGGACAGATGACAGAGCCATCCCCTGAGAGAGAGAGGGCATGGGGTACCGGGCGGGGGGGAGGAGGGCAGAGAGGTTTCTGCAGGCTGAGGCTGAGGTGCCTGTAGGACACCCAAAGTAGATGACCACTGCCAGCAAGGTAGTTATTTAATTCGCTAGTTAGTTATTGAGGGATCTAGACTAAAGATAGAGACATGTAACTGAACCTAGCTGATGCAGCAGATGAGAATGTTCAAGAAGAGGTATCCAGTGATTTTAGCCACATGGAAGTCACTTGTGATTTTGAAGGGGCGAGTTCAAGGAGGGTGGTGGAGACAGAAGGCCGGTTGCAGGGCGAGCACAGGGAGAGGAGCAGGTAATAGGCAGTGTAGACATCTCTTTCAAGAAGTTTAACGAAAAAGGAAAAGAGGGTCTGGGGCAGCTGTTGGGTGGTGGTTTTAGATCTGGGAGACTCTGGTGAATTTAAATATCAATGCTAAAAATTCAGGAGGGAAGAAGGTGCTGAGAGCTCAGCAAAGAGAGGCATAGGGGAAGCTGGGGATGATATCCAGGGACTGGGGAAGGTAAAGAAAGTGGAAAGGTAAGTGTGGGAGAGGAGGGAGCATAGGCTTGGCTGTGGGGACGGGCTGAAGATGTTCTCACTGAGGTTTCTATTTCTCCGTTAGTGCAAGGCAAGAAAATCTGTTAAGATGGAACTTATTCTTTTCCTCACAGTTAAAAAAGAATCCAAAGTAAAACAAGATTTCATTTTTTTACCTATCAGATTGGCCAAAATAAAAATATTCACTAAGTCCACCCCACTATGAAGGATACCTTCTCTAATCTATTTCTCATGCATATGCAAGAGTGTCTACTAGGGAAAATGAGGGCTCATTTTACTGATCAATGTGAGTGGCCCAGGGGCCGGCCTAGAGGAAGCATTACTTCTGGGTGTGTGCGCGAGGGTGTTTCCAGATGCGATTAGCATTGGAATTGCTAGGCTCAGTAATGTAGATTGTCCTACCCAGTACGGGTGGTCATCATCTAATCCGGTGACAGCCTAAGTAGAACAAAGGCAGAGGAAGGAGGAATGTGCCCGTTTTTCTTGCCTCACTGCTTGAGCTGAAATGTGTCATCTTCTTCTGTCCCGGGACTGAGATTTACACCATCAGCCCCCCTGGTTCTCAGGCCTTCAGATTTGGGCTGAATTACACCACTGGATTTCCTGCGTCTCCAGCTTAGACAGCATATCTTGAGACTTCTCCGTCTCCATAATCGTGTAACCAATTCCTCGTAATAAATCTGTGTGTCTATATATATCCTATTCTGTTTCTCTGGAGAACGCTGACTAATGTAATGCCCATGCCCATTTTTCTACTAGGTAGTTGGCCTTTTCCCTATTGATTTTTAAGAGTGGAGAAGGTTTGAAGTAGGCTTCACGGAAGAGAGAAAAGACATGAAGAGGGTTGGTGTTTAGGGCAGCCGCTAGGCTGCATCCGGAGTTAAGTACAGAGCTCTGCAGGCCTCCTCACACTGAATACATTTCCCCTGAACTGTCTGTTTGCAGCCTGGCCTGTGATTCCTTTCTCCTAAAGGTTTACAATTCCCTGAGGCCATTGCTGACCAGCAGGCCTGCAGTCCGAGGAGGAAGGAAGGAAGGCCCTATTCTTTTGAGTTCCCATTGTCGGCCTGTGGGTGGGCGGGAGGGAGGGAGAAGGGCCTAAATCCCTGAATCAGCTCCAGGAATGGACTCGGGGCCTCCTTGCTGGGTTTTGGTATTTACTCTGGGCACCAGTTTCCCCTACTTGATCTAAAGGGTGTGGGCTTCCAGACCCCCATATCAGCTCTACTGGACACTGTCCTTCTGGAGGCAGCTCTCGATGCTGCCCGCCCCAGCTCGGTACCTTCCTATGTGTAGTGACAGCTACTCTCTTTGTCCACACACAGCCCTAGCCCAGGGGCCATACAGCACAGGGCTGCGGAGGCTGAGGATGCAGGCAGGTGGGCCTGGGCTTCCTCGGCAGGTAGCTGTCTGCCTCCCACCCTTGTGCATTTTCCAGAGTCCCACAGATGGAGCTCGGAGCCTGGAAGGCGTGAGAGGCCAGGTTATGGAAAAGCAAATGGAAAGCCCAGCACGTACCCTTTCCCAGGGCAGAACTTCGAGCTTCCGGCTACTCATGAAACCTCAAAGTGGTGTGCATTGTTTTGTAAAGTTGTCATCACCACATTCAAATCACAGAGTTAAAAATGGCCTAAGTAATAAAAGGATAGAAACACATTTCAATCATTTATTAGCACATGGGATGTGCCAGGTGCTGTGTTAAAAGGCTTTACATACGTTGGCCCTTAAACAACCCTATAAGATAGTGACCGTTATTATCCCCATTTTACAGATGACAAAAGTGGGGCTTAGGGCTGCTAAGTAACTCTCCCAAAAACACAGGGCAAGTAAATGGCAAAGAAGGCATTTGAACCCAGCACTAATGTGCAAACTCGCAAACCCAGCATTAGGCTAGGGCATTGTGCGTCCTGCTGATCCCATCCGTGCAGATGTGCCCAGGGAGGCCCTAACTGACTGGCGAGTATACCTGACATTGCTCAATGCTCTGCAGAGTCCTCTTTTCCTAAGAAAGAGCCCCGCCTAAGAGTTCTGCCCCAGGAAACTCAGTCACATCACAGGTTTTCAAAAACAGACCCACCTTAATAAACAGACACTTTCCCTGAGTTCATCTGAGCCTCTCTTGTCTGGTGACCAGATGAAGGACATGCCCTGGGTGCATGATGGCTCCACCCACTGCAATAATTACGAAAAGGGAGATTCACATCACAGGTCCTAATATTCAAATGCATTGGAAAGGCTAGCATTTTTCAGCTAACCTTTCATAACCATTGCTTTTAGATTCCACCTCTTTATTTTTTTATTATGTTAGATTCTACTTCTTTAATTAAAAATAATTTCTTGTCCCCACCTCCTATCTAACCCTTTTGCTTGTGAGTGGAGGTTTAAGCTTGGAATCCTGGCATCCATGGAGATGGGTGACTTTGAGCTAACAGGTGCTAGGGTGCAGACCCATAACTGGAATCCAGAGGGACACATTATTTTCTTTTTCAACCCTCTTGATGGCTGAAGGTGCTAACCATGTCACTATGTAGCAGCTGAAAAGGAAACTGAGCACAAAGAAAAAAATGACACACCCTTCAACCCACTGTTTAAAAAGACAAACATTCAAAACATGTGGACTGTGGAATTTTTTTTTAAACTTTTTACTTCACAAAGGTCATTAATGAGAGGTCTCGTTGAAAATTTTTTTTAAACTTTTAACTTTTATTGTTTAGGTTGACGCTGATCTGAAAGGGTCGCCTTTCTTTGTAATATGCACTACTGTAACGGACATTTATGAAGACTGAGCCACATGGAAATGAGAAGATGCTCCTACCAGCAAATTATTATAGTCGGTTAACTCCTCCAAAAGATCGGCAATTTTGTAAAATTATTCCAGTATCTGCTTCCCCTTTGTCTCAAGAACCCAACATTTAGAAAATTCCTTCAAAATTTCTTAAGCCACAAGTAGTACATGCCCTCCAAAATGCTAAAAATGCCAAAATAGTATTTTGATTTTCAATGCTCTCTCTCTACTGCAAGTTCCTGCGTCATTATTGTAAATGTCCTCGGGGTGGGGAGAAATGAAGCTTTTTTTCCATGGGTAGCGGAGGTGACTCCAATCATAATTTTTGGTTACTAATAAAGAAAAGTGCAGCCAACTGAAATGGCCCAAAATAAATTGTTGTTGAAACTAGCGTTTTTAAAATTGGTATAGTTGGAATCTTAAAGGCTTAGAACTAATTTACAAATGGTAAGTCACAGAGGAAGCTCAAAGAGGCCTCACCTTCCAGGTTGGGATCAAGGAGCACAGCTTGGCATCCAGTGGGTCCCTCTTTGAGCAAGACAACAGGGACTGCCCGGATGGGGTTTCTAAGCTTGAGGAATACACTTCTTAAAGTGCTTTATTACTTTCTGGTTCTGTTTTCTCTCTTTAGGGGGACGGGTGTACAGGGGCAAACGAGGAAGGGAGGAGCAGAAAGGAAAATATATTGCCCAGTTAGAGAAACTTGATGGCATAATATCCCAATGGATGTGAACTAAATTTAATTGGCAACTGTGCCCAAAGAAGGTCACTTCAAGAGGAAAATTCCAATTTGTGGAGTGCCAGGATTATAGAGGTCAGTGGCAACTCTTCTCAAGTTCTAAGAGCTGTTCCTTTGGTTCTCTGCCCTGCCTCTCTGTCGCTAGCCCATCCTCACTCTTAGGCTACACTGTGTTATGATGTAAAAGAAAGCTATGTCTGAAGAACACGTCCTCCCCAGGAAAGGCATTACATTGTCTGTGATAGAGGAGCCAACAGTGTCTTTGGAGACAGGACCAGGTATGAATCCTGGCTGTCCCAAGTACAAGCTGCGTGACGCAGTCAAAGTATTTAAACCTCCCTGAGTGTTCGAATGCTTGCACGGAGCACTGGGTGTTCTACGCAAACAATGAATCATGGAACACTACATCAAAAACTAATGATGTATGGTATGGTGACTAACGTAACATAATAAAATAAAAACTAAAAAATAAAAAAAATGAGTGTTAGAATGCTCATCTCTGAAGTAAGTACAGTGGAACCGGCCGTGTATATTTTTGAGTGTGACTGTGAAGGAGTACATAAATGCAAGCTTTTGGAGTCACACTGCCCGGGTTCTCATTTTTCCCTGATCGTTTTCCCACTGTGTGACTTCATATAAGTAACTAACTTATATGTGCCTTATATAAACATTTCCTCATAAGGTCTTTTAAAAATTAAATGAGATGTTGGTACACCTCTTGCAAGTAAGTATCTCGCACAGAGTAAAATGCTTAATATATATTAGCAGTTATTATTATTAAATAACATGTGTAAAGTGCCTAGGATTTAGCCAGGAAGGTATGTTCTTATAAATGATTAATTATACTTACTAGTTCAGGGGCACCCGGCTGGCTCAGTCAGAAGAGCATGCAACTTTTGATCTCGGGGTCATGAGTTCGAGCCCCATGTCGGGTGTAGAGATTCCTAAAAAAATATATATAAGCTTAAAAAAAAATTATACTTTCTAGTTCAAAAGCTATAACTGGTGTATTTTGAAACATCTTCAGTTATTCAAGCTAAATACACAGGGACATCTCTCTGTACTTTTTTAAATGTTGTATTGAAGTATATAACACACAGTAAAAGTGCAGACATCTCAAGTATAAATTTAATTATATATTAACCCGTGACTTTAAAAGCGAGAAGCTTTCTCTGCTGAGTCTGTCAATTAGAAGAAAGATTACTTTATCTAATTAAAATGACAGTTTTAATCAGAGAGAGAAAAGCAGAAATGTAACACTGAATATACACAATTTTTCTTTTTATCAAGAAATAGCACACATTTTATTCACATAATTACCCACCATCCTCACTCATATTTACAGATTCCTTGGATTCACTGGAACGTTGGCAGTTGCCAGGCAGAGGTGACCCTTTCATAAAAGTGCCTGTGAGTTTGACCTGACTTAGAATATTAAAATTTTTTTTCTTTAATTGATTACATTTTACAGGAAGTTCAACAGCTTCTCTTGAAAAGCTTGACAGACAGATGTTTTGCAACTGAGTGAAGCAGAAACACCAATACCTCCTGGCTCTAAATATTCTTTATTCTGAAAGATCTGTCTGAATTCACCCATCACAGGCAAATGACAATTCCTCTCAGCGACTCCTATACCTAGCAGCTGACATGTTTATTTTGACAATGATTCTAAAGCTCATTCTGATTTCCAAAACATTCAAATGTGAAAAAAGCAAGTGTCTTAAAACTGAGGAAACACTTTGATACTCTGCAACATACATTTCACTAAAAGCAATATAGGATGTCTATGTGTTAAAAAAAAAAACAAAAAGAAAGTGTACCAGACACTGTGATTAGGCCTCTACTTGGCTTCATATTTTGGGAGCTAAGTTGTACTAGGAGCAGGAGATTCAAAGTGACGAATCCTGAGTATTTTCTCCAGTGCAAATATTACTCGAGGCAACTTATCTTTCATATTAATAATCACCATCTCTTTGGAGTGCCTGCTCTGTGCTAAGGCACTATGCCATGTACATTAACTCCCCTAGCCTTTATAAAAGTTCTATAGTTAGTATAATTATTTATAGACAAAGGAGGCTGAAGGAGATCATTGTTTAAGCTAAATCATCTAGATGGAAGATCCTGAATTTGAACCCAAGCCTGTCAGACTCCAACACTTAGACTCTTTCAAGTACACAAAAGCTTCTTCAGTTGTAATCCGTTAAGTACATTTAGTGTACTCAGAATACCAAAGATGACTCCGAAGTGGTAGAAGGAGTGGAAAGAGGAAAAATGTTTATATCCATACGTGTGTGTGTGTGTGTGTTCACACACATACACAATATTTCACTGGGGAATTTCCTTTCACTGAAGCTGTATAAAGCTTAAAAACTTCACTGCTGTAGACAGTTGGACAGAAGGTCAGATTGAATTAGAGAAAAGTATAAATTGCAAATTCATTTTAAATAAGATAGATTTTCATAATACCATATGAATTTCAAAGTGGCTTCCCACCCATTGTCTTGTTTCATGTTCCTATGAAGCCCCTGAACTAGGCAGACATGGTGTTATCAGCCTAATGTTACAGGTAAGAAAAACAAGGCCCTGAAGAAGTTAGGTGCCTTGCCTATGGTCACAGAGCTATTTGGTGATAAACCCACAGCTCCCTCCTCTGCAGGGTGACCTAACAAATTCCTTCTGAATTACCAGATAATTATTGGATAAGAATGATATGTATTCTTATATTAATTATTCATATATGAGATTGCCTCAAGCGCTCAAAGATGTATTTCAAACATTCCCCTCATAAGCTCATTTACATCGCTCTTCTGTACTACTTAGGAAGGCAGAGTTTGCTAAATGAAGGAAAATTTCTGCCCAGATCCCAATCAAGTTATTATAAATTCCAAATTAATAGGGCCTAAATAAATAAGAACTTATTATGGGGCTAAAAGCTGATAATGTTATTTGTTTCTGGTATCTTTTTTCATTCACTTCAGTTCCAATTGGAGTATTTTATCTACTGCCTATTTTTTTCTGTTTCCTCATTAGAGAAACAGGGCAAGAGAGGCACACGAGGAAAGAATTACTCACATATGAATAAAATTAATAACCTGAAATTATAGAAGGGGGCGGAGAGGCATCTTTTTGGTAATTTATCTTAATGTTTAGTAACAGCAATTTGCAGTAATGCAATAACTGATCTTCACTTCTCCGGAGTATGTGTTGCATTTATCCGTTTATGCTTTACTTACATTTTCTCATTACTCCATTTGTTAAATTATTTCAACTTAGAAGACAACTTCTAACTTATTAACAGTAAGGCAGTCTTCTGAAATGGGAGTCATGCAAATAATTATTTCTTTTTTTATCCAGATTTTTGGGAACCAAGATTTTTTTTTTTAAGATTTTACTTATTTATTTGAGAGAGTGCACACAAGCAGGCAGAGAAGCGGGCAGAAAGGCAGGTGGAGAAGCAGACTCCCTGCTGAGCAGGGAGCCCGATGCAGGACTCGGGCCCAGGCCCTTGGGTTCATGACTTGAGCCGAAGGCAGATGCTTAACCTACTGAGCCACCCAGGCGCCCCAAGAACTGAGATATTTTTGTCACTTACCCTGGGATTTATAGACACTAAAAAACTCGAGATCATTTACCACACGGGACAGGGAACTCAGCTTTAAGGACTGTGAGAACTTATCTCTCTAAAATAAACTTTATATAAAAGTCATCTGGGGGGAAATGTGGTTTTCCTCATGCTGGGTTTCCTTACACTTCTGAAGTCCTAAGGGATTAAGAGGAGTGAGAGACAGACAAATAGCATGAAAGGCCTGGTGCTCTTAGAGCCATTTCTTCCCTGATTAAAAAATAATGAAGTTTTTGTTTGCTCGGTGCAAGGAATAAACACTTCTGGATTCCCTCTGTTCTGTCGCTCTCCCTCTGGTCTACAGACGTGCCACAAAGGCTTCTCTGTTCCTTCCCTCAATCGCATTTCTCATTCAGACGTCCTTCCTGTTTGGGGTTCTATTTCTTACTTCCATTTGGTTCTTTCCTTTCCTGTATGGGCTTCTAAGTTCGTGTTCAGGTTTCTCACATTTTTCTATTTTTGAATTGTTTCTTTCTGCAGGACCATCTCTGTGTCTCACATCTTTATCACGTTGCTCCCTATTTCGTATCGGGTATTATTCATCGTCTTTGTTTCTATTTATTTCTCTTCTTCTAGCTCTGATTTCTTTATCTCAGGGCCCCTTGTTTCCTCTCCTTGATTCTCCTGTTCCCATCTCGATGCCCTTTGACCAAACATCCCTTCCCTACCCCCGACTTAGAGCCACTGAAGAAGCACTCTGTCTAGACTGGAAGAGAAAGAACAGAATAGCAAGAGAATAGAGAGGTGGTGGACCGAGCCTGGGAAGGGCAAGTTTAGTCATGCTAACGACTTCCCCATCCTCCCAGGGTCCTCCACCTTCTGCAAGTGTCACAGCCAGGGACCGAGGCAACACAAAGGATAGGAAGCAGGAGGAAGTCAAGGTGAGTGCTGGGGCAGCGATAAACTCGAAGTTGTTCCTTAAATACCGCCAGGTCAGCATTCATCCGAGACCCTACAAAACAGGACGATGTTTAAAGTCTGGAGCCAATCAGATCAGCTTCCCGGCAAGCTAGAACCCAAACTCTCTAGAACCTAAAACCCAAGGTCACTATAATCAGATACTGAAGGTAAGTATAATCAATGTTTCCACTTGACCCTAAATTACTTCAAAACCACCTCTAGCGGGGTGCTAATGCTCCCCTCCAGAATACTCATCTTCCTTCTCAAAACTTGGCTGTGACCCAGCCCCACTCTTGACATTTTTTAAAATTTTTTAAATATTTCCAGATATGTTTATAAATAAATCACGCCTTTTAGAACTGCCTTGCTGCCACTCAGTTGTACAGCGGAGGAAAAATCCATGACAGTCACCACTGTGGGCAGTTTGTTTCTCTCTTATCCTTCAGGAAATAGAAGAAGAAAAAGAAGAGGAAGAAGAAGAAAAGGAAGCATAATAAATTTTTAAAAGCCAGATGAACAACAAGCTCTCAGAAAAACAATTTTACCAGCCCAGTAGTAGTAGTAAGACGACCAAATGTACAAACAACGTGACCTCTCCTCCTTCCCCTCCCGACACCGGGGGTGATGAGGGTGGCCGAGGGTGGCCAGGGCGGGTCCTGAAGCATTGTTCAGTCATTAGTTTGGGGGCAGCAGGGGCCAAGGAGACGCTTTTCATTTCACTTTGGAGCGCTGCTGGGGAAGGATGATGACAGAGCTGACTTCGTTTTTCCTTTTTCAGGCAGGTGTCACTGTGTTGATTTTGAAACTGAGTACCAAGGAAAACACCTCGCCTGTTCAAAATCTTCAAAACAACAAACCTGCACTTTTCACATGTTTTTTATTTTGACAAAAGAAGTCTTTTTTTCCTTTTTAGGGTGAGGTAAATAGGGGAAATTACCCTAAATTTGTAACACTGTTTGCTAGGATCCTCTCTGATGTCAGCCCTTGGGCTCCTCCCACCCTGACCTACTCTTAAGACAAAGGAGAGAAGAGCTGGGTCTTAAGGACAATAAAAACAAAGGCTCAGGGCTGAGGCCATTGTCCAACCTTGCACAGATCGAGGTTGGGTGTGAGTAGAGTGCATCCCTGGGCAGCCAGCCTTCCGGGTAAGGCAGCTTTAGGCCTGGGTCGGCCTGCTCAGGGCTGCCTTCATGAGGGGACCCTTTGGTCCAGGGGCTTCTCTTTAATAACAACTGAGGATTTTGGGGTTTGTTTCCCCAGCTTCTTTTAAGATAACAAAAGGATGAGCGGAGAACTGAATCCATATAACAGAATGACAGACACAGTTAGGAATAAATTATATTCCCACAAATATACATACAAAGATTAAGCACTGGCATTCCAATTTAGTGGTGATTCTTCCCAAGAAAATTTTAAAGTAAAATAAAAAGAGAGAACAAAACAAAGCAAAAAGAAAAAGTCCTTGGCCAGATAGGGTCCAGTTCCTGGTATTCTTGAGATTTTCAGTTCTGTTTTGTTTGTGAGCCCTCTTGCCCCTAATTCCTGTCTCCATGGTTGGCATTAGATGGGTCACTGCCTGGCCTTAGGACTTTCATTCTCTTTGGTGAATCCAGCGCTGTCTCTGTCTCCATTTGGTAAAATGTTGTGCTTTTTATTTTTTTTAAAGATTTTATTTATTTCTTTGAGAGAGAGAGAGAACATGAGTAGGGGGGAGGGGCAGAGGGGGAGAAAGAAGCAGGCTCCCCGAGGAGCAGGGAGCCCGATGGGCTCGATCCCAGGACCCTGGGATCATGATCTGAGCCGAAGGTGGACGCTTAACCAACTGAGCCACCCAGGCACCCCTAAAATGTTGGGCTTTAAGCATCTGTGTGCATAGTGTTGGCTCCTTGACTCCTGTACAGAGCCAAGCAATGGTCCAAGTTAGGACCATATGCTCCCTACCAACCTGTACACTGGCCTCTGCACCTCTCCTCTCTGCCATGCTACAGAGGGAGGGTTTACCGGCTCTCTGCATTCCACAGAAAAAGGACTATCTCCAGGCTGAGGGTTCCCAGAAAAATCTACCACCATAGCGGAAAAGCCACCCCTGATACTTATTTTGTCACACAAGTATCCACTGCTGGAATGGGCTGAGGTTTCTCCCTTCCTTTTCTCTGACCATTGTTAGGGATTCATGACTTGAGCAGATATATTAGTTTCCTAAGGCTGCCATAACGAAGCGGATATCTACTTAATAAATAGAAACTGATTGTCTCACGGCTCTGAAGACCCAGGGTCCAAAATCAAGGTGTGGGCAGGGCCGTGCTCCCTCTGGAGGCTCTGGGGAAGAATCTGTTCCAGTGGCTCAGTCGTTAAGCGTCTGCCTTCAGCTCAGGTCATGATCCCAGGACCTGGGATCGAGCCCCGCATTGGGCTCCCTGCTCCGCGGGAAGCCTGCTTCTCCCTCTCCCACTCCCCCTGCTTGTTTTCCCTCTCTCGCTGTGTCTCTCTCTGTCGAATGGATAAATAAAATCTTTAAAAAAAAAAAAAAAAAGAATCTGTCCCAGGCCTCTCTCCCAGCTTCTGGTAGCCTCAGGCATTCCCTGGTTTGTAGATGCATCCTCACTCCAATCCTCTATCCCCTCACCATGTTCTCCCTGTGTCTTCATCTTCTTCCCTCTGTGCATCTGTCTCTGTGTCCAAATTTCCCCGTTTTATAAGGACACCAGTCAACGGCCTCATTTTCACTTGATTAAGTCTATAAAGACCCTCTTTCCAAATGAGGTCACATTCTGACCTTTGGGGGTTAGCACTTCAGCATATCTATTTTGGGGGACACAATTCAGCCACCTTCAGTAGACAACCTTACCCTTTAAATATTGTCTCAACCTACAAGGAAAACTGCTTTGTCTTGTTTGGTGCGCGAGCACATGGAATGTTCTGGAACTAGAGTAATAACAAGATCCAAAAAATAGGGGCGCCTGGGTGGCTCAGTCAGTTAAGCGTCTGCCTTTGGTTCAGGTCATGATCTCAGGGTCTTGGGATTGAGTCCTGTATTGGGCTCCCTGCTCAGTGGGGAGTCTGCTTCTCCCTCTCCCTCTACCGTTTCCCCCACTTGTCTCTCTAGCCCCCTCTCTCCCTCTGTGTCAAATAAATAAAAAAATCTTAAAAAAAAATAAGAAGAAGATCCAAAAAATGGTAAAGAAGAGCTGCGTGGTAGGTTAAATCGTCGCCTTGGCTGTAGAAACCTCCGCTCGGCCCCTTTCCCTCATGAGCTCTGCTCAGCCCCCTCTTCCAGTTTCCCTGAAAGAAGCAGTCGTCTGATTGGTTTCACCTGAGGTTTCTTTCCTAAACTCCCAGTGCCTGGACACATCGGGGCTGCCTTTCCTTGCTGTTCCGGTGGCTCTCACCAGTAACAAAGAACTTTCCTCATTATTAACGGGGATGGGGAGGAGTGCTGGAAAATGTGTCAACACAAGTACTATTGGTGGCCCAGTAGCAATTCACACTCCTTATGGTACAGCTGTGATGTAAGACTGAAAGTGACATTTAAGTGTGCCGAGATCCTGAAATGAAAAATAATTGAAAAGAGAAATCGTCGGGATTGGATTATCACTGCATTCTCTTCATAAAATCAGAGCACATTTGTGTTAATGAACATCTTGGGTTCTTCTAATTTTCTAGGCAATATTCATACCAAACGCACGATACAAATCTTATCCTCCAGGGCTCGCACATGACGTGGTTAATCACCTTTGCTTTCCATAGCACTCCTCCTGCCTCACCAGATTCTCTTATCGGCCTCCTAAATTAGGGCAACAGATATGATGAGTAGGTGAGAAAAATGACGGGGTTCAAATTGTGGGGGGATGCGTGGGGGCCTGGGTCTCCAGCCTGTGTCTCCCGTCCTTCCAGCAGGCTGCACAAAGTGATGGTGCACGGATAAGACATGTTGATTTCATGTACAGGTTGGGCTCGTTTTCAGCGTCTTGTTTGAACGTTCTGTTTTTGATTTTTATTTTCCAGTTTTTCTAGTTGGGTCAGCCTTGGGTAGATAAGTTGGATCAGAGGAGAGATCCCAGTCTGACTACAAAGGCTTCCCTGGCAGGTGGGATTTAAAAGGGAAGGAGGTGAGAGTAAGCTTGGATGAGCCAGGTGAGAGCCAGCCAAACCCTTGTTTTTGCATTGAGCAGACGGGAGCACTTTATGCAAAAGGGAGTGGGAGGGCTGGATTTCCTTTCTTTTCTTTTCTTTCTTTTTTTTTTACTTTTCCCCTCACTTGGAAAAATTTATGTTTTTCTTTCTGATAATTCACTAGCACTGTACAAAAGTAAACAGTACAGAGAAAGTGAAGGTTTCTACAATGTCAGTATTTCTCCACCCTGGCTATGGGCAGCTACATTGACAATGGTTCAAGTTCTTTTCGTCCAGACTTCTTAATACAAACACTGTGTAGGTCTACAGCTTTATCCAGATATAAATAGGGTCATTACCAGGGTCATAACATTCTGATTTTTCTACATTTTCTCTCCTTACAGTGCAGGGATTTTCACATGTCAAACCATGAAGGTGTAACCTATTTAAAAAAAAAAAAACAATCTACATTTCATCTTTTAAAATAAAGCAATTCTTGGGGCGCCTGGGTGGCTCAGTCGCTTGAGCGTCTGCCTTCGGCTCAGGTCCATGATCCCAGGGTCCTGGGATCGAGCCCCACATCGGGCTCCCTGCTCTGCGGGAAGCCTGCTTCTCCCTCTCCCTCTGCCCGCTACTGTGCTTACTTGTGCTCTCTCTCTCTCTGTGTCAAATAAATAAATAAAATCTTTAAAAAAAATAAAAATAAAGCAATTCTTGCACAGATTCAAACCATACATAAAAGTATAAAGTGAAAAGCAAAAGTCTTCCATCCTTTACCTCGAGCCCTTTTCCCTGAAGGTAACCACTATTTAACTACTATAACAGTTTCCTATAGTTCCTTCCAGAAATGTAAAAATGTAATTATTAACTCCCTATACACGGACATATAGATAACTCTTATTCTGTTCTGTACCTTGCTTGGTGTATATAATACATCTCGAGATTTTAAAGACTCAGTGTACACAGAGATACCTCATTGTTTTTGACAGATGTCTAATATTCCATTGCATGAATATACCATTATTTAACAGTGTTCTGTTAATGGACATTTAAGTTGTTTTAAAATTTTGTATTAAAACAAACGGTCCTAGGGGTGCCTGGGTGGCTCAGTTGGTTAAGCAACTGCCTTTGGCTCAGGTCATGATCTCAGGGTCCTGAGATCGAGCCCCACATAGGGTTCCTTGCTCAGCTGGGAGCCTGCTTCTCCCTCTCCCTCTACCTGCTACTCCACCTGCTCGTGCTCTCTTTCTCTGTCAAATAAATAAATAAAAAAATCTTTAAAAAAAATAAAATAAAACAAATGGTCCTAGAGTAAACATCCTTATACATACATACATCTTGAGATTTTAAAGACTCAGTGTACACAGAGATACCTCATTGTTTTTGACAGATGTCTAATATTCCATTGCATGAATATATCATTATTTAACAGTGTTCTGTTAATGGACATTTAAGTTGTTTTAAAATTTTGTATTAAAACAAATGGTCCTAGAGTAAACATCCTTATACATACATACATCTCTGTATACAGAATAAGACATTAGTGCTTATGTCTCCACCCTCTCACCAACCCTGGGCATAAGCACTTTATTTACTGATTTATACTTTTATAAAAACTTTTGCCGATTTGTCCATTGATATCTTGCTTTAGTTTTCATTTCTTTGATTGTTAAGGAATTTAACCCTATTTTATATGATTTGTTACCCTTAATTGCCTGTTTATAATGTTTGCTTGGGTGTTTATTAGAATAGTTATCTTTTATTTATTTATAAGAGGAGGACTGTATTCTCACGAAAACATGACTACAGAACTCCAAGGATGGATCTAAGAAGGTTTAAAAAAGCGATTATTCTTTACATATTCATAATTCTCTCATAAACTCAGCACAAACCAGGCTAAAGTTTACACCTGTTAAAGAAAAAAAAGATGCAGAAGGAAAGAAGAGTTTGTTTTCCAGTGTCTCTTGCCATCTGAAGAGCATTTTTTTTTTGAGAGAGAGAGAAAGAAAGAGATAGAGAGACCCTGGGGGGAGGGGCTGAAGGAGAGGGAGAGAGAATCTCAAGCAGGCTCCATGCCTATTGCAGGGCCCCACTCAGGGCTCAATCTCACAACCCTGAGATCATGACCTGAGCCAAAACCAAGAGTTAGATGCTTAACCGACTGAGCCACCCAGGTGCCCATGAAGAGCATTTTTAAGGAGGTAGTGAATATGCTAAGGAAATCATTCTTATCAATTTAACACACGTTCTTCATAAGCAAGTCTCTGCTATCCTATCTTAACATACATGTAAGTAAAAGTAATAAAATAATTCTATGTGATAGACTTCTACTCATTCTGATTCCTCCTCCGTTCAAATTGCTGAAGTTGTCTTATAAAACTTGAAAACAAACCCGTTTACAGAGCCAGTGACATCATAATGATTAGAATTGCATTCATTTTCACTCCTTCACACATTTTCCTACTGGACGAGTGGCTTTCTTGTTTAAATATGGAATTCAGTGATCATAAAATGGATTTCATCCAGATACAAAATATGAAAAACTGAACTCATGGGAAATGACCCTTGCAGTGCACACCACCCTGAGGCTTGAAGGATTTTCTATTTCATCAACTGTAGAGGAGTCATAATAATAAAACATAAAATATTATACAAAGATTAGAAAACCGAGTGTTGCATACCACATAATTCCTCCCCAGCACTGTTTTCTTAGCCTAATGCATTCTCACTCATTCTCAGCACCCATAGCCAGTCCACTTGGCCTCTCCCCAGGAATCACACCCCTTGGTTGAGCTAAGGGATCCATCTCCGTGCTTCCAGAGCACTGCATGCCTTTCTCTTATCACTTACTATACAATTTTGAAATGACATGGGATGCCCTGTTTGCTTGCTAGCTCCGCAGGTCAAGGACCCCGTGGTGCTCATTTTTGCATGCCTGCCAGCTCCCATGATACCTGGCGCTTGGGGGTTTTCAGTTATTACTTGTTTTGTTGTGTTACTGCTAATATTTTGAACTATGTGGAGAATCATTTTGCTCCCCATTTTTGCTCACTCGTAGCAAACACCCCTAACAGCGACCACTGCCCCTCTCCCCTTTATCCTTGCTGGTAGAACCTTGATTTTGTTTGAAGTTTCACTCTCCACAAAGCTCTGTGCTCTTGAAACGACTCCTCTTGTGGGGCTGAAGTGGGGGACATGAGTGCTGAATGGTCTGCACAATCCTGGCAGCCCCTTCCCCTGGCCTGTGGCCCGATTCTAGGCTATGAGGTCTGAGAGTAAGTCCCCTGGCAAGTATGGGGAAAAGGCTTCTCTTATAGTATAGAGAGACTCATGGGAGGAGACGCCCTCTCTCCCCCGGGCATTGCGTGGGTTATCCGGAACAGTTGCAGAGGTCTTGCAATATGGGGGAAGACATGAGACTGCAGAGACATTCTCCACAGTATGCTTGAGCTGGAGTCACCCGCCTACAGACTGTCACTGAGAGAGAATGAGCGCCTGAATGCATCCTAACTACATCACCACACAATAATAATGGGAAGACACTGGAGGGGATTTAGGAGCCCCTATTGGAGGAAACAGAGTCAAAATTGAAAGTTAAAAGGAATCAGGGTTTTATCTCATAGTAGAGAAGCCTCTGGATAAACCTGGTTGCTGTTTTCAAATTCATGGAGGCTTTCAAGGATGGGACATCAAACAGTTATTCCCCGTGACTTCTGAAGACCTAACTGGGAGCGGAAACTGAATTAAAGCAGGAGAGACTGCCTGGATTTAAGAGAGAATCTGCCTGTAGGAATGATAAAACCCTGACATAGGCCCCTGAGGATGAGAGTCTGTCCCTTTGGAAAAAGACAAGAGTGGAAAACATGAGTCTTTTGGGCAGTTTATTATTCACCTACTTAAGGCAATGGGAATAACCAAATGACTACCTGAAGTTTGTAATTTTATGCTAGTTTAGAGACGATAAGTTACTGAAATTCAGGTGGGTGAGGAATCAGCTACAGACCTCCAAAAGTATTCATTAGGCTCTAAGCTTGACCTGACAGAGCTGGAAATACCTGTTTCATCACTCTGAGGCCAAAACATCAGCATGACATCCAGTTTATAATTTACATTGAACACACGCTACTTATCAGAGCTTTGAGATTAGTCATATGCCCAGAACGAGGACACTGCATGAGAAATGTAGCCTCGGGGAAGGTGGCTGATTATTTCCCAAGTGTTTATTAGTAAAGCTGATCCTAATCTGAATTCACTTTTCCAGGCAAGAATGTAAAAGTGAGTATCGGATTTGGTCAGTTCCTCTGACCACCTCCACACTCTTAAAGTACACCCAGCATGCAAGTCAGCAGGCAGCCGGTGGGGAGCAGCCCCGCTCAGGCCCACCCATTCCTGAGTCCGAGGCTTGGGTTCAAGGACCTATGCAAACAAATGATACTGCAAATTGAGTTGCTAGCTGTGAAATTACGGCATGGATCCTAAGTAACCCGAGACCACAACTACTTCTCCCCTTAAAGCCGATTTTATATAAAAGCCATTATTAGCAAGACTCTCCCAACAACCCTGGAAGCTAATGTAAATACAATAAAGGCAAATCAAAATCGGTTTCAAAAGGTTCGTTGTTGATGTGATTATGTATGTGCCCATCAGCCCTTCACTTCCCTGGCATTGCAACTGGAGCATTTCTTTTCTTTCTTCTTTTTTAAGATTTTATTTATTCATTTGGCAAAGAGAGAGAGCACAAGCAGGGGGAGCGGCAGAGGGCGAGGGAGAAGCAGGCTTCCCGCGGAGCAGGGAGCTCGATGCGGGGGCTCGATCCCAGGATCCCGGGGATCACGACCTGAGCCGAAGGCAGACGCTTAACCGACTGAGCCGCCCAGGCGCCCCTGGAGCATTTCTCTTCTTTATAAAATTGGCAGGACAAATCTTAAAATGCGGGGTCTGTGTATTGCAAACGCTTTGCTCACAAATCAACAAATACTCTTTCGGTCCCACCAGGCATGTCTCCTCTGAGGCTTTTACTGGAACAGCGGGAGTTGACAGAGACCGGGCAGGACCACCTCCTCTCCCTCGAAACGGACTCCCGGACTCCTCTCCTCCCTTCTCCTTTCATCTAGTTTTTGAAAAGCCCTTCCCACCCCTGCCTGTTTCTCTGCTGCACTGGGGCCCACACTCCCTGACTGCCCTGGAGCCCTGGAAATCGTGTCTGGGTTTTGGAATCTTCCTGACTGCAGAGGAGAGGGCCAGGAGCTGCGAGGCGCTGGGTGCCGGCTGCTGCCGTCCTGTCCCTCCTTCTACCTCCCCGTCCCGGCCGCCCGGGGCCGGCCGCCAAAGGCCGAGGGGCGGCACCTTTAGCTGGTGCTACCCAGACAGTCTGTTCGGGTCCTCGCTCTGTCCCTTCAGCTCATGGGGTCGAAGCATGGAAGCAGCCCTTACACGGGATGCGGGCACCTTACATCTAGGCTCTGAGGTCACCCGGAGCTGGGGACAAACCCTGTTCTGTCATCTAACACCAGCGTGTCTCTGGGCAAGGTACTTAATCTCGGGGACTCCTATAAACAGTTTCCTATGGAGAGGATAATAATAATACCTGCTTCCAACATTGTTGTAAGGATCAAGTAACAGACATTTAAAAAGCACCTATATGTTACTCAGTGTTGTTAGAGAGAGGCACACACCCCTTTTTATAGCAATGAGACTTCTAAATCCTGCACTCAGAATACAGCAATAAATAGTATTTGCCACTGGCCCTCCAGTCATTCGCCTTAAAAGGAAACCTCAGTCTCAGGCCCTCGGTTACCCAGCAAAATAGCTGCAGATCCGAAGGACCTCATTTTGGTGCTCAGAGGAGGACTCTTTTCCTAGAGCCACGGAGGCTAGGGCAACATTGCATGTAGCACGTGCCTCCCTGGGACACGGGAAGGTTAATGAGATAACATCTAGGTGGAAAGTGCTGAGTGTGCTAAGTATTACTGTGTTGCAATTACCCTAACACTGGAGCTAGCTCTCCTGTGTCCGGATTATTCAAGAGCATGTGGCTCTGAAAGAGAAGGTACAACAGGTGAGGCATAAATGGACGCAAGTCAAACACATCCTCACCCCAGGCACACATTTCAGCAACACAGGGAAGCTGCAAATAGGGAAAGGACTTTGGCCTCTAGGGTGCTTCAGTTCAGTTGTTTGACTTTCTGGGTTTAGAATTCTATCCTGCCACATTTCTGCATTGCTTCCTAGAGGCCACTGATGCTAGAGCCATCAGGTGCACCTGCCCATCAGCCCTGTGACCTGGGGACGAGCCATGCCACCTCTCTGAGCCTCAGTTTGCTTGCCTGGAAAATGGAGATAGTAATCCCCACTTATTTCACACAGTCCCAAGGCTACACAGCAGGAGGGCTTCGAAAATTAGAAAGCGATGCATATTAACTTGAATTATTAGATGCTAGCGTCTGTTTTCTCGTTTCCTATCTGCCCATAACCAATGTTAAGAAATAAAGGTCTCCGACTCTGCTGGCAGGTGACCAGCCATCATGCATCACAAACTCCAGCTGAATTTCCACAAGGTTGAATTATGGATTAGGTAAAATGGTACTCTTGGTTCTATTTTGAGGGGCCAGCTTAGCCACAGCTCGATGCTTATAGTTTGTGGATCCACTAAGACATGCTATTAGAGATAAATAGTATTAACTTTTATTTATGTAGCACATGGAATTTTTCAAAATATATTCACATATATTATCTTATGATGCTATTTCAGGTCTATGGGTAGGTCTCTGTCTCTCCCAGTGAAATCTTTAGGGATATTTGCTCCTCTCCTTCCTGTTTTCCAGCACTTCACCCTTAGAAGAGGCAGAAGCCCAGGGCCTCAAGTAGTCAGTGCGTGACCCCAGGAGTCTTACTGAACATGGCCTCGGTGGCAGCGGTCACTAAGAAAATGAAGACAGCTCCGGGCTACCCAGTCGGGTCTCATGGACTATACACATGGGCCGGACACAGACAGCCCTGTTCACAGGGAGACAAGTGTCCCTCCACGACCTGCGGTCACCAGTGCAGTTTCAGGAAAGGCTCCCACGTTCCCAGAGCCTCCCTTGCTGCTTACTGACAAACCAGCCCCTCAATAATCTTATTGTATGTTTTCAAAATAATTCTCTGTAATGCCCCAAGAATGTCTGAACTTCTGTGTGAACTCACTGGTTTGCATATTTTTCATCTTATTAGTGGGAACTCCGATAGACAAGGCCCATGACCTTGCCTTTCCATGAGTCTCCCAGGCGGGTGCAAAGGCAGTCTCTCCTGCTGATGAACTCCCAGTGCCCCCCACCCTGGTCTCCTTCTGATTCTCCCTCACACCCATTCCAGCCTCTTTCTTCCTTTGCCCCCTTCATAACCAATGTTAAGAAAGAAAGAGCTTTGCTTTTGATTACAGGTTACTCATTAGAGAATGCCACAAGATTCTGGTTCTGAATTTTTATGAGGTAAGATTCTGAAAACAGAAGGAGAGTGCAGAGAGGATGCTGCCTTTGATGACCTGTATACCCCAACCCTATGCAGCTGGGAAAGGAGCATTCAGCTTTTGATTTCAGGATGACTGCACACGACCCCAGTTCTAATATCGCTTGTCATTCATAAATCCCCGAGACATCACAGACCCAGCCAGATGTGATGTGGCCTGGCCTAATCCTTCTATGGAGATGCAAGGGAGAGTGGAAGTTAAGCCTTAATTAAAAATGAGATCTGATATTGGAAAATTAAGGTTTAAAAATGCTTTGAGTGGGCCTATTTGAGAGTACATTCAAGTGTATGGATACATCAATTCAGGAGATACTGTTATTTTTTGCTAGATGCAGCAAATTTTATAAAATCATAAAATACCAAATTTGTAGCTACAGGACAAAGTGCTTCCCAGTACCTCCACCTAGGTTTCGACTATATGTAGCATGATACATTTTGATATACATATGCTAATTCCTCTCTGGATTTCCAGTTAAAGGTATCTGTCACACAAGGACAAGGGACCACACTGGTAAATAAAATTTAAAAGTAATTCCCCAATTTTTGCTAAGTCATCCATTCACTTACATTTTTATTCTTTTTTTTTTTTTCAAGAAATCTTTACTAATGATTAACTTTGCTTACGGTACATCGTATACATCCTATATACAATGAGATGTAAAGAGTCATTCTGGCATTCAAACAACTAAAAATCATGATCAAGCAGTGAGAAACTTCCCTCTCAAGTTAAACCCCACGACAAGAAATTTCATTACAAGTGTATTTGTAATAACCAAGCGACTGCTATAGAAAATGAGGCCTGGGAACTGCCTAAGACAGACTAGCCGGAGGAGTCAGGCACACATCAGAACTGGGGGGAATCTTGCAGGATGGAGAGTGAAGGATTTCAACCATGTTTCCACCTTTCCTTCCCAGGAATGAACTGTACTCTTCTTTCATGTACTCTGGACTATCCCTAGTGGGAAGTCTAAAGGGCAGTAAAACAGCCAAACGCTGAGATCTACAGGGAGAAACAGCAGATTCGAGGATTCACACCGTATCATCACCCCCAAAAAAGTTAGAACTGACTCTAGCTGGGAGAGGTAAGCCCTTTAAACTATTAAGCTACAGAAAAGGCCTTCAGTAATTATTAGTTGAATGAATGACCAAGATGATCCCCAGAACTGCCTCAGTTCTACCTTTCATTCTCTTTGCAGATGCCCTTGCCGCTGAACAAGATACAACTTGTCCCCGGGCTTTGTAATGGCTGGACTCATATGTGTTCCTTTCTTGCAGAATGGGAGTATGCAGTAATTTCAAAACAAAACAAAACAACAAACAAAAAAACAAACAACAAACCAAAACCTCCAAAACAAAAACTGCCAAACTGCTTTCCAAAGTGGTTGTTCCAACTTACACCACCCACTAGATACGAAAATACTTCTTGGTTGTCTAATATTCTCATCAGAACTGGGTATCAAGAATTTTACCAAGCGGAGAAAGGTAACATGGCATCTCATTGTTTCACTCTGCATTTCCCTGATTACTAGTGGAGTCTGTTCTCTGAAATTAGTTAGATTCACGTAATATGTTATCTACTCTCTAAGTCTCTTGACTTTCATACTTTTTATCTTTGTCTCCCACTCCCATTATTCAGAATATTTCTTCCTTTTTTTTAAATGTGCCTATCTTCTGTTTAACCAAGCCATTGGTTTTTATTTCAATGATATATTCTTTTATTTTTAGAAATTCTACTTGTTTTGCAAATTTACAAAATCATTACTTTTAGTCTTTTTTCCTTGTATATTTGAATCCCCTCTACTATTAATTTTTGCCAATTAAAAATACACTTATCTTATGTATGATTATAATATTCAATGTTATTTGGTGTCTGATTCTCCTATTTTGTTTCTTGGATATCCCCCATGGTGTCTTGATTGCTTGTGTGTTTTGCGAGTTTTGACATTCAGGGCAGATTCTCTTGTGTTTAATTGTGGGAATTTTTTGAGGCCTGATTTGAAGGTGGGTTCCTCCAGAGAATATTTCTTTTATTTATGCCATGTGTTTGGAAGCAATTAAAACGTGAAACCACTTGAAAATAAAATTTTGGTTTTTTGGGGTTCTCGCAGATAATGTAAATTCTGGACCACAAATCCCTGTGTGGGTTTGCTTTTGGTTATAAATTTTCAAGGGTGATTTTTCTCCCTCCTCTACCCAGCACAATGGTCAAGATAAGTATTGCTATTGTTATTCCCATCATGGGATGGATTTATACCTAGTTCACCTGTATACTGAAGGCGTTAACCCACTGGGGTTCTAGCTTTATGGGGGGTGTCTCCTATTAGACTTCACCTTGATGGGGTTCTTGCCTTGATCTCCTGTCTGTGTTACCCCACGCCACCATCAAAACCTAAGGTCAATGCCAGCAGGGCTCTTTAGATGCCTCCACGGACAAGGGTAAATTCAGAGCACAGTTCCCTTCCAGGGTTCCTGCTCTCACTTTATTTGCCTCTTAATATTTCATAGTGTCCTACCAGCCCAGTGATGCATTTAAAAATAATTTTTAATTCTGATATTTTATTTAGCATTTTTAGTTGTTTTCAGCAAGGGATGTTCTGGGTATCTAATTTGTCATACTGAAGCAAACAGGAGTCCTAGTCTATTACTTACTGTATTTTTCTGTAGGTTTGCAGTATTTTGTATTTTTTAAAAAACATAACAATACTAAGACAAACTCCTGGAAGGAAACAGACAAAAAAATCTGTTAAGTTAGGATGGTGTGATTATTGGTGAGTATCCTTATCTGTATTTTTCTGTACTACACACACACAGAAATTGGTAATGAAATGGAAATCTTCAGGATCACATCTTAAATAATAGTCCATTTCCATAAACTGAATTGTCAAGTAATTCTTAACTTATTTTAATCAAGTAAACTTTAAAGAGCAAGTATACACTTTCCCTGAAAAAGACCCAAGAAGTAGGTAATGCTGAGTATTACCAAACGTAGTGAATTCACTACCCAACTTTCAAATACACAAGATGATCTTATCTAGAACTTGTTTTGAAAGACTGGATACATATTTTCTCCTTAAAGAACAGTAAGAGATGTTTCTAGTAAAAACATCTTAGGAAAATTAAACTTTAATACTTCCTCATTAAATAGTGTAATTCTTTCAAATCTCTTTTAAATCTCTTAAATATATAAAATGGCTTTGGAGTATTTTTAAAATAAATAATTCAAGTTGATGTCACATTGATTATAGTGCCTCAGTCTCCGGAATATTTGTGGATTGGCAAACTTGATTGTACCCAAAACTACCGCCACTCCCAGAGACAACCACCCAGTGAGGAAGTGTTTTATGTACTTAACCCACACCTCTTCTGACCCCCTCATTACCCTCCACTTGACGACAGGAGGTCAACAAACTCTCAATTGTTGCCTACATGGTAGGTGAAAATGGTATCTCACTTTCACTCTTTTGATAGCAGTGTAACTAAACATTGCACAAAAATGAAATAATGTTTTTATTTAAATTAAGACTTCTCTTACTAACCTATTTTGGGTTCCTTTTAACTTTTTGTTATTACAAACAGTGCTGCACTTGATTTTTTTTTTTTTGGTACATACATTTTTACACATTGTCCTCTTATATTCTTAGGATAAATTCAGTATTTTGCTATGTCAGTATTTTGCCAGATTGCCCTACTTTGGGATAGATGCAAGTTCTTTACTTTAGATAAAAGTTGTTTAAAAAAATCTAAATTCTTAAATTTCTAAAACTAAAAATATTTCATTTATATTTAAAATGTTTACTTTGTATTACTAATGTTAGTGTTTTACTGTCTGTCACCATTTATCTTGCTGTATCTTGTTTCTAGAAAAAAATGTAAATACAACAGCCCAAACTTACAAAACAAGTAAGTTAGGGAGTGACTATTTGCATTACCAAATTATTATTTGCTTTACAACATGGTACCAGTTTAAATTGAAAACACCTTGAAAATATTTGAAATAAGGCCAAATTTGCAAAAATTCAATTTACATATAACTTTCCCAGAATATATCAAACGCAGAAAATGAGATATACTTATTTTAACACAATTTTATGACTCCTAGGCAGTCGAATGAATCTGCTGCTGCTTTTTGAGAGGCAAATTGTGTACAGCATAAGGAATCCATGACGGGTTAACAAAACTGTAATTATGTGGTATTTTTTTCTCAAAACTCTTGGGGTTTTGTTTTTTGTTTTATTAAAGCCTGTGCTTCAAAAGCAGAAAAAAATATCCACTTCCCCTCCCTTGCTTTTCAGGCTTTCCACTGCATGCCAGCCAACAGAGTGGCATATGACACATAACATGCATGGTCAACGTCCCACCAGCATATTTGCAGAACCAACAGTACATATTGAATGAAACCACACCTCATACAGATGACTTTTAATCATCCTTTACCCTTTGGTGTAGGAGAATGGTGGAGAGCTAGGTGGAAGGGAGAGCTGGTTGCTGGCAAGACAGCTCAAGAAATGGAAATACACCATTATGGGGGGCGGTGCAGGAGGTGGCCTTCTTACTCACTGGCTCTAATTCCCTTGCCAGACAAATGATATGACAATGCGGTAGGGCTTAGAAAAATTGGGGCAATGCTGGGGCTGTGGGCAGCAGAGAGTGTATTAATGACAGCCTGCCCAGTCCTCTCAGTGGCAGATAAAACACACAAGATACACGCTCCCCACATTTAACCAGCCCCAGTCCTGTCTAACAAGGGTTTCCCACTCTTTGGCTCCAGTCACTCACCTTTTCCAAGCCTGACTCAGAAATACGCAATATCCCATTTAAAAACACTTCTGTGGGTCACCTGGGTGGCTCAGTTGGTTGAGCGGCTCCCTTCGGCTTGGGTCATGGTCCCAGGGTCCTGGGATCGAGCCCCACGTCAGGCTCCTTGCTCAGCGGGGAGCCTGCTTCTCCCCTGCCTGCCGTTCCCCCTGCTTGTGCTTGCTCTCTGTCTCTGGCTCTGGCTCTCTCTGTGTCAAATAAATAAAATCTTTAAAAAAAAAAAAATAAAAACACTTATGTGTTTGTGAGAAGGGTCTCACATAGAAGCTTGCCGAGGCGGGGGAGGGGGGTTACCTGGCAGTTTTCCAGCACATTCAGGAATCCCTGCCTGCACTCCGACCATAATTAGCGTGAGGCCTTCGGAATGTAGGCCTGCGAGGAAGAAGGCAGGCATAGGGCAGGCCCTCTTGGCACTTTCCTCTTCTCTTCACTCACTGTCCCTCTTCTCCTGCCAGGAGGTGGGCCCCTGGCAGCCCTCACCAGGAGCCCACCGGTCACCACTGGAACCGCCGGAAGGCCAAACAAGGCGCGGTGCCCAGGGGTCTGTTTGGCACTTTCAGAGTTTACGGCCTTTGGACTAGACAAGGATTGACCCATTTTATTTTAGGGGATGAGTGGGAAGTGAAAGTAATTAGTGGGGGAAGGACTGGACTGGGTGTTCAAAGACCTGGGTTTACTTCCAGCTGGGCCACTACTGAGCCCTGTGACCTTGGACTAACATTTAATCCCTGCAGATCCACGTTTTATCGGCTGAAAAACGAGGTTTGAACTGAGTGAACTAGGGAGTAAAACTGAGCTAAGTGATCGATTTTGTGCGTATTCGGGTGGCCGTGGCCATGTGGCTGTGTGTGTGTGTGTGTGTGTGTGTGTGTGTGTGTGTGTATGGGTGGAGGATGAGAAGATGAACCAAAGGAAAAACGGATAACACAGCTCAGGGTAAACACTCAGAAGTGAAAGTAAACAGCTGGAATGATGAGGTGTGTCAAAGGAGAGAAACTTCCTTCCCCTTGGCACCGAATAACAAATCACCCCAAAACTTGGTGGCGTAAACCAAAACCAGTGTGTTAAAAACAACTTAAAAAAAAGGATTTTGCGGGTTATAAATTCAGGAAGGGCTTAGCTGCTTTTTTGTCACATGGAATGTCTCCTGAGGTTGCAGTCAGATACTGGCAGAGACGGCAACCATCTGAAGGCTTAACTGGGCTGCGCGTCCAAGATGGCCCGTCCACATGGCCGGCAGTCACTGCTGGAAGCTCAGCGAGGCTGTGACCAAAGGCCTGCCCAGCAAGATTTTCTCAGGGGAGGGAGACTCCTTCCATAGTGGCCAGCTTCTTCCAGAGCAAGCACCCCAGGAAGAAAAAGTAGAAGCGGCATGGCCTTTTCTAATCTAGCTCAGAAGCCACAGAGCGATGCTTCTGCCACACTTTATTGCTCAGGGAAGTCACCAGCCCATCCTGATTCAAGAGCATGTTCAGGGGTTCCTGTTCTTGATGAGAAGATGTTAAAGAGTGTTGGGGTCGAATTTTAAAAGTGCCCCAGGCACCTGACAAGAATGCTCTGATTTTTCTCAGTATCTTTGAAATAAATGTCTTGAAAATTTTTATAATTTAATCAGCTTCCTGAGATATGAGGCTTCCTGAACAATCTGGTTGGCTGCGTGCTCATGAATTGAGTGTACTTAAAGAATCCCTGCACTTTTCAAGTAAATGATATGGTTCCAAATCGGAGATCACTTTAACCTCCATTGCTATTTGATGTGAATAAAGTCAGCCACATAACTCCTCAGTGCAGGAAAAAGGCAAAGAACTGTGAAAAATCAAATAACCAGACTATTATTTCTAGATTGATTTAGACGCTTCAGAAATAGGCTTCTCCTTCTGCGGATCTGGCAGGTCACTGTGGACATGGGACAACCACACCACACAACATGTGGGAGAGAGACACCAACTCACCAGGAGTGACTTGGAGCAAGCTATTCTACAGGGAAAACACTCCAGAATTCATCTGAGGTCAAATGTATGCTCCTTGGACCTGAGCTGTTCTGACACTGGCGCCTGAGAGCAGGCACACTTCATGCATTCTTCCTTGGGTCTAATTTCAATGATTATTCCTTCCCATTTTGTGCAGCCACCATCAGACTGATTTTAGTTCCTGGGGATTAAACAGTTTCTGAAGGTTGTTATCACTCCCCTTCAGTGGAGCATATCTTCAAACACCTTCCTGGATAATTACCACGGCCCAGTGATTGGGCAATCACCACAGAGTGCTTTTAAACACACACACACACAGACATGTGTGCACATGTACGCACGTGCGCACACGCACGCGCGCACACACACACACACACACACACATCTCGGTGTGTTCTTTTGTGTTTGCTTTGTTTCTGCATTTTCAAAGCCCAGCGGTTCGTGAGAGACAGTAGAAGGACAAAATAAGAAGACATATGGTAGTGCTTAAATTATTCCCCAAAAGGGAAAGTGTCCAATATGAAATTATTCACTCATTCTACTATTCTGGGGTGGGGAGGGAGGCATTTCAACCAAGAAAATCATAGTATACCCACAATGCCCAGAGGAGAACTGCATTATATTATCAACTTCCAAATACAGTCAGCAATATTTCACCAGAAAAGCTGCTTTGCAAAAATTAAACCTCTAATGTTTACACTGGGAAATACCTCCAGGCCGTCTCTGCCTTCTTCCCCATTGCCCTGCACACACACACACACACACACACACAACACAATTGCTTTTTCTTCCCAGGATCCTCGTTGTTTTGTTGACTTCTGTTATTTCACACAGGTGATTCTGTAGTGAATACCCAAAATGTTTCCCAAAGGAAAAATTACCCAAAGTAGAATTTTGTCTTTTATTTTTGAAAATGTTCTAGGAACCTACAGACTCATCTGATATAAGCCATGGAAAATGGCAGCCAGAAGGAAATCTCTTAGATAATTATCGGAGATCTTTTTTCATCCAAAATGATAAGCAGAGGAAGGGGGAAGTGGAGGTTGAGCTCCAGCTTCCTGTTGTTTTTATTCAGCTTATGCAACTCCAGTCCATTCAACCTAGCCTTAGGCATGTTATATAAAGGTTTTATGGAAAGATATAAGCTTTGAGAAATATTTTTTAACTTAAATTTTAAAAAATAGGTGATGGATTCACATAGTCCAAGATAAAAACACTATAAAAATGTATATGTTGATAAAGATGGCCAATAGACACATGAAAAGATGCTCAACATCACTAATCATCAGGAAAATGCAAATCAAAACCACAATGAGATACCTTCTTAGTCCTGTCAGAATGGCTAGAATCAAAAAGACACACAACAAGTGTTGGTGAGGTTGTGGAGCAAAGGGAACCCTCATGCACTGCTGGTGGGAATGTAAATTGGTGCAGCCGCTGTTAAAAACAGTATGGAGGTTCCTCGAAAAATTAAACATAGAAATACTATATGATCCAGTAATTCTACTCCTGGCTATTTACCCAAAGAAAATGAAAACATGAGTTCAAAGAGATACACGCACCCCTATGTCTATAGCAGCATTATTTACAATAGCCAAGATATGGAAGCAGCCCAAGCAGCTCTTCATAGATAAATGCATAAAGGAGATGTGAAATACATACAATGGAGTATTACGCAGTTATAAAAACGAGTGAGATCTTGCATGGATGGACATAGAGGGTATTATGCTAAGTGAGATAAGACAGACAAATACCATATGATTGCCCTTATATGTGGAATCTAAAACACACACACACACACACATACACACACACACACAAGCAGACAGTGGGCACACACAGAAACAGACCCATAAGTATAGGAACAAACTGATAGCTGCTAGCAGGGATGGGCAAAATGGGTCAAAGGGAGTCGGAAGCACAGGCTTCCAGCGACAGAATGAGTAAGTCATGGGATGAAAGGCACAGCATAAGGAATGTAGTCAATGGTATTGTAATAACGTCGTATGGTGACAGATAGGTGCTACACTTGCGGTGGGCATAGCATAACCTATAGAGTCACTGAATCACTGTGTTGTACACCCAAAACTAATGTAACACCACGTGTCAACTATATCTCATTTTAAAAAACTGTACATGTTGAGAGGTGTGTCCCCATGTACTCCAGGCCCTCTCCACCTCCACCTCCTGTCCTCATAGGTAACCATATTGCTAGTTTCTTATGTATGTTCCCAGTGTTTATGCTGACACAAGCCAACACAAACATATCCATGTTTTGCTTCTTTTCCCATTGCTTTTGAGAAGGAATTTAAGAGAGAAGGAATTGACCTTGTTTGTCCTGTGGTGAGAATCGATGAGCAGAGAAAACAATGGAATATCAAAAAGAATGGATTTGATTTCTCAGTTATTTAGATTCCCAGAATCACTTTCTCTGACTTTGGTTCTTTGGGACTTTTAGTTCTTTAAATTTCCCAAATCCTTATGATCTGCAGAAGCAAAATTTTAGGTAATTCACATAGCTCATCTCTTTTGCCTGAAAACAAAAACATATATATGCCATCCTTCAGAAGAGTGGAAAAAGCACAACAGGAAAGGTTGTGCCGGGTCCCCTTAAGAAGGGCTCCCCATAATCCAGAGGCCTGAACATGGACATCCAGTCGGGACGCTGACCCTGCCTGAGGGAAGAACATTTAATCTGAGCCTGAAGTTTTCTTTATCTTACGTGTACCCATGCATAGAGCAAACATGGGCCTTATACAAACATCTTACACTTCGGACCCTTGGGAGTCTAAAATAGAATACTTTGTAGATTTTAGAAACAACTGCAGGAATGTGGATGTGACCAGATAATTGACAGTGGGCATTGTGTGGGACTGTGCCAGACCCCGAAAACAATTAAATAACTTTAAACTCATATTTTGGAAATGAACAGGCAACGGCAACAACCTGTTTTTCAAATAAGTTGAAACACAATAAATGATGTAATTTGTTGTCACTGCTTGGTGTGTAATATTCTATTATATGTCAGATGAATAAAGACAAACTAAATTGTGAATGATACAGAGAATAAACTACCAAATGGGTGTGTATTATATCAAGCGCTCTACATGGTCAACATCTTCCTGAAGAGTTACAGGATAGGTGAGTTTGTGAAAATCAAATAAAATTTGGTTAAATATTTATTGATTTTATTGTTATTTTAAGTTTATTTATTCTTCAGTAATCTCTACCTGCAACATGGAGCTTGAACTCACAACCCCGAGATCAAGAGTTGCATGCTCTACCGACTAACCCAGCCAGGCGCCCCTGGTTAAATATTTAAAGAAATCCTTAGGATGACTCGTTTATTTTAATTTTTCATTTAAAGGGAAATACATGATCATTTTAAGATATTTGAGCAGTAAACCTTGTTTCCCTCCCACCTATTCCCAGCTTGTCAGGCTTGTTCCTCAGACACTACCAACATACGACTCTCTTAGGTTTCTGACAGAAAGGTTTTGCATACTGTAATATGTAAATACCTCTATTTTTAAAACACAAACAGGAGCATGTTGCAAACCCAATCCTTACTTGGCCTTGGTCTTGATCAGCATCTGCACACCAGTGTTGTTGAATATCTCCACTGGAAGGAAGGCCCGCAGGTTATTCAGCCAGTTCCCACTAGGTGAGGAGTCTTCTGTGAAGTGAATAAGCATCCTTCATGGGGTAAAAGAAAATCACCTCCTAATAATCTCATCCTGTAGATGTGATTATCACGCACCAAGTGTTGTCTCGCTCTCCTTTCCTGAGATCTGGAAAATCATTTTTTGCCCTCTCAGGGATCATCATCCTGTACTGCCTGATATCCAGGGTCTGAAAGCCGTTCTTTTATACATTTTGTTGCCTTTTAGTTGTTTCAGGCAGTAGGATAAATCCAATCCATGTTACTCCATCTTGGCCAGAGCTGGGGTGTCATATTTTTTCAACACCAAAGTGCTTCCTAAACTTGGATGTATACAATTATCTGAACAACTCATGAGAAATAAAGATTCTTGGGCTCCCACCCAGAAATTCTGATTTGGAGAGCTGCCTGGGAATCTGTATTTTTCACCAGGGCCTCAAGCAGTGTTGATGCAGCCTGGCCATGGGCCAGACTGGTTGTTTGGGAACCACTGGCTTTAAGGATTATTGTATTTATTTGTCAGCTATTCTCAAGTGATGCCACCATATGGACACTTTGTTTTTCAGATGAACAAAATAAAAATAGGTGGTAAGGTTGATTTCTTGCCAGACTTTGAACTACTGAATTTCGGGAAACACACTGACACCTCTGCAGGGCATCTAAAGAGGCCAGGGTTCTGTTCTAAAGAGACAGCTCTGCTTAGCATGTGACGCAGCAGACCCAATGAGCTTGAAGACAGGTTGGGAATCTAGTTGGAAGGGGCACATTTACTTGTCTGGGCAGAGAGGGCACAAATCCCAGCAGCTTCAGCTTAGTTAAACTCATTTTGGAAAATATTTTTGGCTTGTGTGGTTTTATGCTTTTGGAGTTCCATTTTTAAGCACTGGACCCGTCCAAACCCACTGAAGCTGAGCTGAAGCATCCAAGGAAGACGCTGAGTTTCACACCGATCTCTGCTGAGTCTGTAAAAATTTCTCAGATTTGTCCAAATTGCTTTGTTGAGAAACCAAAACAAAAATCACTAATCCCAGTGGGGTTTGTAGGGTCCTGTGGTTTTCGTCCAAAACTGTGGCTAAAGTAGTGGTTGGTCATGTGACTTACAAGTCTAAAGGTTTCATTATGAAACCCGAAAGAAACCCACAAGCTTCAGATTTAAAATATACTCCCAAGAGACTAACCCCTTCCCCCTCTCCCCCCCCCCCAATTTTCTTAGTTTTGGCCTGGAAGCATAGACTATGGAAACATGTCCAATCCAAACCAAATGTTGTCAGGACTCACTACATTTTAAATCCAAAGCTGAATTTTATTCCATTGGGATGACATTGTTTATTAACACTGTCTGAGGCAACTGAATTGTCTAGAAAAGTTCAGGAGAGCTGGAGGCCCTCTTTGTTTGTATTATGGTCAGAACTGTCCAATAAACAAAATGAGTACAACATAAATGATGAGATTTTATTTTACCATATATTCCTTCCCTTAGGATATATAAACAACAAATTGTGAAGTGAATTATATTTTCTCCCTTTTTTAAAAAAAAGATTTTTGATTTATTTATTTGGCAGAGAGAGACGCAGCGAGAGAGGGAACACAAGCAGGGGGAGTGGGAGAGGGAGAAGCAGGCTTCCCACTGAGCAGGGAGCCCGACGTGGGGCTCGATCCCAGGACCCCAAGATCATGACCTGAGCTGAAGGCAGACGCTTAACGACTGAGCCACCCAGGTGCCCCTTTTCTCTTCTTTAATATAAAATTTTACTCATTAAGTGTCAGATCCCTTTACAACAATGACTCAAATTCTAGGATACACAAGAATAACCTGGAGAATTTGTGACATCTGCATATTCTTATTATCTATAACTGTGTAACAAGTTCTCACAAAACGTAGAGGTTTAAAGCAACAACCAACTTATTCCATTTCATAATTTTGTGGGTTAGGAATTCTGGCAAGGATCAGCTGGGTGACTCTTCTGCTCCAGGTGATCACCTGGGGTCATCCACTGGTTTTCAGCTGTGTCTGGTCTCATCCAGAGGGTCCAAGACAGCTTCACCCACACACCTAGCAAATTGCGGGGGATGAATGGAGAGCTGGCTCAGCTGGACTCTTCTCCCTCCTCATGTAGTCTTAGGGTCCCTCCACATAGTCCAGGCCTCCCAGAGACCAAGGCTGGGCCTGGAACTGGCATAGCCTCCCCTCGTTGTTCAGAGCAGCCATGGGCCAATTTCAAGGAAAGGAGATATAGACCCCACCTCTTGATGGCAGAAATGTCCATCTGTGGCCATCTTCTATCCACTACAAGGCAACCGCCACAGTTACACTCTCAGAAATTCTGATTTAGTCTGTGTGTAGTGGGGTTGGTCCAAGCATGTGCATTTTAGAAAAAAACCCAATGAGATTCTGGTGCAAAGGCTCCTCCCAGCACTCTTTGAAAAACACCACTTTGTAAGATGTGATGGAATGTGTGCTTATAATCAATCTGTCCATCAAACGGTTAACAAACACTGATGGTGTGATATGTGCCCAGAATCATGGTAGGTGCTGTGGAGAGTAGAAAAGGTACATCAAGAAGGGATCTCAGCCCTAGAGGCGCTGAAATACATTTCACAGGAGCCAGGATGCCGGAAGTGGAGCCTGAAAGCCAGGATCCACCTGTGGGAGAGGGCCAGCTGCTGGGGGTGGGGAGGCCAGCACAAAGTAGTCTCCTGTAGCCAAGGTGACTGAAGCAAGCACCTGGAGCTTAAGCTGTAGAAGTTGCATTGGAATGACTAGGTGGCCAGAATGGATTATGGGGGAAAGGGGAGCTGGACTTTTCATAGTTTCTGGTCAGAAATGGGGCTGAGGCTGAGCAAAAGAGCCAGAGGCATGATGGCTCCCAAACACATTTTTCTTTTTAAGATTTTATTTATTCATTTGAGAGAGCACAAGCAGGGGGAGAGGGAGAAGTAGACTTCCCAATGAGCTGGGAGCCCCATGTGGGGCTCGATCTCAGGACCCTGGGATCATGACCTGAGCCGAAGGCAGATGCCTTAACTGACTGAGCCACCCAGGCACCCCTCCCAAACATATCTTCCTTTCTTCCTTCCTTCTTTAAAAATTTATTTATTTATTTATTTTTAGAGAGAGAGGGAGTGTGTGTGAGAGCAGTGGTGGGGTGGGCAGATGGAGAGGGAGAGAATCCTCAAGCAGACAGACACCCTGCTGAGTATGGAGCCTGATGTGGGGCTCGATCCCAGGACCCTGAGATCATGACCTGAGCCAAAGTCAAGAGTCAGACGCTTAACCGACTGAGCCACCCAGGCGCTCTCCAAACACATTTTTCAAAGTGTGATCTTTTCTCCCAGGATTCTTTTTTTATTTTGTTTATTTTTATTTTTATTTTTTTAAAGATTTTATTTATTTATTTGAGAGAGAGAAAGAGGAGCGCACATGAGAGGGGGGAAGGTCAGAGGGAGCAGACTCCCCGCTGAGCAGGGAGCCCGATGTGGGACTGGATCCTGGGACTCCAGGATGATGACCTGAGCCGAAGGCAGTCGCTTAACCAACTGAGCCACCCGGGCGCCCCTCTCCCAGGATTCTTACAGGATCAATTTCCCTGATATCTTATTCCTCCCTACTCCTGAGTTTCTTTCTGGTCCTATATGCCTGT